>NW_006408523.1:35321207-35333774 GCF_000296735.1 Chrysochloris asiatica | reverse complement strand
GGTAGAGGGAGGGGACGATAGATCATGGTGTTGTTGTTGTTGTGAAGTGCTATTGAGTCAGTTCTGACCCATAGAGACATTGTATAGGGTTTTCACAGGGTAGGGGGAGATAAATCATAGTTCTGGTGTTAGGGAGGACAATACACAGGAAGAGAGAGGGGAGTGGAAGAACAAGTTAGGTAGGAGAACACTGACAGATTTGCATGGGCTAAATGGGACAGAGGTAAATAGTGATGCCTGCTCAACCTTGGAACAACAGGGCTCTATGATACAGGGATTGAGGCATGGTCTGAAGAAGAGAAATAATGTTAAGATGCTTGACTGTCTTATGAATATTGGTTTCCCTTGCCTACTATTGTAAAATAGACACTTAAGTGGGATAAAAAGGAATGTCGGGAAACGTGGTTACAGAAAGCTTGTAAGCCTATCTTGAGCCTATAACTGATGGAATATCTAAAAGTGTTCTAGAACTTACCCAGTGAAATAGGTCTCTTGCGCAGCCTTTGCAGTGTATAGGACCTAACATAGAATCCTGAGCTCCACTCAGAACTTTCTGAGATGGGACATTCCCACTAGAAAAGACAAGCAAACAAGCCTGGATTCTGTCACAGATAAGAGTGACAGAAGATACAGCTTCAAAGAAAGATCAGCAAGAAAAATTCAATACAAAAATGTCAGTGTGATTAGCTACTACAAGAATAAGCAAGTTGTTTGCTGGGAAGCCATCAAGGCAAGCAATCAAGTCCTTCAGGACAAACCCCTTCTAAGACTGAAACTCAAGGGACCGCATGAACAGGCAATAAACTTGCTGGCGAACTCATTGGTCTCCTGGTGAGTGGAAGAGGGGGACAGGCAGAAATGAATAAATGGGCTGAGTTCAATCACGTTCCATAGATTTAAAAACAATGATAAAGAAAATGAGTGTAAAGGGCTACAATTTGATGAACTTGGCCTATACTTATGGATGTAGTAGTTCAAACTACCAAGTGAGATGGAAGGAGTCTTCACATCAAGTATCAATGCTATCACCTCTGTATTGAAGGTAGACAGACAACTTAGACATTGGCTACCTAAAATGAGGGGACAATAAAGGTATGAAGTGACTGACTTACAAGTTTTCAAGATGGAGTTTAGTTTAAGAGTGTGCGGGGGAAATTAGAGTCTCCACTGCATAGTTTTCATTTTGTGTAGACAGGTCTGGTGCAAAAAGGGAATAGGATTCTCATGAGCCAATTGTTATTGTGACTAATTGCAACGGTCATAATTATAAAGCTAGGAGTTTTCTAACAAAACCCGGGAGTAGTTAACTTTACAGTTCAGAAACAGAGGACCCTAGGACCATCAAGGGGGAAGAGCACAAGTGGAATGCAGGACCCTATCCAGATTAGGACATGGAGAGAGGGAGCATTTGAGGACTCTGGACTCATGGAAAGAGAGGAACTGGGTGCTGGCAGCCAGTAGGCAGGCTAGCAGAATGTGCCCTTTGGTTGTTTAAATCATTATATATTCCTGGAGGGAATGGAAGTAAATACTGTTGAATGATGATGTACTGAGGCGATTGTAATCATTGCAATGAAACGATTGTGTAAAGCCAGTGTTCTCCCATGTCAACTCTCACTCAGTCAAAATAAAAACTTTTTAAAAAAGAAAAAGATCTATTATAAGGGGATGATAAAATGAATGTGATTATTAAGTTTCTATTCAATTAAAAAAATATCATTGTGCTAGGTTTTCTCCATTTGTCCATCATCACAACCTAAATGAAGAAGGCTGGGTAGTTTAATCAATTCCAACTCAGTGACCTTGTGTAGAGTTTCCAAGGAGCCACTAGTGAGTTTGAACAACAGATCTTAAGGTTCAAACTGACCTACGGTCCAGTGCATTATCCCACATTGCCATATGTAATTGTCATTAGGTGCCATCAAGTTAGTAGTGACTCATAGTGACCCTATGCACAACAGAACAAAACACTGCCCGATCCTGGGCCATACATAATAGCATCTGTCAATTGTACTGTGTTAATAATTATCTAGAGTCCTGGTATGGCACTGTAGGATAAGCACTTTACCACATGGTCAGTTTGAACCACAAGGTGTCAGCAGTTCAAACTCACTAGCTATTCCTCAGAAACAGGGTCCTTAAGATTTGGAGCTGATCAGAGGACACTTAATGACAACAACAACAGTAATTATTTAATACCCCTTTAAGAAAAAACAAAAAATGTAAGGGGGAAGTTTCTAAGAAAATAAAAAGATGGTATTTTAAGAATGGCCTTTCTTTTTCAAAGCCTAAAATTAAGTGCTTATTCTCTTTGCTGTCATCTTTTATTTTAAGTTTTTACCATCTCAGAGCATATTTCCTTTCACATTCTTTTTACCATCATTAATTATCTGGAATCTCCTTCAACAACAAACAATAAAGGGATTATTTACTCAATTATTTATTGAGTCCAATAAATCACATATCAAAATCTTTCAGAGAGGTTTTGTTTATTTCATTTAATCATATGAATAAAATGTCACACTCATATCTTATATTGATGTTGTTGTTGAGTGCTGTTGAGTCAGTTCCGATGCATAGTGACCTTGTACAGGGTTTCCAACGAGCAGCTGGTGAGCTTGAACTGTAGAACTTGAAGTTCAAACGGCTTTGCAGTCTGGCACATTAACCCACAACTTATATAGGTTCTTACTAAATTTTTATAGCGTCAGAAAACATTTTCTGTCCTATGTTGATGGTAAGTTCAGCTGAGTCCATTCTGTGCATATTGACCCTGTATAGGGTTTCCTAGGAGCTGCTGGTGGGTTGGAACCAGTAGACTTTGCAGTTAATTGTCCAGTACTTAGCCTATAAAGCCACACCAGGAGTCCTAATGTCCTATGAAGAAGATGACATCAGGCAATCTAGTGTTGTATTGTACTTAGATTTAGGAAAAGGAAATTACACTGAACTTATCTTGTATGATTGCCAGTGGCATTGTAGGATAAGCACGAGACTGTTAACCACAAATTCAGCAGTTCAAACCTACCAGCCTTCCTACAGAGAAAGATGAGGCTTTCAGCTACCATATAGATTTACAACTTCAATGAGAAATGTATTGTTAGTTAAATTTCACAGGAAAAGTTCATAGATACTCAACAATATGTTATTTAGACAATGGCAAATATTGTATTCAAACTATGCAGTTTGATGTATAATCCCTGATGGGTGTGAAGTTTGACCAGAGATTGGATTCATTCTCATCTCAACTTTTAGACAGAAATAATGAATACAGAAAAATTAGATAACGCTTATCCCTGCATATGGAGACTTTTATTTTGAATGAGAAAACACAAAAGACTAGAATATGAGTTATGGCCCGTTGAGGACTTTGAAACTCTTTTCTACCTTGGAGACCTAATAAAGCTGTTGGAATTGCTTTGTTGGTATTCACAGTCCTTTGTACGTAGGCACTAAAAATACTAAAAAATAAAACCAACCATTCTCCTAAGGAAAGATAAACTTTTATGATCTAAAAACACTACCTTTTCATTTGAACACTATGTGGGGAGCTACTTTCAGTAGGTTTCAGTGGTAACCATTGAAATGCTGATTGTGTACCAGATATGGCCCCAAACTTAAACTCCTTTAATGATTAATGTTTTTAATATATATATAGAATTACATAACAAACATATTAGGTCATCATGGTTTATATATTATAATATTTTACAATAAAAAATAAATCACATTTAACTTCAACCTATAAGTCACAGCTTTAAAATGAGGTTAATATAGCTTTAAACATGATTATTTTGTGTGAAAATAAACAAAATGTTTTCAACTAATGTGTTTGATCTCTGGAGTTCTTTAGAACCTTTCACAGATAGCGTTGCTTATTCTGAAAACTGTGTCTCAAATATTTTGCTACAATACTTCATTTGTACTGGCAAATAATAGGTCTACCAGATGGAAGTATGAGCTGCATCGCCTATGTGACTTCATGTAAAGACTGAAAATAAAGTGAGAGTTAAATTTTGGCTAATAAAATCAAGCTATTTTGGCAGAATTACATGTGTTCCTGGTATGGCGCTGTGGGTGGATGCGCCAAACTGTAAAGCCGTTTGAGCTGCAAGGTTGGCAGTTCAAGCTCACCAGCCGCTCCTCGGAAACCCTATCCAGGGTCTCTATGGGTTGGAACTGACTTGATGGTACTTAACAACAACAACAATGGAGGTTGAAATTTTTTTTTTTAATTATTATTTCAACATTTTAGAAAATGATAGATATGCTTAAGTAAGGACCCAATGCTTAAGTGAACAGCACAGATATGGTCTGATTTGTTCTAGGTTCTAGGGCACAGTAACATTATACACAACAGAAGGAAACACTCTCCAGTCCTACACCATCCTCTCAATTGTTGGTCTGTGTGAATCCATTGTTGCTAACACTATGTCAATCCATCTCACTGGAGGTCTTCCTTTTTCACTAACCCTCAACTTTACCAAGCCTGATGACTTTCTAGAAACCGATCCCACATAACAACATTTCCAAAACACGAGACAAAAGCTCACCATTCTTATTTTTAAGGAGCGTTCTGACTGTATTTCTTCCAAGACAGATTTGTTTGCTCTTCTAGCTCTCCATGGTGTTTTCAATATTCCTTGCCAACATCATTGTTCAAATATTGATAAAAACATCATGGCTTGGGTCAGGTACACCTTAGTTCTCAAAAGTGACATGATGCTATTTATTGGTCCTGTTGTGAGGATTTTCATTTTCTTTACATTCAGGTGCAATAAATAAAGGTCAATGATCTTTATTTCAAGTAAATATTCCAAGTTCTTTTTTATCCCAACAAGCAAAATTGTGTCATTTACATATGCAGTTTGTTAATGAGTTTCCCTCCACTCCTGATACTACATTCTTTTTCATAAATCCATTTTCTCTGATTATTGTTTCAGTGGTGGTGGTGGTTATGTGCCGTGGAGTTAGTTCCAACTCATAGCGACCCTGTACAGGGTTTCCGAGGCTGTAAATCTTTTGGGGAGCAGAAAGCCTCATCTGTCTCCTATGGAACAGCTGGTGGTTTTGAACTGCTGACTTTGTAGTCCACAGCCCTATTCGTAACCACTACCCAACCAGAGTCCCTTTATTTCAGTATGTAAATTAAATAAGTATGGTGAAAGAATACAACCATGGCTCCTACCTTTCCTGATTTTAAACCATTAACTATCCCCTTGTCCTGTTCAAACAGCTTCCTTTGGTCTATGTCAGGTTACTCATGAGAACAATGAAATGTTCTGTAATTCCCATTCTTAGCAATATTATTCAAAATGTGTTATGACCCACACAGTCAAATGTCTTTGCATAGTCAATATAGCACAGGTTTGAATTTGTGGCAACTCACTATCAATGTACTGTTGCAACCATTTTTAATAAATTATCTTCAGCAAAATTTTATTTACATGTGACATTAGTGATATTATTCAATAATTTTGGAATACCATTGAGCCATCTTTCTTGGAAAGAGCACAAATATGGATCCCTTCAAATGGTTGGCTGGGTATTTGTCTTCAAAATGCCTTGGCATAGTTGTGTGAGTGCCTCCAGTACTGCATCAGTTTGTTGAAACACTTCAATTTTTATTCAGTCAATTCCTGGAGCTTTGTTTTTACCAATCCCTTCAGTATCATTGGTTGTTGGTTATATGCTATCTCTTGAAATGATTAATCAGAGACTAACTCTTTTGTGGTAAAGTGACTCTGTACTGAACATGTATTCTTCCCATTTTCCTTAGATGCGTCCTGGGTCATTCAGTATTTTGGCCACAGAATCCTTCAATGTTGCAACACAAAGCTTGACTTTTTCTTTCAGTTCTTTCATCTTGATAAATACTGAGTATGTTCTTCTCTTTTGGGTTTTAACTTCAGGTCTTTGCACATTTCATTATGTTGTTGTTGTTGTCAGGTGCCATCGAGTCAGAACTGACCCATAGCAACCCCATGCACAGCAGAACGAAACAATGTCTGATCCTGGGCCAACCTCACTACCGCTGCCACACTTGACGCCATCAATGATGCCACCTGGCCGATCCATCTCATTAGGGGTCTTCCTCTTTTTCTCTGACCCTCCATCTTACCCAGCATGACATCCTTCTCCAGTTACTGTCCCTTCCTGACAATATGTCCAAAGTATAAGAGATGAAGCTTAGCCATCTTGGCCTCCAAAGAGCACTCTGGTTGTACTTCTTCCAAAACAGATCTATTGGTTATTTTGGCAGTCCACGGCACTTTCAGTATTCTCCTCCAACACCACAACTCAAAGGCATCAATTCTTCTATGATCTTCCTTATTCACTGTCCAGCTTTCGTGGATATATGAGGTTATTGAAAACACCATGGATTGGGTCAGGCGCACCTTAGTCCTCAAGCTGACATCTCTGCTCTTCAACACTTTAAAAAGTTCCTGTGCAGCGGATTTGCCCAATGCAATATGTCATCTGATCTCTTGACTACTGCTTCCGCAAGTGTTGATAGTTGATCCAAGAAAAATTATTATAGTACTAGATTTTGTATTCTTTAGCCACCTTTTGAAATATTTGGTTCAGCTCTTTTATTTTACCTTTTCTTCCCTTTGTTTTAGTTTCTCTTTGTTCTAGACCAAGTTTGAAAGCCTGTTTGGGAATCCATTTAGGTTTTTGACTGATGATATTGAACATTTCCATTGTCTCTTCCCATAGATGCAGTTGATTGTATTATTGTGTGCTCCCTCAGGTAATGTCTACATTCATAGTCAGCACTTATGTTGCTGAAAAGAGGATAGGTGCAATGTAAGGTGTTAGCTAATCTTTCAAAATTCTATTATGTGAATTCCAGCATTGTTTCTATCACCATAACTATATTTTTAAACTACTGATCCTTTTTCCAACTCTAATATCCCATTCATCAGTAATTATTAATGCATCTTGAATGCATGTTTGATCAATTTCAGGCAGAAGAATTTGGTATAATTTTTCAAATTCTTCATCTCTGGCTTTAGTTTTTAGTGTGTAAATTTGAATAATAGTCATATTAATTAGTTTTCCTTATAAACATAAGGATATTATTCTACTACAGATAGCATTGTATTTCCAGACAGATCTTGGAATGTTTTAATTATATATAAACTTAAATTATAAGTATTATTCATTTTGTAATGTTGCCTGACAAGGGAGTATATCATAGAGTGATGAAATACATAATTTCTACCCTATCAAATTAGCATGACACAGTTGCATTCGTGTCTCTCATTCTGAATTTTCAAAGTTGGAAGGTGTTTTGTTTTTGTTTTTGTTTTTTTTTTTTTTGTCTGTTTGTCTGAATCTATTTCTTTATTGTATGTGGTGAATATATGTGAGTAGGACTTGGGATAGAGGTAATAGGTTTTCTTGATTTCCATGTCACAGACTAAAGAAAGTCAAATCTATAATTTATGGAAAGGCTGAAAAGCACTCCCAGATTTTGTTTGAAAAGAGACATTAGCTTTATTTTTTAACATTATGATGCAGAGATGAGAAAACAGATTGTAGACATCTATGTGCACAACAAATATAATTCCACTCATTGCAAAAACCAAGTATTACAAAACAAAACAACAACAACAAAAACAAGTCCATTGTCTTCAAATTGATTCTGACTTCTGTCACTTTCATATTTTAGAATTAAGCTGTGTTCCACAGTGTTTCACTAGCTGAAATGTTAAGATGTAGATCCCCAGGTCTTTTTATGTATTGCTATTGGGTGGCTTCAAAATGCCAAACTTTTGATTGGCAGTCAATTGCAAAATCAGTTATATCACCCGGTAATGTCTCCGGCACAAAGATAGACTATTTTTTCAACTTCTTTTGCTGATAGATGTTCCATGTAAGTGCATACATCAATAGTAATTAGGTGAAAATATATGAGAGCTCACAGGACTACTCTACAAAACAAATACCTTTGGCAAGATGTGCTGTGGTCACTTTAGTTTCCTGCTACAGAATGTAGACATCCAGCAGAGGAGTCTGAGAATCTTGGGGATATTATAACCAAGTATGGGAGAAGCCTGTAAAAGGGAATATACATAGAAAAATACACTCAAATAATATTGTTGTTGTCTGCTGTCAAGTCAGTTGTGACTTACAGTGACCTTGCAAGTGGTGGGTTAGCAGTCCAGTGTTTATCCCATAGTGCTACACCAGTACTCCCAGATAATATTACCGTTACGTTACTAACGATAGGATAGAAACATCTTATGGGATTGAAATATTTTGGAGATATTTTTGTCTTTGTGTTTGCAGTTTGTCTATCTTAAATTATATATATACAGAGAGAGAGAGTTTGCGGGAGTCCTGGGTGGAGTGATACAGTAGATAAACACTGGCCCCCACAGTTGGTTTGAACCGCAAAGTCAGCAGCTGAAACTCACCAGCCTCTTCTCAGAAACAATATACAGGGTCACTGTAATTTGGAACCAAATCACCTGCACTCAACAACAGCTATTGTTTGTTTGTTGCTAAATACGCGGACTGGATTCTGACTCATAGAGACCCTAGTTAGGGCTTCTGAGGCTTTAGGTCTTTGGGGGAGAAAAAACCTTCATTTTATATATATATATATATATTTCTGGTGTGGTGCTGTAGGATAAACATGGGACTGCTAACCACAAGATTGGTGGTTCAAACCTAACAGCCACTCCTCAGAAACCTACCACAGGGTCACTATTAGTTGGAACTCAACAGCACTACTGGGGTCAAGTAGGTTCCAATTCATAATCACCCAGTGTAAGATATCTGAGAACCAAAGATGAGTTTGACATTGTGGTTCAGATTGACCTTGTGGTCCAGTGCTTATCCTACAGTACCACGTGTATGTATATACACACATATTCACACGAGGTTGAGTCAGAAGTTAACTGCACTTTGGCATTTATTTTAATGAACTTTTAGAAAAGACAAATACATCATTTTTTAACATAAACTCCTTGCTTTTTAATACACTTTGTCCATCTATCAACAAGCTTTCATATTCCCTTGTTTAAAAATGATTTAGGCTGAGCTGTGAATGACAAATGCACCACTGTCTTCATTTCATCATAAGAGGTGAATCTTTGTCCTTGAAGGGCTGTTTTCAGGGGATCAAATAAGTAAAAATCCAGTGGACCAAGATCAGGACTAAAGAAGAACACTTTAAAATATATATAGTTTATATTTATATATACATATAAATATATATAATATATATATATAAGCTCTGGTTGCGTAGTGGTTATGAATCGGGCTGCTATCCTCAGGGTCAGCGGTTCGAAACTACCAGCCGCTCCATGGGAGAAAGATGAGGCTTTCTACTCCCGTAAAGATTTACACCCTCAGAAACCCTGTACAGGGTCTCTATGGGTTGGATCCGACTCGACGGCACGTAACCATAATATATATATGTATATATATATATACAGACACATGTGTATATATGGAAGCAGAATTTAAAAATGCAAACAACTTATAGTATGGGACAAATGTGCTGCATAAAACCTCTTTAAGGTAAAAATCAAAGATGTCACTTTTAGGACAAGGTGTCCCTGACCTAAAGTGTGGTATTTTCAGTCCCATCACATGCATACAGAAGCTGAATAATGAGAGAAAGAGCTAAGTATTGATGCATTTGAATCATGGTTTTGGTTAAGAACATTGACTGTATTTTGGTGAAGAACATTGAACACTGGGCTTATGAAGTTTTGTTAGCTAAATAATGTTCAGAAAACAAAAAAGAAAAAAGTTATTCTAGGGAATAAGTTTTTTCTGTTCAAATAACGCAAAGGTAAAGAATAACTTTTCTGTGATTATTGGTCTTATCATTTAAGCTAAGTAATTATTATATTTTTTAACAAAGCTTATTTTAAGATTTGAATTTTCATGCTTATATTGTATTTTATTATAGTTGCTTTCCACTGACCTTATTTTTGATCTATAGCAATAAAACGTTTCTTAACAGGCAAAAAGTCTGATCTCAATATTCCTATTTAACATTGTTCTGGAGATTCTAGCCAGGCAACAGGCAAGAGGGGAAAAGAAAATGAGCCAGAAAAAAAGTCCAGATTGGAGAGAAAACAACAGAATCATGTAAGTTGTAAATGACATGAATTTGTATATCAAAAATCCTAAAGAAAGCACTAAATAACTATTATGGATAATAAATGACTCCCATAAGATTTCAGAATACAAGTTTAGGACACAAAAAATCAAATGTTTGTAGAAAGTTCAGGAGACATTGTTACAAAATCATAGAAATCTTAATTAACTTAGAAGCTCTATATATATTGAAGGCAGTGTATCCAGAAAACTTCTGCCCTTTTTTTTTTATTCATATGTACCACATTAAAATGTCCATTTTAGAATCCCCAGGGAACACAAATCATGTTCCTTTTAAATGTTCTGAGTTTGTAGAACAAAAAGAAGTCTAAAAGGGCATCAGTAGGGCTGAGTTAAGTTTCCCCAATAAAATTATCATAGGATAGTCCTTGCTAGCCTCAATATATATTTTTTATTGTTGTGAAGTTCCATGAAGTTGGTTCTGACTCAGTGACCCTGCATATGGTTTCCAAGTAGCAACTGGTAGGTTTGAACTGCCACTCTTTCAGTTGAAACCGACCTTTATGTAGAGTGCTTATCTTATGGTGCCACACCAGGATTCCATATATATATATATACAAGTATAAGTCAGTGTACTCCCAGAACAGAATGTCTAGAAACATAATACTTCAGTAATAATGAACATACTAGCAATTAGACCTTTATTTTGGATACCATTTTCTAACAAAATAAGCTATTGCCTTAATGAATACATGGAAAAGAATGGGCAAATGTCCAGTGAAGAATAATTTCAAATAATTTATTTAGATTTTCCTTTCTTAAAGAGATGTATCGTAACTTTTTGCTACTTAAGTAAGAGTAACGCATAGTGAAATCTTTCGTAGGAGAACAGTAGGAAATGGGGAGAGGAGTAATGTTATAGTGGATAAACCTGGGAAACAGTACTTCAGTCAGATATAGAAGGTAGTATCAGCATTGAAACAGTCACGTTCATAGTAAGCACTCTCACATGCAATGTAACAACAATGTTACATTTTCTCCTTTGTCTTCTTATGCAACCCCTTAATTCCAGTATAATCATGAGAAAAGATCATACTATCTTAACCGAAGGACATTATACCAAAAACACACACACAAAAAAAAAAAAAAAAAAAAAAAAAACTTGAGTAATATTCCTCAAAACTGAAGTTTAAAAGTAAAACAAAAGAAGAAAACTCTTTAAAACTGTCACTCTAAAGAAGTGTAAGGAAACATAAGAAACAAATCATTTTGACATTTATTTCCCCAATGTTTTTCTTTTTTTGTATTTTGTCTTTGTTTAGGCATTTTCACTTTTGTCCACAAATGACATAGTTTTGTTCAATTCATACTTTTTGAATTTCTGGTTAAAAAAATAAATAAAATGGAAGGGAAAATGTCCTGCATCATCAGCAGGATGTCATAAATTTGGAATTCCTCATCAACTATAACCCTTCTCTCAACACCATACCCAGTCTTTCAGAAAATCCTGTTACCTCTATTTCTAAAATGTAAGTGGAATCATATCACCACCTTCATGGCTGCCTCCTGAGTTTAAGCCAGAAACAATTCATACACCGTATATTACTCCTGGAGTCTGGTGTGGCATTGTAGGTGAATGTGCTGGACTGCAAGGTCAGTTTAAGCCACAAGGTCAGTGGTTCAAGCTCACCAACTACTCAGAAACATGATATAGGTCACTATGAGTCAAAGCCTACTCGATGGCACTTAACAGCAACAACAACCATGGATCACCAGAAGAACAAACAAATCTGTCTTGGAAGAAGTACAGCCAGAATGTTCCTTAGAATTTAGGATGGCTAGACTTTGGCTCTTATACTTAGGACATATTATTAGGAAGACCATTTCTTGGAGAAAGACATCATGCTTGGAAAAGTAGAGAGTCAGTCAACAAAAGCAAGATCCCCTACAAGAGAGCCTGACACAATGACAGCAACAATGGACTCAAATATAACAATGATTGTGAATATAGTGCAGGATGATATGGTGTTTTGTTCTGTAGTGCATAGGGTCACCTAATAACAGATAACACCTAACAACACAGGACAAAATAGAACAACCCATAATGTTTACAATACTTTAAATCTTTACAAATCAAACTGCTAGGTTCAAATCACCAACCTCTCAGTCTGCAATATTGCACTTAACCAGGATTCCTTCTATATAGTCTGTATACTGCCATTAAGTTGAATGCAACTCAGAGTGATTCTATAATTTGTTTCTGAGACTTTGTATCTTTATGGGCACTTTATATGTATATAATACATGCTACTATTGAGTTGAAACCAACTTGACAACACTTAACTATAACAGCAACTATTAATTTAAGCTACTATTAATTGATATGGCATTGTAGGATTGGCTCTGGTCTGCTAAATACAAGGTTGGTGGGTCAAAATCATCAGCTTCTCCTTGAAAACCCTATGTAGGGTCACTGTGAGT
>NW_006408523.1:35309743-35317600 GCF_000296735.1 Chrysochloris asiatica | reverse complement strand
TATCTTCTTACTTCCATGTTTATAATTGTGTTTCTATTTATGTCAAAAGAGTTTTTCAGTTCATTTTTAATATTTTCATTTTTAAAATAATTATTATTAAGTAAACCTGTGTGTTTTTCACCCCACTTTGTTGTGTTATCCAATTCAAACTTATTACAAAAAAAAGCTTTTTTCATATGATTCTTGTTGTTGTTGTTATTGTTAAGTGCTATCAAGTTAGTTCTGACTCATAGAGTCCTGTTGTGGTGCTGAGGATTAATGCTCTGGACTGTTTGAACTGCAGTGTCAATGGTTCAACCTCTCCAGCTGCTCCTTAGAAACGCTATACAGGTTCGCTATGGCTCAACAACTCTGAAGTCAGTTTTGACTGGTAGAGACCCTTTGTAGGGTTTCTGAGGAGTGGTTATTGGGATTGAACCTAGTTCAGTGCTTATTCTACAGTACCATGCCATAACTTCAATTATTCTTATTAATAACATCATATTTCTGCACTACTCCTACCAGCCTAAGACAACAAGGAAGAAGCCAATAGCCTGCCAAAATAATTCTTATTGACCCATTTCAGTGAGGGAAACTGCAGGTCAGAAGAATGGAATAGCACTTAACGAAACAAAGGATACTTAACATTATTATAGGTTTTGGGGAAGGATGACACTTAGATGATGATATTCAAATGAAACAAGCTGACAACAAAAGATAACTATGTATAAAGAGGTGAACATAGGTACTGTACTGGACTGTGAATCAGTGTCCAGCTTCCTTATAAACTTCAGAGTTAAATTAGATGTAGAGCAACTCCATACCCAACAAACCTTTGTGGATTGTTCATTGAGGTTATTTTCTGAGTAATCTTAACCTAGATCCTCCAGTTCAGAATGGAGTTATATTTTTTCTGATATAACTTCAAAAATAAAGTTTCTGGTTGTATAAGATTTTAGAGGACAAATATTGTCATTGAGGAAGAAAGCAATAATAAATCAAAGAAGGGTTTTCTTTTACATTACGCTGCTCAGCAGCAGCATTGCCCTGAAATAAATATTTCCTATTAGCTTTTCAGCTGGCTCATCAATATCTAGTCTACAATATACAGCCTGCTTACCAGACATATTTTATTTTCTTTATTCCCTGTTAATCTGTGCTTTCTCACATCTGTATGACTATCACAATTTTAGTCATTATGTGACCTAACTTATTTTGTTTTTAAATATCTTTTCTTAGGATTAAATAATATTATACTTTTTACATTTTCTGAATGATTGTCAAACTCAAAGGGCATATAATAAGAATAAATAAAAGTACAGTCAGATGAGTCACTGAAAATGTAAATTAATATTTTTGAAAAATAATCATGGAAGATTCATTCATGAATTATTTAATCATAACGTCAGTAGAACTGAAAACAAAATAGAACTAAGTCTGACATTAAATTACTAGATTTAGGACCACTTGTTTCTTTTGTTGTTCCTGTTATTATTTTTTAATTTAAAAATGTTTAGGTTAATGTTCTGAATATACTGATGAGAAGGAATAAACCAGAAATATTAATGACTTAATATAAAATTCCAGTTCAAACTACTTTAGTAATATGATGAGGTGTGGCACTGTAAGATAAGCACTGGATGGCAAGGTTGGTTTGAACACCAAGGTCAGCAGTTTAAACCCTCCAGGCCTTTTTTTAGAAATCCTATACAGAGTTCTGGTGGCATACAAATTACAAATCGGGCTGTGAACTGCAAGGACAGCAGTTTGAAACTACCAGCCGTTCTGTGGGAGAAAGATGAGGCTTTTTGCTTCTGTAAAGATTTACAGCCTTGGAAGCCCTGTACAGGGTCGCTATGGGTCAGAACTGATTTCATGGCACACAGCCACCACCATACAGAACTCTGAGTTGAAATCAACTCATCAGTACTTAACAACAACAACAAAGTATCTCAGCTATCTGCAAGTATAAGACAATGTTTACATTTTATGTTACTAGTTAAATTCATTCTATATAATTGAATAAAAATGCAATATAAGGAGGGGAAATAGAGTTAAAGATTAAAGTGAATACAAACAATATAGAATTTATGTACAGCAGGAGTTGTGGCAGTGCAAGTTAGGCATTAAACTTTTTAATTCCATTTGTTAGAGAAGAATATTGGATATTTCAAATAATTGTTTCAAGTCCTCAAAAATAAACCTCTCAAAATACCTCTATTATGCAGCATGATTGGCTCTACTCCCAGTTTTTTTGTTTTCGTTTTTTTTTTTTTCTCTTGGTGGTAGCAGGTTACTTACTTTCTAGATCCTTCTCTCTCCTTTTAAGTCTTGTAAGATAAAAAGTGACACAGGCCAAACCCCTGGGGAACTTCCCTTACATGAAATAAAGGCAATGGCTTGCTCAAGGGGGTTGAATTCCACCCAAACTCCCCTATAATTGATTGCCTGATCAGAGCACATCAAGGCAGATGGTTCCAGAATTATTGTTGTTATTGTTAAGGGCCTTCAAGTTGAGTTCTGACCCATAGTGGCCCTGTATAGGGTTTCCAAGGAGCATCTGGTGAGTTTGGACCATTGACCTTGCAGTTCAAACTGACTCTACAGTTCAGCACAATTACCAACAGTGCCACACCAGGACTCCTACGTAATGATTACATCATCATACTGGCAAACGCTGAGACTTAGAGCTCAGCCAAACTGACATACATTTGGGGGAACCTCAATTCAATCTATTAAAGGTTTTCCTGATTAAAATCAAACTAAGTCCTTTTTTTGTCAAAAGTTGCAAAGAAGTGATTCTGTATCTTTCTACGTGTATCATGTCAGGAGATATTTGATGCCTGCTTTTTAATTATTGGCATTGTTAACTCTGACCATGTTTTTACAGTCTTAGAAATCTTACAGAGGATTACTACAGGTCAGAATTGACTGGTGGCGGTGGGTTACTAATATCGAAACAACCTTGAACTGCTGGAATAAATCTCATTTACTCTTGGTAAAATATTTTCAGTTAGTTTGAATTCTGATTGATAATATATATTTTTTTAAAGTATTTATTGTGTATTGAGTGATCATTTATGTGGGAGAATATCGCTTTTACACTCATTGTTTCATTGCAATGATTACAATCTCTGCCGTGCATCATCATTCAAAAAGCTCTCAGAAATATATAAACATTTGGACAACCAAAGGGCACATTCTGCAAGTCTGCTTCCTGGTTTCAAGTACACAGCCTTTCTCTTTCCATGAGTCTACAGTCCACAGCTGCTCTATCTCTCCATGTCCTAATCTCTGTCTCCATCTCTGGTGTTGCTGCTTCTCTAGATAGGGTCCCACATTCTGCTCATTCTCCTCTCCATTGATGGTCCTAGGGTCCTCTGCTCCTGGACAGTAAGATTAACTACTCCCCTCTTCTTGTTACAAAACTTCTACCTTTACAGTTGTGATGGTCCCAAGTAGTCTTGATAACAATTACTCTCTATTGAATCATAAGAATCTTATCCTCATATCTGTTCACCAGATCTGTCTAAACAAGATGAGAACTATTCAGTGGGGATTCTACCTTCCTCCACAGGTGATTCTACCTTCCTCCACACACTGTGAAACTAAACTCCCTCTTGAAAACTTGTAAGCCAGTTAGTTCTTGCCTTTATAATCCCCTCCCCGCATTTTAGGTTGCCAATGTCCAAGTTACCCATCCAGTCCCTATCAACCCTGTATACAGAGGGGATAGGAGTGATCCCTGATGTGAAGACTCCTTTCCTCTAAGTTGGTAATTTAAGATAACTACATCCATAAGTATAGGTCAAGTTCATCAAAGTGTAGCAATTTACGCTTGTTTCCTTTATCAAAGCTTTTTTTTTTTTTTTTTTTTTTAATCTTCCTCTAGTTGAGTTCTGATCTTCAAGACATTGAAGCTAGGTCAGATGGGTCTTATCTACAAGTTTGGTCATTCTTGTGCATCTCCCCTTACTTCATATCAACTGAATGCTTCACTTTCAGTTCTAGCCCTCTGTAGCTATGTCCTTGTCCATGGGATCAGGAGTCCCCAGGTCTCACCACACTTTGGAACAACCAACTCTTCCTTTTCTCTCTCTCATCTCCAGGTTGACGAGAGTCTATGGAACATGGTTGAACTCAGCCCATATATTTATTGTTGCCTTTCCCCTCTTCCACTCACCAGCAGACCAGCATGGTTGCCAGCAAGTTTACATGCCTGCTCATGTGTTCTCTTTGAGTTTCAGTCTTGATGGGAGTTTGTCATGAAGAGATTTGATTGCTTTCCAGTGAATAACTTGCTTATTCTTATAGTAGCCAATGATTGATATTATTTTAATTACTAATTTTATATTCCTTTAAATACTTTTAGGATGGATGTTGACACCAGTTATTGCTGCTGAGAAAGCACTGGGTACAGGGAAACAGACAGGAAAACCAAGCAAAATAAGAATACCTTCAAATATTCCTTTCATCCCCATATTGAAATAACCTCAAAGTAAGCTATCTAGTGAAAGAGAAATTCTCCTGGTTCTCTCACAGTTATCCCAGAACCAACATCACAGAGCAGAGCTTGGAAATGTAAATTTGGAACTGAGACAATTCAGTCTGACACATGTGTGACACATCTAGTGTAAAGATAAAAGGAGGGGGTTTCATAACATATGATAAAACACAATTGTTGATAGAAATTAATAGTATATTGTTCTCCATTGGTGTTTATTTTTTACTAGAGACTCAGTCAGGCAGTAGAAGTGGTGGTTGTGTGCCATTGAGTCAGCATTTAAAAGCAAAATAATGCCCCTTGCACCTCAAAACAGTTATGTTTTCTTGGAATTGTTCAAATACTCAATCAGAATTGCATAGGTGTTTTATAAAGAGAAACTTGAATTCCTAAAAGGCTGCTTGGGTATTATATTAATGCTGAGCTCTGGTTTTTTGTTTGGGTTAAGATTAGAGTAAGAAAGAATTTCTGAGAAATGTATTTATTTATTTTGTTTTGTCTTTTTTGAGAAGATCCCAGATATGTGGGTCTTTTTCTCTTTTTTCCAGATATAAAAGGATGCTTTACAGACAAAGAGAAAATATAGAGAAAGAAAACATTGGTAATAAAAGGTTGCAGATTATTATGAATGTTCTAAATATTTACCAAAGGAAAACAATTTTTTTTAAAATGGAACATTTTCACACATAATTTTTAGAGAACTGTGCTATGTGTTAGAATTCTGATTATTTAAAAAATGTATAATTTCATTTATAATAAATATTAAAATAAACTTTACAAAAATAATTATCTTAATGTCTATAAATAACTTTGACAATATACACACTTAATTTTGTAGACACTTTAATTTTTGATAGCTCAATACATTTGACTTGTCTAGTAATTTACTAATGGAGCTCTGGTAGCATAGTGGTTACTAGTCAGGCTGTAAATCTCACAATTACAACACGAAACTATGAGCAATTCCATGGAGAAGGATGTGACTTTCTGTTCCCATAAAGATTTACAGCTGTGGAAAATCTAGGAAGGGCTGCTATGAATTGGACCCACTCCAAGGGACATATCCACTAACACCACCAATATTTTTCTACCATTAGAAATGGAGTCTTGGTGTGGCACTGTGGGCTAAAGCACTGGACCACAAGGCCAGTTTGAACCACTAGGTTGGCAGTTCAAACTCACCAGCTGCTCCTTGGAAATTCTGTGGTCACTATGAGTTGGGATCAACACTAAGGCACTTAACAACATACCATTAGAAAAATTGTATGGCCACTTATAAAAGGTGTCTCTGAAATTTTTAGTAGCTAATTTTCATGAGCAGAATTATATGTACCAAGTATGATTAATTCCGAACCATGTAAATCTAAGTACTATTATCAAGTATTAAATAATTGTTAGTTTCATGTTATTAGAATATTAACCATAAATGTTCAAAACCACTTCTATAGACTATTAGAATGAACTATTGAAAGTAAAACAAACATATTCTGTTTTTTAAAGCCTCATAACATTAAATCTGCTTAATAAAATTATATGATTATTCTAACTTCACAGTTACTGTCAACTCTTAGAAATAATTGTCTCTGCAAGTCTTTTAATGATTTTTTTTTTTAACAGATTGTACAGTTTTCATTTCAATGACTGCATCCCCCTCCATGAAACAACAGTTATCTGGCTTCTTCCTTGTGGTTCATAGTTCCATTCCACCCACTTTCCCATCCACTCTCAACTTTGTTCTTGGAAAAGTGTTGTCCTTTTGATTTGAGCACACCTTAGCATTGCTGCCCTCCCCTGCCCCAACCACACACACACACCTACCTACACCTGTCTACTGCAGGGTGAATTCCTTTCCAAATCTGAAGGGTGGTCGAGGGCAATAGTCTCAGGTTCAGCCTGTCTCTTTCTGATTAGTAATCCTTTTTTGTTGTTGTTTTTTAAGTAATTTTGAGTTTTGGTTCCCATTTTCTTCTACTCTATCCGGGACCCTCTACAGTGATTCCTTCAGAGCAGTTGATAGTGGTAGCTAGGCACCATAGAGTTCTTCTGGTCTCAGACTTGTGAAGAATGATGTTCACATGTACCATTAGTCCACTGGACAGATTCCAAGCATCTTCAATTCTCATCACTATTGTTTCTTCTGTACTTGTAGAGACCAATAGCTGTATTTTAAAAAATTAATGCCAATATCCAACAAGAATAAGGTTCAGAATTTCAAAATAAAAAAAACTCATAAGTAAGACATATTAGTTACCTTTAGATAAGATTGTTGTTGTTGTCAAGTGCCCAACTTGCAGTTCAAACAGACTTTCTGGTCTAGTGCATTATTCTACAGTGCCACACGAGGACTCCTTGGGTAAGATTAGACTGAAATAGTAGTGTATGTACAGAGAGGTACCACCTAAACAGATGAGGATAAACCTATACATTGAGTTAAATGCTATGCAATTCATTTAGGTCAAGTGTTTTATTAAAATAATCTCATATTTAATTAATAGAAAGAAAATGATTATCCATAGACAGTCCTGTAGAAAATCTGCTTTTTTTGTGCTGAACGAATTCAGTCTTACCAATTGAGTTCAGGATACATTCAATCAGTAAGTAAGGAAAAATTACATTTAAAAAGGGTAGGAGAAAAAAATCTAAGGAAGTCAGTAGGAAATTCCTAGAAAATTTAAAAAATATGTTTAAGAACACAAATTTATGTAAATTGTCTATTATATCCACTGTATATAAATATCTTCATTGATATTTTGTCCTTTGTCTTTTTTTTTTTTGCCAACCTGAATGAAATGTGCTTCATATGCTATAATATCTTCACAGGAATTTTTGTTTAAAATTTGTTTGTTCATTGCTTGGTAGTGACACCAATGCACATATTTTGAAAACTCCTAATAGTCAAATATGTATGTAATTATTTAAGTTCATTTATAGTTTTATGTCTTGTCCTAATTACAATTGCTTTTTCACTAATTTTGTTTAAGTTTTTTTTTTTTTAGTTTTTCCCAAAATAGAGATGACAATATTGATTCTGAGAACTGTAGCAGTTATAGGATTATTTGAATAGTTGTAGAAAGAAAGAAATCAATTAATGTCACTTAGATTGATGATAGACACAAATTCAGAAATTCAATCAGATTTGAATTAAATCTAATACATAGTAAATACTGGTTCCCCCCCCAACTTTTAAAAAGTTTTTATTACAAGAATTAGAATAACAAGCATTAGAAAGCTTGTTTTTTATTGTTATTGCTGTTGTTAGATGCCATTGTGTTGGTACTGACTCATAGTGGCCCTATACACAACAGAAGGAAACACTGCCAGGCCCTGGGACGACCTCACAATTGTTGCCAAGCTTGAGACCGTTGGTGGTGCTA
>NW_006408523.1:35306823-35308293 GCF_000296735.1 Chrysochloris asiatica | reverse complement strand
CTTTTTAAAATATTCCCAGATATATGATGTATATTATTCTACATAATACTTTTTACAAATGGGGTGCACATACAACTATGAACATAACTCAATATGTCATTATTGTTGTTTTGTGTTATACAGCTGGTTCTGACTCATAATGATCTCTTTGGGGTTTCCTTGTAGTTAGCAATCCAGTGCTTATGTTAGAGTGCCATATCAGGACACCTAATTCAGTATATTTACTTACAAATTCTACTTTATTTTGTATACCTTAAAAAATTGGGACTAAGCCACCATGCCCTAGAACATTCTCTACTCATGTTGGACTTGATAATTCATTGCAATAGCCATACAGAACTCAGACACCATGCTCACAATTTTGGGTTTTACTAGGGATGTTGTTGTTCTTATTGTTGTTATGTGCCATGAGTTGGCTCTGACTCATAGCGACCCTGTACAGGGTTTCCAAGGCTGTAAATCTTTACAGGAGCAGAAAGCCTCATCTTTCTCCCACTGAACAGCTGGTAGTTTCAAACTGCTGTCTCTGAGGTTCACAGCCCGATTAGTAAAGACTATGCTAAACAGGTTACAATTCAGTGTCAGAAGTGCCCAGGGAGCAGTTGTTTCAGTTAGGAAGTTAGGACAGCTTCTCCTCCATTTTGTGCCCAGGCAGGCTTCTCTCTGCTTGGCCAATATTAATAAAGTTCTTTTAGGGCTACTGATAATGGTTCATTGGGATACACCACTCCACCATAAACCTCAGCCTGTAGGCCATTGACTCAAGTTCTATGCATAAACAAACTTTGTTGTTGTTGTTGTGGGTCTTTTGCAACCCTATACATTAACCCACAGCACTACACCAGGACTCAACAAACTTAGCTCCCCCAATTAAGTGCTTGGAGGAATCACACTCTGCAAACCAGCCTCCTGTACAAAGTCGCTCCACTTTACTTGATCCATGGGCTGGCAAGTCCACCACTTTGTCTCATGCTCTGATTCTTGGTTCTGCTGATGTTGTTCCTTTTCTAGTCCTCTGGTATCAGGGCTTACTGTTCCTGGGTCAAGGAGGTTCAATGTGCACAGATCAGGGGTTCATAGGCTATGGTCCATTCTCGGCTCTTTCATCTTGATGGTAGTAAGATGCTACCTCTGTAGCTTCTGTGATGGCACATTTAAAATTTTTACAATTACAATTTCAAGTCTTGCTCATTATAATTAACTCTGTTAACATCCACAGTGAATCATATCATCCTAGCAATGCCTTCTCCCATCTTCTCTTCTCTAGACTCATCAGGAAAAGAGTCACATGGTGCGAGTTACAAAGACTAAGGCTAGAAAATTAAATAATTCTCTATATCATATATGTTGTTGTTGTTGTTATGTGCCATCGAGTTGGTTCCGACCCATAGAGACCCTGTATAGTGTTTTCGAGGGTGTAAATCTTTACGGGAATAGAAAGCCTCATCTTTCTCCCGTGGAGCAGCTGGT
>NW_006408523.1:35304044-35304552 GCF_000296735.1 Chrysochloris asiatica | reverse complement strand
CTGGTGTGGCACTG
Organism: Chrysochloris asiatica; assembly: GCF_000296735.1. NCBI lineage: Eukaryota > Metazoa > Chordata > Mammalia > Afrosoricida > Chrysochloridae > Chrysochloris > Chrysochloris asiatica. The sequence continues at coordinate 35,304,538 of NW_006408523.1, read as the reverse complement.
TAGCATAAGCACTGAACTTCTAACTGCAAAGTCAGTGATTCAAATGTACCAGTCATTCCTAGGTAACTCTGTATAGGATTGCATGAATCAGAACTGACTTGGAGGCACTTAACAAGACGAGTAAACATTTAAAGATAGGCTTAAGAAAACAAAACCTAGAAAGTTTGATATTTAATACATGTAATTTCTTCTTAGATTTTCTATAAAATGAATAATGCATAAATGAAATTTTCATATGTCCATGTTTTTATCATGCTAATGATTTGGGACCGGACTTGTTAATGTCAAGGAGGCCCTAGTCTCTATTACTCTCCAGTGGGATCCAGAAGCATATTGTTATGGATTGAATGGTGTCCCCCAAAATATGTATTTTAAATCTTAAACTCTATGTTGTTGTTATTGTTAAGGGCCATCCAGTCAGTTCCAACTCATAGCAAACCTGTACAGGGTTTCTGAGGAGCAGCTGGTGAGGCTGAACTACTGACCTTGTGGTT
>NW_006408523.1:35289112-35303119 GCF_000296735.1 Chrysochloris asiatica | reverse complement strand
TTTCGAACTGCTGACCTTAAGGTTCGCAGCCTGATTTGTAACCACTACGCTACCAGAGCTCCTACACTCTGAATTCTGTGATATCTAGCCTCCTAACTGTGTAAGAAGATAAATTTCTGTTTGTAAAATCACTCACCAAATGCTGTATCTATTCTTGTAGCACTAGATAGCTAAGCATTTGGTACTGAGAAGTAGTGGTATTGCACTAAAACACCCACAATATAGAAGTGGTTTTAGTTCTGGGTAATAGCTAGAAGCTGGAGGAATTTTAAGGTGCTTAATAATAAAAGCCAAGATTGCTTTAAAGTGATTGTTGGTAGGATTCTGAATATCAAAGACATTTCTAGTGAGCGCTTAGAAGGAAAGGAGGAGAGCTAGAATGCCTTAGAGAATACAAATAGTACCAGCAATAGCTAGAAATACTGCTAGAAATGTATAGGTTAAATGTGCTTCTGGTGAGGTGTTAAAGGAAAATAATGCACGTGCTTGTATGATTGAGGAAAGGTGACATTTTTTATGCACTAGGAAAGGCCTTTTCTGGATTTTGTTCAAATGTTTCATGGAAGGTAGAATGTGTAAGTTATGAACTTGGATATCTGACTGAGGAGATATCAAATTAAGATACAAAGTGGTGTTGCTGTTACGGCAAAGCAAGTCAGAAAGAACTCAACTCGAAAATCTTAAAGAGCAAAGTTTATTGCCAGCAGCCAAAGTGTCAGCTAAAGCCCAAATCACTCTGACCCTGAACGAACAGGGGAACAGGTTTTTATACAAGGAGCACAAAGCAGTTAGAACACACAGACTTGTCTTGTCAGCTGGGGTGGTAAATTCCAGCAGACCCTAAACCTGTAAGTGAGAGTAAACCCACCAAGAAACCTTATCTTGTTTGTATGGATGGGCTAAATTTTATCCTGTTTGTTCAGGTGTCCTTGGGTCACTCTGGCCTTTGCGGTTTTTCTGTAAGAAGTTTATTTATTATTTTTCCATAGGGTGAGGCGGGGGATAATGGGGTAAAATGGGGCTGAAGGTACTTAGTGGATACCTAGTTTAAATGGGGGCTGCTAGTTATGCTATAACATTTTAAATAGGGTCTGCTGGCTATAACATTTTAAATGGAGGCTGCTAGCTGTAACATTTCAAAGGGGGGCTGCTAGTTATGCTATAACATTTGAAATGGGGGCTGCTAGTTATGCTATAACATTGTCTTGTTGCTTTCAATAAAATGTGAGAGAAAGAGATGGACTTAGAAGTGAATTGTGCAAAATGTAAACAGAATTTAAAGATTTAGAACACTCTTTGGGACAAACTAAAGACATGTGTCCTAAAATGCTACAGTAAGTCTATGACTAATAGATCTAACCAACTACCACAGTTTACCATTTCAAAGAGAGGAGACAAAATGGAATGCATAAATCATTGGACAATATTATTGATATCCCATGCAACTTAAGTTTTATTAACTATAAATCAAAAATGTCTGCAACCATACATTGACAGAGAACTTCCCTAGGTTCAGGCTGGATTCAGAAGAGAATGTGAAATGAGGGATATCATTGCTGATTTCAGATGAATCTTGGCTAAAAGCAAACAATGCCAGAAAGATGTTTACTTGTGCTTTATTGACTAAGCAAAGGCTTTCGATTGAGAGGATCATGACAAACTATGTACAACATTGGGAAGTATCAGTATTCTGGAATACTTTAATTATGCTCATGAGGAGCTTATACAAAGAGCCAGAGGCAGTTGTTTGAACAGAACAAGGGAACACTGAATTTAAATTAAGAAAGATGTGTGCCAGGGTTGTATTCTTTCATCATATGTATTCAATCTATATACTGAACAAATAATCCAAGAAGCTGGATTATATGAATAAAAATGTGGCATCTGGATTAGAGGATTCATTAACAACCTGCAATTTGCAGAGGACACAACCTTGCTTCTTGAAAGTGAAGAGGAATTAAAATACTTACTGATGAATATTTGGTATGGGTTATATCTCAATTAAAGAAAACAAAAATCCTCACCATTGGACCAATGAAAAACATACATATAAATGGAGAAAAGACTGAAGTTGTCAAATTTGCTCCAATCAACCACCAAGCAGAAATCAAGAAGTCAAATGACATATAGCATTTGGAAAATTTGCTGCACATGGTCTCTTTAAAGTGTTGAAGAACCAAGATGTGCCTGATTTAAGTCACGGTATATTCAGTAACCTCGTATCCATGTGAAAGTCAGACAGTGAATAAGGAAGACCATAGAAGAATTGATGCATTTAAGTTATGGTGTTGGAGGAGAATATTAAAAGTACTATTGACTGCAAAATAACAAACAGTCTGTGTTGGAAGAAGTGCAGCCAAAGTGCTCCTTGGAGGCCAGGACGGCCAGATTTTGTCGCTCATCTTTCAAACATATTACCAAGAGGGACCAGTCATGGGAGACAGATATCATGTGTGGTAAAGTTGCGGGGGTGGGGGTGGGGTGGGTGGAGGGGTGTCAAAGAAGAATAGGATGAACCCCAATTAGATGCAGTGGCACAGTGGTGGCAGCGATGGGATAAGGTGTAGCAACAATTGTGAGGTTGGCCCAGGACAGGGCAGTGTTTTGTTCTGTTGTGCATAGGGTTGCTATGAGTAGGTATTGAGTTGATAGCAACTAATAAAGAAAAACACAAACACAGCTTAGACTGAAGAATTAAAAGAAAGAAGAAAAGGAAAAAAAGTTGTCTGCCTTTTGGAGTTCAACAGGCAGGAAATGACCAAGGGAGCTACGATTCCTGATTTGAAGGATTTTTTATTATTGTTGGAATTTTAAAAGTTTGCTGCCACAATCAAAATCTAGTCCAGAGCAAGCCATCAAAATTACCCCAGTTCAAGGGATGGGCAACATAGACATTGGCTACCCAAAATGGGGGTGGGGGTGGGGGCTACAAAGGCAAGAAGTGATTGTTTTACAAGCTTTCAAGAGGAAGCCTAGTTCCAGATGGGGCAGGGGAAGGTAGAATCTCCACTGAATAGTTTCCAATCTGTTGGGATGGGGCTAATGAAAGGAGATTGGGATAAGACTCTTGTGGTACAGCAGTGAATAATTGCTATGAGGACTGATTGTGAGGGTCAGAAATGGAAAGGTAGATATGTTGTATCAAAGGGAGAGGAGTGATTGATTTTGCAGTCCAGGAGCAGAGGTCCCTGGGACCATCTAGTGAGAAGTGTGGAGTATGGGACCCTACCCAGAGAAACAGTGATGCTAGAAATGGAGGCAAAGACTATGATGTGGATGGATGAAGTGGTGACTGGAGAACACTTCACTTAGGGCTGGATAGAGGCTGTGTGCTGATGGCCGGGGGGCAGGCCTGTGGAGTGCACCCTTTGGTCGTTTGATGATGCATGGAGGGGATTGTAATCATTGCAATGAAATGAAATGCGATAGGATGAATGTAAAACTGATGCTCTCTTGTGTAAACCCACATAATTCACAATAAAAACTTAAAAAAAAAAAAAATACCCCAGTTCATGGTATCAAATATTTGTCTCTTCATTAAGTAAGGTTCTGTTCAATTCAGTCCTAGTCATCCAAGCTAGATCTAAAGTTAGGCGAAATAGATACAGCAAACTTAGAAGTCTGCACATTCCTCCCTGCATTTCAGACCAGCTGAACCTTTCATTCTCTCTCTCAGGTATAGCTACTATATGGGCTGGGTTGGTTCCAGACAGTTTAGAAGTCTATAAAGTCCCTAACTTTAGACCAGCTAGCCCTTACTCTTCTCTCCAATTCATCTCTTCATTGTTACATTCTCTCATCCACTTCCACTCATCGAGTAGACCCAGGTACTCACCATTGATCATACCAGACTTTCTGCTTGCTCACTGGCTTTCCTTAACTTTCAGTCACAGATTTTGATTTTTTCTGATGGAAACAGAGTTTCCCTGCTTCAACGTATATATTAGCCAACAGCTTTCTAGCAGTGTAGGAAAGCAAAGCAGTCATTTTATTTCCCCTACATGTCTTCATAAGAAATCTCCTGCTCTTGCAGCAGATCCAGGTGGGACTCAGTTTTCCACCTAAACCTCTTACTCCACAAAGGCTTAAAACAAAATGTCTTCCTTTGAGGCAATTTCTAACACTCCTTTTTAGCATTTTAGCACTTACAAACTCTGTGTAATCAAGATACCCAATAACCATTCTCATCACTTCAGACCTCTGATTTGCATGTAGTTCCATGCCCTAATCAGTTATCTTGTTTAACCTGCTAGCTTTTTTCCACAGTACTCCAGCAGCAGCTTTACTCCCATCAGTGTCAGCATAACATCTCTTACATTCCTCTCAGCCATTATAGGTAACCTTGAGCAAAGTAATCATGGAAGAATCAGAAGTTTCACTTCCCATGTCCTTTTGCTCTTTTTCTTTTTTCAAATTCTCATATTTCCATGAGTCAGGAACCATTGCAATGAACCCCATTCCTTAGGTCAATCGGCAAAATACTGATAACAAATCATTCCTCCTACAATGCTCTCTTACTCAACTGAGGTTAAAAATTCATTGCAATGGTCACACAGAACTCAGGCATCTTTTATTATGGAAGTTAATAGGTTATATGCAGGATCAGAAAATGCTCAGGACATAGTTCTTTAATCAGGCAAGCCTCTCAGCATGCTCATAAGGAAGCCTCTCTCTGTTCATCACCCCCTTGACCTGGTCTCTGCCCTGCTCAGCAATGTTATAAGTTCATTTAGGATGCTATTAATGCCACAGGATTCACCACTCCGCCGTAAGCCTCATCCTGAAGACACTGGACTCTAACCTTCATGGGTTAGCAAGTCTAGTCCCCTCACCAAAAAGTGTTCTGCTCCCTGCTGACAGGGGTGTTATTGTGTGGCAGGGATACTCATACACCCAATGCCCAGACTTACCCCTCAAGGATATGGTGGTTTAGGAACATATCACTTTTTCTTCAGGACTTGGCATTCCCAGTGATGCTGTCCAGGCTTCCCACAATGAAGCAATTGTGTCCATCTTATTATCCAGGTTGGAGGAGGTGATCTGGTTCTGAGTCACTAAAGCTGCTTTAAGAAGCTTAAACTTTTGGTGGTCCCTTCCTGTCACCTTCATATCCTGGTTGGTGTAGACAGTGGTGGCTATTTCTAGCAGATGTTGTTGTTGTTAAGTGACTTTGAGTTGGTTCTGAACCATAGCGACCATGTATAAGGTTTCTGAGGAGTGGCTGGTGAGCTTGAACTGCTGACGTTGCAGTTAAATTACCTTGCAGTCCAATGCATTAACTCACAGCACCACACCATATAAGACAGTGTGGCACTGTGGGTTAATGTACTGGACTGCAAGGCAGACTGGGTTCTACTCTTTTCTAGAAAAGTCTTCTGTTTATTTAGAAAAAAAGGACAGGCTTAATCTGGAAGTGTTTTATCCCTCCCAGGAGGCAGTATATCAAGTGGTTCCTTGCAGTTATTCTTGTTTGTCCCTGTTGGTAACTCCAAAGGGTATCTGCATTGGGAATGGTAATGTTTGTTGACAAACATGTAAATTATTTCCATGTGCTATGGATAGCCACGCAGGTATGGTTTTTCTCATCCACTATGCAACACTAATAGGAGCACTAAGATGCCTTTGCAGGCAAGTTTAAAAGTCAACACTAATTGTTCAAACTCTTCAATAAACTTAGCAAGATATTCTGAAAATCTCCTTAGCTTCTCCTTTCACCATTTCAAATCTGCCATAAAGAATGGTTCGTGGACTCTGACAGGTTGCCCACTGGCCCCTGAAACCTTTTAGAAAGGTTGTTGTTGTTGTTATGTACCGTGGAGTCGGTTCCAACTCATAGCGACCCTGTACAGGGTTTCCGAGGCTGTCAATCTTTACGGGAGCAGAAAGCCTCATCTTTTTCCCGCGAAACAGCTGGAAGTTTCGAACTGCTGACCTTGAGATTCACAATCCGGTTCGTAACCACTATGCTAGACTAGAAAGAGGTTAGTTGTCTGATGGAGCAGTTCTGGGGCGTACATTTTTCCATTTTAGCTACCACTGTCAGTAGTTTTTTTAGGGAACACATTTCGACACAACCCTTGCATCTTTCTGTGTCTTTTCTAAGGGCCATAAAGGCTTGAACACAGGGGACCTCGGACCATTTCCCCTCCATTATACAGAATAGCTCTAATTGTAAAAGGGTGTTACAATTTCGGCTTCCATTTACCAGCCATTTTTCTTGGTACCCCTGGGTATTTTGGGGCCAAGCAGCATTACAGAAAAATATTAAATTCTTTTTTTGCAGGCTGTCAAAACTAAGGTTTTTCTAATTTTAAATTGGCACCCCAAAGAGAAGTTTTCTGGATAGATGGTGTTTGTTCCATGTCACCTACAGAAAGAAAAAGAGTTTCTGGGCAGGGCGTCCCCATTTCCAGAACTCTTACGTGGAAACTAGCTGTGATTTCTCCATCCTGGGAGAAGTCAGGGCATGCCCTGGAACTTCCTGGCAGAGATGCGGCTCTTGTTGTTGTTGCAGTGTGGCCGTGGAGTCGGTTATGACTCATAGCGGCCCCGTGCAGGGTTACTGAGGCTGTAAAGCTTTATAGGAGCAAAAAACCTCATCCTTCTCCCACGGAACTGCTGGTAGTTTTGAACTGCTGACCTTGAGGTTCGCAGCCCGATTCGTAACCACTGCACTACCAGAGCTCTTTGGCAGAGATGTTAGGTCACTATTTTTCCTGGAGACCAATTCACAACCTTGATCTCCAGCCAGCCACCTCTACGGTGGCCTTTCTGCCTCTACAGAAGTTTATAAAGACTATCAGCAACAATGAGTGGGGAGCAGTGTAGCAAAAGAGTTCTATTGGCCAGTCCAGTGTTCCTGGTGCCTGTTCTTACTTTATGAGAATATGTCTGGGTTAAATTCCCTACATATCATACTTTGCATAGTGTCCAACTATGGCTAAATTGAACCTTAAATTCAGTTTGAACTTGGAAACACAGGTAAAGATGTTTCAAAAAGTTCCCCAAAATCCACAGAGTAGGGATTTCTGAAACAAAGCATAAGAAACTGAGTGCAAAGATGCAGAGGGGCACCTGGTCTGGTTCACTCTGTCTATTCAAGAAGACCCAAAAAATAGGGGACACAAGCTTTGAAAGAAGCAGTAGTTTAGAGAAGCAAACAGCTATGTGGTTTGAAATACTAGCACCGTGGATCTGCATCTTTAAGGCAGTGGGTGTCTGACTAATGTGCTTTGGGTCTGGAGACATGATTATTATGAGCAAAGGATTTTAGAGGATATCACTCCCTTAGTCTTCTCTCCCTCCTTTGTGTCTGTATCCTTCCCAGGAATCCTGTAGGGCTACTCCAGAGGATTCTAGAGCACACTCATGGACCAGGCATTATATGGCACTCTCCAGTAGAGCCCAATGTTTATAATGTGTTCTGACAGAGGCAATCTTACTGAGCCTCCTACACATTGCTACCCTAGCAAAATCCAAAGTCTTGGGCTAGAGGGAGGAAATACTTTGTGTCTTCAGGTTCTAGGACCTGCCAGGAGACTCATAAAAATAAAGTCTGTCTGCCTTGAGATGGGATGGAGAATAGAAATATAAAATCCCAAACAGGGGAATCCTGGAAAGAGATACCTTCCTTGAGTAATATATTGTTTGCATGTATGTTTCAGGTAGTGTGGGAGAATTTCCTATTTAAAGAGACAAATCCAAAGTGGCAGTCATCTTAGCAGTGAGAGAAATAAGGGAAGTAAAGGGAACATATCTGGGAGTTCAAGAGTGTGCTAATGGTTCCTGGATTTTTGCAGGAAATATGTTACAGCATGGATGAGGCATCCTTGTCCAGTACCACTATTCCTGTGAAGAATCAGCTGGATGCAGGCATAATACACACATGAAAGGAGCCAGAGAGACAGAGATTTAAGCAAGTGCAAAACTTTATTAAAGCATAGATGTTCTTGCAGAAAGGAGAACGAGTTACTCTTTGCAAATGAGGAGAGTGTGAATGAGTTCCTGGTGGCATTTTTTGTGCTGCCATCCTTTGGGGCAGACTCAGGCTCTCCTGATAGTGGTCTCCTGATCCCCTATATTTTCCTATCATAATTTAGGATTCATAATTGGTCATATATTCCCAGGATTGATATATCTCCTTCCAATTACATCAGGGAGTCCTGATGTGGCTCTGTGGTCTAATGCGCCAGACTGCAAAGTCATTTGAACTGCAAGGTCAGTGGTTCAAGCTCACCAGCTGCTCCTCGGAAACCCTATACAGGGTCGCTATGGGTCAGAACCGACTTGGCGGCACTTCACAACAACAACAACAATTACATCAGGTAGGTCTTAGTCTTTCCTGTGTATGCCTGATTTAGCGGAAAGACAACTTTTCTATCTTTCCTTTTACTAGGCTCTCCTGATAGGTCATATTGTTCCTGCATTCTTTGTGATTGATATGTGGTTAGCCCCTCTCTCTTCCCTATTCTAAATGCCTAATACCAACACTTATTACATGTGGGAATAAAGCCTCTCAAGAAATGGTACAAGTGGAAAATGCAAATTTATGGAGTGTCTGTAAAAAAGTGGAAGACCCCCATGAGATGGATTGGCAGAGTGAGATGAACAGCGGGCTCAACATAGCAGTAATTGTGAGGATGACACAGCCCCAAGTAGTGACTACATATAAAAGATTGCTAAAAGCAGCGACGATGGCATGGAGCGATGGAGCAGCTGGGGACTTTAGACACAGAGAGGGAGAGGGGCTGTATTCTGAGGACCGGAGGTCAAGCTTGTAGGGTATACCCTTTGATTGGTTGACGATGTATGGAGGGGATTATAACCATGGCAATGAAATGATATATACGATAGGATGAATGTAAAATTAATGTTCTTCCATGTAAACTATAACATAATTCACAATAAAACATTTAAAAAAAAAAGATTGCCAAAAGAGAAGTAAAATGCTATTTTTTACAATTGTTTAGACAAGTTGCTATTTTTTTTTAGGAACCATGGTATTAGAGTTGAAGCTTTTTTGTAGATCTAATGAAGTTCTCCTTTTGATAACCTTTCTATAGGCATGAGAATATCAAGAGCAAACAAGAAATAAAAATGAGTCTTTTAGTTGCCAACTTTCTGCAGAATTCAAAGAAAGAAACACCAAGGACCTTGTGGATTAAGATTATTTCAGGCAAAGTGATAGTAAAAATGTTGCTGAAATTTTTCTCTGATACTTCTTTCCTCTAACAAAAAGTGTCAAGAAGCCCCAAAATATTCAAATTCCATTATGCTCAGTCGCCTTACATAAAAAGAAAAAAGAAATGAGTGACCAGAGTGTTAAAAACATTTTCCCCCAAAATAGCATGCTTCACTAATTCATACAATAACAGCAACTTTTTGTTGTTATTATGTGCCATCACGTCGGCACTGGCTAATAGTGACCTTATATATGATAGAACAAACGCTGCCTGGTCCTACATCTTGCAAAATTCTATCATGCCATTTCCAGCATAATTGCTGTCACCAAGGCCATATTTTCCAACTCCCAATCCTTCTTCTTTGCTTCCTAATTTTGCATGTCAATCACAAGTAATTATCAGCACATATTGACTTCAGTTTTGATCAATTTCAGACAGGAAATTGATAGCATTGTTTTTATTTCATCATCATTGGCTTTAGTGTTTTACTTTAAATATAGTGCAGTACTTTAAATATAGTGGCATTAATTGGTCTTGTTCACAGGCCTGTAGATTTTATTCTATCACAGACAGTATTATACTTCAAGATAGATTGTGAAATGCTGTTTTTGGCGATGTATGTGGCAACATTTCTCTTCATTTTATTATTTCCAATATAGTAAACCATATGATTGTCAGATTCATGGCCAATACCAATCTATTTCAATACACTATGTTTAGGATATCAATATTTATGTGTTCCATTTAATTTTTGACAACTTCCAATTTTCCTAGATTCATGCTTTGTACATCCCATATTCTAATTATTAATGGATATTTGCATATTTTTTTCCTCATTTTGGGTTGTGCCCCATGAAGGTCCTCAAAACATTGCCCCATTCACATCATTATGGTAAGCTCTACATTGAGGAGAAAGTTCTTCCTCAGTTATATTATAAGTACCTTCCAATCTGAGTGGTTTATCTTCCTATCCTATATCTGAAAAAGTTCCCTGGATTTTCACAAGGTTTCCAGTGGCCAAGCATTCAGAAGTGGTCTGCCTTTTCTTCTTTGTAGTCTGTAAGCTTTGTTGTAAGCTATCCACCATGTGTATCCCTGCTGATATTTAAAATACTGGTGGCAGAGTTTCCATTATCACAGCACATAAAGCCAGCAGAGTTTAACAAACAGACAGACTAGTGATGAGTAATTTCATTAGTTATTATATTATTATTTCATTTTACCTAGAAAATTGCAGTCATTCTAATTTATTGATCTAGACTAGGTTAGTCTCATGAAGGATGGTAATTTTATAGGTTTTGTTTTCTGAATACATATTTCTCAAACACTTTGGTCTGAGTTTGGGCCATAGTGAAGACGCAAGATAAATGTATAAAATGAATGAATGAAATAACCAAATATCTTCAAGTTGTTCTTTATTTTTCACTCCTATGATGTATATATATTTTTTTCTTAAGAACAGTTTAATATATATTAAATTAGCAACTAAACTAATCTTCATTAAACCATAAATATGTTGTACAAGAAGTCTGGAGGCACACTAGTTTAAGTGCTGGACTGCGTCTGTCTGTTTCCCATCAAGATTTACAATCTCAGAAACCCTAAGCAGCAGTTCTACTCTGACTTACTGAGTCACTGTGTTGTAATCAACTTAATGGCAATGAGTTTGTTTTATTTTTTTGGTAGATATGTGCCCCAAACTTGTTATTTCATAATATTGGTAAGATGGAGGGTCAGAGAAAAAGAGGAAGAACCCCAGCAAGATGGATTAGTCAAGTGGCAGCGTCAATGGTCTCAAGCATGACAACAATAGTGAGGTTGGCCCAGGATCAGGCAGTGTTTTGTTTTGCTGTGCATAAGGTCACGATGAGTCAGCACCTACTCAATGGCACCTAACAACAACAACAGCAACACTTTCATGTAAAATAAAACAACTCTATAAATACAACTTCCTTAATAATAAATCCATTGTTATGAATTTCAATATATTAAAACTAGCATTTTATAAAAAGTATAAGCCATCATCTGTTTGATTATAATTTCCTCATCTGTTTGATATAATTATAATGACTAACATAGAATTGTTGCCTTGGGATTCTTTTATCTGGTATCCAGCCTTTTGTTGATCAATAGGCTTCCCCTTAGAGGGATCATTAGAACACAAGTTGACATTCATTAGTATTTAGAAGATGAACAACATAATGCATTTTCTTTTTGTTCAACAATCTGGTATTATTTACTTCAATATGCAAAGTATATCACAGTAAGAAATAAACATGACTATAATTTCCTAGGTTTCAGATCTAACAATGCAAAAATGGCTCTACTGGGCTTAAGTCTATATTAAAATGATTTGCTAGTTTAGTCATAGCATTATTATTATGAGAAAATAAGCATAATTTATTCAATTCTGTGTTTTGAGATTAGATTGGAGTTTTTGTGACAGGATATTATGTTATTTGATCTCTCAGTGAGTACATTAAGGAAAAAATTATGATTATTGATATTTTTAAGAAAATAATTTTTATCATTTAACAATATTGTCTATGAACTCAGTGGAAAAATAGCAAAAACACACTATGTGTCAAATAAAAATATGTTTTGGGGAAAACAATAATATATAATTATTTTCAGCATACTAAATACAGTGATGCTATCAGAAAACTTTTAAAAAGATGATTTGTAGTTGTTATTAGGTGCCATTGAGTCCGTACCAACCCATAGCGACTTTATGCACAGCAGAATGAAACACTGCCTGATCCTGGGCCAACCTCACTACTGTTGCCAGTAGTTATCATCTAATAATTCAAGATTTCTTTTTTTTTCTTTCTTTCTTCTCTGATCCTGAGCTCCCAGACTCAGCAACTCATTGCTTCAAGATGTCTGGTTTGTCTAAGAAGTTTTCGTAGCTTTAGCTGTAGGCTCCTTCACTTTCATGGATATATTTGTAGCAAAGATAAATACTCTTTAGAAATGTACTGTGAAACCCATATATACATTAACGTGTATAGTCCTACTTTTTAGCACACACTTGCTGGCTAGCAACATAAAGAAACATTATATAAGATGCAAAAACTTTCCTAATGCCAGTTATTTCATAAAGTTTATTACAAACATTTAAAATGTATCTAATAAAGTTTTAGTTTCCATTATTAATTTTATCAGTAAAAATGTTTACTTTTTATAAATGAAATAACATGGTGTGGTGGTGTGAGTTAATGTGCTGTAATGCAAGGTTGGCTATTCAAGTTCACAAGCCGCTCCTTGGAAGCATTGTACAAAGTTGCTATGGGTCTTAACAACAACAACAGCAACAACATTAGCTTTTGCCCATAAATAAATTTTTGCCACCACTGTTAAAGACAAAATACAGGAAAACTCCAGCACTCCAAAGGATTCCCTTTGTGACCAGCCCCTACTTGCACTCCTAATCCATACTACAAACGATCTCTTATCTGTTCCTGTATATTTGACTTTTCCAAAATGTGATAGTTATACTTTTTAACATAATAAACCATTTTTTTTAAACTGAGATACTCTCTATGTATAATTTATTTGAAACTCACATGTGTTATTGCATAATACTATATATAGTTCATTTCAATTTACTCTTGAGTAGTATTTTATTGTGTGAATGAACCATAGTTTATCTAAATATTCAGTGAGTGAAAGATCATTTAGGTTAGTTTTATTTTGGAGCAATTATGCCTAATGCTTCTATAAATATTGGTGTATAAATCTTTGTGTGAATATCAGTTTTCATTTCTCTAGAATAAATGCCAAGAAGTGTGATTGTTAAGTTATAAAGTAAACATATGTCCAGTTTTGTGAAAAACTGCCAAACTGTTTCGAGAGTAGCTGTATAAATTTATATCCCCTATAACAATATCCGAGTTTTCTTTATGCTCCCATGATACCCAACACTTGATATTTTTTTGTATTTCTTTGTTTCAGTCATTCTAACTGGTATACCATGTTCTCACAATATAGTTTTAATTTCATTTTCCTAATTATTAATGATACTGGTCATCTTTTAATGTGTCTACTTATAATAAGTTTATTTTGGTAAGGCATCTCTTTATATCATTTGAAAATTTTGTGTATTATTTGTTTTCTGATTGTTGATCTTTGATAGTTCTTTATATATTCTTTGTACATATTCTTGTCCTGCAGTGATTTTCAAATATTTTCTCCTAAAATTTAATTTGTCTTTATATCTCAAAACAGTATCTTCCACAGTATAACAGTTTTCATGAAATCCATCTTATCAATTTTTTTCTCTTATGAATCATGCTTTAAAAAAAAATTAATTGTGAATTTAGTGAAGGTTTACAGAGCAAATCAAGTTTTACATTCAACAATGCATGCACTTTTTTTCACCTCAGTGATTGCAATCCCCTCCACTTAAGAACATTTATCACACTTTCCTTGTGATTATTTTTTCCATTCCATCCTTTCCCAACCCATCTGAACTTTGTTCTTAAGTACACATTGTCTTTGGATCTTGAATGGTTGACATTTCCATGGTGAGCACACCTTACTAGTGTTGTTGTCCCCCTATATACAAATCTACTGCTTGGCTGAAGACTGGGCCACAGGGGTCCATTCCATTCCAAACCTAAGGGGTAGCTGAAGGCCATAATCTCCAGTTCCTCTAGTCTCCTTCTGACCTGTTGTTGTCATTTTTGTTAGGAACCATCGAGTTGGTACCAACTCGTATGAACAACAGAACCCTTTGCACAACAGAATAAAACACTGCCTGATACTGGGCCAACCTCATTATTGTTGCCATGCTTGAGCCCATTGATGCTGCCACTTTGCCAAT
>NW_006408523.1:35262420-35281967 GCF_000296735.1 Chrysochloris asiatica | reverse complement strand
TTCAAACTTTTAAAATATTCCTATATATGTGGTTCAGAGTTTTAGAACTGACCCTTGAAGCTGCTTCCTCTGATATTCTGTGTTATTGCTGATGGAGATACTCACTGCACTTCTACCATGTATGCCACCAAGCCAACACCATACTGACTTGAGTAATGTAGCTTTATAATTGTTGTTGTTGTGAAGTGTCGTCCAGTTGGTTCTGACCCATATAATTGGTATGTAGTAACACAAATTTGCTCTTTTCCAAAATGGTTTCGTTCAAGCTTTATTAACCATCCATACCCATTGTAGAATTCATTTGCCTATTTTTATGAGATTTTCATTAGAATTGTGTTTAATGTATAGATAAGGGAGATTTAGCATCTTAAATGTATTGAATCTTCAAAATCTATTAACATAATATGTCTTTCATTTATTTATGTTGCATTTTTCTAGTATTTCACCAGCAATTAAAATGTTTAGAAAACAGATCCTGCACATATTGATTTAAACTCAATATTTTATATTTTAGGGAGCTGATATTGGAACAGAATCCCTGGCAGTACACTAAGTAAGTGCTTGGTTGCTCACCAAAAGGTCAGCAGCTGGACCCCATGGGAGAATGTGTGAGAGTAAACTTCCATAAAGGTTTTCAGCCTTGGAATTCTACTTTATTCTAAAGGATTACTGTGAGTCATAATAAACTCAACAGCAATAGGCAATTAGTAGTGGTTGGAGTTCTACTGTGGTGTTATACAATAAGCACTGGACTGCTAACTTCAAGGTTGGCACTTCAAAAACACTAGACACTCCTTTCACACTGTATACAGTGTTACTGTGAGTCAGAACTGACTCCATAGGGCTTAACAACAATAACAACAGAAATGCAAATGGTAGTGTATTTATTTTTTTCTCCAGTTTTTACTGCTAGTTAATAAAACAAAGATTAACATTTGTAGTATATTGATCTGTATTGTACAACCTTGTTATAGAAATCTATTAGTTCCAAGAGATATTTTTTTGAACTTTTTAATATAGATTTCTTGGGATTTTTTTACATAATCAGATTATCTGCAAATAAGCATATTTTTATGTTACTTTTTATTGTTGTTGCTATAAAAATCAACTTATTTAAGGATGAAGTTAATATTGAATTTATTAAAGTGAATTGGATAGTAGTACCCCCTCTTGCAATTTTTGGAGAGATTATTTTAAAATAGTAGACTAATTTTAAAATATTATTTCACTTTTAAATGTTTGCTAGAAACTACCTGAATGTCATCTCATTCTGGAGTATATCTTTTCGAAGATTTCAGATTATTAATGATTTTTTTTAATCCATGTTGTTGTTGTTGTCAGGTGCCATCGAGTCGGAACTGACTCATAGCGACCCCATGCACAGCAAAATGAAACAATGTCTGATCCTGGACATTTTAATCCATAGAGATTAATTTAGTCATAATTTTTATCAATTGAGTTTCATACAAAACTATAACATTAATAGAAAAAATGTTATGTTCAGAAATGTCCTTATCATTTAAGTATATGAGGAATCAATAATGATGCCCCAACTTTCATTTTGATGCTAGGCACTTGTTAGTTCTGTTTTTTTTTCCTAGATCAGGATAGCTAAACTATTAATATGTGGATTAAAATATTTAAAACACATATGATCAAACAAGACATTCACTATACCAATACTTTTTAAAATCATCAATTAATGAGAAAATTTTAATCATAGAAATGGTATAAATGGTCAACAAATATTTGAAATAATATACTTGAATTAAGAAATACAAAGTTAAATTCAAAACTAAATGTTAACCTATTATTTATAAAGATTAAAAAATAGCTACTCTTCTTGAAATATAGGCTTTTATCCTCGGAAACCCTATACCAGTCGCTATGGGTCAGAACCGACTCGATGGCACTTCACAACTACAACAACAAATATGGTCAATATATTTCCAGGGCTTTAAAAATATACAGACAGAGAAATTATCTCAATAATTTTACATCTGATAAACAAATCTAGGGGAATCCAACATATATTTATATGGCAAAAAAAAATCATAGTTGAACAACAAATTGAAATCTTGGGAAATGTTAACATGCAAAATCTTATTATATGTGACAGTTTTTAAAATGTGTCAGTCTAACTAGGCTAAATTTCATTTCTCAAATATTTTTCTTGCTTTTTTGATTGCTTGTATAAAGATCCATTTCCAGCTAAATCAAGGTTGTTGTTGTTGTTAAGTACCGTGGAGTCAGTTCTGACTTATAGTGACCCTGCACAGAGTTTCTGAACCTGAAAATCTTTATGGGAGCAGAAAGTTTCATCTTTCTGCCACAGACAGCTGGTAGTTTCGAACTGCCGACCTTGAGGTTAGCAGCCCAATTTGTAACCACTACACTTCTTGTAAATTTGGAAGGCAAGAGGGAACCAGTAGTCATTGTGTAGTGCTCACCTGGCAATGCTGATCACCTCTCTGGAAGGAAACAACAGCTGGGATGCAATTGCTCTTTTGGGGGGAATTAAAATTTTTGTTTAAAAATTTGTTTAAAAGCTTAAATTGCTTCAATATGCAGATTTTGCTAAAGTCAAGACACATGTAAAATATTTTATGAATTCATTAGCTCCTCAAAGTTATCAAAATGCAAATGAACACTTCTGCTACAGAAAATTATGTGTCCATTACATACATAATGTAAAAATAAAGGGGAAAATAATAGAGTTTGCAAGATACACTTTATTCTATACATCTGGGACCCATAGATACAGATGATTTTTAAGAGTAGAGGTTGGGTAAAACACAATATAAAACAATATGGAGATGGCTTGATAACCAGAACTTGACTAGGGAAAAATTTTTTAAAAATTTTTTTTTTTTTGATAAAAGAAATGAGAGGAAATTTTTGCAATTTGATGAACTTGACCTATACTCATGGATGTAGTAGCTCAAAATACCAACTGAGAGAGAAGGTGTCTTCACATCAAGTATCAATGCTATCCTCTCTGTATACAGAGTAGATAGAGACGGGCAACTTAGACATAGGCTACCTAAAATAAGGGGGCCATAAAGGCATGAAGTAACTGGCTTACAAAGTTTCAAGAGGGAGTATAGTTTAAAAGTGTGCAAAAGTGTGCAGGGGAAGATCGAGTCCCCACTGAATAGTTTTCATCTTGTCTAGATGGGTCTGGTAAAAAGAGATGGGGATAAGATTCTTATGATTCAAAAGTGAGTAATTGTTATCATGACTAATTGCAACTGTCACAATTATAAAGGTAGAAGTTTTGTAACAAAAATGGGGGAGTAGTTAGTCTTACAGTCCAGAAACTGAAGACTCTAGGAGCATCAAGGGAGGAGAGCACAAGCAGAATGCTGGACTCTATCCAGAGAAGCAGCAGCACCAGAGATGGAGGCAGAAATGGGGACATGGAGAGAGGGAGCAGCTGAGGACTCTAAATTCATGGAATTAGTGGAACTGAGAGCTGGTGGCCAGAAGGCAGGCTTATAGAACATGTCCTTTTGGGGTTTAAGTTATTATGTATGCCTGAGTATTAAAAAAAAAAAAAAAAAAAAAAAGAAGAAGAGCTGAAATGAATAGAGAGAAATACTGTTAACTGCTGGTACATGGATGGCATTATAATCATTGTAATGAAACAAATTATATGATTTGTTGAATGTAAAATGATGATCTGCCCTGTAAACTTCCATTCAACTCACAATAAAAACTTAAACAAACAAATAAACAAAACCAATATGGAAAAATCACATGTGTAGTATGATTCCTAAGTATATGGAAGTCATTTTAATAATTTTAAATAAATATAACACAAATTTAAAAAGGTTTGCCTTTGAATTTGTATTATTTGAATCCTTATGTTTTTGAAGTATACTTTAATAACTGAGTTTATTTTACAGTTTGAAATATAAAAGGAATGCTACCAAATTCGATGTAAAATTAATCACTTCTAGGAAACAACAGAATTCTAATTAATATTTCATTGATAGTGGATAATTTATTATCTTCATGGAAGCAAATGGCCTGTATTGGCAGGACTGTGCAAATAAAGCATGGGCTTATCCTACAGAACTCACTTTCAGCAGTCCTTTTTAGTGATGTCATAAAATATCGACATTTAAACATTATTTGATTACTCTTTAAGTAAGAGCTCTCCTTTTTATTGTACTAAGTTTGCTACCAAGATATAGCTGCCTATACTATTGTAATTTATTAATAACAGGCCAAATATTTTAAATTAATTCCTGATAATATGCTACCTCTTGAAAAGGTTGAACATCAACCATTTATTTATTCATTTATTTATTTATTTATTTGGTATGGTGACTCTTCAATTGATACTTTTTGAATTTTTCAATACTTTGCCCATTTGTTATTGTTGTTAAGTGCCCTCAAGCCAGTTCCCACTCATAGCAACCCTGTAAGAATTTCCAATGAACAGCTTGCAGATTTGAACCACCAACCTTATGGGTAAGACCATGGTTTTCCTACAGCAATATTCAAGGACACCTTCAATACTGCGTTTCGACACTTGAATTTTTCCTTCAGTTCTTTAAGTTTGAGGAATGTGTGTTCTTCCCTTTGGGTTTTCTCACTCCAGATCTTTGTATATTTCATTATAATACTTTATCTTCTCAAGGTGCCCTTTGAAAATTTCTGTCCAGCTCCTTTACTTCATCATTTCTTCTATTTGCTTTAGCTAGTTTGCATTAAGAGTAATTTTAAGAGTCTCTTCAAACATTCACTTTGGTCTTTTTTTTTTTCTTTCTTGCCTTTTAAGTGACTTTTTGCTTCCTTTGTGTATGATGTTCTTCATGTCATCAGTTATTAGTGTTCAATGTATCAAGTCTATTATTGAGATGGTTTATAAATTCAGATGGCATATACTAAATGTTGTATTTGGCTTGTGTGACTTTTTAAAATTTTTCTTTAGCTTCAAATTGAACTTGCATAAGCATAATTAGTGGTCAATTCCACAGTTGGCCCTGGCCTTGTTTTTTCTTTGTGATATTGAACTTCTCCATCATCTATTCTCACAGATGTAGTCAATTTGACTCCTGTGTATTCCAACTGGCAAAATTCACACCAACTGTGTTGTTTAAGAGAGTATTTGTAATGGAGAAATTGTTGATCTTGCAAAATTTTATTGTACAATCTCCAATATCATTTATTTCACCAAGGTCATACTTTCTAAATACTTACCTTACCTTCTTCTTTCAGCTTTCACATTCCAATTACTAGTAATTATCAGTGAGTACATCTTGATTGTTACTTTCATTGATTTTAGAATGATTACGTTGATAGAATTATTCAATTTTATTCATTGTTGACTTGAATGGTTGGTTCATAAATCTGAGCATTAGTTTTATTGACTGGTCTTTCTAGTATGCTTATCCTCAACATTATATCAGACAGTGTTTTGCTGCTATCCATAAAATTTTCAGTGGCTGATCACTCAGAAACGAACTGCCCATTTGTTCATCCTAGTCTGCTCTTTGTCTGTAAACTCTGAAAAATCCAGTGAATTTGCTTGCTATGGCTCTTCTCTTCAGGATGTTACACCACTTATCTGTCAGTTTGTTGTTCTATGGTAGCTTGCATGTTGCTGTGATACTGGAAGCTATGCAACCAGTATTTTAAATACCAGAAAAGTTACCCATGGTGGACAGATTTCAGCAGAGATACCCGAGTAAGACAGATTAGGAAAAAGGAAAGGCAGAATACTTCTGAATGTTTACTACTGAAAATCTTGTGACTAGCAGTGGAACATTGTCACATATAGCATTGATAGATGAAAATATGATGAATAGAAACAAAACATTGTCAGATATAGTGTCTGAAGTTGAGCCCCTCAGACAGGAAGAAACTCAAAATACAAATGTGGAAGAGTTACCTCCTCAAATTAGAGTTGAACATGATGACACAAATGCAGTAAAGGTTTTGGGACCTCCATTTGCTAATGGAACATAACTCAAAATGAAGATAAGTAGTTGCAAACATCCACTAAAGTAATATGGCAGACAGAGAGAAAGGCTGTATGGACCCTCTACAATGAACTTTTAGAAAACCAAATAAAGTAGGTGCACTTTGAGAAGCTGGAATGGCATCAAAGGGAGTGGGGAATTGGCAGCACAACCCTGGCACCTGGTACCAGGTGTGGATTGCTCCAGACCTGCAGAGATGGTTCTGGAAAGCCCTAGATTAGCAAGACCTCTCATCCTAGCATACCACAGGAACAGATATACCCTGATTGCCCACTGCTTTGGGGTTTGCAGGAATGGCTTCTTGATTGGATTTCCAGAACAGACAACACATAGCCCTACAGGAATTTGCTCTATGATTGACAGTGTTACCAGCTTATCTCTATCCCACCATGAGGTACTTGACTGAGAGAAGACCCCAGACAGTTCTCCTTTCTGGGTTTGGCACCTGTCCTTTCATCCTCTCATTGTTTTCATTTGTTTATACTTCCTCTTCCTTGGTTTATCATGTTTCTATCTCTGTTTTCTTTTTCTTTTTTTGCTTCTCTTTCCCATCTGATGCTGGTTCTTCCTTTTCCTGTATCTCTCTCTTTCTTTTTTTTTTCTTTGTGTTTCTTTACTGCTCTCTGTTCTCCCTAATTGTGTTTAGCCTTTTTTCTTTCTTATTTTCTCTCTTATTTTATTTCCCTCTCCCGTTTCTCCCTTCAGTGATTGACACAAAGGTCAAAGAAAGTTATGAAGAATTCAGGGAATACAAATACAGGAGAGCAAGCCAACAAAATAGATAAAATTGGAGACAATAAAATCTATTTATTGTTGTTCCTGATAATAGAAATCTAGAAGATTAATACTAATATTTCAGAAATGGACAATATATTGACAGGACAATGGAGTAGTTTTAAATCAATGAAGCCTGAGTTAGCTTTATAATAAATTTCTCAATACTAGTAACCTAGAAGTATAATCAGAAAAAAAAACAATGAAAAACATCTGAAGAAAACCTGATTCACATGGGGCAACATAAAGAGAAATAACTTAAGAGTAATAGTAATTCCAGAACAGGGAGAGACAAAACAGCAACACCAGAACAGTTAAGAGTTGAAAAGCTGTTGGAAGAGAATTTTCCTAACATCATAAAATATGAGAAGATAAACATTCTAGAAGCTAAAGGAACCTCAAACAGGATAGACCCCCAAAAGGAAATCACTTAGGCTATAATAATCAAACTTTCCAAATTCAAAGACAATAAAAAAAGAGACTTGATAACAGTTTTGAAAAAAATGCAGTTTCCTGGAAAAGAGAACTAATAAGATTAAGCTCTGATTTCTCAGCAGAAACCATGCAGGCAAGAAAGCAATGGGGAGACATACACAAAACTCTGAAAGAAAAAATTGTCAAACAAGAATCATATACCAAGAAAAATTTTCCCACAAATATGATGGCAAAATTAGTACATTTACAGATAAGCAGAAATTTAAAGACTGTATAATAATCAGGCCACTTTTACAAAAAATACTAAAGGAAGACTTTGGGATTGAGAGTCAGTAACAGCAGACAACAATCAGAGATTGACATGCACAATAATATCCTACAGGATTCAATCCATATATAGAAGCATGGAATGTAAAACAAACCTACAAGATTGAAAAAAGGGAGTCAGAGATATTAATTTATAAAGCAGACTAGTACAAGGCAAAAAGTGAGAAAAGTATAGTAACAGAACCTCCAATTAGTGAGGAAGTAGATATCAAGATAAAGTAGACTGTTTTAAACTCTGCATTAACAAATTACAAGGTAATCTCAAAGAAAATTAATATTAAAAATTAATACCAATCAAGAAAAGAGAAAATCACGAAGATTCAGAAACATTGAAACAACAGTAATGAAGAAATTGATACCAAAAAACCCCACACAAATCAAATTAACTCAGCACCAAAAATTATGGGTAACAAGGAAACCAAAAGCACCAAAAAGAAAAGCCCACAGCAAAATGACTGCCACCTATTCATGCCTGTCAATAACTACACTAAATGCACCATTCAAGGGACACCGAATGGCAGAATGGATAAGAAAGCAGGATCCTTCGATATGCTGTCTAAAAGAAACACATCTTACACACAAAGACAAAAATAGATTGAAAAGCAAAGTATTGGAAAAAATGTATCAAGCTAAAGACAATAAAAAATGAGCAGGAATTGCAATATTAATTTCTGATAAAATAGGCTTTAAGGCAAAAGCCAACACAAGAGATAAAGAAGGACGCAATCTCATGATTAAATGACCAATTGAGTGAGAGGGCATATCCATAATAAATATCTATGCTCCCATTCAAAGAACTTCAAAATACAAAAAACAAACAAACAAAAAAAAAAAACCTCTAATATTATTGAAGAAAGAACTAGGCAACTATACAAAATAGAAAACTCTGTAATAATAATAGAATATTTTAAAATATCAATTTCAATGAAGAACATAACTGCTAGACAGAAATTCAACAAAGACATAGAATAAATAAACAATACAATAACCAACTTGAGCACATACATTTATAGAGTGCACTATAAATTTATACAGAACCCAACAACAGCATGATACACATTCTTTTCCAGTGCATATGTAACACTCTCAAGAATGACCATATGTTAGGTCACAAATAAATTTAAAAACATCGGAATACTATAAATTAGAAATCAAGGGAAAAATCAAATACGAGGAGATTGAATAGCACCCTGCTTATAATCTACTGGGTAATGAAACCAATAAAACATGAAATAAAAAAGTTCCTTGAATCAAATGAGAATGAACACACAACATAGCAAAACCTTTAGAACACAGAAAACGCAGTGCTTAGACAGTACTTTATAATGAGAAACACATCCACCCAAAAAAGAAGAACCAACAGCAACACATTAATAGAGTATCCCCAACAATCAGAAAAAGAATAGCAAACAATCCTAGTCATCACAAGATAGAATTAATAAAGATTAGAGCAGAAATAGATGAATTAGGAAATAGAAAAACAAATGAAAGGATTAAAATCAGGATTGTTGTGCATCGGGATTGTATTCTTTCACCATAGTTATAAATATATATATGCTGAGCAAATAATCCAAGAAATTAGATTATATGAAGAAGAATGTGGCTTCAGGATTAGAGGAAGACTCATTAACAATCTATGATATGCAGATGATACAACCTTGCATTCTGGAAGCAAGTAGGACTTAAAATATTTTACTGATGAAGATGAAAGACTATAGCTTTAAGTATAGATTTTATATCAATATAGAGTAGACAAAAATCCTCACCAGTGGACCAGTAAATAACATCATGATAAGTAGTGAAATGATTGAAATTGTTAAAAACTTCATTTTGCTTTGATCCACAATCAACACTCATGGATGCAAAAGTTCAGAAATCAAATGCCATTGCATTGGGCAAATCTGCTGTACAAAATCTCATTAAAGTATTCAGGAGTAAAGACATAAGTTTGAGAACTAGGATGTACCCAACCTAAGACATGGCATTTTCAATAACCTCATTCATGTGCATGTAAAAATTGGATGATGAATAAAAGACACCACCAAAGAATCAATGCATTAGAGTTATGGTGTTGTTGAAGAATGTTGACATCATCATGGAAGGTCAAAAGGAGAAACAAATCTGTGTTGGAAGAAGTTCAGCCAAATGCTCCTTAAAATTCAGTATCATAACACTTCATCTCTCTTACTTCAGACATGTTATCAGGATGGACCAGTTCCTGGAGAAGAACATCATGCTTGGTGAAGTAGAGGGTTAGAAAAAGAAGAAGACCACCAATAAGATGGACTAGCCAGTGGCAGCAGCAGTGGGCTAAAGTGTTTCCTTCTGTTGTACATAGGGTCACAATGAAGCAGAATCAACTGGACAGCTCCTGGTCACATCTACACCATCACCATCACCACCAACAACATCCATAATGCCACCAAATGATTCTGTGGGACCATGCAAATAGAGTGTTCAGAACTCTAACATGGGAATTGTAAGTTTTTGCCATTTTGTTATGTTTAAAATGAATTATTTTAGAAGCATTAAAGGTAAATCTCACAACCACAAAGAAATAAGAGTAGAGTATGTCCTTTGAACCCTGAGATCCCATAATGAATAGAAGCAGCAGCATGGTGAATTGGCTCAGAATAGATGACTGAAGAGGCAGAGGCAGTATAGTTAGAGCATGAGACAGAGTGGTAGGTCTGCAGATGGAGTAAACAATGTTGACAGTGCCTTTTAGGCATTTATAGGCAACCCTTAAGGAGGTCTTTAAGGAGCTCTGGTAGCGTAGTGGTTACGAATAGGGCTGTGAACCTCAAGGTCAGCAGTTCGAAACTACCAGCTGTTCCGTGGGAGAAAGATGAGGCTTTCTGCTCCTGTAAAGATTTACAGGGTCGTTATGAGTCGGAACCGACTACACAGCCACCAGCCAAAGGAGCTTTTTAAGACTTTCCCTAGCAAAGCAGAATGTCTAACATGACCAGGACACGAGTGATATGACTGAAATGTGGTGTTCCTAATCTGAGAAGTGCTGAGTCCAGAGTTGATTTTGATCCTGAATTGTACCAGTTTAACTTGCTTAATAAACTCTATAATTTCCATATTGTCTGCTAATTCTGTGTGGCTATTGAAATGGATTGTTGAACCCAGCTGAGAAGTAGAGTACCTTGGGATGTATGGTTGGTGTTTAAATAGAATAAAGAAGATTGCAGCAGTTGAGGCAGGAGTCCTGGTGTGACACTGTGGGTTAATGTGCTAGACTGCAAAAGCCATTTGAACTGCAATGTCGGTGGTTCAAGCTCACCAGTCACTCCTCGGAAACCCTATACAGGGTTGCTATGGGTCGGAATTGACTCGACAGCACTTAACAACGACAACCATGTCAGTAATGACAAACTGTTGTCAAATGGCATCACAACAAGCAGTGAGGCATGTCTGACCATAGCCTTATAGAAATTAGCTTTGGGCTAGTGATTCTCCTCCTACCCACTTGTGAAGCCAGGGAAGGTCCAACACCACCTCCACACCATTTTTGGCACTGGGTAACCCATCTGGTATTTGCAACACTGGCAGTAAAGCTTCTAGAATCACATGCAAGCCACCATAAAAGGACAAACTGACAGATCTTACCATGCGGTGACTTTTTATTTCCTTTCATATCTTACTGCCCTGGCTAGTACTTACAGGACAATATTGAATAGCAGTGCTGATAATAGGCATCGTTGTCTTGCTCCAGTTCTCAAGGGGAATTGCTTCCAGGCTCTTTCCAATGAGAACAGTGTTGACTGTTGGGTTTGTAAATATGTACTAAATTCTTTTGAGAAATATTCTTTCTCTTCTTATTTGACATAGAGTTTTAACAGAAAAGGGTGTGGATTTTATCAAGTGGCTTTTCTGTATTTCATGAGTTGATCATATCTTTCTTTTTCATCGATTCACTTATGTAGTGACGCACAGTAATTGATTTTCTAATGTTACACCACCCTTGCATCGCTGATATATATCCCACTGGATTTCTGGAAAGGAAAATTTAAGAGGAATGGCATTACATTCATCATTGAAAGGAACATTTCTAGATCTATCCTAAAATACAGTGTTGACAGTATAATATCCATATACTTATAAATAAGACCAGTTAATACGATTATTCTTCAAACTTGTGCATCAATAATTCATGCCATAGATGAATAATCTGAAAAATTTTACCAAGTTTTCAAATCTAAAACTTATTAAACATGCAATCAGGATGCATTGTTAACTAATTGTGATTGGGATATGAAAATCTGGAATAAAGAAGAAGGAATATAGTTAGAAAATATGGCCTCTCTGATAGAAACAATGTTATAGGTTACATGAAGAATATTGCAAGACCAATGACTTATTGCTTTCAAATACCTCTTTTCAACAAAATAGACAGTGACTACACATGTGAATCTCATAGTTTCAAATACAAATTAACCAGATTAATTACACCTGTGGAAAGAAAGATTAGCGAGGTTCAATATCAGTTAGAATAAGGGTAGGGACTGACTACGGAATCACCAACTTCACAAATCTAAGTTCAAGTTGAAGGTGAAGAAAATTTAAAAAGTTCATGAGAGCCAAAATACGGCTACAAGTATATTCCATCTGAATTTAGATATCATCTTGAGAAGAAATTTGACACCTTGAAGAGTAAGGACTGAAGGCAAAACAATTCCTTCTTCCCCACAATTATGAGAAGATATGTTTCCCTACTAAAAGAAAACACATTCAATCATGGTACTTCATACTGGTATAACTTTCAAGAAATATTCTTATATAGCCTTTTGTCTTTTATTAAAATCTTTTCCAAAGAATAATTTCCCTATCACTCAATTTAAATAAGAAAATATTAAATTATGCAATATTTTAACCCTAGCAAATAGCTTTCATCTCATATGTGAATAATGATGTTTTGGTAATGGCCTTTTTTCCACGTTTGAATGATTTTCAGGTTCTATCCAGATGCAAAAGGAAATAATGCTGTGATCAGTTTTTGCTGCAGCATTTTCCAGTTTAATCAGTGCAGCATTATGTTATAAATATATTTTTTGAGTAGGAAAAAGACAGGATTTCTATATTTTACAGACGATATGCTTCTACCCAGAATTAATCATTACTGTATTTCCATTCCTTATAGCCTTTAATACATTAATTAAATTGTTTAAAAAAGATGTAATCAAAATTTTATCTTCACTTAATATTACAGAAATGATGTAAATAAAGTATCCAAACATGCAGTAGGCAATAATGTAATCACATATAAATTAAATTTATTGCACATTTCCTATGTGTATCTATCAGGCTCTTCAATACAACTATTCTGAGTTACAGAAATGAGTAAGACCCGTGTACACCCAGACTAAAATGCCTGCACATTTTCTGAACTGCTAGTAGCATAGTGGTTATGAATCGAGCTGAGAACCTCAAGGTCAGCAGTTTGAAACTACCAGCTGTTCCACGGGAGAAAGATGAGGCTTTCTGCTCCCGGAAAGATTTATAGCATCAGAAACCCTTTACAGGGTCGCTATGAGTCGGAATGACTCCACGGCACACGGTCACCACCAGTACTCTCTTATCACTAATTATTTCTCCATATTTATTTTCTTTAAAGGTAAAATTGCATATATATGAAATTTTAAATGGTTGGTATTGAAGACACAACAATTTAGGAGACAGGAGTCAAGAGTATTTTATTTAAAAAAACCCAGGGGATTCTGCATTTAATAATGTGATTAATTGAGAATAAAGAAAAGCAATTATTTTGGAAAAAAATAAGTCCAAAATATATGAAATGGGATGGGTCTTAACAAAAGTATTAAAAGTGTGGCAGTAAAATTAGGTGTACCATGTCCAAATATAATCAAATAGAAAACAAAAAGAGATAATGATATTTTGAAACTACAGTCCCTTTGAAATTGCTTCCCAAATTGTTAATTCTCAGTATTTATATTGCTGGCTTCAAAGAGCCATTATGAGAGATAATTGATAAAGGGTTTGCTTGAATTGGAGAGAGTTGGAAATTAGCCCCATAAATCTGAGAGCACATCTTCTGATAAGTTGAATTAGAAGAGATAGTGCTTCTGTCTTCCAACACCAAAGAAAGAGAAAGAAATTATTTCATCATGGCATAGCGAGTTAATTCTTGTGAATTTATAGCTACATGTCAAACCCAGAACAGATTCTTGTGCTTTAAACACTAAACAAATACAAACTATTCCACTTTTTTGACATCAAATATATGGAAGGAGGAGTGTGGTAGCTCTGTATGATTAGCATTGGTCAACAGTTGAATCCTGCCAGCCTCTTCATTGGAGAAAGATGAGCTGCAAAGATTTAGTCTTAGAAATCATAAAGAGTCAATATGACTAGGAACTGACACCATGGCACTTAACAACAATAACATATTGAAGGAATTCAATTCAAATTCAAATATATTCAGTTCAGTTCCAATTTAACTGTACAAGGAGTACTTGTTTCCTATCCCCAAATAGAATGCACTGCCCTCCCAAATGCATACTTATCTTTTCCCAACAAGGGTGCTTATGGAGATTCTGTGTTAAGAACCTTTCTTTGCATAGTCATATTGCTTTGTTCCACACCACCCTAAGACAATTGTTGTTGTTGTTGTTATGTACCGTGGAGTTGGTTCCAACTCATAATGACCCTGCACAGGGTTTCTGAGGCTGTAAATCTTTATGGGAGCAGAAAGCCTCATCTTCCTCCCGTGGAACAGCTGGTAGTTTCTAACTGCTGACCCTGAGGTTAGCAGCCCGATTCGTCACCACTACACTACCAGAGCTCCTAAGAAAATTATCTGACAGTAAATGGAGCATCATCCTGTCATGACCACACACCATAAGAGGCACCTCATTAGCACAACCAATTAGGTAGTTGTGGTATGGAGACCTCATCAAAAACACTTCAATCAACAAGATAATTTAACAGTTTTAGAGGTTACTTCTCAGGAACCAAGTAAAAAGATCAAAGTCATTGGACAAACCCCACACAACACAAATTCACATTACTTAGATATATAAATACCCTCATGTCATAACCATAATTTAAACTGATACCGAACTGTTGATGTTTACTACTTCTGATAAAAGGTTAAACTCATGTACTTTGAAAAATTCATTTTAGCCAAAAATTCTCAAAGGATTTTACAAATAATTTCTAAGTCAACTGAGCAATTTTCATTCACAAAGTATCCATACAAATAAAGAAAATGTAAGGTCAAGCAAGAATCAAAAGAAAGAAAAAAAAAAAAAAATGAAAATACTGATACTACTGATCATTTGATCAGCTAGGGATTTTAGTTATAGGACATGTTGAAGGCAACATATGAATATATTTATTAAAACTAATATGCAAAGTAAAAATAATTAGAAATTTTTATTAAAATTACTAGGTATACAATATACACTTAAGGAACTCTGGTAGCATAGTGGTTATGAGTCAGGCTGCTAACTCCAAGGTCAGCAGTTCAAAACTATTAGCCGTTCCATGAGAGAAAGGCGAGGCTTTGTGCTCCCGTAAATATTTACAGCCTTGGAAACCCTATGTGGGATCACTATGAGTTGGAACCAACTCCATGGTACACCAGCACTACAACCACCACTATATACACTTGAGAAAGAATCAAATGCTGCTTGTGAGATTGTAGGATAGGACCCACAAGCAACATTGGATTAGTACTGTTTCTCCTTGGACTCCCATTTGAGTAGTACAGATAGTTAAAAATACTTGACTATAACCAAAACGAGTCCTGCTGTGTTGCTATAGAATAAGCACAGGACAGCTTACCAGAAGGTTAGTAGTTGAAACTCACCAGCTGCTCCTTGGAAACCCTATACAGGGTTGCTATGAGTGTAACTGAATTGACAACACTAACAACAATATGGACAAAATCTATCTCAGAAAGATTACAGCCTACAAAACCAATAGAGCAACAATAGTACTATTGTTGTTGCTGTTACTATGTACCACAGAGTTCATTCCAACTCATAGTGACCCTCTGCACAATACAACAAAACACTGGTCCATCCTCACAACTGTTGGTTTGTTTTTTGTCCATTGTTGCTGTTACTGTTTCAATTGCCTCATTGCAGGTCTTCCTCTTTTTGGCTGACTCTCCACTTTACTAAGCATGATGTTCTCCTCCAGGGACTGGTCATTACTGACAACATGTAAAAGTATGAAAGAAGAAGTATTGCTATCTTCCGTTCTAAGGAACATTTTGGATGTACTTCTTTCAACACAGATTTTTATTTTCTGGCCGTTTGTGGAGCTCTGGTAGCATAGTGGTTACGAATCGGGCTGCTAACTTCAAAACTACCAGCAGTTCCGCAGGAGAAAGATAGGGATTTCTTAAAGATTTACAGTCTAAGAAGTTCTGGTAGCGTAATGGTTACAAATCGGGCAGCAAACCTTAAGGTCAGCAGTTCGAAACTACCAGCTGTTCGGCGGGATAAAAATGAGGCTTTCTGCTCCCGTAAAGATTCACAGCCTCATAAACCCTGTACAGGGTCGCTATGGGTCGGAACACTACTCCACAGCACGTAACCACCACCAACCACGGTACTTTTCAGAATGGCGAAACTTCGTCTCTCATACTTTGAACATATGGTCAGGAGGGACCAGTCGCTGGAGAAGAATATCATTTTTGATAAGGTGTATGGTCAGAGAAAAAGAGGAAGAACCCCAGCGAGATGTATTGGGAAAGTGGCAGCATCAGTGGGCTCAAGCATGGCAACAGTAGTGAGGTTGGCCCAGGATTGGGCAGTGTTTTGTTCTTCTGTGCATAAAATCAGTATGAGTAGATACCAACTCAGTGACACCCAACAACAACTACAAGATTTATCATTATTCTTCAGTGTAGCATAATATTCCATTAGGTCCATGTATCAAAGTTTGTTCAACCATTCCTTTGCTGATGGGTATCTAGGCTGTCTCCATCTATTTGCTATTGTGAATAATGCTGCTATGAACATGGCCATGCATATATTTATTCATGCTATAGCTTTTATTTCTTGAGGATGTACAGCAAGTAGAGATTGCTGATTCATACAGTATTTCCATTTCCAGCTTTCTGAGAAAGTGCCACACCATTTTCCACAGCAGTTTCACCATTTTATGGTCCCTCTAGTAGTTGTTGTTTTACAGACCCTTACCAACATTTTTTGGTTTCTGTTTTTTTTGAACTTTGCTATTAATGCTGGAGTAAAATGATTCTCATTGTTATTTTGATTTACATCTCTCTGGTTACGAATCGGGCTGCGAACCTTAAGGTCAGCAGTTCGAAACTACCAGCCGCTCCGCGGGAGAAAGATGAGGCTTTCTACTCCTGTAAGGATTTACACCCTCGGAAACCCTGTACAGGGTCGCTATGGGTCGAAACCGACTCGATGTCACTTAACAACAACAACAACAATGGCTAATGGAGTCCTGGTATGGCACTGTGGTTTAATGTGCTGGAATTCAAAGTTGGTTTGAACTGCAAGGTCAGCAGTTCAAGCAAAGCAGCTGATTCTCAGGAATCCTATAGAGGGTCATTACAAGTTGGACTGACTCAATGGCACTTAACAATAGCAACAACAACAACAACAATGACTAATATCATTAACATTTCTTCAGATGTTTGTTAAATGTCTGAATGTCTTCTATGGTGAAGTATCTGTTCATGTCCTCTGCCCTTTTTTAAAAATTTGATTATTTCACTTCTTATTAAGGTGTTGAAGTGTTCTATAAAATTTAGACAGTAGTTATTTATCATTCAATCACTTTTCCCCAGTCTCTGGGTTCTCTTTTCACTATTCTGTGAAAATTTTTGATGAATATAAGTGTCTAATTTTCTGCTGTTTTTAGGTTTTCAGTTATGTTTGATAGTGTATTTATGCCACTTAACAGCTAAATTTGTCCCTATTTTATCATTGATGACTTTTATAGTTCTAGTTTTTATATTTGGTCTTTAATCCACATTGAGTTTGTTTTGTATATGGTGTGAGATATGGGTCTTGTTTCACTCTTCTGAAAATGGATTTCCCATTTTGCCTGCACCATTGTTGCAGAGACTATTTCTTCTCCATTTAATATTTTCACTCTTTTGTCAAAAATAAATGAATATAGGTTGTTGTTGTTGTTGTTAGGTGCCATCGAGTTGGTACTGACTCATAGTGACCCTATGCACAACAGAAGGAAACATTGCCTAGTCCTGGGTCAACCTCACTGTCGTTGCCATGCTTGAGCCCATTGATGCTGTCACTTTCCCAATCCATCTTGTTGGGGGTCTTCCTCTTTTTCTCTGACTGTCCACCTTAACAAACATTATATCCTTCTCCAGTGACTGGTTCCTCCTGACAATATTTCCAAAGTATTTTTGCCATCCTGGCCTCTAAGGAGCACTTTGGCTGTACTTCTTCTAACACAGATCTGTTGGTTCTTTTGGTAGCCAGTAGCACTTTCAATATTCTTCCCAATACCATAACTCAAAAGCATCAATTCTTTTACGGTCTTCCTTATTCACTGTCCAACTTTTGCATGCATATGAAGTTATTAAAAATACCATGGCTTGGGTCAGGTGCACCTTAGTCCTCAAGGTGACATTTTTGCTCTTTAACACTTTAAAAAGGTCTTGTGCAGCATATTTGCCTAATGCAATACGTTGTTTGATTTCTTGACTGCTGCTTCTGTGAGTGTTGATAGTTGATCCAAGAAGAAGGAAGTCCTTGACAACTTCAATCTTTTCTCCATTGATAAGAATGTTGTTTATTGGTCCAGTGGTGAGGATTTTTGTTTTCTTCACATTGAGATGCAATCCATATGGAAGGCTGTGCTCTTTGATCTTCATCAGTAAATATTTTAAGTCTTCTTCACTGTCAGCAAGCAAGGTTATATCATCTGCATATCGCAGGTTGTTAATGAGTCTTCCTCCAATCCTGATGCCATGTTTTTCTTCATATAACCCAGCTTCTTGGATTATTTGCTCAGCATACATGTTGAATAAGTATGGTGAAAGAATACAACCTTGTCGCACACCTTTCTTAATTTTAAACCATTCATTGTTCCCACGTTCTGTTCAACAACTGCCTTTTTGTCCATTTACAGATTCCTCATGAGCACAATTAAATGTTCTGGAATACTCATAGTTCACAGTGTTGTCCATAGCTTGTCATAATCCACACAATTTAAAGGCTTTGTGTAGTCAATAAAGCACAGGTAAATGTGAACATAGGTGTATAAATTTGATTCTGGGTTCTCAATTCTGTTCTATTGATCTATATGTCTTTCCTTTTCATATAAAGTTGGAAATTCCATCTCTTTTATAGAGTCCTGGTGTGACACTGTAGCATAAACACTCAACCACAAGGAAGAAGGAGAGACAGACAACACCTCTTTAAAGGGTTTTAGAGCCAAGACTTCAGTTTGAGGACTTAGTTGCATCTGACCCAATTCATGACAGTTTCAATAGCTCCATATACATGTGAAAGTTGGACAATGAATTAGGAAAACCTTAGAATAATCAATGCATTTGCATTATGGTTCTGGAGAAGAATACTGAAAATACAATGGATTGCCAGAAGAATGAAACCATCTGTGTTGGTGGGACGCTTGGCTGCTCCAGGAGCCGCCATCTTAGGTGAGACCACGTGGGAGAAGGACCAGAGTGGCCACAGATGCCTGGCAGAACCACTGAGATAAAGGTGTGGACATTCTTTTATTTTGGTATCTATCCATAGGTCCCTTGCTGACAAAAAAGGAAATAAGCTGAAAATTAATCCTAAATTACGTCAAAATGACCAATAGTGGTATCTTGAAACTTCTCAGGGAGAAGAGTGAAAAAGGAAGCTCATTTCCTGATCACATCTACCTGGAGGCATTCAGAAAGCATAAAAAAATACTAAATACATACCCACCTAAGTATTAAGTCCACAGATTACCCCTGAAGATGCCCAAAAAAACAGAAGCAGATGACCATATCTGCACATGTCCAGAAACAAGATAAAGTGA
>NW_006408523.1:35241111-35262320 GCF_000296735.1 Chrysochloris asiatica | reverse complement strand
TTGGAAATGCCTGAGAAGGAATTCCTAAAAATGTTTGGACCTCTTTCTGTAGGTTTTGAATTGTTTCCAATGCTCTATCTATCTTATTTGATTGTTCCCGTAGCATTTTCCTGACTTCTTCTTTATTTTTCTCAACTGCACTGTATAGTGTTTTGATACCTTTTATAATCATTTTTAGGACTTAATACTTAGGTGGGTATGTATTTGACGTAATTTAGGATTTAATGTTCGGCTTATTTCCTTTTTTGTCTGCTTGTCCCAATCCACAATCCCCGTTCAGGACTTTTTTATAGTTGTAAACAGTTCATGGCTGGCTGTGGCTGTTTGGTTTTAATTGGACACCGTCTCTTTAAATTTCGAGAAGATCTGTGCACATGCATAGTGGCACCCTCTGAGGGTGGGTCTGGGGTGCCCACTAGCTCAGGCACCCCTATAGTCACCAGAATTGAGGTGTGCAGACAGCAAGGGACCTATGAAGAGATACCAAAAGAAAAGAATGTCCACACCTTTATTATTATGGCATTGTAGGTATCAACATTGAACTTCTTTTAGGGTGTTGGTGGTGGTGGTTGTGTGCCGTGGAGTCAGTTGTGACTCATAGTGACCCTGTACAGGGTTTCAGAGGCAGTAAATCTTTACGGGAGCAGAAAGCCTTGTCTTTCTCCTGAAGAACAGCTAGTAGTTTCGAACTGCTGAACTTAAGGTTCACAGCCTGATTCATAACCACTATGCAACCAGAGCTCTTTTAGGGTAGAGAACACAATTTTCATATGCAGTTATAATCAAGCATTTATATCTCTTCCTCCAATCTAAATCTTCAAGCCCTCCAAAGAGAAACTGTCCATAAATATACCCAGTCAACTGCAAGGGGACGTATAGTCTTACATCCATCCAGCCCCTAGAGATAGACTGATAAACAACAAGATGCTAATCCTGCTCCTGGAATACAGGCTGGAACTTGGCAGCGTACTGCACTTCATAGTCACTGAATCAAAGGAGGATGCTTTATGTAGTCCAATTGGCAGATTGGTCTAAAAAGGAGCACAGAAAAGGGTTACAGACTGGGTCAGGGAAGGTGCTAGATGGATGATGAAATAAGAATAAAAGGTCTGTATCGATTGCATACAGAGGATCAGAATTTTGTATTTTGTAGTTAAAATGTTGTTCTTTTAGATGAACAGACTTAATGATAAATCCTGTAAGCACTGAAGATTGTGGCTACCTCTCATAGCAAATTCAAATGAAATAAGTAGTATATGCAAGGATAGTCCTGCTCCTCTTATAGACCGACATTTTTTTTTTTTTATCTACATTTCTTTTTTATTTAAGAACTATTATGATAATTTTCCTGATACCTATGAAATGGTTCAAAACAGGACATCAATTATATTATCTTCAGAGTCTTTTACTCCATTGACTGAGATCCACTTCTACTTTTTTTCCTGGATGAAATTGTGCCCACTCACATCATCTAACTCCGTATATTAACCTAGTTTATCCTGAAAGATTTCTTTCATCTTTACAAAGACAGTGTATCAGCAGTATTGTTATGCTCCAAAGCTCAGAACTTGCTTTCCATTCCAAGGCTGCATTAATATGCACCCAGAAGCTATAAAGTAAGGTCACCATGTGAGCCAGAGTGTTGTCCAATGTTCTAGTCAAAGCAGGGTGGGATAAGCCTAGGTTTAAGTGTGTAGGTAGGAATATCTTGAAAGGATATACTAATTTGTATTGAAAAATCAACACTTTAGTGATTCAAAATGGTTTTCAAAAAGCTTTAAATTCATATAAGTCATACATGCAAATCACACAAGGACTTATCATTAATGATACAAGTAGTTATTTCCTAGGGCAACTTGATGGTGGTAAACAGAAGTGTCCTGTTTTTTAGTGCTGTGTAGGACTGATTTCTGACTTATAAAGACCCTGTATCTGGCTTCCAGGTGTGTTTGAAATGCTGTCTTTGTAGTTAGCATTCCAGTACTTATTCCACAGAGCCACACCAGGGCTCTAAAAGTGCCCTGGAACCTCCATTATTGTATACATTCTTACTACATGCATGAATAAGGTGTGAATGACCAGACCAAACTAAATAAAAATTATTCCACTGGATGTTGTAACTAGGTTGTAAACCAGAATGTTAGCAGTTTGACTCTGTCAGCTGTACCCTAGGAGAAAATTAGGCTTTTTTTACTTCTACAAAGATTTATAGCCTCAGAAATCTTATACAGGATCACTATGAGTCAGATCCAAGTGGATGGCACACAACAGCAACATGATGTTGATAAAGAATAAAGAGTTCTATTATGTATGCATAAATGTGTTTATTATGGCTAGAGTTGCTGAAGTGTCATCGAGACAACTATGCCTCATAGCAACCGTGTATAAGGTTTCCAAGGAGCAGCTGGTGGATTTGAACCAACTTTGTGGTTAGCAGTTCATTGCTTATCCTACAGTGCCACATCAGGACTCCAAGGTGAGAGAAGCCGAAGCTAAATAAACAGATCATCCTAATATTTTTATCTTAATGAAATGTTGATGTAAGGTGCTGTGACGTCAGTTCAGACCCATAGAGACCCTATGCAAACAAAACACTTCTTGGTCTTTTGCCATCCTAGTAAGTCTCCTGTGTCACACAGAGTGGCTATGCATTGATAATTGATTCCAGGGCACCTTACAACAACAATTTCGATAAACTTATTCTTGTATTTTAACTTATAAATTGTAAATTGACTGCTAACTTTAATCTTTATAAATTCTGCTTTTTTGGTTTCATTTCTCTACTAAGCAGTAAATACCAAGATGGAGTTTTTCTATGACCCTACTTCTAGAAAGCTCAGAAATTTTAGTGAACATTGAATGAAAAAACGGAAGACATTATAGAACAAAAATAGTTCTTTGACTGTCAGTAGATATTTAACTAATGTGAATGCCATCTAGTTATAATGGATTCCTTTAGAATTGAGGATACTTAGAGAACAAGGGAAATCAGCCCAGAGTCACTTACTGAAAAGCACAGTATAGTATAATAGTTGACATGAAAATGGCTCTCCAAGACTTCCAGCATAATAAAACCTGAGTGAAAACTCTCAGAGCCAACTGCTTTTCTATAAAGCCACTACATTTATGATTACCTAGACAGAATAAAGTTAAAATGTAAAATTCCTGCTGTGACTAGCCTTAATATTAAAAGTCAGATAAATGAAGAAAAAAAAAGGAGGTGAAGTTCATAGTTAATACTCAGTTTATTTTTGTTTTTATTTTATATAGGAAGTTCAATTCATTGGTGAGCACAGTATAGAACTGTGATCATCTTCATGAATGCATGGCTTATCACATGACCAAGGGACCATATAGGGGATGGATATGACTCTACAGCCACCTGGGATGAGGGAGGCACTTCTTAGCCACTAAGTTTTCAAACTCATTAGCATTTAACCTAGTGAAGCCTCATTTCTGGGATGTGCATCTTCTGGCGCCTGGGGAATTTCAACTTAACTCTATGTATAGTTCAATTCCATGTTCCTTGTTTTGAAGCTTCATACAAATGGACATAATGACTTGGCCAGTTTGGACCTTAGTCACACTACCTTGGGTTTTTCCAAAGGCCACTTGCATACCCATCTGGAGCCTAGGAGAGCAGAGATTAGAGCAAGTTAGAGACATGACAGGACAAGAAAGTGTTGTTTCTATGGTCCCTTAGGGTAACCTGTATATGTGCCAATAGGCTGTGTATACTACTGAGGAGGTTGCTGTTTGCAATAATTGCACACTGGCCCCCACAGTGAAGGAATACAATCTATTTAATTGGCTGCAAAACTCAGTATTTATTCTTAAATCAGTCTTGCATTTACCCTAACATTCTACAGAGTAATATCTATCTTTCATCTATCTTTATCTATTTCTATTTATCTATCTATCTATCCGATCTTCTATGATCTTTTCTTAATTATCAGTTCAATGATTCCATAATATATTTATGTATTTACTCAGTTAATAAACATTTACTGAGCACCAGCTATTTGCTGCAAGTCAATATGACACAAGCCACCACTGTACAACAAACTAGCAGACAAGTTCAGAAGGACTTATGCTAGAATACATTTAATGTGGCTAAAAGTGAATATATTTATTGATTCACAATCACTTCTGTAAATATTTTGGTCACTCAAGAAAACAATGATGAGCACAACACAACATAGGAGAGAAAAAGACTATTACACTCACAGAATACAAAGCAAAGGACATATTAAGAGTATTACACTCACAACTCTTAACAACAACACTAACAAGATACAAAACAAAGGAGATAAAAAAAGTAATACATTTACAGTATACAAATAAACCAACTAAAATTCAATCAGATGCGAAAGTAAAGAAAGACACAGTTGTTGTTTTCTTTTTTTAATAACCAGCAGCAAATTCATTTATATTTATTGTTTGTATTCAGTTCCATGGTTTTCATTATATTGCTGTTGTTGCTAAGTATTATCAATTCAGTTCCAATTCACAGCAACCTTGTATAGGGTTTCCTGGAAGCAGCTGGTGGGTTGGGATCACTGACTGTGTGGTTAACAGTCAAATGCTTATCCCACAATGACACACCAACTTTATAAAATTTGTATGAAGCCAAAAGAGAAACTTCATGATTCAGGGATATTGAGTTTATTAAGAAAAACATTGCTATTTTTATGTATTATGTTTTATTAATGTGTTAATATACAAAATTGGTCATTTTTTATTAAAAATAAATTTATTTTGTAAATTAGTTTGTGTCTGTTGTTTTGCATTAACTATATATTTATTATCATGTGACCCTTATCTTCAACTGTATAAGCTTAAGTTGCGTGGACATAAAGATAATGTATCTACACATGACTGATGACAAAAGGGAGTAAACTAGCATAAAAGAGATAACATCAAGGGGAAGGAAAATGAGGGATTGACAAAAGATTTAAGGTGACAAAAATATGAAAACAGATATACAATAAAACAGGAATATATTTCTCTGAAAAAGAAAATGTTCATGAAGACTTGTGAAGGTTAAAAACAGTACAGAGGTTGTTGTTGTTGTTAAGTGCCGTCGAGTCGGTTCCGACCCATAGCGACCCTGTACAGGGTTTCCGAGGGTGTAAATCCTTACGGGAGTAGAAAGCCTCATCTTTCTCCCGCGGAGCAGCTGGTAGTTTCGAACCGCTGACCTTAAGGTTCGCAGCCCGATTCGTAACCACTACGCTACCAGAGCTTATGCATCAGCAAAAATAACTGTGGAAGGTATGGTGGTGGAGTGGAACAGAAAAAAATGAAATTCCCAGGTCCTTTATGAGCTTGAAAACATGTTGAAATACATAGCTTGAGCATGGCATAAGTTAGTATGCATTTTTTTAAACTTCATTTATTTTAATAAGCAATAAAATTATTTGGAATGTTACATTATCTTCCTCTACAGCAATGTAAATTGACTGGGATGCACTGGTAGTGTTTTAAATGGTTTTGTGGCTTCCAGTTATACAATTAAAGAAATCCAATCTTCTTCTGTTGGCCTGTGGTATTGGTATTGGTATTGGTATTGATGCTATTACTCTTTCATTCACTACACACTTGGTGTCTATTAATCTGAAGCTTAATAAAAGTCTTTTTTCTTTAAACTCTTTGCAGTAGCTGTTTCCTTTAGCTCTGAAGTATTGCTAACCCAGAAAATCACAAAAAATTTCTTATCATTCAAATAGCCTTGATAACCTCAATAAAGCCAGCCTTTGCCACTAAATCTAAATCTTTCAGTCAACCACTCTCACATTTTTCTATGCTGATCTCCTGAATTGTTTTATTATTCATTTGTTATTTTGCTATTATTAGTATTCCCTCACACACAACATTTTGCCTTTATGAAATAATGTAACATAAGTAAATAAGGTAGGAAAGTAAGTTAAAACATAGGACTTTATTTGGTATATTTCCACAAGAAATAAGAGCCAAGACATGAATATGTACACTGATGTTCATCGCAGCACTATTCACAATAGAAAAATAATGGATAAGTGCCCATCAATAGTAGAATGAATAAACAAACTTTGGTACATACATACAATGGAATACTACACAATATTGAAGAATAATTATGGATCTTTGAAACACCTTGTAACAAGAATGAACATGGAGGATATTACTTTGATTAAAATAAGTCAATTGCAAAAGGACAAATACTATATGAGATTATTATTGTAAAAACTTAATAAAAGGTTTTCATACTAAATGATTATCAGGGATAGGAAGGAAGGGAGAGTAATTCACTGGCTAGAGGGTAGACGCAGGCTAGCTCAGGTGACAAGGAGGGCAATATACAAAAATGGGAAGAGAAATAACCAAGAAGAAGGGTGGTAGAAGAACGATGAAGATATGTTAAGACACAGGGAGGTATGCATGGGCTAAAGGAGACTGAGTTAAACAGTAATATATTCCCAATATTGGAACAACAGTGTTCTCTGCATAGATATATGGATTGAGATATAGGCTAATTGGGTAAGGGAGGAAGAGCGATACCTGTATATTTATATATCCCACAAATTTAGAAGAGCTTGAAAAACGAACTTTGTGCATGAGTATTTACCTTTCCTGCAAACACAACAATGAATATGGTGGAACATAGAGTAGACAAAATAATCAAAGGTTACTAGGTATTATTAAACATCTTAAGTCAATGAGTTGCTAGACCTGGAGTCTCAGGACCATAGTCTCACCATGGTCACCTGACATAAGCATTGTCCACAAAGACAATGTTCTATATCCTACTTGGGTGAGTAGTGCCTAGGATCTTCAAAGCTCATGAGAGGTCATCTAAGATATAACTGTTGATCTCACTGTGTGTGGAAGAAAGAAGAGTGATGAGAACTGAAGAGGATTGGAATCAATTATACCAATAGACTAATTAAACTTTTGAACTTCAATCTCCATGAGTCTGAGACCAGAAGAATTAGATGGTGTCTATCACTATTAACTGCTCTGAAAGAGTTCATATTAGAGGACCCTGGTAGAGTGAGAAAAATGTAGAACATAATTCAAAATTATTTAATAAGAAAAAAGTAATAATAAAAGACCAGGTATACTGGTCAGAAAGAGACTGAAGGAAGCAGAGTTTAGTTGAGTCCCTCAACTACCCTTCTGGTTGGAAGGAAACTTACTCTCCTGGGCCAATTTTCAGCCACGCAGTAGATAGGGTTATAAGTAGAGGGGGCAACAACAACACTAGTTAGGTATGTTCCACATGGAATACCCAATAATTCAACATCAAAAGGGCAATATTTTCCTAAGGACAAAGTTGAGAAGGGTTGGGAAGGTGGGTGGAATGCATATTGGAACCAAAGGAAGGAAGTGTGATGACTATTGTTACATGGATGGGATTTTAATCATTTAGTTGAAACAAAGCATTTGATTTGTTCAATGTAAAACTGATGACCTTGTCTCTACTTCTTCACACAATTCACAATGAAAAGTTAAGAAGAATATTATTCCTCTGGTACATTGAATTTACTAGATATGGCTTTCCTATTCAATGTCTTCTTAATACCCACCAAGAGATTGGATGGGGCCATGCAATTAAGGTGTACAGTGCTACACCAGGACTCCATACATGAATACATGTTTACATATAAATATAAATACAGATATAGATAGATGGAGTCCTGGGGTGGTGCTGTGGGCTAATGCGTCAGACTGCAAAGTTGTTTTAACTGCAAGGTTGGTGGTTCAAGCTCACCAGCTGCTCCTTGGAAACCCTATACAGGGTTGCTATGGGTAATAATTGACTTGACAGCACTTAACAACGACATAGTTAGATAGATACATAGAGAGATAGACAGATAATGTAAATATTTATGTGTTGTTGTTCCTACTAAACACCCTTGAGTTGGTTTTGACTCATAGCAACTATGTATAAGATTTTGGGAGAAATAATGTTAAGATGTTTGGTTGTCTTTTGAATCTTGGTTTCCATGGCATACCATTATAAAATAGTCACTTGAGGGGGAGAGAAAAGACTACCAGAAATATCACCTGTAACTGATTGGAATACCTAAAATGGGGCTGCAACATGCCCACTAAAGGGAGCTCCCTGCGAAGCCTCTAAATTACATAAGACAATAGGTGGAATCCTGAACAGCATTCAGAATCTTCTGAGGTAGGAAATT
Organism: Chrysochloris asiatica; assembly: GCF_000296735.1. Taxonomy (NCBI): domain Eukaryota; kingdom Metazoa; phylum Chordata; class Mammalia; order Afrosoricida; family Chrysochloridae; genus Chrysochloris; species Chrysochloris asiatica. Next base: position 35,254,137 of record NW_006408523.1, on the reverse strand, counting down.
CCACTTGAAAGGACAAGCTGACCAGCCTGGAGCAGCTAGAAGATCAGAAGATACTTCTTGCAAGAAAGACTGACAGGAAAAACACAAAACAATATAGGCAGACCGACTGATGAATACAAGAACAAGCAAGTTACTCACTCAGAAGACATCAAGGCAAGTGGTTGTGTCCCTTAAGGGCAAACCCCCTTCTAATATTAAGACTCAATGGGAATACACACTCTGATTGGTGATCACATTCTTCACCAATAAGGGGAAATGAGGGAAAAACAGCAATGATGCTGCGAGCTAAGCTCTACAACGTTCAATACACTGTGAACCCAGGTGGAGACCTGGTTGACCAGCAGTGAGGCAAGACCTGGGGACTTTTGGGCCCAGAGTCAGTGACATATCCACAGAGGACTAGAGTGGAGAGTGGAGCATCCAGCTGATAGGAAGAGAGGGCATATGTATAAGAACACCCACACTTGCAGATAATACCCACTTGACCTGGCTTCAATGACTGGATGATCAGAGCTCAACTAGAAGAAGAAAGAAGAGGAAAAAAAGAGTAATCTGATACAATTTGATGAATTTGACCTACACCTATGGATGCAGTAGCTCAAAAGAGGGAACACATCTTTACAGCAAGGATCATTCCCATCCCCTCAATACACAGAGTAGCCAGGGATGGGCAACTTGGACATTGGCTACCCAAAATGGGGGGAACTACAAATGCAAGAAGTGACTGGCTTACAAGCTTTCAAGAGGGAGCCTCGATCCAGAGGGCATGGAGGAAGGTAGAATCTCCACTGAGTAGTATCCAATCTGTCTAGGTGGGGCTGATGAAAGGAGATGCAGATAGGTCTCTTGTGATACAATCATGAATAATTGTTATCAGGGCTGATTGTGAGGCTTGGAAATGTAAAGGTAGACATTTTGTAGCAAAAGGAGGGGAGTGATTAACTTTGCAATCTAGGAGCAGAGGTCCCTGGGACCATCAAGTGAGAAGATTGAGGAGTGGGACCCTACCAAGAGAAGTAGTAATGCCAGAGATGGAAGCAGAGATGATGACATGGAATGATTAAGTGGCTGGAGACTTTAGACCCAGAGAGGGAGAGGAGCTGTGTGTTGATGACCGGGGCCAAGCTTGCAGGGTATACCCTTAGGTTGGTTGATGATGCTTGAGGGGATTGTAACCATGGCAGTGAAACGATATACAATAGGATGAATGTAAAGCTAATATTCTCCCATGTAAACTATCCCATAACTCACAAAAAAACATTAAAAAAAAAATTTTTTTAAAAAAAAAAAAAAAAAAAAGGTGAACTGGAAGAGGGGCTTTTTTGAGACGGAGAATAAAACTGCGGTCTAGCCATACCTGTGTCTACTAGATTAGGCACTCAATTTTACAAAATGGAATAAAGGAAACCTCACTCTCAAACAAAAAGAATTGGTCAATGTTCAATCATGTCAAGAGATAGCATATGATGAAGAACCAATTGAATTGATGGAAGTCCAAGCAACACTGAAGGCATTGGAGAAAACGAAACTCCAGGAATTGATGGAACTAATGAATCAACTACTTCATTTTTATATTACACTTTGTTTTCAACCAAAGCTTTGCTTTTTGTTAGTATAAAGTTTATATGATAAGAAAGATAAATATTTTTTAAACTACATATTTAACTCAGTGTCAACTAAAATATAATCAGTCAAAATGTCGAATAATTTTATAACTAAAACAAATAAATACATACATAAAATAGCCAACATATACATATTGCATAAATTGTGTATTACATAAAATACCAACTATATGTATTATATATATATGTATATATATTATATAAAATATCAACTAATATTGACGTTGCATGAAAATACCAATTTATATTGCTAAACTTGAATAGAATAGCTTAATGTTTACAAAGTATGAGTTCCCAGATATAGCCTGTTTCCACTGGACTTTGTTCAGATTATCTACCCACTATCTACTTAATTGCTGTTATAGAATACTGAATCAGACCAGGATTAAAAAATGTAACTATTCATAAGAAGAACAACTATTTTTTTTTTCAGTAAACTAAGGTGATTTATGACAGCTGCAGGTTTTCAGATAGTTTTCTCTGCCCTGACTGACATCCAAATCATTTTTTGATTAAATAATTCTAATAAATTAATATTAATATCTTGAGCTTCAGAACTTGAAAAAGGAAAGGTCTTCTAGATCACATTACTTAATTTTATGTTTATTCAGAGAAGTCTGGTGTAATCATTGAGATTTATTAATTGCTTACATTTTTAATTTCCTTGGCTCATAAGAACACCCTTTATATTTGAATTTAGAAACCACAGACCTTGACTGGAAACTAAATTATATAAATACATTTACCAAGTAACAATAAAATATGGATGTTATACATCTTACATTCTTAGAATGCTGTACCATATAGATTTAGAAAATTATGTTCAAGAAATTTTGATATCTTTTATTCATTATTCTGACCTGCATTGATTATTATATTGACATTTTACTGATATAATTGACTCTCACATATATGAGTGTTATTTTCTCTCAATAAAAATACTAATTAGAAGCCTTGGTGCCATAATGAGTTACACTTTGGTCGGCTAGCCTCAAGGTGAACAGTTCGAATGCAACGGAGTTTCCATGGTAGAAAGAGGAGTCTTTTTGCTCCCATAAAGAATTAACTCCTATTTTTTTAAATAAATTCCCTAAATTGGTATTACTCTTTAATGAGCATGTGGTATGCTGAATAGTGGCTCATTAAATACAACTATTTTGTATATATATGTAAGATTGAAGTTGTCAAGGACTTCATTCTTCTTGGATCAACTATCAACACTCATGGAAGCAGTAGTCAGGAGATCAGACGACGTATTGCATTGGGCAAATCTGCTGCACAGGAACTTTTTAAAGTGTTGAAGAGCAGAGATGTCAGCTTGAGGACTAAGGTGCTCCTGACCCAAGCCATGGTATTTTCAATAACCTCATATGGATGCAAAAGCTGGACAGTGAATAAGGAAGATCGTAGAAGAATTGATGCCTTTGAGTTGTGGTGTTGGAGGAGAATACTGAAAGTGCTGTAGACTGCCAAAAGAACCAATAGATCTGTTTTGGAAGAAGTGCATCCAGAGTGCTCCTTGGTGGCCAAGATGGCTAAGCTTCGTCTCTCATACTTTGGACATATTGTCAGAAGAGAAGAGTCACTGGAGAAGGATGTCATGCTTGGTAAGATGGAGGGTCTGAGAAAAAGAGGAAGACCCCCAACGAGATAGATCGGCCAACTAGCATCATTGATGGCGTCAAGTGAGGCAGTGTTAGTGAGGTTGGCCCAGGATAGGACATTGTTTCGTTCTGCTGTGCATGGGGTCACTATGAGTCAGTTTCAACTCAATGGCACCTGACAACAACAACAACAACAAATACAACTATAAGAAACAATGATGGCACTGTACAGTGGTCACGGGATGACTAACTGGCCTACTATCCAGAAGTCCAGCAGTTTAAACACACTAGCTTCTTCCTGGAAGAAAAGGAAGCTGTCAGCTTCTACAAAGATTTACACTCTTGGAAGCACTATATAGATTTGCTATGAGTCAGAATTTACTTGATGGTGGTAGGTGGGCTTAAGCACATCCATATCCATATCAATGCAATCTATGAATGTGTTACCTTACAGAATGAAAGATATTTTGCAGAGATGATTAAATTTAGCATTTTGAGATTCATGAGTTATCATGGATTATCTGGGTGGGTCCAATGTAATCACAGGTAGAAGAAGGTAAAAGAGTCAGTATGATAGATGAGGTCATGTAAGGACAGAAGCCTAGAAAGAAGATAAGTGGCAACAGAAGCAGAGATCAAAGTAATGTAGAGCCACTAACCAACAACTCTGAACAGCCTATAGAAGCTGGAAAGAAAAGGCAATGGATTCATTGTCCTCTAGAAGCTATATAAGGAATATATAAGCCTTCTGAGACATATATGTTACTAGGAGAAACACTTTTCTCACTTATGTTCTCAAGAAACTAAGATAATGAATGTCTAATGTTTTACATCACCAGATTTCTCGTAATTCTTTACACTGGAAATTGAAAATGAGTATAGATTATAAAATTACTTCTTTGCCAAAACATAATTTTCATCTTACTTTAATTATGAATTATAATTATAAAGACAAAGAAATGGATCCTCAAGGAACTGGATCCTCAAACAGCATAGAAATACAGTTATTCTAGAAACTTAACTAGGTAGATTTATTCTGTAGTTCATATCAGTCACCTAAAACTTCAGTGAAACCAGATAAATAAAAAAGTGAATGAACTGAGACACATTTTCCTGAAGAAATTTATTGTTTAATTAACTGTTAAGTACATGATCAATCATTAATCCTAAAATGATAATATATACTTTGCCAAAATAAATCAATATAATATTAAATACATATATTACAAATACTAAAATTACATACACACACATATCCCCACTCTCTGTCAGTTTGTTGTACTGTACTCTGGTGGTATTCTTGTTGCTGTGATGTTGGAAGCTATTCCACTAATGCTTCAAATATCAGCAGGGTCACCCATGGTGGCTAGGTTTCAGTGGAGCTTTCAGATGAAGAACAGACTAGAAAGAATGAATAGTTGGTCCACTTTTAAGGGATTTTTGTTGTTGTTAGGTGCCATCAAGTCGGTACTGACTCATAGCGACCTTATGCACAGCAGAATGAAACACTGCCTGATCCTGCGCCAACCTCACTATCCTTGCCACACTTGAGTCCATCAATGCTGCCACTTGACCAATCCATCTTGTTCGGGGTTTTCCTCTTTTTCTCTGACCCTACACCTTACCAAACATGATATTTCTCTGACCTCCCACCTTACCAAACATGATATTTATTCAGGTGATATTGAGGTGCATAAAGGCTGTGATCTTTGATCTTCATCAGTAAGCACTGAAAACCTTAGGTACAGCAGCAAAATATTATGTGATATAATGTCAGAAAATAAGCCCATCTGGTTGGAAGGCACTCAAAATACAACTGGTAAAGAGCTACCTCTTTACATTTTTTGTTGTTGTTAAGTGCTGTGGAGTCAGTTCTGACCCATAACGACCCTGTATAGGGTTTCTGAGGAGTAGCTGGTGAGTTTGAACCACCAACCTTGCAATTCAAACGGCTTTGCAGTCTGGTGCATTAACCCACAGCACCTTATAAATATGGATACAACACAGCTTTGGGACCTTCATTTATTGTGGGAAATGACTAAAAATGAGAAGAATCACCTTCAAATATTCATTAATACTTAGAACATGCAAAGTACAACAAAGGAATCTAGGAAAACTAGATGTCATGGAAAATGAAATGGAGCACATTAAGATTGATATCCTAGGCATTAGTGAACTAAAATGGTCAACCTTGGACTTTTTGGATTGGAGAGTCATATGGTTTACTATAATGTAATTGACAAATTGAAGAGTAATGATATAGTATTAATCATCAAAAATAATATTTCAAGATCTGCTGTTGTTAAGTGTCGTTGAGTCGGTTCTCACTCATAGCAACCCTGTATAGGGATTTCAAGGAGCAACTGGTGACTTTGGACTGCTGAACTTATGCATCACAGCCTATAGCACCAGGAGTCCAACACCACACCAAGGTCTATTAGTGAGCTGAAATGGCCAGATTTTGGCTATTTCACATTGGACAATCATATGGTTTACTATTCTGGGTGTCATAGTTATATAGAGTTACTATAACAGAAATACCACAAGTGGGTGGTTTTAACAACCAGAAATTTATTATCTCACAGTTTCTAAGGCTAGGAGTTCAAATTCAGAGTGCTGGCATTTAGGGAAGGCTTCTCTTCATTGGCTCTGGGAAAAGGTCCTTGTCTCCTTTCAACACCCGTAGGCCCAGCATTCCTTGGATATTTGATACATGTTGGTATCAATATTCTCCTGTATCTGGTAGCTTAACTGTGCAGGGACCTCTGGACCAAAGGACAACTCCACTCCTGGCACTTCTATTTTGGTGGTAGTAGGTCCCTCCTTCTCTGCTCAGGTCTCTTCAAAGACAAACAGTGTTACACATTATACGGTGGGAACTCTCCCTCATTGTTGTTGTTGTCAGGTGCCATCGAGTCAGAACCGACTCATAGCGACCCCATGCACAGCAGAATGAAACAATGTCCGATCCTGGGCCAACCTCACTACCGCTGCCACACTTGAGTCCATCAATGATGCCACCTGGCCAATCCATCTCGTTAGAGGTCTTCCTCTTTTTCTCTGACCCTTCACCTTACCCAGCATGACATCCTTCTCCAGCGACTGTTTCCTCCGGACAATATGTCCATAGTAGGAGAGACAAAGCTTAGCCATCCTGGCCTCCAAGGAGCACTCTGGCTGCACTTCTTCCAAAACAGATCTATTGGTTCTTTTGGCAGTCCATGGCACTTTCAGTATTCTCCTCCAACACCACAACTCAAAGGCATCAATTCTTCTATGATCTTACTTATTCACTGTCCAGCTTTCGCATCCATATGAGGCTATTGAAAACACCATGGCCTGGGTCAGGCGCACCTTAGTCCTCAAGCTGACATCTCCACTCTTCAATACTTTAAAAAGTTCTTGTGCAGCAGATTTGCCCAGTGCAATACGTCGTCTGATCTTTTGACTGCTGCTTCCGCGAGTGTTGATAGTTGATCCAAGAAGAATGAAGTCCTTGACAACTTCAATCTTTTCTCCATTGATAAGAATGTTGTTAATTGGTCCATTGGTGAGGATTTTTGTTTTCTTGACATTGAGATATAATCCATATCGAAGGCTGTACTCTTTGATCTTCATAAGTAAATGTTTCAAGTCCTCTTCACTTTCAGCAAGCAAGGTTGTATCATCTGCATATCGCAGGTTGTTAATGAGTCTTCCTCCAATCCTGATGCCATGTTTTTCTTCATAGAACCCAGCTTCTCGTATTATTTGCTCAGCATACAGGTTGAATAAGTATGGTGAAAAAATACAACCCTGTCTCACACCTTTCCCACCATTAATCCTCTTAATGGTTTATCACAACAAATCGCATCATAGGGAATAGTTACATTGCTGTTACCAAACCACGGAGAATCCTGGCCCAGTCAACTTAACACAAACCTTGACTATCACAATGGGAATGACAAATTGAAGAGGAATGACAATGTTCATTGTCAAAAAGAACATTTCAAGATATAATAAGTTCAATACTATCTGAGATCAGCTAATATCCATACACCTAAAAAGGAGCCTAATTATTAATACAAATTTGCATACCAGCTAGAAAACCCAATAATTAAGAAATTGAAGTATTCAGTATTCTACCAACTTCTTGAGTTTGAAATTGATAAATAATCCAATCAAATTAGTTCTGACTCATTGCCACCCTATGCACAACAGAATGAAACACTGCCCAGTCTTGTACTAACCTTACAAACTATGGTTGACCCCATAGCTGCTTAAACACTGCCTGGTCCTGCACCAACCTCACAATCTATGCTTGACCCCATAGCTGCTGAAATTGTTCCAATCCATCTTGTTGGGGGTCTTTCACTTTTTCACCGACCTTCCACATTACCAAGCATGATGTCCTTCTCCAGGGACTGGTCTCTTCTAATAATATGTCTGAGTAAGAATTCTGGTATGGTGTTGTAAGATCAGCACTGGACTGCAAATCACAAGATCAACAGTTCGAATGCACCAGCCTCTCTTCAGAAGCCCTATACAGGGTTGCTGAGTAGGAACCAACCCCACAACACATAACTACAACAACAAAAACAACAATGACTGATGAAGTCTGGCCATCCTAGATTCTAAGGAGCATTCTTACTGTACTTTCAGCACAGATTTCTTTGTTCGTTTGGGGGTCCATTTTACTTTTAATATTCTTCTCAACACCATAACACAGTTGCATCAATTCTTCTAGGGTCTTCTTAATTCACTGTCCAACTTTCACACGCATATGAGATTATTGAAAGTACCATGGCTTGGGTCAGGTGCACTTTAGTCCTCAAACTGACATCTTTACTTTTCAAAACTTTAAAGAGGTCTTGTGCAGCAGATTTGTGTAATGCAAATACATTGTTTGATTTCTTGACTGCTGCTTCCAAGAGTGTTGATGGATGATCCAAGCAAAATGAAGTCTTTGAAAAATCCAATCCTTTATCCATTTATATTGATATTATTTATTGGCCCAATGGTGAGGATTTTTGTTTCCTTGATATTGAGGTGCATAAAGGCTGTGATCTTTGATCTTCATCAGTAAGTATTTTAAGTCACATTTGCTTTCAGCAAGCAAGGATGATATTAGTAGCATCTAAAAATATAGCATGAAAATTTGTAGAATGTAACATGAAATTTAGGATGATGGCATTGTAATGCTAGCTAGCACAACCTAACTCACAATGATGATAACCTTTCAAAGATAGTAGTTATGTTTCCATATAAACTAAGAATTTTCCAAGTTGGAGGTTAATGGCAAATACAGTAAAGACCAGTAAGCTATGAGACTTTTGGTGAAAAACTACTGGAAAATCATCTTTGGGGCTGACATTTTGCTTTTATTTAACTGACCAATTGTTTTCTTGAAAATGTTTGTATGAGTACAGGATCTCAATGCAGAATTGGGATAAAATCCCAATTCTGAGTCTCCATTACTTCAGTGAAATAAAGAAAGTTACAGTAATCCTAAAAACTGTCCACATTTAAATGATTAATAAAGAGTTTGTGTGAGAATCCCTATTCATCAAGAAAACGTTTTCATCTAAGCTGCTTTAGTCAGTATCAAATTAATAATAAATTACACACCTTAAACAAAATGCTAGGTTGTTATTATATAATCATGATTTGATATTTATTAAACAGTCCTAAAGCCCCCAAATCTTCTTTTATATTTTCACTCTGGAACATTTTTATGTATTTCAAAACTTCAATTAATTTTTTAACAGAGAATGACTTATGATTAATTCAAATACGTTTTTGAGTAAAACTTTTAGAAATCTTCTGAATGGCCATGGAGAAATATGAAGTCTGTGATGTTGCTGTTATTGATGCCATTGAATTGTTTCCAACTCAGTAACTCTATGCACAACAAGATGAAACATTGCCAGGTCCTCTGTTAGACTCACGATTGTTGTTATCTTTGAGTCCTTTGTTGCTGTCACTTTGTCAAATCATCTCATTATGGTCTTCAGCTTTTTCACTAATTCTTCACTATACCAATATAATATCCTTCTCCAGGGACTGGTACCCCCTGAAAAAAAAAATGTTGAAAATAAGAGAATAAGTCTATCTTCTAAGGCATACTCTGGCTATACTTCGCCTAAGACAGATTTGTTTTTAATTCTGGAAGTCTGTGAAACTTTCAAGATTCTTCACTAGTACCACAATGCAAATACATCTATTTTTCTGTAGTCTTCCTTATTCATTGTCCAGTATTCACATCCAGTACAGATGAGGTGACTGAAAATGCCATGGCTTGAGTCAGGTGCACATTATTCCTCAAAGTGACCTCCTTTTCTCTTTAACAATTTTAAGAGATATTTTGTAGCAGATTTGGCTAATGCAATAAGTACTTTGATTTGTTGACTCCTGCTTCCATGAGTTTTGATTGTGGATCCAAGCAAAGTGAAGTCTTTGACATCTTCAGTCTTTTCTTCATTGATCAGGAGTTTATTTATTTGTCCAGTTATGAGAATTTTGGTTTTCTTTATATTGAGGTACAATCCAAAAAGAAAGTTGTAGCCTTTAATCCTCATAAGTAAGTATTTCAAATGATCTTTATTTCCAGCAAGCAAAGTTTTATAATCTGATTATCACAGGCTGTTAGTGAATATTCCTGCAATTCTAATGAAAATTCTTATTCATATAATAAAGTTTCTCAGGTTATTTATTCAAATTAAATATGGTGAGAGGATACAACCCTGACACATACCATTCAGTATCTCATTCTGTTGTGTTTTAATGAGTGCTTCTTGGTCTATATACAGGTTCCTCATCAGAACATTGAAGTATTCTGGAGTGCCCATTGTTCACAATGTTATCCATAGTTTGTTATGATTCAGTCAGATGCCTTTTCATAGTCAATAAAGCACAAGTAAGCATCTTTCTGGTATTCTCTGCATTTAGCCAAGATGCATCTAAAGTCAGATAGCCCTTGTTCCACATCCACTTCTGAGTCCCAATTAGATTCCTGGCAGCACACTGTAGGTGTATTGTTTTAGCCATTTAAAAATTATCTTCAACAAAATTTTATTTGCAGGTGATATTAATGATACTGTTCAACGATTTCCTCATTCTATTGAGTCAGCTTTCTTTGGAATACTCATGAATATGGATCTTTTCAACTGGTTGGCCAATTTCAAATTTCTGAGTGCCTTCAGTGTTACATCACTTTCTTGAAACACTTGAATTCATATTCTGTCAATTCTATGAGTTCTAGTGCCTTGAATAAGGAACTTTGGTAGTGTAGTGGTTACAAATCGGGCTGTGAACCAAAAGGCCAGCAGTTCGAAACTACCAGCAGTTCCACAGGAGAAAGATGAGGCTTTCTGCTCCAGTAAAGATTTACAACCTCGGAAACCCTGTACAGGGTCGCTATGGGTCGGAACCTACTCTATGACACTTAACAACAACAACAGTGCCTTGAATGCTGTTTGAACTTATACCATCGGTTTTTAGTCACACGTTCTCTCTTGAAATGTCTGAATATCAACTAATATTTTTAGAACAGTGACTCTATGAATTTGTTCAAGCTTCTTTCAGTTCTTTATGTATAATTCAATATTTTGTTCATAGAATCCTTCAAAATTGGAAATTAAGTGTGAAGTTTCAGCTTGCAAAATGATGAATATGTTCTACTTTTTGAAAAATCTAAAAAGTTGCTTAATTCTTTTCCAAACTTCTTAGTTTCTCATTAATGCTTTCCAATTTAGGAAACATGTTAAAAGATTTTTACAAGAAATATCTAAAATTACAATTTGCACTAAGAAATGTAACCTATATTAATAAAAATGTACAATTTTTGAAGGAGATTCAATTCTATATCTTTATTCTTTATTAAATATATGGTATAACACTTCATGTGTCTATTGAAATTGTTATCTGTGCTGTTACAGAGGCTTTTTACTCCCAATTCATTGACCTCCAAATTCCCAGGTAATAGGCAGCTGATATTCTAAAACAACAACTACCACGTCTAGACTTCTTGACACCCATATAATCTTGGCAACTCTCATTGATAAAATGATTCACAAATTCAGTGTTTAAACCATAAAGCAGTAAATCCACATTCTTTGTCCCATGAGAAAAGGACAGGGACAAGGAGAAGGAGGAATCCAAGGAGAATGACAGAGACAGACATAAAGATCCTGAGAGACACAAGTCCCGGGGAGGACACAGAGAGAAGAGTAAGAACAGGGCCAAGGAGGACAGAGACCCAGACAAGGACTGGGTCAACAAGAACCGGGACAGAGAGGCTAAGTGCAAGGACAGGGAGCACAAGGCCGAGGGAGGATGAGACAAGGAGCGGTTGAAAGAGTGCGACCTCGACAAGGGCAGAGACAGAGACAGAGACAAACGCCATGTGAAGAACAGGAACCACTCCAGGGACACCGACAGGCACAAGGGCATGAGAAGTCGGAGAAAAAGTCTGAAGGCCCAGGAGAAGTATCTAAAAAGTCATCGGACGGATCTTTCAAAGACACTGAGATTGAGCGAGAGAAGGAGACCTCTGCGAACGCACCCAGGTCCCTGACAACAAAAATGTCAAAACGGCAACCCAAAACTCCCAGGGAAGGGAACTCTGCCAGTGAGGCAGAAAGAGATGGAGGATCCGCTGTCCAGGGGAAGTCTGAGGCAGTGAAGAATTCAGAAGTCCTGAATGAGCTGTCATCCAACTTTAGGAAGATACCTTGCTCAGGGAGCACCAGACCAGCTCCTCCTGGTGTCAAGTGACAAGAAAGTGCTGAAAGGTTACCTGTTGACACTGCAGGGAACAGTAAGACCTTCACCAGACTCGCAAAACAATGACAACAAGGATGAAACGCTGTTCTTGGTGGAACCGCCCCCCCTGCTCTAGGACATGTCGGAGATGGAAGTGGTTCAGGCTGAGGAACACAAAGAGAACGAGAAGCATGGTGGACTGGTGAAAAAGACCTTAGAGACCAAGAAAGACTAGAGAGGCTGCAGATGTCGTCCAGGCTTGACGAGGAGAGGCCGCTGGTCTACGAGTCAGCCTGGAAGAAGGAGAAGGTCTCCAAGGGGATGGAGAAGCTCCGCATGTCCATCCAGACGCTGTGCAAGAGCAGGCTGCCCCTGGGTAACATCATGGACTACATTCAGGAGGACGTGGACTCCATGCACAACGGTCTGCATCTGTGGCACTGTGAGAGCTGGCAGCACTCCGAGCCAGAGCATCACCGAGGGCACGATGGAGCCCCTACCGGCCGAGTTTGCAGAGCTGGAGCAGCTGATTAAGGATCAGCAGGACAAGATCTGTGCTGTGAAGGCCAGCATCCTAAAAAAACGAGGACAAGAGACAGAAGATGGTGCACAATGTCAGTTTGAGTTCCAGAAGGTGAAAACTCAGCGTTTCCGAGACTGAAAGTCATCCGCAGCTTAAAAATAAAAAGGAAGATTAAAAAAAAAATAAAAAGCCTTACCCTTGCTTTTTTCATTGGCTTGGTTCATTGTAGGAAGAATGAATAAAGATCTAGTTCTTTTATTCCATTGTTAACATTATATATTTCTGTTTCCAAATAAATCCAAATTTCAAGTGACATTGATAAAATTCTCCCAAGTCCTAGTGAATATGGGACTAGCCTTGCATGACACTGAAACAATGGGAACTTGTTAGTATTGCCTGTGGGAATGTAAATAGAAAAGCAATTTGTGATGCAACTTTTCAGTTTCTAGTAACCTTCCCCTCTCTGAGCCCATACCATAGAGCAGCTGGTGGTTGGAACCTTGTACTTTGTGGTTTGTTTGTTGTTGTTATT
>NW_006408523.1:35237417-35240566 GCF_000296735.1 Chrysochloris asiatica | reverse complement strand
GGAAGAAGTGCAACCAGAGTGATCCTTGGAGGCCAAGATGACTAGGCTTCGTCTCTCATACTTTGGACACATTGTCCAGAGAGAACAGTTGCTGGAGAAAGATGTCATGCTGGGTAAGGTGGAGGGTCAGAGAAAAAGAGGAAGACCCCCAACGAGATGGATCAGCCAGGTGACATCATTGATGGCATCAAGTGTGGCTGCGGTAGTGAGGTTGGCCCAGGATAGGACATTGTTTTGTTCTGCTGTGCATGGGGTCGCTATGAGTTAGTTCCGACTCGATGGCATCTGACAACAACAACGTATTGTTGTTAAGTGCCATCGAGTCAGTTCCAAATCATAGCAACCCTTCTTTAGGATTTCCGAGGAGCAGGTGGTGAACTTGAACTTCTGACCTTGCTATTCAAACCAACCTTGCAGCCCAGTGCATTAACCTACAGTAACATACTAGGATTCTTTCATCACCATACTAGGACTTTGTGTGTGTGTGTGTATAAATATAAATATAAATATATATATGTTGTTGTTGTGTGCCGTGGAGTCGGTTCCGACTCATAGCGACCCTACACAGGGTTTCCGAGTCTGTAAATCTTTACGGGAGCAGACCGCCTCATATATATAGATATATATCCACAAGGTTGGTGGTTCAAAACTACCAGTTCCTTGGAAACCCTATATAGTTGGAATCAACTCAACAGCACTTAACAACAATATGCTTACCAAGATTATCACATTTTCCAATACACTAGACTACAAATTGGGTTTGAACTGCAAGATCTGCGTTCCATTTCATTTTTGACAATTTCCAATTTTCCTAGATTCATACTTTGTACATTCCATGTTCCAATTATTAATGGATTTTTACAGTTCTTTCTTTCCTTCTTCCTAGTCTGTCTTTGTCTAGAAGCTTATTGGAAACCTCTCCACCATGGTTGACCCTGCCCCTCAATGTAAAGAAAACAAAAATCCTCACCACTGAACAAATAAGTAATATCCATATAAATGGAGAAAATATTGAAGTCACCAATGGCTTCATTTTGCTTGTATCAACCATCAACACTCATGAAAGCAGCAGTCAAGGAGTCAAATGACAGACGTATTGCATTGGGAAAATTTGTCGCGCAAGACCTCTTTAAAGTGTTGAAGAACAAAGGTGTCAGTTTGAGGACTAAGGTGCGCCTGGTGCAAGCCATGATATTTCAGTAACCTCATATGCATGTGAAAGTTGGATAGTGAATAAGGAATATCTTAGAAGAATTGATGCATTTGGGTTATGGTGTTGGGGGAGAGTATTGAAAGAATCATGGACTGCCAAAAGAACAAACAGATTTATGCTGGAAGAAGTACAATCAAATTGGTCCTTGGAATCAGGAGGGCCAGACTTCATCTTTCCAGACATATTGTCAGTAGAGACCAGTCACTGCTGGATATCATGTTTGGTAAAGTGGAGGGTCAGAGAAAACGAGTAAGACTCCCAACGAGATGGAATGGCACAGTGACAGCATCAATGGGCTTAAGCGTAGCAGTGATTGTGACGTTGGCCCAGGACAGGGCAGTGTTTTGTTCTGTTGTCCATAGGGTCACTATGAGTTGGTACCAAATGGATGGCATCTAAGTTACGAATCGGGCTGCGAACCTTAAGGTCAGCAGTTCGAAACTACCAGCCACTCCACGGGAGAAAGATGAGGCTTTCTACTTCTGTAAAGATTTATACCCTCGGAAACCCTGTACAGGGTCGCTATGGGTCAGAACCGACTCGACAGCACTTAACAACAACAACAACAACAACAACAAAATAGTGGAGTCCTGGGGTACCACTGTGGGATAAAGCAATGATCAACTGCAAGGTCAATTCAGTTTGATGGTTAAAACTCACCAGGCAATCCTTGGAAACCCTATATAGAGTTGCTCTGAGTGTGAACCTACTCAATGTCACTTAACAACAATAGCAATATATATATATATGTACGTTCCTTAAAATGTGAGGCATGTTATATATGAGGAAATAACAAAATGATACTTTTTATTATGAGATAAAGGAACTCTGGTAGCGAGAGGTGATGAGTCGGGCTGTTAATGTCAAGGTCAGCAATTTGAAACTAACAGTTGTTCCACAGGAGAAAGATTAGGCTTTCTGCTCCTGTAAAGATTTGCAGCCTTGGAAACCCTATTTGGGGTCACTATGAGTCGGAATCGACTCCGCAGCACACAGCCACCACCATGAGTTAAACAGAGAAAACTGACCATAATCTGAAATCCTGTGTTCATTGTCTATTATGCATTTTATTCTGAAAATACAAAATCCATACACACACACATAGATGGTGGGTAGTTACATGATACAAATTTACTAATAACAGTCTCTGGAAAATTTCTATCATAACTATGTGAGAAGCTACTAGCAAAATGATGTTGTTAAATTCTTGTTTCCTTGTGGGGATTAAGAGTCTTGTTTTTTCTTCCCTTTACATTATCACCAAATTTTTTTAGAGCCATTCAGACCCACCACTAACATAACAATAATTAAAGATCCTGGTCTGGCGCTGCAGGATAGTACTAGACCTCAAGGTCTGTTGGAACTGCAAGGTCGCCAGGTTCAAACTCACCAGATACTCCTTGGAAACCTTAAATAGGGTCTCTATGAGTCAGCACTGACTTGGCATCACTTAAGAACCACCGTAACAGCAACAATGAAAAGAATGGGGAGGCTAGAATACTTAATTGTGCTCATGAAGAACTTGTACATATGGAAAGAGGCAGTTGTTAAAAAAAAGAACAAAGGAATGTTGAAGGGTATACAATCAAGAAAGATGTGCGCCAGGGTTGTATCTTTTCAACATACTTAGTCAATCTGTATGCTGAGCAAATAATGCAAGAAAATGTATTATATGAAGAAGAATGTGGCATCAGGATTGAAGGAAGACTCATTAACAACCTGCAATATGCAGTTGACACAATCTTGCTTGCTGGAAATAAAGAGGATTTGAAATACTTACTTACAAAGATCAAAGATTACAAACTTCAGTATGGATTGCACCTCAATTAAAAAAATAATTCTCACAACCATGCCAATAATGAAATCACGATAAATGGCTAAAAGATTGAAGCTGTCAAAGATTTCAGTTTCTTTGATCCACAATCAATGCCAGTGT
>NW_006408523.1:35235185-35236442 GCF_000296735.1 Chrysochloris asiatica | reverse complement strand
CTGCACAGGGTCGCTATGAGTCAGAACCGACTCCACAGCACATAACAACAACAACATACAAAACCTGAGAGCTAAATTTGGCTATTTTATCTGTTCAATCCATCCTAGCATCTAATGTAGTTTGTTTTCAACACCAACGTCAATACAACTTACAAAGATTCATGGCACTTGCCTATTGTTTCCATTTGTTTTGAAGAAATCTGGCAATTAATTCAGGAACCCAGAACTCAAATGGGCCAGTATCATGTAAGAAGTTATCTACAAGAGTAAATTTGTATTCATTTTTTTTGTGCCAGCACAGCACTCTGAGAATCAGTTGGCATTGGTGTCTATATATCTTTTAATACATGTATTTTCCTGTGCTTGTGACACACATGACACTCTTTTCTTGCTCATACATAAATATAATGTGTCTGATATTCTCTTCTTAAGGCAAATTAAGACTCTTATCCCATATCTCTGCCAAGATGAACAGTGAAGTCTATTTTTTGAAAAATAATCTATTAAATTTTTGCAGTTACCTGTGTATTTTGTTGTTATTGCCATTACTGAATTTGTTTCTTCACAAATAAAGAATAGTTATATAATCTCCTATATTCCCTAATGACACAGAGTTTATATTACAACTGTATATAATTTATAAATGCAGGCTATCCTTCAGATCATAAGAATTCACGAACTGTAAAATAAAATGGCCTAGTAAGATCATACAATCAAGAAGACCTGGTAACTCACCTATTAGCTGTCAGAATAAATTTCACTTTAGGAGAAGGTCTTTCATCATTGGTAAGAAAACCATCCCACTTTGAGTTGACCCAGCAGGTGTTCTACAGGGATGGTTTTCTTTGCTCATTTGTATTGTTGTGAGTTATTGCAATGTCTAAGGACTCTTCCAATTACATATCCAATGGACACTTTATTTTGCTCAACACAGTGTAGTAATTAAAGCAACTATTATAGCAATTTAAATCATGAACTAGTAGTACCCCATTTTCCATGAATAAATTTAGAACCATGGTTGTAAAATGACTTTCAAATATGGTGTTAATTGTTCAGAAAAAAGAATAATAGATGAAATTGAAACACACATGGATTACCATGTCCACTTCAATGTGTAAAATGTCATTGAAATGTAGAGCAGGAATAACAAAAATAAGACTTTCAGAAGTCTACATTTCAGAACATCTGATCATAAGAATAAATACTAAAATCTGTAACAGTAGGAGTAGAAAGTTCAAGGTTAATATTCATAAATAA
>NW_006408523.1:35215047-35231962 GCF_000296735.1 Chrysochloris asiatica | reverse complement strand
AATTCCTCTAATGAAGTAGTTACCCACTCAACTACTAATAAAACGTAGAAGTCAACAATTTGAACTCAGCATCTATTCTGAGGGTAAAAGATGTGGTAATCTGCTTCCTCAAGACTGTAGTCTCAGAAACTTTATGGGACACTTTATTCAGTCATTATAGAGTCATATGAGTTTGAATTGCCTGAAGGGCAATGAATTATAGCACATCCTTTAGAATTCCTGGATGCTGCAGTCTGCAAAATATTTGACTACTAACCAAAATTTGGTTGTTTGAACTCACCCAGAGATACCTTAAAAGAAGGGTTTGGCAATCTGCTTCTGAAAGTTCAGTCTTGAACACCATTTGGAGTACAGTTCTATTCTGTAAATATGGGGTTGCCATGAGTCAGAATGATTTGATAACAACCGTTTTAACAGAGTATCTTTGTAGCTATAGTTTGTCTTTAGCTTAGAATCTTACAATTAGGCACAGTCATTATGGAATAAAATGAAGAAAAGTTACTATGTGCCAATTTTCCACTAGCACGATAGCATTAAAAGACAATTTAAAAGAGGTGGGGGCCAGACTTAGTGTCCAGTTACTAATTTTCTGGGTGACCATAATAGTGATGTCAACTTTCTGGTCCTACTTTGTTGATAATTCCAGTATTCACAAGCAGTTAATTGTTCGGTTCAGTACTCTGACTTTGGCAAGACCAGTTTTCCAACAGGATATGTTTGTGTTAGCCTGGAGTTATTTTTAGAAGTGATCCAGGAATTTGTTGCTTCAGTCTTAAAAAAAAAAAAAAAATTAACCAAAATCTCTTTATTAAATCTCTTTCAAACTAAAATAGAAAGCAGTATTCTTCTAACAGCATAACTGAGATCAGTATGTCTGAACAATACTTCTAGAACAGATTTATTTATTTGTATTAAATGTATGTCATATTTTTGCTTGGAGATTTAGAAAGCAAATTCAAAGATTCATAGCTCTGATAAAAAAAGTAATTAAAAATATAACCTCTGTTAATCCTCTAAATTGTGCTATATTCTATTAATATTTTTTTAGAGCCAGGTTTTAGAAACACATTCTGAGAAAGGCGGCATTAAAGACTTTATTTCCTGAAATAGCACTTAAGGGATTCATGAACATTCAAAGAATAAATCATGTGTTCCTTTCATCAAAACGTTTTAAATTAAATTTCATTGTCACATAGATGAAAATTATTAGATATTAAAACAACAACACCTAATTTAAATATATACCTCCCCCCAGGCACCTTCTATTAAATCTTTATCAGTTTCTAACTAGCAAGAAATTGAGAAACAGTTAATATGTAACCTAAGGAAACAATATGCTTCACACAAAATGAAATAAAATATTAATATATTGAAATTAAAAACAACAGAAAAATTTAGTTCTTAGAGCAATATTGTCACCATCCTACTGAGAAGGACAAATTAGGTCATTATAGGAAATCAAACTTGGCCTTTTGTGTAAGAATATTTAGAAATATTTTACCATCCTAATAGGAGTCTTCTTTAAGGTTCAGCAATGTATTCATGTTATAAACAGTGTCCTGGAAAACTAGAAAATTCTGACTTCTTTTTTTTCCAGGAATGTTTTAACAATTATTGAACATCATATTGATCACCTTCAGCAAGTGTTACAAATGCATTCATATTCACTCTTAGAATTTTTTCATTAAATCTAATAACATTATAGCTTTATGAATACAAAATTTGATATTATAAAGGAAAAAAATGCCACAGAAAAGAGAAAGTTGAGAATCTTTCAAAACTAAAGTTTTTATTCCTTTGTGGATATGTTTGTATAATTATTTATCCTGATGGATTCATTGTGACTACAAATAAGTGGATATTTCTCTCATCAAGTTGGAATATATGATCCAGAATGCAGAAATGTGGTTATGATGAAATTACTATTTTATTTAATAGAATATGGTAACATGATGCTATGCCATTGTTCTGTTACGTATTATAAGCCTGATAACTTTCTTTCTTATTAATTTCTACTGGTGCCCAAAATATTAATAGCTATTGATACTTAATACCATGCTCTGAGGTTGCTCAAAATGTCCATTAAGGAATGCCATATGGAGAAGAACTGGGACCGTGTACACTCCTGAATCTTGTTTAGATAAGATCCTGACCTTGAACCTAAACCTGAAGCACTCAATAAAAGGAGACTTCTAGAGATCTTATGAAAGGATGTGTGTATTTTCTATAACCCAAGAATATAAATATTAAAGGCAACAGGATACACTTTGGTAGAAATTAGTTACCATTAGCTAGTTCCAGATCTGAGTAGGTTTGACAAATAGAATATGATGAGAATAAAGCAATACTGATTTTCTAAATCAAGTATTGATTAGATTGGGAGTTTCTTTTACCTGTTTATTTATTTTAATTTTATTTTTTATAAATATTTGCTGTTAGAACACAACTTTGATGATATGAAAAAGAATTATTCAACCCTGTAGGAAGGATCAGGAAATGAGGAAACAAATACCCTTCTGGTAACCTAAGCACGCTCTTGCTAAAATCCAACCATATGAGTAATCTCTATTGGTGTAAATATTTCAGACTCTATGCTTACTGCATATATATAAAATCACTTTATTGTGTAACATTACTTAATATATGTAACACAATGTTAGCTCAGTTTCCTGTAGATGTGTTTACTTTAAAAATATTTATTGCTAAAATAATTACTGGTACAAAGAATTAAATTCAGAAGAGTATTTGAATTTGTGAATAGTTTCCAAGAAAATTGTTTTTATGTGTTTATTTGAGGATTAAAATTTAATTCACTTCATACCACTGTGAAAGTTGGATAATGAAGACTGTAGAAGGTTGAAGAAGAATTGATTCATTCTAGTTTTGATGTTGGCTAAGAATATTGAAAGAACAAGCAAATCTATCTTGGGATGAGTACAGGCATAATGTGTTGTTGAGGTGAGGATGGTAAGATTTCATGTATCATCTCATACTTTGAGCACATTGTCAGTTTCTGTAAAAGGACATCATGCTGGAGGGTCTGTGAATAAGAGAAAGATCCCCAATGAGATGGCTTGACACAGTTGTAGAAATACTGGTCTCTAACATCACAATAATTATAAGCTTAGGCAATGTGGTGTTTGTTCTCTTGTGCACAGGATCACTATGAGTTGGAAGTGACTTGACACCTAACAATAACAACATTCAGAAATTATTGCTTCATATAATACAGCTTCTTGGATTATTTGCTCAGTATACAGACTGAGTAAGTATGGAGGAAGAATACAACCCTAGCACACACCTTTCCTATTTTAAACATTCAGTTTTCCCTTGTTTAGTTAGAACCACTGCCTCTTGTTCTATGTATGGGTTCTCCATGATCACATTTAAGCATTCCGGAATACTCATGCCTCACAATGTTGTCCATATCTTGTGTCATGATTCACACGGCCAAAGCCCTTTGCATAGTCAATAAAGCACAGGTAAACATCTTTCTGATATTCATTTTCCAGCAAAAATTATCTGACGTCAGCAATATTGTCACTCAGTCAGTGTCCTCATCTGAGTCTGGCTTGAACCTCTGGCAGCTCCCTGTCAATGTACTCTTACAGCCATCTTCGAGTTAGCTTTTAGCAAAATAGTACTTGCATGTGATAATAATGTTATTGTCCAATGATTTCTACATTCTGCTGAGTCAGTTCTCTTTTGAAAGCACACAAATGTGGATCTTTTCCAATCAATTGACCAGGTAGCTCTCTTCTAAATTTCTTGGTATAGATGAGTGAATGCCTCCAGTGAGGCACCAGTTTGGTGGAAGATTCTATTTGAATTCCAGCAATTCCCAGAACCCTGTTCTTTGACAAGAACAATGCCTACAGTGTACCTTGGAGTTATTCTTTCAGTTCCACCGACTCTTAATCATAGTGTACCTCTTGAAATGGTTAAATGTATACAATTTATTTGGGGTACAAAGACCCTATGTATTCCTTCCATCGTCTTTTGATGTTTTCTGTATCATTCAATTTCCCCCCTATGAATCTTTTAATATTGCAAGCCAATGCTTGTGTTTTTCCCCAGTTTAACTCCAGGTCTTTGCACCTTTCATTATATTTGACTTTCTTTTCTTAAGCTGTTCTTTGAAATTTTCTGCTTAAATCTTTTGCCTCCTTGTCTCTTCCATTTGCTTTCACATCTCTATGTAGGAGAGCAAGTATAAGAATAGCCACTGATATCTTTTTCTTTCTTTCTCTCTTCCTGTCTATTAATGACTCTCTGTTTTCTTCCAGTATGCTGTTCTTGAGGTCATCTCACAACTCTTCTAGATTTTGGTCTGTAGTGCCTAATTCATTAAATCTGTGCTTGAGATAATCTCTAAATCCAGGTGGGATTAGGTCGAAGTCATATTTTGACTCTCATGAACTTGTTTTAATTTTTTTCAGCTTCAGCCTGAGCTTGCACAAGAACAATT
The DNA here is from genome assembly GCF_000296735.1 of Chrysochloris asiatica. Lineage (NCBI taxonomy): Eukaryota > Metazoa > Chordata > Mammalia > Afrosoricida > Chrysochloridae > Chrysochloris > Chrysochloris asiatica. The sequence continues at coordinate 35,227,494 of NW_006408523.1, read as the reverse complement.
TATTATCTGTTCCACCACCTGCCCTTGGCCTTATTTTGGTTGATTATGTGGAGCTTTTCCACCATCTCTTTCCACAGATGTAGTCAATTTGGTTACTGTTTATCTACCTGCTGATGTGCATGTGGATAATCATTTTTATGTTGTTTAGAAAGATACTGCAATGCAGAAGTCATTGTTCTTACAAAATCCTTGCTATCTTATCTTCAGCATTATTTCTACCACCAAGTCCGTGTTTTCCAACTACTGATCCTTCCTCTTTTTTTCCAGTCTTTGCATTCTAATCACCAGTTATTTTCAAAACATCTTTATTAAATTCTTGATGAATCACAGACAGTACTATATTTCAAGACAGATCTTGAAATGTTCTTGTTGTTGAATGCAACATCTTTCCCCTTTAATTTGTCATTCTGGGCATAGTAAACAATGTGACTGTTAGACTCAAAATAGCCAATTAACATCCATTTCAATATATTAATGTCTAAAATAATTATATTTATGCATTCAATTTCATTTTGTACAACTTCAAACATTCCTAGATTCATACTTCATACATTCCATGTTTCAATTATTAATGGATGTTTACAGCTGTTTCTCCTTACTTTGAGTTGTGCCCCATCAGCAAATGAAGGTTCCGAAAGCTGTAATCCATTTGCATCTCTACTTTGAGGAGGCAGCCCTTCTTCAGTCGTATTTTGAGTGCCTTCCAACCTGATGGGCTCATCTTCTGGCACTATATCTGATGATATTCTATTGCTATTCATCATGTTTCAATATTCAATATTCTGGATATATCTAACAGTGTTTCACTGTTATTCATAAGAGTTTTAGTAGCTAACTACTTTGAAGTAGTCCATTTCTCCTTCTTTCAAATGCCTTAGTCTGGAAGCTCAGCTGAAAGCTGCCCACCATATGCGTCCCTGCCTGCATTCAGTGTAACAGTGGCATAGCTTCTATCATCCGAGCAACATGCAAGCTACCACAGTGTGACAAATCATCAGATGCTTGGTGGCACATAGTTGTTGAGATAGTCAAGTCCAAGACTGTGAGTTAGATGTCAGCTTTTCTTGACTAATGTTGCTGCAGGAGCTGAGAGAGCCAAGATCAACAGGCCAAACAACAGGGTTCTGGCTGCAGAGGCAAATGAATCCAAGGTTGGTAGGTGTAATCATTAGGGATCTGTATCAACTCGAATAGAAAAGGATTTCCAGAGATTTAGCATTTAGCATGTGCTTACTGCCTTGTTGGTGAAACCTAGTACAGGTATACTTCAATCTATGATGAGCAGCTGTGAGTAGTCAATCAGTTGAAGGGATGCTTCCTTGAGGGTATGGCCTGCTCCCAATATAATGGAAATGTGGGAAGTACTTGTTCTCTCTGTTCCTTTGTGAACCTGGAACTCTACAACTGTAACATAACAAATTTCTCTTAATATATGTATATATGTATATTTCACTGGTTCTAAAGAGTCCTGGTGTGGCGCTGTGAGTTAATGCACCAGACTGCAAAGCCGTTTGAACTGCAAGTCAGCAGTTTAAGCTCACCAGCTGCTCCTTGGAAACACTATACAGGGTCCTTATGGGTTGAAACTGACTCGACGGCACTTCACAACAACAATAACAACAAAAGAAACATGGAATCCTGGTGTGGTGCTGTTAGATAATATGCCAGACTGCAAAGTCCACTTGAACCAGGAGGCCTGTAGTTCAAATTCACCAGTTGCTCCTTGGAAACCCTATACAGTGTTTCTATGGGTCGGAACCCAATTTGACAGCCTTAACATGAGAGAAACAAAATTGAAAGGAGGAGTTTTCTAAATTAGTTTACAAGCCTGACTAACTTTAAAGGCACTGCTATAGGTTGGAGGCACATCTGACCTCTACTTCATAGGAATTAGTCTTGGACTGATTTTAACTTTTGTCCTCTTTATCTCTTATGGATTCAGGGGAAGTCAGACATGGTTCACACTTGGTTTAAGCAGTTGGCACTGTGATCAGGACTCATTGTAATGGCTACCAACCTATGAAATGGTGAAATTTTGTAAGAGAGAGAACAAAGTGATTTGGATAAAATATTTCACTGTAAAGTATAGTAGTGGCTTCTGCATTTGTCTGGAGCTCATACACATTAGTTAAAAAGGGTGGCTGATAGTGGGCCTCAGTCTACTGGAATCCACCTTACCAGAAGCCCAAGGCCACATATAAATGAGGTTAGCCCAAGGGAGAAGAAAAGGTTGAACTTGAGGGTTTTAAAAGGTTTTTGTGTTTGAATGCCTTATGAATATTCATTTCTCTTGCTTACTATTGTAAAATAGATACACATGGATCATAGGAATATTGAGAATTATGATTACACAGAGTTTGTAAGCAAACCTTAAGCTTATGCTTGATTGAATTTGTTAAAGGACTTAGAATTTGCTTGGAAAAAAATAGGGTTTTTGCTGTAAGCCTTTGTAGAGTATGGGGCTTTAGGTGGAATCCAGATCCCCACCAAAAACCTTCAGTGTTGGGACACATTTGCATTTGAAAAAGCATGTAGACCAACCCAGAACTTCTGGAAGAATAGGAGATTTAAGCAGAGAAATAGAGTAGACAGTTTGATGTTTTGAGTTTTGATGCATCAAGGCAAGGAATGTCAGTCCATCAGAGAAAACACCCTTCTAGAATGGAAAGTTAAAAGGAATCACATTTTATGCTATTTGGTGATTCACCTGGATTGGGGCAAACATAGCAATGAAAACTTGGGCTGAGTTGAACATGTTCAATTGGCTCTGATTGACCTTGAGTCTAGAGGAGCTGGAAGATTGATAGTTCAGTAGTTTAATGAGTTGTGTGAACCCCTGAGTTCACGAGAGCTGACTTAGCCCGTGGAGATTAGGGCTGAGAATGAGGGTGCCAGCTGGTTTGAAGTTCATGGAGGTGTTTGTGAACTCCCAAACTTGTATCTACTATCCATCTGACCTAGCTTGGACAGGTTGGCCATGTGCTACTCCCTGAAATGTTTAAACAACAATCATTTTTGCTACAGTGACTTTGACTTTGTATTCTTTCTGTTTATTTCATTCAGTATTTTGTCCATAGACTCCTTCCACATTAGAACTCAAGGCTTGAAGTTTTGTCAATTCTTCCAGCTTGAGAAATAACAAGAGTGTTCTTTTTCGTGTTTTAATTCCTGGTCGTTGCACATTTCATGTTGCAATCTTTATTTTGTCTTCTGCAACTACCATTTAAGATCTTTTCTACAACTCTTTTACTTCATCATTTCTTCCATTCACTAAACTACTATACATTCAAGAACAAGTTTCAAAATATCTTCTGCCTTCAATTTTGTCTCTTTTTTCTCCTATCTTTTCAATGCCATTTTGATTTCTACATGTATGATATCCTTGATGTCATGCCACATCTCATTTAGTCTTCAGATATTAGTGTTCCATGGGCCAAATCTATTTTAGATATAACCTCTATATTCTGGAGGAATATACTCAAGGTCATATTTTGTCTCTTGTGGACTTGTTTTAATGGTTTCAGCTTCAATTTTAACTTGCATACAGCAATTCATAGTCTGTTCCAAAGTCAACCCCTGGCTTTGTTCTGACTTATGCTGTTGAGATTCCCATCATTTTTATCCCCACAAATGTAGTCAGTTTGATTCCTAAGTAATCCATCTGCTGAGGTCCATATGTATAGACACTATTTATGTTGTTGACAAAATAAAAGTACTTTCAATGAATGAGTTGCTGATTATACAACATTCTGTCATGTGATCTCCAGCATCATAGCTATCACCAATGCCATATTTTCTATGATTATGTTTCATTGTTTCCTATTTCTAAATTCCAATAACCAGAAATTATCAATGCTACTTGATTACATGATTGATTAATTTCATATTGCATAAATTGGCAAAAATCTTAACTTTTCTCTTCGGCATACAGATTGATATCTAAATTTGAATAACAGTGGTATTAATGAGTATTCCTTGTAGATGTATAGCTATTGTTTTATTACTGAGAGGACTGCACTTCAGGATAGTTCTAGAAATGGGCTTTTGACATTGAATGAGACATCATTCCTCTTTAACTTTCATCCTTGCAACAAAGATTCTATTGCTAATGTTGTCGAAAATTGCTTTCAAGTAGGTTTTTACTCATAGTGACCCTGTATTGGATTTCTGCTGGTATGTTTGAGCCTTGAACTTTGCAATTAGCATAACACTGCTTGTTATACAAAGCAATAGCAGTACTCCAGAACAATGACAGTATGATAACAACTCTGGAAACATGAGATAGAAATATCAGAGATTTTGATGATTTTCTGGAGTAGAGCTTCCATATCTTGTATCTACTATTGTCTTTAGTATTTTTGTGAGTCACATGACAGTATATAAATGTTCTATTTTGCTCAAGATATTATTTGGGCCATACTTTGTAGTGGAATTAATATCTTGCTTAATATTGAAGTAGTATATATTTGAAAGTATCAATTTTAAAGTAACCCCAGGAGAAATATATATGTATATATGCACACATAAAAAGTGCTTAAAATTCATGGGGAAAAAAATTATATGTGTGTGTACAGTTATTGTTGAAGTAGAAAAGTCAGCAAAATATTGGAGGTCAGATAATACAATATTAAATTAATAGATCTTAGTATTATTAATAAAACCAAATAAAACACTACATCCACATAACACATGCATATACATATACATGTCTTTATGCATAAGTCAAAGGTTTTAATGCATAATGCTGTTATCTACAAACAGGTGACTAAGCCAATGGTCATTGAATCTTTAAATAGATCTTTACTCACAGCTATGGATTTGACTATTCTCTCTAGCATAAATAATATATTTAAGAGATATAATTGTAATTCTTACTAAACAAAGCCCTGGACCACAAGGTCATTTTGAACTACAAGGGTTGTGGTTCAAACTCACCAGCTGCTGTTTGGAAACCCTATACAGGGTTGCTATGAGTCAGAACCAACTCAAAGGCTCTTAATAGCAAAGAGCAACAATTGTGCACAAGCAGGTGGAAAAATAAATGGGCATTAAAACTTTAAATCAATCTTTAGTTATAACTATGGATTTGACCTCTATTTCTGGGATAAATATTATATTTAAGAGATGTAGCTGTGATTTTTGCAATAAACTACAAGGATCTCCATTCTTGCTCTCTCCTAACCACATAAAGTGTCAGACAGTGTCTCTTTGTTTTCCTTCACTCTCTGTTTCAGCCATTCCATTGCTTTGTTATTTCTAGTTCATGCCTAGAAATGCTCCTATCATTAAGCTTTTTGTGTTTGCTATTCTCTTTGCTAGAAACACACTTCTTTTTGTTTGGTACCTGCCCAAATCCCTTACCTTCTTTCATGTCCTCAAACTCAAATACCACCTTTATGATTAGATCTATCTTCCCTGTCAAGTGTTTAAAGTACATCGCTGCACACAAATGAGTTATCTTTACTTCTGCTTTATTTTAGTTTTTGTAATATTTTTGTCCTCAAACAAATATAAGATTAACTTATATACATTTTTAATATTATTTTATTACCATTTCCTAATGCAATTGAAGCTTTAGGAGGCAGAGATCATTTTTCACTGTCTTATCACTGACGCACATGAAGCACCTCAAAAAGTTTCTACCATATAATACATGAACAAATGTATTTATCAAACAAGCAAAGGACAATTATGCGATGAGCCAACATGTGCATTAGGATGGGCTACTGGATATAGTTTGAAAGAAATCTGTGACTTGGTTGTGGGTCCTTCCTCTCTTTAGTTGGGGTCATCTGTGCCTGTCTAGCATTTATGACTATATTTTTAAATGTACATTGTGGTTGTGCCTGCTGTCAAATTGATTTCTACTCATAATGACCCCATGTGAAAGTATTCATTTTAGAGAAGAATGAATGACTCTAGAGAATTGGTCAGGAGTCCTGGTATGGCAAAGCAGGATAATGCACTGGACTGAAAGGCAGGTTTGAATCACAATTCGGAAGTTCAAACCCACCAGCTGCTTCTTGGAAACCTATAAATCAGAACCTACTTGATGGTACTTAAAAGCAATGATAATCTTTAGGGGACCAGATTGCTTGTTTCTCCAGTGGAACTATATGAGGTATATACATTTGGCCTGTCTATTGCTCAACACAGGGATCAAAGTGACTACATCTGTGTGGATTAACAGTGAAAAAGCTCATTATCATCAGCCAAAACAAGGCCAGGTACTGACTGTGGAAAGGACCATCAATTGCTCCTTTGCAACTTCAGGCTAAAGCAGAAAAAAATTAAAACAATTCTAGAAGATCCCAAATATGGTCTTGAATCGATCCCAAATGAACCAAGAGATCATTGCAATAACAGATCTATACACTACTGACAGAAGATCAGAGGAGTTGTGGAAGGACATTCAGAGCATCATATACAAAGAAAGCAAAAAGTCACTAAAAATTCAAGAAGGACAACAAAGAATAAATGACATCAGAAGAGATTCTGAAGCATGTTCTTGAATGTAGAGAAGCAGTATCAATCATAACAAATGACGCACTGCAAGAGTTGAACAGAAAATTTCAAAAGACAGATCAAGAAGTCAAAATAAAGTATTAGAATGTACAAAGACCAGCAGTTAGAAAACCAGAAGGGAAGAATATATTCAGCATTTCTTAAGCTGACAAAATCTGAAGGAAAATGTTTATCCTTGGGTTGTGATATTGTAGTATTTTATGGGCAAAATAGACTCCTGGTGTGACACTGTAGGATAAGCACTCTACCTCATGGTAAGTTTGAAGAGAAAGGTTGGTGGTTTAAACTTATCATCCGCTCCTCAGAAACCCTTCACAGGGTCGCTATGTTGGAAACAACTCAACGGCACTTAACATCAAAAACATGGGCAAAATATAAAATGAAGCAGGAAGCATCAGAAGAATATGGAATTGACTGATGCGCCACCATTTCAAGAGTTACCATATGATCAAGAACTGCTGATACTGAAGGAAGAAGTCCCAGCTGCAATGAAGACATTGATAAAAAACAGGACTCCACGAATCTGCAGGATTCAAATTCAAATGTATCAACAAACTAATGCCAAGAAATTTGGAAGACAACTACCAGGAAAAGCGATTAGAAAAGATCCATATTTGTCATCATTCCAAAGAAAAGGTGACCCAATAGAATGTGTAATAATTGAACAATATCATTAATATCATTGTTGTTGTTGTTGTTAAGTGCTGTTCGAGTCGGTTTCGACCCATAGCGACCACGTATAGGGTTTCCGAGGGTGTAAATCTTTACGGGAGTAGAAAGCCTGATCTTTCTCCGGCGGAGCAGCTGGTAGTTTTGAACCTCTGACCTTAAGGTTTGCAGCCCGATTCGTAACCACTACGCTACCAGAGCTCCTTAATATCATACACAAGTAAAATTTTGCTGGAGATAATTCAAACATGGCTGTAGCAGTAAACAGATAGGGAGCTACCAGAAATTCAAACTTAATTCCAAAGAGTGCATGGAAGTAGGGATATCATTGCTGATTCTAGACCTTGGCTGAAAGCAGAGCTTACCAGAAAGATGTTTGCTGGTGCTTTACTGAGTATGCAAAGACATTGGACTGTGTGGATCATAATAAACTGGGTAACTTTGCAAATAATAGGCATTCTAGAACACCTAATGCTAAATGAGGACTTTGTAAATAGACCATGAGGCAGCTGTTCGAACAGAACAAGGGAATACTGAATGTTTTAAACTAATAACAGGTGTGCACCAAGTTTGCATGCTTCTACCATATTTATTCATCTGTATGCTGAGTAAATAATCTGAAAAACTAGGTTATATGAGGAAGAATGTGGTATCAAGATTAGAGGAAGAGTCATTAACAACCTGTAATATGCAGATAAATCAATTTTGCTTACTAGAAGCAAAAGGGCTTGAAATATTTACTGATGAAAATCAGCCTTCAGTATGGATTGCACCTCAGTATAAATAAAACAAAATTCCTCACAACTGACAAATAACTAGCATCATGATAAAAGGAGAAAAAAAATAAATTGTTAAAGACTTCATTTTACTTTTACCCATTATCAACACTATGAAAGCAGTAACCAAGAGATCAAAAGATAGATTGCATTAGGCAGGCAAATCTGTTACACAAGTCTCTTTAAAGTGTTAAGTAGCCAAGTTGCCTCTTTGAGGACTAAAATCTGCCTGACCCAAGCTATGGTATTTTCAATTTGCCTCATGTGCTTGTGAAAATTGACCAATTAATAAAGAAGGCTGCAGAAGAATTGATGCATTTGAACTATGGAGTTAGCAAAGAATATTGAAAGTACTATGGACTGCCAGAAGAACAAGCAAATCTGTCTTGGGAAAAGTACAGCCAGAATGCTCCTTAGAAGACAGATGGCAAAACTTTGTCTTTCATATTTTGAATGTTTTGGCAGCAGGGATCATCCCTAGAGAAGGTCATTATGCTAGAGAAAGTGAAGGGTCAGCTAAGATGATAAGATGAATTGATGCGGTGGCAGAAACAAGGGACTCAAACATACCACTTGCAAGAATGGCACAGGATGGAGCAGTGTTTCATTTTGCATAGGGTCTCTATGGTTCAGAAACCACTGGACAGCACCCAACAAATACAGCAACCAATGGCTCAACCCAGGTTGAAGAAGGTAACTAAAAACAACAGTTCAAATGCTGTAAGTATGTTTCTGCAATTATTTACACTGATAAATATCACAAGTCCCCCACTCACCAAAATCTGGTAGCTCTGAGTTAGAACACTGGCAATGTTTTTCCTACATGAACAGCAACTTTTTTATGAGTAAATTTTCCTGGTGTGGTCTTGTAGGATAAGCATTGGGGACCACAGGTTGATTTCAATCACAAAATTGGTGGTTCAAAAATCACCACCCACTCCTCAGATACTCTATACAGGATTACTATGAGTCAGAACTGACTCAACGGCACTTAACAACAACAACAGCAATTTTCCAATTAATTGTTCTTTTTTTTTTTATTTGTTTGTTTTTCTTTCTCTTTCAATTGTCATAAGGTAAGTTCATTTCCAGATCTGAAGGAAGAATATAAACCATTGTCTCAAGGGTGTATCAGTAGCTATCCAACTAGTAAACTTGGTGTTTTATGATTCTGAGTTTTGTTTCTCATTTTCCCCCCACTCTATCCAGGACCTTCTAATGTGATCCCTTTCACAGCAGTTGGAAAGGGTAGCTGTGTAACCTCAAGTTCTTCTTGTTTAAAACTATTGAAATTGGTATTTTTGCGGTCCATTAATCTAGTGCAGTAATCAGTTTCATGCATTTTTAATTATCTTCACTCTTTTTTCCTCTGGACAAGGAAAGACCAGTGGTTTCACTTTAGAAGGCTAGTCACAATCTCTTAATACCTCACCAAAGTAGGATGTAAACCATTATCTTTGTGGAATGTATTATGGGGGTTGACCTTTATATCCCCCAAGACAATGGTCTTGAGCCCTCAGGCACAGTAACTAATTCCCTCAAGTTGTTGGGGTATGTCTAAAATTTTTTCATAACTTTACTCTCTGTGTGTTCTACCACATTTGTGAATGTATTTGCAACAGAAGTAAATACCCATATAGAAATATCTTCTTTCTCATATACAACCCAATATGATCTTAGGGCATTCATTAAAATTTCCAGTGTGCTGATAGTAGTCTTTATTCCTCTAGCACTTTTATAGATGTCTTATATTCAAAATGCATGTTTCTCATATCTCTGGGTATAAGAGTGGCTGAGCAAATGTGAACAATGGATCTTCTTGATCTAAACTCCAATACTTACATTTAAAAAGAAAAAATAAAATATAACATTAAAAGGCATACATAAGATGAATATTTCTTCTAATAGTTTCTCATCCAGTTGTTGTATAACGTCTGTTTTATATTTATAAAATATCATGTATGGATGAAATTATTTGCCTGTTAAAATTATACAATAATCCATAGCTCAGTCTTTCTGTAATTTAATATCAAAACTAAAGTCAAGAAAAAACACAATCTACTCACAAACGGAATTGTACTAGTTGTTATGAAATAAACTGGAAGCATAATTTTTCTTTTAAGTTTTTATTGTGAATTATGTGTTAGTTTACATGGTTGAACATTATCTTTACATTCATCCTATAGTATTTTGTTTCACTGCAATGATCACAATCCCCTGCATGCATCATCAAACACTCAAAGGGTACACCCCACACACCTGCTCCCCCCTCCAGCACACAACCCCTCTCCCTCCCTGAATCCAGAGTCCCTAGCCACTTCTTCTGTCCATGTCATCACCTCTGCCTTCATCCCTAGTGTCACTGCCTCCCTGGACAAGGTCTCACACTCCTCTTTTCTCCCTTGATGGTTCCAGGGATCTCCGCTCCTGGACTGCAAAACCAGCTGCTCCCCTACTTTTGTTACAAAACATTTACATTTACCTTTCCAACACTCACTGTCAGAACTGATAGCAATCATTCCCTATGGAACCACAGGAGTCCTTTCCCCCTCACCTTTTATTAACCCCATCCAGACAGGTTGGAAACAATTCAGCAGAGGTTCTACTTTTTCCTGTATTCTCTGGATCTAGGTTCCCTGTTTGAAAGCTTGTAAGCCAGTCACTTCTTGCCTTTCTAGTACCCCCATTTTGGGTAGCCTTATGTCTAAGTTTCCCTTCCCTATCGACCTTGTGTACCAAGGGGGTGGGAATGATCCTCACTGTAAAGGTTTGTCTGCTCCTTTGTCATACTGCATCCACAAGCATAGGTCAAGTTCATCTCCTTTTTTTTTTTTTTTTCCCCTGTTCTTTCTTCTTCTAGTCATGTTCTGATCATCCAGCCTTTGATGTCAGGTCAGATGGGTACTATCTGCAGCTGTGGGTGTCCTTGTGCATCTCCCCTCACTTCATATCAGCTGGATGCTTCACACTCCATTCTAGCCCTTTGGGGCCATATCTCTGCCCCTGGGCTCAGGAGTCCCCATGTCTAGTCATATTGCTGGTTAACCAGGTCTCAATCCCGGTTAACAGGAGTCTACTGAATGTGGCCAGACTTAGTTCACAACTTCATTGCTGTTTTCCCCCCACTTCCCCTTATCGGTGACTGATAGGTTCAGTAGCAGGACCCTATGCCTGCTAGTGTATTCCATTTGAGTTTCAGTCTTGGAAGGGGGTTTTCCTTGAGGGGATATGACTACTTGCCTTAATGGCTCCCTGGGGAACAACTTGCTTATTCTTGTGGTAGTCAATTGGACTGCTGTTATTGTTTTTGATTTGTTCTGCTGGTCTTCTTCCAAAAGTATCTTCTGTTCTTTTAGCTGCTCCAGAGTAGTCTGCTTGTCCTTTCACATGGGAATATCCCACTTCAGAAGATTCTAGATGAGGATGAGGATTTCACCTATGGTCTTGTGCAATGCAAAGGCTCTGCAGGGAGCCTCCTTACCTGGGCAAGTTCTAGCCCCATTTTAGTTATTAAACAGTTATAGGCTGAAGACAGACTTACAAGCTTTCTCTGGTGATGTTTCTGGCTATTCCTTTCTCTCCCCTTCAAATGTCTATTTTACAATAGTAGGCAAGGGAAACCAAGATTCAAAAGACAGCCCAGCATCTTAACATAATTTCCCCACTTTCACCCATTTAAATCATGCCTCAATCTTGTATCCATGAGACCTATTGTTCCATGTTTGTGCTTAGATCGTTATATACCTCTGTCCTATTAGTCCATGTAAACCTTCTTAGCTATTCTCCCACCCACCTCATTTTTCCTTTCCCCTTCCCCTTCTAGTGAATGCCCTCCCTGCACTCAAACTATCCTGTGCCTATTCCCTACCCTGTGCTCCACCTTCCCCTCCTTCCCCCTCACCCCACACCATACATCCTGGTAACAAACAAAAAAATAAAAATAAAAATAATAAATAAATAAAATAAAATAAAGATCATTTTCCCCTTTTAGTGTGGGTGCTTTTTCTTAGTCTTTTACAATAATGATCCTATGCAGTATTTTTCCTTTTGTGACTGACTGATTTCACTCAGCATAATGTCCTCAAGGTTCATCCATGTTATGTGGTGGCTTGCTGCTTCCATGTTATTCTTCAGGGTAGTATAGTATTCCATTGTGTGTATGTACCAAAGTTTGTTTATCCACTCTTCCACAGATGGGTTCTTAGGCTTTTTCCATCTTTTTGCTATTGTAAATAGTGCTGCTATGAACATTGGTGTGCATATATCTACTTGTTTTATGGCTCGTGTTTCTTGTGGATAAATACCAAGTAGGGAATTGCTAGATCATAAGGCATCTCTATTTCCAACTTTCTGAGGAAGCACCATATGTTTATTCAGTGTTTGGACCATTTTGCAATCCCATTAGCAAAGTAGGAGGGTCCCAGTCTCTCCGCATCCTCGCCAGCATTTATTGTCCTCTACTTTTTTGATCTTTGCT
>NW_006408523.1:35213244-35214149 GCF_000296735.1 Chrysochloris asiatica | reverse complement strand
TCCTTCACTAGTTTTGGTATGAGGGTTATGCTTGCTTCATAAAATGTATTAGAAAGTTTTCCATCCTCCTCTATATTCTGAAAAAATATGAGTAGAATTGGTGACCACTATTCCCTGACTGTCTAGTAGAAATCACCAGTGAAGCCATCTGGACCTGAAATTCTTTTGGTTGGGAGTTTTTTGATGACCTGAATCAATTTCTTCTATTGTTATGGGTCTGTTCAAGTCTTCTACTTCACTCTGTGTGAGTTTAGGTAGGTCGTGTTTTTCTAAACATTTATCCATCTCTTCTAAGTTTTCAAACACAACCCTTCATAGTGTTCTGTTATTATCCTTTTGATTTTGTTTGGTTCCGTTGTGACATCACCCATATGGTTTCCAATGCATGTCACTTGTGTCTTCTCCCTCTTTTCTTTTGTTAGGTTTGCCAATGGTTTTTCAATTTTATTTATGCTTTCAAAGAACCAGCTTCTTGTCCTGTTGATTCTTTCTATAGTTTTTCTGTTTTCTATCTCATTTGTTTCTGCTCTGATCTTTATTATTTCTCTTCTCTTGGCGACTGTAGGTTCCCTCTGTTGGTCTGTTTCTAGTTGCTGGAGATGCTGTGTTAATGTGGTAATTTTGATTCTTTCTTCTTTTTGAATGTGCTCATTTATCGCAATATATTGTCCTCTCAGCACCGCTTTCATTGTGTCCCAAAGATTTTGGTATGATGTGCTTTCATTTTTGTTTGTTTCTAGGAAATTTCTAAATTCATGTTTAATGTCTTCTATTATCCAGTGGCTTTTCAGCAGGGTGTTATTCAGTCTCCATGTATTAAACTTTATTTCCTTGATCTTCTTATTGTTGATTTCTAATTTTATTGCATTGTGGTCTGAAAAGATGCTTTGTAGTATTTTGATGTT
>NW_006408523.1:35210888-35212784 GCF_000296735.1 Chrysochloris asiatica | reverse complement strand
TAAGGTGTGTTTCTTGCAAGCAGCATATTGAAGGATCTTGTTTTCTTATCAATTCAGCAGTTTAATTTTTGCCTTAGTAACTGTCTTATTTTAACATTGTACTTCATATCTGGAAAGTGAGTTGTTGATGTTGGAACCTGTGTACAAGTTCCAATAGTGTGTCTCAATAGGTTGCTATGTTTTATAGTCATGCTTTACATTCTGAATTGGTATTATGTTAACATCTCTAATCACACTTGTATTTTTTATCATTTTCAGAGTGCTCCCTGCCAATTTGTTTTGATCTTTAACATTACTTCTTTGCAACTTTTTTGCCTTTCTAATTATACCTGTTTGAAATCTAAATCTTTTGCTGAAATCATAATTTTTTAAAAATCCAGACCTAACTGCCCTCTTGTGTTTACTTTGTCATATTCCCAATAACTTATGTGTACATCTTTGAGACTCAATTCTATTCAGTCACTTATCCCTGTTGATTTAACATAATGACACAGTATTCTAAGTATTAAATGTGTTCCAAGAATAAAACAAAATCAGTTTTCATTATTCTACATATTCTCATACCTTTCAAAAAACAACTAATGCAAAACATTGTGTTAACATAAATTTCATGCATATTAAAATAGCTACGGGGTTTTATAAAACAATGCTCAGAAAATTGTATTGTGTTTCTTGAAACAAGAGTAGCTAAGATTTTTGTAAGCTTCTCTTAACTCGGTATATTTAAGAAAATTAAATGAGCAAATTGCATTCAAAATGCATTCTTATATCAACTGAGGAATTTTACCTTTTTCAATCTAGTGCTTCTCTTAATATTAAGCCAAATAAAATGCTTTGTAAATTGCTTTCCTTAGTGATGATTTATTTGATCCCATTTATTGAAATTTTTTATATTTTCTCTAAAATAAAACATACAGTAACTTGGGTGAGATTTTCATGCTAACTGTATTTGTTCTATTACCCAGTAGCTTATAAGCAGGGTGTTAGTCAGTTTCTATGTATGTGACTTTATTTCCTTAGCCTTCCTATTGTTGATTTCTAATTTGATGGCATTGTGATATGAGAAGATGCTTTGTAGTATTTTGGTGTTTGTAAATTTATGGAGGCTTGTTTTGTGGCCTAACACATGCTCTGTTCTGGAGAATGTTCCATTTGCACTGGAAAGTAATGTGTATTGTGCTGGTGTTGGGTTGAATGCTCTGTACACATCTATCAGGTCAAGTTGTTTGATTGCTTTGTTTAGTTCTCAGAACCTTTGTTGAGTTTCTTTCTGGTTATTCTACTCTTTTTCAAAAGCAGTGTATTAAAATCTCCCAATATTTTTGTAGATTTGAAATATTTCTTTCTTCAATTTCATGCTAATTGAATTTAAAATGTTTTATTTTTCATCCTTAACAATGCAACTATCCTACTAAGAACATATTTTACTAAGAATGATACTGTTGTTGTTGTTAAGTGTCATCCAGTGAGTTCGGATTCATAACAACTCTATTTAGGGTTTACAAGGAGGTCTGATGAGTTTGAACCACTAGTCCTGTAGTTAGGAGTCCAGTGCTAACACCAAACATATTTTTATTTAGGTAAAATCAACAAAAACCATTTAAAAGTCATATGATTATATATAACATGTGGAATCATTAAACATTATTTTGTAAAACTAGATAATGAACTCAACAAAATCAATCAATAAATGAAAACTAGTAAATAAAATTTTGATATTACAAATGAATGAATGATGTGACACTCACATAAACAAATAAAACAGAGAGAGAAATATAGGGATCAAATGGCACAAGTAGTAAATCCAGAGTTAGCTCAAAACTTTTCTTTTGGCTATTTGCTATACAATGTTCATGAATTTAGCAAAATGTCTTCACTAGTAATTTGATATTTTTG
>NW_006408523.1:35208860-35209986 GCF_000296735.1 Chrysochloris asiatica | reverse complement strand
TTGGACTTACCTGGCCACTTCATTGCTGTTTTTTCCCTCTCTTCCCCTTATCGGTGACCAACATGATCACCAGGCAGACCACATTCTTGCTCATGTATTCCCCTTGAGTCTCAGTCTTATAAGGGGGTTTGCTCTGAGGCATCCTGACCACTTGCCTTGATGGCTTCCAGGTGAAATGCTTACTTGTTCTTGTAGTAATTAATCAGACTACTGTTATTCTTTTTGGACTTTTACTGCTGGTCTTTCTTTCTTTCTCCTCTAACACCATAACTCAAATGCATCAATTGTTCTACAGTCTTCTTTATTCACTGTTCAACTTTCGTATTCATATGAAGTTATCGAAAATACCATGGCAGGGGTCATGCACACCTTAGTCCTCAAACTCATATCTTTGCTCTTCAACACTTTAAAGAGATCTTGTACAGAAAATTTGCCTACTGCTATAAATTGTTTGATTTTTTCTTTTCTTTTCTTTTTTTTTTGGTGCCTCTTTTTTGTTTGTTTGTTTGTTTGTTTGTTTGTTTGTTTTGCTTTGCAATATTTTTTTTGCATCAAGTAAATTTTCTTTTCATTTTCTGCAAATCTTTTGTTTGATTTTCTAATGTCTGGATATCTTTATGTTTTTCCTCTTTTTATTTTTATAAGACAGTGTATTCATTTTCTTTGAGGCTACCCTGTGATTTATTAATATGGTTTCCTACTTAAAGCAGTGTTTTATCTTAAAATCTACTTGACTTCCTTGCCCTTTGTAAATTCTGTATCTACACTATTCCCACTTTTTACTTTGTAGTTGTCTTCATTATTGATATTTATTTCCTTATAATTAATATTGTAGATTTGCTTTACTTTAAATACTTCTATATTGTGGTACTGTAGGGTAATCACTGGACTGCTAACCACAAGGTTTGTGCTTCAAACCCAGCAGCCACTCCTTGGAAACCCTATATAGAGTAGCTATGAATTGGAACCAATTCAATGGCATTTGTCAACAACAGCATATCTTGATTGAGTTCTTGATGTTGTCATGTCTTTTAATTTCAGGTTGTTTTCAGCTATTATCAGTTCCTTTAGTGTTTCTGTAAAGTGTCTTGTTATTACAAATCACGTAATTCTGTTTATCTGGAAA
>NW_006408523.1:35195814-35207335 GCF_000296735.1 Chrysochloris asiatica | reverse complement strand
GCTTGAATTTTTATCCAGATTTTTCAACTTGAAGCATGATGAGTGCACTTTCCCCTTCCAGTTCATTGCACGTTTTATTATTTTACCATGCCTTCTCCAGCTACTTTTGAAATTTTCAGTATAGCTGTTTTACTTCATCATTTCTTCCAGTCTCTTTAGCTACTCTACCTTCAAGACTAAGTGTCAGAGTCACTTTTCTTCTTCCCTGTTATTTTAATTACCTTTTAGTTTCTTCATATATGGCATTTTTTATATCATCCTACAGCTGTTCTGGTCTTCGTCACTATTGCTCAATGCATCAAATCAGTTTCAGCCTGGACTTGCATCTGAGCAACTGGTGATATATTCCACAGTTAGGCCTTGGTTTGTTTTTGACTGATGACACTGAACTTCCCACAGATACAGTCAAATTGATTCCTGTGCTTTACATCTGGTGAGCTCCATGTGTATATTAGTCATTTACGACATTGTTGAAAAAAAAAAAAGAAAAGATATTTGCAACAAAGAAGTAGTTGATCTTAAATTCTTGTATGCAATCCCAGAATCACTTCTATCACTAAGGCCATATTTCTTCCACTACAGATCCTGCTTCTTTGGTTCCAACTTTCACAACCCAATGACCAATAATTATTAATGTATGTTGATTGCAAGTTTGATCAACTTCAGCTTGAAAAGGTTGGTTGGTTGTTGGTTGGTTATGTGCCTTGGAGTTGGTTCCGACTAATAGCAACCCTGTACAGGGTTTCCGAGACTGTAAATCTTTATGGGAGCAGATAACCTCATCTTTCTCCCGCGAAACAGCTGGTAGTTTCGAACTGCTGACCTTGAGGTTTGCAGTCTGATTTGTAACCATTACGCTAGCAGATCTCCTTGAAAATGTTGGTAGAATTCTTTAATTTCTTCATCATTTGATTTGGTGATAGGTATATGAATTTAAATAGTAGTTGTATACTAGTCTTTCTTGTGTGCATATCGATATTATCCTACAGCTGAAAGCATTGAGTTCCAAAATAGATGGTAAAGTGTTTTCTTGACAACAAATATGATGCTTTTCATCTTCAATTTGTCATCCCAGCATAGAAAACAATTCAATATGGCTAATACCAGTCCATTTCAGCTTACTAATGCCAGGATGTTGATCTTTATATGTTCCATTATATTTTTGATGTCTTCTAATTTTTATAGAAATGTACTTCATATATTTCATGTTCTGATTATTAACAGAAGCATGCAACTGTTTCTTCTCTCTCTCTCTTTTTTTTTTTTGTGTGTGTGTCCCAACTACAAATGAAGGTTTCAAAGCTTTGTTCCATCACATCATTAAACTCAACTCTTCTTTGAGGAGGCAGTTCTTCCTCAATCATATTTTGAATTCCTTGCAACTTGAGAACTCAACCTCTGGCACTGTTTCAGATATTATGCTTTGCTGTTTTTCATAAGGTCTTCATGGGCCAGTCTCGAAGTGGACAGCATGTTACTTTTTCCTACTCTATTCTTAGTATGGAAGCAAAGATAAAACATGTCCATGAAGGATATTCATAAGGTTTTCAGTGATTAAATATTCATTATTAGTGTTGAAGAGCAAAGATGTCAGCTTGAGGACTAAGGTGCGCCTGACCCAAGCCATGGCATTTTCAATAACCCCATATGCATGAGAAGCTGAACAGTGAATAAGAAAGACTATAGAAGAATTGATGATATTGAGTTACGGTGTTGGAAGAAAATATTGAAAGTGCCATGGGCTTTAAAAGAACCAACAGATCTGTGTTGGAAGAAGTGCAGCCAGAGTGTTCTTTTTAGGCTACGATGGCCAAACTTCGTTTCTCATACTTCGGACATGTTGTCCGGAGGAACAAGTCGATAGAGAAGGATATCATGTTTGGTAAGGTGGAGGGTCAGAGAAAAAGAGGAAGACCTCCAGTGAGATGGATTAACAAAGTGACAGCATCAATGGGCTCAACTGTAGCAACAATTGTGACGGTGGCCCAGGATCAGGCAGTGTTTTATTCTGCTGTGCATAAGATCACTATGAGTTGGCACTGACTTGATGGCACCTAAAAACAACAACAATATCAAGGGTAACCCTGCTGGTGTTTCAAACACTAGTGGCGTAACTTCCAGCATCACAGCAATGCAAAAGCAATCACGACAAACTGAAAGACATGTGGAGATACCAATCAATGTATGTATCTATCTACCTATCTAACTAGTATATATGTAAGTTGCTAACTGCTATTGACTCAGTTCTGACTTGTTGTTGTTGTTAAGTTCTGTCGAGTCGGTTCAACCCATGGAGACCCAGTATAGGGTTTCTGAGGAGCCACTGGTGACTTTGAACCACTGACCTTGCAGTTCAAATGGCTTTGCAGTCTGGAGCATTAACCCAAAATGCCACACCAGGACTCTTCTAAAAAAAGGTTTTTTTGAGGAGTGGTAGGTGTGTTTGAACCAACAACCTTGTAGTTAACAGTTCAGTGCTTATCATATAGTAACACACCAGGACTCCTACATGTATATATATATATATATATATATGTATTTGCATATATATGTATATAGGTAGAGTATGGTAGCTACATATAATAAACAGGGTATGAGAACCACAACGTCTCCAATTTGAATCTGTCAGCTGCTCCTCAGGAGAAAGATGAGGCTTTCTGCTTCTGCAAAGATTTAAAGTTTCAGAAACCCTATGCAGGATTGCTGAGTCAGTACTGCTACATCCACTGATAGAAGAGACATGTTTAAACTAATTTTGTTGGGAATTAATGTGTTTGAGCAGGAACCCTCACAGCAATACTTTTTGAATGTTCTCATATATATTCAGTGAGGATTTTAGAACCATAACTACTGGACACCTCACTTCATCTTTACAATATTTTTCTTATTTTATATATACTAGTAAAATATCCTAGTGTGGACTCCTGGTATGGTGCTATGGATTAATGCATCAGACTACAAAGTTGTTTAAACTGCAAGGTCAGTGGTTCAAGCTCACCAGCTGCTCCTTGGAAACCCTACACAGGGTCACTATGGGTCAGAACCAACTCGACGGCACTTAACAACAACAGTAAAATATCAGTCTTCTCTGAACAATAATTATTTTTTCATTTGAAATTAATACCTGACGAATAATAGAATTCTGAGATGGATCAGAGCTGGGTGATACTTATAAACTGAATTTAATAAAAGACTATGGCTACCTTGCATGTATCACAAACTGTAAGGGATCTGAGATGTTTACCCCACATACTATCCTGTTACATTTTCATGAATGATGGCAGAAAACAGAAGACTCCTAAATCAGAGACAAAATCTTTACTACTTATGCTGTAACAAATAGCAAAAGGCGCAGGACTGCGGTTTGTACCATTTCCAGTGAACCTCATATTTTATGGTAATAGGGAGTGCTACAGATAGAAAGCAGTGGGTTTACAACATAGTTGAGGAACTCCAAACATAAGGGATCTCTATTAATGTTTATTAGTGTTCAAGCAACTCTGCTTGATATTTGTTCCAGAGAAAGGATTGTCATTATTGTCCTAAATAAATAACTAAATGATGGTTGGCACTGAATTGATTCATGTGTGACAGAGTAGAATTGTGTATCATGGGATTTCCCATGGTTTCTCAGAACTAGATGGCCAGCCATTTCTTTCTAGGTGGTGGTGTAATATGCTGTCAAGTCAGTTCTGTGGCCCTGTAAGAGTTTCCAAGGAGTAGCTGGTGGACTTGTACATTCAGTCTTCTAGTTAGCAGTCAAGAGCTTATCCTACAGCATCACATCAGGACTACACTTCTTCCTAAGTACTTCTGGGAAACTTGAACTGCTAAGCTTTTGATTAGCTGCAAAGTACAGTAAACTTTTGTATCCAGAAACTCAATCTTTATTATATTATTTTGCCTTCAGCTCCAATGAAGATATACATGGGTGCAGGAAGAAGAAACTCAAGGAGAATTGTCTTTGAATTGTATGTGCATTTTTAAATGTTTCTACCAAAATACAAATTGTCTTGTATTGTATTTGACTGCTCACTTGTCTAACTTCTCAAATAGTAATAGCAGCCTATTTCCTTAGTGTTCTGTATCCTGAGTGTCTCCAGCAGTCCATTTTTTAAGTAAGTCATTAATATTTGCAATAGTGTTAATAAATGCAATTTTATTTAATAAAATTAAAATGAGGTATAAGAATATAGTCATTTCATGATAATAGTTGACTAACAATACTCTTGTCTAGAGGATGTTCTGTTCTGAGAATAAAAAGAAACAAATTTAGCTTGTTAAAATGAAAGTTGTGAATATGAGCAAACTTGGATTTAGAAACAGCAAAAGGTCACTTCATTTTGAGAACATGTAAGAGTTATACATCCTGTGGCTTCCCCCCGCCACCCTGAACTTCTGAAGAAAGTGGTTTCTATTGAAAGAGACTGGGAGTCTCTTGAATGCACTGCACTCTAATGACAAGGAGAGATCATCAATTTATTTCCTGAATTTCAAAAACTGGAGGATGCCTACAAGTACTTCAAATACCTAAACTGTATCCTCTCAGCCCAGGGAACAGAGCTCTTCACAGGCTGACCTTGACTTACCTCTAAACGCTTGTCTTCCAATACTCTCCTTCATCTAACCAATAAAACTTGACTATGTGCATCACAAATATAAAATCCTCTTTCTGTGCTGTGTCTCATGATCCTCTTTACACTCAACAACCAATTCCCTTAAAGGCTAACCACCCTTAACAACCAAGTTAGAGGAATTTTTATTCGATCTATCTTCTCTAGAATTGTATATGAACCTCTGTTACAGAGTCCGTTGTTTGAATTATTATTTGTCTGTATGTCATGTTCTTTTACTAAGATTTATGCTGCATGTCCAGTCAGTTCTGAGTCATAGTGACCCTGTATAAACTTTTCCAAAGACTGGCCACAAGCAGCCCAGCAGCATACCAGTACTCTCTGGTGTACATGGTGGTGTTGGTTTGAGTCTGTTCTGACTCCTGGTGACCCCATATAGGGCTTCCAAGGTTGTGAATACTGGAAGCAGAAAGCCTGCACACAGAAAGCCGAAGGTGGCATTGTATAATTCCAGTTTTAGCAAGGAAGGAATACATGTTCAGAGTAGAAAATTATTTTTTGTTTTGCTTTTTTTGGAGAAACTTGGCTTAAACCTAACCAATTTCGAAAATAAGTTAGCAGTGATCGTCAATTATCCCTTATGTGCTAGAAGAGTGTTTATCAAACTAGAGTATACACATGGATAACCTGGGGATTTTGTAAAAATGCAGACTCTGATTTAGCATGCTAGGGGCAATGCTTAAGGGTTCACATTTTGGACACACTCCAAGGTCATGCAGATGTGGTGATACATGGATCACACTTAAATTAGTAAAGTTCATCTGTTGTTGATGATGAACTTTCTGCTCCCGTAAAGATTTACAGCCTCGAAAACCCTTTGCAAGGTCAATATAAGTCAGAACCGACTCCAAGGTACTTAACAACAACAATAACAGATAACTAAATGCATGTCAATTTGTTTAACAGTGAAAAGCAGAAAGGAAAATATTGCCCAGTTACTTAGCCAACTATGATATGCTTTCTAAAATAGTTATTTGGAGTGCATATAATATATTTCTTATATAAGTCATCATCATTCCATAGTCAGTTTTCAACTCTTAGTTCATAAGGATTATTTGAAATCCACTTATATTGCCCCAACACTGATGAGCCATTAGGAAAAAAAAGAGAGAGAGAGAGAGTTTTTCTCGTTATTGCTGGTTTTTTTTTTGTTTTTTTATGGCTTCCGTGGCCTTTATGCGATGTAAGTAAGCCCTGAGTTATCAGTCAAATCAGAGTCCATTTTGGAATGACTAGAATAAATTATTGTCTTGGAAGAATGAAATATGTTTTCCAGTCTCAGACATCTTATTTCCCAAAAGAGTTATTTGAAGGATAGTTGAGCCTCAAAGACAGCAATGAGACTAGGGTCATTAAAATTTCTTGTTGCAAATAAAAATGGCTTGTGAGCACAACACATTCTTTTTATATTTAACTTCTGTTCATGCTCCAGAGGTTCTGTTACAATGTAATTTGGGAATCTCAGTTGTCCCATTAAGGATGTCCACTGTTCAATTTTGTAAGTCAATGAGTTTTTCCAAATGGTGATTTGGAAATGCTCTAAGTTAGCATATGACTGTAAAGTAATTGTGTCTCCATTTCTTTCAATTCTAAAACAAACAAAACCTAAAATCTCCCTTGTTGAGTATATGGTTGCCCACATGGTTAGATAAAGTAGAAAAAGAAGTGATTGTTTCCTGAATGACTAATATTTAATAACACCTTAATGGCATATTACTTTCTTAGGGTTCATATTCATTACTTAAACCTCAATCTACTTTAAGCTCTCAAGGAATTAGCAGATAGTGATTATATAGAATCATAAGATTAGTATAAGCACTGGATAACTAACCACAAGGTTAACGGTTCAAATCTACCAACTACTCCCTGGAAACTCTATACAAGGTCACCATGAGTCTGAACAGACTCAATGGCACTTAACAACAACAAATAAAGGTTACTTGAAAATAGGGATTATTTGAAGAATGAAAAGGTGTTAAGTCCTACACAATTATATCTTTACTGTCTATAATCATTTTTGGGTCTACACCAAAAGTAAGATGAAGATATAAGTAAACAGGATCCATAAAAGTGAGACCACATAGTGTACACCACAGTGCATTTGTTTTGGAAAAACTGTAACAATAATTTTTCATTAGTGAAATTTTCTGCTAATTCAAGTGATGTTATATTTTATGAAATGACTTAGATTTTAAAATAAAATTTAAAATAAAAATTAGTATACTAATGTTACATTTATCATATAAATTTAAATGAAAGTACCCACACATAGTCTCAGTTGTTGCAAGTTACAAAGTATTTGTTTAAATGTGTCTTTAGGCAAGTAACATAATATTATCTGACTAATTTTTTATTCAAAATTGATGTGATCAATAACTATAACAGGAGCCACCACTTTCAATTGTTTTGAGTATTCAATGTTGTTGTTGTTCTGTGCCCTGGAGTCGATTCCGACTCATAGCGACCCTGTACAGGGTTTCCGAGGCTATAAATCTTTACGGGAACAGAACACCTCATCTTTCTCCCATTGAGTATTAAATAGATAATGCATAAAAAGCACTTTACTCTGTATGTCATGTATTATCATTGTTACTTTGTAGCCTGTATCAAGGTAAATGTTTTCCTATCTTATGAGAAGTTGTTGTTGTTAAGTGCCTTCGAGTCAGTTCTGATCCACAGCGACTCTGTAGAGTGTTTCTGAGGAGCAGCTGGTGAGCTTGAACTGCCGACCTTGCGGTTCAAGCCAACTTTGCAGTCCAACACAGTAACTCAGAGTGCCACAAAAGACTCCATCTTATGAGATACAGACATAAATGTAGATATAGTCACTGTTAGGTTGCTTTGAGTGTTTCCAATTCATGGTGACCTTACGAAAACAGAATGAAACACTGCCTAGTCTGGGACCATCATCATACTTGTGTTTGAATCCATTCTCCAGCCAGTGTGTCTAAAAGTCTTCCCCTTTTTTGCCGACCCTCTATTTTAACAAAGGAACCCTGGTAGCATAGTGAATTTTGAACTGGGCAGCTAACTATAAGGTCAACAGTTCAAATCTACCAGTCACTCTGCAGGATAATGATAAGGTTTTCTGCTCCCATGAAGATTTACATTCTTAGAAACATACACAGGGTCACTATGAGTTCAAACTGACTCCATGGCACGCAAACACTGCCTCTTATTTTAACAAGCATGATGTTCTTTTCCAGGGACTGGTCACTGCTGATAATTTGTCCAAAGGACATGAGATAGTTTCACCATTCTCCCTTCTAAGGAATATGCTGGCTGCAGCTCTTCCAAGACAGTTTTCTTTATACTTCTAGCAGTCCAAGATATTGTCAATGTTCTTTGTCAACACCGTAATCTCGGTGCATCAATTCTTCTCTGGTCTATCTATTTCATTGTCCAAGTTTCACAAGCATATGAGGTCGATGAAAATGTCATAGCTTAGGTCAGGCGCACCTTTGTCCTCAAACTGACATCTTTGCTCATCAACATTTTAAAGAGGTCTTGTACAGAAAATTTTCTGAATGAATATGTCATTTGATTTCTTCACAGCTGCTTTCATGAGTGTTGATGGTTGATATGAGCAAAATGAAGTCTTTGATAATGTCAATCATTTCTCTATTTATATGGATGTTGATTCATGGTTCAGTGGTGAGGATTTTTGTTTTCTTTATAAAGGCTGTAGACTTTGATCTTCATCAGTAAGTGCTTGAAGTCCTCTTCATTTTTAGCAAACAAGGTTGTATCATCTGCATATTGGAGGTTGTTAATGAGTTTTCCTCAAATCCTGATGTCACAGTCTTCTTCATACAGTCCAGGTCTTGGATTATTTGTTCAACAGGTAAATTGAATAAGTATGGTGATAGAATGCAACCCTAACTTACATGTTTCCTGATGTTAAACCATTAAACCATTCAGTAATTCCTTGTTCTTTTCTAATGAATGCTTCTTGGCCTATGGAAGGTTCCACATAAGAACTCAGAAAATTCTTATGATTGTTGGATTTATTAAAGAAGCTAACAGGGTACAATTCAGGATCAGAAACAGATCAGGGTAGAGCACTGCTACATTCAGAAGCCCCTCAGCTCAGCTGTACCACAGAAACACCTCTCTCATTCCCAACATTTCAGCCAAGTGGCCCCTTGACCTCTGCCCTGCCAGGCAAGTGCTACAAGCTCTTCTAGTGCTGCAGATAAAAGCTGAAATGGCTGACTCTGTAGACCAGCTTCCTGTCCAAAGGCACTCAGCTTTATTCAGTGCATGGACTGGAAAGCCTGCTGCTCTGTCTCTCCATGCCACTACTTTTGCTGTCACCTCTGCTGCCCACTATGCTGATGTCACTTTTCCATACAAGGATCTCATAATGCATCCATACTATTCTTTCTTAATGGCCCTGAGATCACCTGTACCTATTTCTGAAATGGCTCCTACCAGGATGGCAAAACTAACAAATCCTTGTGCTGGAGCTCTGTAGACTTTATTTACATAGTTCCAGCTAATCATTTGGTGGGATGTATAGGGACAATGGTTAGAAGAGTCAAGTCAAGTAAAGTCATTGAATCACAGTCTTCAAAAAGATGACCTCAAACATAGAAATGATTGTGATGATGATAGAGGACCCAGTCAGTTTAGTTCTACCGTACATAGGATCACTATGTGTAGTAATCATCTTGAGGCTACTTAACAACACCAATAACGAGCTTTTAGTGTGCAATAGCAGTATGAAATTCAAGTGTCAAACAAAAGGATGAAGAACATTTCAGAATGACTAGCTTTGACAAAATGGTGCTACTACTAAGCATGACTCTACAAGTATTATGTTCATTAAGAATGGCTAGAAAAAGAAGAGCCCAGATCTTAGAATTGTATAGACTCCTTCGTAGCACAAGTTGTGCAGCCTCAAAAGCATCAAGTTTGACAACACAGAGGCCAAGGCCTTCATCCTGAATTCTTACTTACTATCTTGGGAATTTACTTCAGTTTCTTTGCTGCTAAATTGATGATACACTTTACTAAATTACTATTTGTAATTTAGGGATTAAATTTACTACAATATGCATATGAAAATGAAAAATACTTTTCACAGATATGTGCAAAAATGTTATTTATTATTATGTTGTGCAACATCATTCTGATTAACATTAAATTTGTTCCTATGCTCATAAGCTTGAATATTTATTCACAGAGCCCCCAAGGAAAGTTTTATGTTTGATGTTGTTGTTAGGTGCCATCGAGTTGGTACTGACTCATAGTGATCCTATGCACAACAGAACTAACACTGTCTGATCATGGGCCAACCTCACAATTGTTGCTGCACCTAAGCCCATTGTTGCCACCAACCACTGTGCCAGTCCATCTAATTGGGGGTCTTCCTCTTCTTCTCGGACTCTCCACTTTATCAAACTGATATAAGTGACTGGTCGCTCCTGATAATACATCCAAAGTATTAAAGACCAAATTTGGCTATCCTGGTTTCCAAGGAACATTCTGGCTGTACTCCCTCTAACACAGATCTGTTGTTCTTTTTGCAGTCCATGGTACTTTTAATATTCTCCTCGAACACCACAATTCAAATGCATCAATTCTTCTATGGCTTCCTTATAAACTGTCAAACTTCCACATGCAATAAGTGCTTATTGAAAAGACCACGGCTTCGGTCAGGGACACCTTAGTCCTCAAACTGACGTTTTTGCTCTTCAACATTTGAAAGAGGTCTTGTGCAGCAGATTTGTTTAATGCAATATGTCACTTGATTTCCTGACTTCTGCTTCCTGGAGTGTTGATAGTTGATCCAAGCAGTGATAAGGTAAACTATATATGTTAAATTATTGAATCATTTGTCACAAAAGAAATAGGAAACTAATGCGCACAGAGAGACTGTATCATTTTTTCATATAAGAATATAAACTATTTTACAAAGAAAGAAGAACTGTTGGAAAATAAAAACAAATTATTTCACTTAAGTTTTAAAAATCATGGAAACAAATAATTCATGATTGCAATATAATTAAAATGAAAGGCCACTATCTTTATAAAATGTCAATTACTTGTTTTATTTTCATTTTATTCCAAACACATAGTTATACTAATTTTCTGAGACTTACTTGTACACATAAAAATGATATTTTCCAGTTTACAATCAAGTCTGCATCTCATATATTATAATATCTTATCTCTTAATCTTCTTGATTTTAAGTGGTCAAATAATTTTCTTTCTCAATCACCCTTTTACATTTGCCTCCCTGTCTGTTTTAATCAACCAAAAGGCTGTGAAAATCTTAATTGGCTTAATTTGATTAAGTTCCAGAAAAAAACTTTACTTTATGTAAATAAACTGCCACATATAAGGATGCCTGGTGCCTGGGTTTTAAGGACACTATGGAGGAGATAGCAGAGACAAATTGAATATGCTAAATAGATAGTTTGACAAACAGCTATTTTGTGGAATCAATGGACTAATTGATTGATGGAAGACTGGAAGATGAGTATATTTTCTTCAAGATTTGAACATGATGAATATTCCATCTGCTTAGCTATGAATCAGAACACAAAATGGAGTACCTCTTCAGATAACAACTGTTTAAGATTTTGTTGATATAGTTTCTCCACTATGGTAGTGTTTTAGGCTATATTTCAATTTACAGAAGTAGAGAAGAACACAACAGCAATATCCAATAAATTCCTCCTGATGTTTTAAATTACTTCTTATTTATTTTTAAAAATCAGCAGTCAAAATATCACATTCACACCAGGCATTACATGCTGGGAAAGAAAAATAAAGAAAGAAAGAAATAAGTATTCATATCTATATTTATATCTATAGCTATATCTATCTATCTATCTATCTATCTATCTATCTATCTATCTATCTATCTATCTATCTA
>NW_006408523.1:35191268-35195689 GCF_000296735.1 Chrysochloris asiatica | reverse complement strand
ACAACAACAACACACACATATGTGGAGCTAGATGACTCTGTAGGATAAAAACTGGACTGTAAACCAGAAGGCTAGTTTTTCCAGCCCACTATTTGCTATGCAGGAGAAAGATGAAACTTTCTGCTCCTGTAAATATTTACAACCTTGGAAATCCTGCAAAGATTTCTGCTCCCATAATGGTTCATAACTATACAGGTCACTATGAGTTGGAACCCATTTGAAGACATATGACAACAACATATATATGTACACACATCCATATATATGCATGTGTTGTTGTTTTTAAATGCTGTCAAGTTAGTTTTGACTCACAGCAACCTTGTCTAGGGTTTCTTAAAGCAGTTGGTGGGTTTGAACCTGCAACCCTGCTGTTAAAACTGAGCTTGTGATCCAGTGTATTATCCAGCAGAACCACACCAGGTCTCCTATATATGCATGTAGATATTTGTAATTACATATCTTTTATATCATTTTCCTCTTAAACTTGTTTTATAGAGCTTTTCAATGCCATTAAATATTATATCATTGCTTGTTATTTATGCATGCAGATTATTTTATCATTTGAATACACAAATTATTACAAATACTAACTAATATACATTGTAGTTTCTGTCAATGTTCACTTCATGACTGGATTAACAACATCCCATAATATTTGCCAGCAGATATTGATCAAACATGTTTTTCATAACACTGCCAGTATAGTGGATTATGAGCTGTGCTGATAATCACAAAATATTTGGTTTGGATCTACCAGTTGCTCCACCAAAAACAGATAAGGTTTCTGCTTCCATAAAAATGTACAACCTTGAAAGCCCTATATGGCTCATTATGAGTCGGAACCAATTCCACAGCAAACAACCACCAACAACCGCCATATACTAGATCTTGTAATAATTGCTTTATGTAATACATACTGACAAAATAGAGTATTTTCAGGAAGGATCACACACATGGACAAGAAGGACTGACTGAAAACATGTATGGTTATAATAAAGTGAATGAAGCAAGTGGGTAAAAATGCTTAATCTTTTGAACTCAAATATTTTGAGTTTACTCTAACATAGTTTATTTTTATTCTCACTAAATAAGTACCAATTCATAAATAAGTATTTTTGAATGCACAATGGTCTTTGTTTCTGCTATACTCATTGATTCTGTTAAAAATAATATTTTGGAGTATTTAAATTTGAGTTTCTTTTATCAATTTCTTCTAAAGGATAGTTTATATATAAGTTTATTCATGTGGTTAGAGATACAAAGATGCAATTACTTTAAGAGGGAAATATTTAAAAACAGTGACACATTTAAATAGTGAGAGACACAAAAGATGTAAACCTGATAGCTCATAATTTCCCAAAATGTACTTACTATTTAAAAATCACCTTTAAACTGATTTTTATGTATTATCTAATAAACACGCTTCTTGGAATAATTCTTTTGTTATAGCAACTAATACTAGAGAAACATATTATACTATAAAATAATGTCAGACAAGATTGCCATTGGTTTATTTTTGCAGGTTTTCATCTCATAGTAAAGATAAATTACTCTATTACAGCAAGAAATCACAGTCTCCTGCATATATTACCAAGAAATTGACAAATGTGTTTTTGTTTTCAAACATAAAATAAGAAATATAATAAGAGAGAATGGGGAAAAGTAAATAGGATGATTATAATGAAGTTAGAATTGTCAGGTGTTCCAATTTTCCTTCCTCATCTAGCCAATGTTGTGTGAAGAGAGTTAATGTTCAGTCCTACTCATAACAATGACTGCTCTACAGACTTGAGAGTTCTGCCCACACAGGAAAAAAAGGCAGATCAATCGCCACACAAGTTCGGTTTTAGGTTATTCTTGGTTAAGACAATAAAGCATGCTCTTGTTTTGTTTATTTATGTTTTCCTCTTTTTGAAGCAGCCTGCAATTATCAAATTCTTTATAAATTTGTTGTTGTTGTTGTTGTCAGGTGCCATCAAGTCGGAACCAACTCATAGCGACCTCATGCACAGCAGAACGAAACAATGTCCAATCCTGGGCCAACCTCACTACCGCTGCCACACTTGACGCCATCAATAATGCCACCTGGCTGATCCATCTCATTGGGGGTCTTCCTCTTTTTCTCTGACCCTCCACCTTACCCAGCATGACATCCTTCTCCAGCGACTGTTCTCTCCGGACAATGTGTCCAAAGTAGGAGAGACAAAGCTTAGCCATCTTACATGAGTAAAATGTTATTTTTTACATAAATTTGAGACATGTTCATAGGTTTCAATTCATACGGTTATGCAATTAGAAACTCAACCATTTATTTGATAGTATAATTAGTATTTGCAAGCATTTACTATAAATACACAATATTTACTCCTGTGTAAACTATAATGATCACATTTATTATTAAATATGTTTTCAGGCACTGTTTAGAAATCACTATAGATAAAATGTATTATACCCTTTATGTATGCACTGCCCATTATTTGTGGAAAAGTTCTTTAAATTAATTGAGATGCATGGCATTTTCTGCACTGAATGCTTTAAAATTAGCAGTAATGGTCATCCTTAAAATAGTAATGAATTTTGTAAATTAAAAAGGCCAAAATAAAACAAAATCAATGGAAAAATATCAAGAAAAAGAATTTAAAAAGGGAATAGATGTGTCCAATATTTTGAAACTACTGAGTAATAAATAGAATCTATAAAATCATGATTATAGTCCATTTTCTTCTATCAGATCCCCAAGATAGCCATGTTTTAGGAAACAACCCCTGTCATACAGTTCTTCATGGAAGTGTACTAATTAATAGTTATTTTCCATATTTAAAGTCTCTGAAATATAATAGTTATTATACATGTGATTTTACAAAGCATGACTTACTAATTTTAGCAAAATTTAAAAATATGTAGAAAGGATAAATCTAAAATATGTTTGATGCAGCACTCTGTATTAATCAACATCTGAAAAGCATTGGTTACAAAATAATTTACTACATATTTACTGAACCTTATTTTTGCCTGCTTTTCATGGAAAATAAAATAGCTATGCAATAGTGAGTTATACAACAGATCAGTATTTATAGCATGTTCTCTCAGAGATATTTAAATAACACAGAATCAAGTTGAATTAGTATTATAAAAAAGAAAAGACATAGTTGTGGTGTGGTGAATTATCTAATGTCTCTTCTATTCATAGTCTGTAACTCCCTGCAAACCTGGGTAAGAAAAGAATAGGAGAAGATGTGATAGAATAAAATGATTCAGCTGTGAATGTTAACAGACTTACTTGTAATTGTATAAACTTGAAACTCTACAAAGGGCATAAAATAACCAATTCAGAAGCAGGGATGGTATCTCACTAACATCAAAGAAGCAGAACAAGGAGTTGAGTTGTCCTTTGGACCCTGAGACTCATGCATATTGAACCTCCTCAGCACAGGGATAGAAAGCTGTGATACATGAAAAGTGACAGAGGACCAACAGCAGAACCAAAAACCAGAGCACTAGACAAAGCTGTGGGTTTCTCAGACCACAGAGTTAGTAAAGCTGATTGACTTTAGAGAGGAAGTTTGCTAGTAGAGTGGGATGCCTCAAGGTTTTCTGACCCATGGAGCTAAAGCCTTCAGGTTTAGGATTATGGTAGAGAGATGTGTCCTGTGGGAATTTATCAGCAACTGACTAGGATAATTATGTTCTGAACATTTCTTCCTCTGAATGATAACCTGTTAACGTTCCTCATAAGTCTCCTAATTGTTATTATCTCTGAGTTCTGTGAGGCCCTTGTAATGGATTATTGAACCCAGATGAGAATTAGCGAGTGTTGTGGGAGGAATGCTTGGTGCCATAATTTTCAGTGGTCTTCTAGAGGCTATTGCACAGGGAGGGAATCTCAGCTGAAAGGGTCTCTTGCATAAATGATTATTAATTTGAGATCTGATGAATGCATAAGGGTCAGATAAAATGTAGAAAAAATACTCAGGATATATTAAGTATTTAAGGAAGATCATTATTCCTGAAGCAAATGTGTCAACAGACAAAGTGAGAGTATAAATGTGTTGGTAGTTGTAAGCAAAAAAAACTATGAGTAAGAAAAGAATTTGGGATTTTATTTTATAAGCAAGGGGAACCATTCAAATGTTCTAAACAAAAGAAGTATGAGCAAATTGTTGTTGTTGTTGTCAGGTGACAAAAGAGGTATGAGCAAATTAGTACTGTAAAATTATGGCATTATGTATACTGCAGTTGTTGTTGTTAGGTGCCATCGAGTCGGTACCGACTTATAGCGACATTTTGCACAGCAGAACGAAACACTGCCTGATCTAGGGCCAACCTCACTACTGTTGCCACGCTTGAGTCAACTTGGCTAATCCATCTTGCTGGGGTCTTCCTTTTTCTCTGACCCTCCATCTTACCAAACATGATATCCT
>NW_006408523.1:35188901-35190123 GCF_000296735.1 Chrysochloris asiatica | reverse complement strand
AGATAGTTGTCTTCCAAATTTCTTGGCATAGATGTCTTCCAAATTTCTTTGCAAAGTGCCTCCAGTGCTGTCTCACTTTCTTGAAAGATTTCAAGTTTTATTCCATCATGTCCTGGTGCCATGTTCTTTGGGAGTTCTTTCAATGGACTTTGTTCTTCTTCCTTCAGTATCATTGGCTCTTGATCATATGCTGCCTGACAAGATGGACTTCACAGAAATCAAATGATTACATCTGCAGAAAGAGAAGATGGAAAGGCTCCATATCATCAGTGAAAACAAGGCCAGGGGCAGACTGTGGAACAGACCATCAACTGCTCATATGCAAATTCAAACTGAAGCTGAAGAAAATGAAAATTAGTCCACGAGAGCCAAAATATGACCTTGAATATATCCCATTCTGAATTTAAAGATCATCTGAAGAACAGATTTGATACATTAAACACTAAAGACTGAAAACCAGAAGAGTTGTGGGATGACATCAAGAACATCATACATGAAGAAAGCAAATAGTCATTAAGAAGACAAGAGAAAAAGGAAAAGGTCAAAATCAATGTCGGAAGAGACACTGAATCTTGCTCTCCAGCATAGAAATGCTAAAGCAAATGGAAGAAATGAGGAGGTACAAGAGCCAAACAGAAATTTCAAAGGTCAGTTCAAAAAGATAATGTCAAATATTACAAAAAAAATGTGCAAAGATCTGGAATCAAAAAAACAAAAAGGAAGAACATGCTCAGCATTTCTCAAGCTGGGGGAACTGAAGAAAAAATTCAAACCTTGTTTTTCATTATTGAAGGATTCTCTGGGCAAATTATTGAATGATGCAGAAAGCATCAAAAGAAGATAAGAGCAGCTAAAATGCAACCTTGGTACTCTCTTTTTTTCAAGGATTTGATAGAAGAGGAATAAACGTAATAAAGAGTGAAGAAGAACATTCATTGAACAGAAGATTATGCAATGGATGGTGTTTTTGAAAAGTCAAGGGGTAAGATTGTTTCAAGAAGACAAGTGTGTTCAGCAGTATCAAATGTTTCTCTAGCAAATCATGGACAAAAAAATGAGACCTGACATTTTGTGACATGGCAAAACATTTCAATCAAAGGTAGTTGCAATATTGTGGTATAATCAGAAAACAAAAATTAAGTTCAGTAAGGTGTAAGCAATTGGTGTAGAAAGATAGAGAAGAAAATTAGCATGTATGTCTTTAGAACTGTCTAAGCCCTGG
>NW_006408523.1:35186911-35187841 GCF_000296735.1 Chrysochloris asiatica | reverse complement strand
GGTTAATGCACCAGACTGCAAAGCCATTTGAACTGCAAGGTCGGCAGTTCAAGCTCACCAGCTGCTCCTCAGAAACCCTATACAGGGTCGCTATGTGTCAGAACCGACTCGACGGCACTTAACAGCAACAACAACAAGAAATGAAAAAGAAAAAAATGCAAAAAATTGTATAATAGTACTGGAAGATGATGGTGGTGGAGAAAGTCTTTATTTCCATATATGTCTAAAGAGGCATGATGTTAGAGAATGATAAGTTTAAATGTTGAAAATATAACACAAAACAAAACAAAACAAAAACCCATAAAATATAAAATATTTGAATAATGAAATGAAAATTCATATAAAATTAGTACTCATCCAATTAAAAAAACAAATAGAAAAACATTTTGAACCTAAATGTTCAACATCAGATAAAACAAGGGTGTTAAGTGACATCAAGTTAGTTCCAACCCATAGTCACCTATACAGGGTTACCGTGAAGCAGCTGGTAAGTTTGAACCTTGTGGCTCAAGCCGACTTTCCGGGCCAGCTCATTAACCAACAGCATCACACCAGGACTCCCTATTTATCCTAATATGGAGGAATTTAATGATGGGGATTTCCACCGGGAACCATTTGGAGCAGAGGCTCAGCTAGCTGATCGATATCAGGATAAAAAAATAGAATCAGAGTTTTCTGGTTCAGCCCCAGGAGGAGAACAAACACCATTTGTACAAGTGTGAGTAAAATGATGCAGGGTGAGGAAAGACTTTCCCAGGGACCCTGGACACAGAAACGCAATGAACTGTACTACCAAAATCAGCCAATCAAATATTAAAGGGATTTAAGGTTTCGATGGAATAAAAGTTGAAATCTTTCAAGAAAATGAGGCAATACAGGAGGCACTCACTCATCTATGCCAAGAAATTTGGAAGACAACTATCTGGCCAA
>NW_006408523.1:35181090-35185623 GCF_000296735.1 Chrysochloris asiatica | reverse complement strand
GACTCTATGGCACCTAACAACAACAACAACAAAGGTTAAGCTTCTTGATTATGGGCCATAATATTTGGTGATACTGAGATGAAAGTTTGGATGAGAATTGAAAGATTTCAACAGATCTAGTATGAAGTAGTTGCGTGTCCCTATCATGAATGTATTATTGATTTATGTATTATGTATAATTGGAGAATGTTCCTTCTACTTGGTATTGTAAAACAGAAGATGTGTAAGTCTGCCTTTAGTCCAGTATTGATTGGAAATGCTAAATAAGAACCATTTTAATTGCCAGAACCCATTCAGTTTATTAATTTGAAACCTGACTGGCAAAAGATTACTGATATTACTACATTGGTTAAAGACATGTTAAAGGATGGAGTGTTAGTTCTAACAAAATCTATGAATAATAGTCATGTGTGGCCTGTGAAAAAGACATAAGGCTCCTGAAAGTTGACAGTAAGCTAACAATGCTTAAATAAAATTGTGCCACTTATGGCTTCAGTTGTTCCAGACATGGTATCCACTGTAAAGAAAATACAGCAAGCTAGAGAAGATTGATACAATTCATTGACTTTGCAAATGCCTCTCTCTTTATCTCAGCTTCATTTCATAAGAGTCGTTTACAGGTTGCTTTCACCTAA
Organism: Chrysochloris asiatica; assembly: GCF_000296735.1. Lineage (NCBI taxonomy): Eukaryota > Metazoa > Chordata > Mammalia > Afrosoricida > Chrysochloridae > Chrysochloris > Chrysochloris asiatica. Next base: position 35,184,988 of record NW_006408523.1, on the reverse strand, counting down.
AAAGGATCCAATACACTTTCAGTGTATTGCCATTGAGTTACCTGAATTCACCAATTTACAGACATAGTAAAGTTAGAAGAGACTTGGACTTGGTTTCAGATCTCAAGTGTAGTACTGAAATTCATTGATGATATTATGTTAGTATCAAATATGGAAGAGCAGTCTAGGGAACATTTTTAAGAAGTGATGGTCCACATAACCAACAGAGACTGGTTTTATCCAGCAAAAATCCAGGCTCTTTCTGAAACAGTCCTTCTGAAATTCTTGGGTATAACTTGGATTTGAGTCAATGTATTTTGCAGCATACCAAGTATAAATTGCTATCATTACCTATTCCCTAAGCTGCTAGTAGGCCCAAGGTTTTGCTGATCTATTGGTGTTTTAAAGGATGCATAGTCCACATATGGGGATACTGCTGGCTCCAGTCCATAAAATCACTTGGAAGAAAATTGTGTTCCAATGGTGCCCTGAGCTACACAGCAGGCTAACTCTGAATTTCAGAAATTGGTGTCACTCTCCTTGCCATTAGCCTTTATGACCTCCATTGAATTATGATCTTGGGGACGTTTGCCACAAGTTTTTATGCAGACTGGTGCTTATGCAAAAACCAAAAAACCTTGTACTATGACAAATGTTAGGATTCTGTACTAGAAAATTTCCAGATGCTGCAAAACAATACAACTATTTGAAAAACAATTACTTGCTTGCTATTGGGTTTTGACTGAGACTGCCTTAATGGCTTGCTGTTGTTGTGAAGTACCATCCAGTTGGTCTGACTTGTCATGACCTTACTACAACAGAATGAACCACTGCCCATCCTGCAATAACATCACAATCTTTGCTATGCTTGACCCCATTGCTGCTGCTGCCATGCCAATCAATTATGTTGGTGGTCTTCTTCTTTTTTACTAACCGTCCCTTGATCAATTATGATGTCCTTCTCAGGTCCCTCTGATAATATGTCTGAACTATGAGAGACAAAGTCTGACCACCCTGGCTTCTAAAGAGCATTCGGACTGTACTTCTTCCAACAGTATTTTGTTTATTATTCCAGTGGTCCATGGTACATTTAATATTCTCCTCCAATACCATAACTCAAATGTTTTAATCCTTCTACAGTTTTCTTTATTCACCATCCAAATTTCACGTGCATATGAGGTTAATAAAAATACCATGGCTTGGGTCAGGCTCACCTTAGTCTTCAAACAGATATCTTTGTTGTTGAACACTTTGGAGAGTTCTTGTGCATCAGATTTACCTAACGCTATACACTGATTGATTTCTTGACTTCTGTTTCCATGGGTGTTGATGGTTGATCAATCCAAACAAAATGAGATATTTGACAACTTCAGTCTTTTCTCCACTTATATGGATGTTGTTTGTTGATCCAGTGGTAAAGCTTTCTGTGTTCTTTGCATTGAGATGTAACCCATTCTGAAGGCTGTGTTCTTTGATCTTTATCAGTAAGTATTTTATATCCTCCTTGATTTCAGCAAGCAAGGTTGTATCATCTGCATATCACAGGTTATTAAAGGATCTTCCTCCAACCCTGATGCCAACTTCTTCATATAATTCAGCTTCTCATATTTTCTAAAGATAGAGACTGAATATGCATAGTGAAATAATACAATCCTGGCTCGCATATTTTCAAATTTTAAAGCATTCAGTGTTCCCTTGTTCTGTTTGAACAACTGCCTTTTGATCTTTGTACAGGTTCCACATGATCACAATTAAGTGTCACTCTGTTTATACAATGTTGTCCATAGCTTGTCATGATCCACAAAATTGGAAGGCTTTATGTAGCCAATATAGCACAGGTAAACATCTTTCTGGTATTCTACATTCAAGATCCGTCTGACATCAGTAATTTTATCCCTAATTTAACATTTTCATCTGAATCTGGCATGAACCTCTGCCCGTTTCCTGTCAATGTAGTGTTGCAGCTATTTTTTAAATTATATTTACCAAAACTTTACTTGCATGGGATATTAACGATACTGTCTGATGATTTCCACATTCTGTTGGGTCACCTCTATTTTGAATATGCACAAATATGGAGCTCTTCCAGTCATTTTTCCAGGTAGCAGTCTACTAAATTTCTTGGTATACATGAGTGATTGCCTCCAGTGCTGCATCAGTTTTTGAATTTTATGTGGTCATTGCAATGGATTAACCAACCCAGCAAAGATGTATTGTTTTGTGGGAAGAATGGTTGGTGTCAGCATAAGATGAAGATGGTAGGAAGACGGAGGGATTTCTGACCTCTGCCTCATAAGGATTGGCCTTAGTCTTATAATTCTCCTCCTTCCTTCTTTAGAAGATGAAGGATGTCAGACATGACTCCAACACCATTTTTGAAGGGCACAAGAGATAATCATGCTAGAAAATTTCAGGTAAGAGTTGTCCAGCATATTTCGCTTTATTATTTTGTTATTCAATCTAATAGCAACAGAACTATGCAATGAGAAACACCTCTTCTTAATTAGACACAGAACTAAACTATACTTCTTAGTTACTCATTGTTGTGTCTACATGTGATGGGCTGCAATACTTTTCAACTTTAGACATGTCAGAAGATCAAGCTCAAACTGTAGATCACAGAAGTCCTTGAGAATATTATTGGTGTGTTGCTTCCAAGCATGTCCTAATAGCCAATTTAATTTTCATGAACAAAATGCCTTCTAAGTGTTCAAAATTATATTTAATACATATTTCCTGTTATTTTCAGTCAAAGTGTTCTAATAATATATTTCTTAGATTACATTGCTTAAAGTAATCCTCAGACACCCAAGATAAAACAATAGGGTTCTATTTGCCTGGAGCAACACAGCAAGAAAAAGAACCAGGAATCAAAGGAAGCAATGAGCTACAGGTTTATTTGCATCAATGAACTACAACCTCCTCTGACATTGGATCATAAGAAATGGACAGTGCCCAACAATCATTAATGGATATCTTAATCAAGTATCCGATTGTTGGATTTTGATCAAAAGGAGCTAAAATAGAGAAGCAAATTTCAAAACTTTACTGAAAATCAGTTTTACTGGATATATTACTATTAGTTGTTGTTGTTGTTAAGTGCCGTCAAGTCGGTTCCGACCCATAGCGACCCTGTACAGGGTTTCCGAGTGTGTAAATCTTTACGGGAGTAGAAAGCCTCATCTTTCTCCTTCAGAGCGGCTGGTAGTTTCGAACCGCTGACCTTAAGGTTCGCAGCCCGATTCGTAACCACTATGCTACCAGAGCTCCATATTACTATTAGAGAAATATCCAAATCTATTGCTTAGAAATAACTTTGGAGACTCAAATAGTAATTATTCCATAAAAGAATTTTTAAATGAATCAATAATTTTGCTCATTTAATACAGAATATTCTCCCTGAACATTATACTCCTAAAGAATTATATGGATGGGAGTAAGTTGACAACGGTAACTAAAAATTATCGATAAGAATTTTAAGTGAATAATGGTGAAGCAATATGAGATGGGGGAATGGTGACAAAAATGGGAAGTCTGTAACCATTGTGAATGAAATGAACATGTAAAATTGTCAAATGGCTGTATTTTTGACATGTATATTTTCACACACAAAAAGTACACCTTAGAGTCACTATATTCAACCTATTATGATTCATTTTCTTACCAACCATTTTGTGCTGCAGAACAAAGATCAAGTTGTTAATAGCTCTGAAGCTAAGATTTAAAAACTGATAAGGATTGATGTAAATATTGTTGTTGTTGTTGTTGTTAGGTGCCATTGAGTTGGTACCGACCCACGGTGACGTTATGCACAGCAGAATGAAACACTGCCCAATACTGGGCCAATGTCACTGCTGTTGCCACGCTTGAGTTCATCGATGCTGCCACCTGGCCAATCCATCTCGTTGGGGGTCTTCCT
>NW_006408523.1:35178793-35180664 GCF_000296735.1 Chrysochloris asiatica | reverse complement strand
CCAAGAAGAATGAAGTCCTTGACAACTTCAATCTTTTCTCCATTGATAAGAATGTTGTTTATTGGTCCAGTGGTGAGAATTTTTGTTTTCCTTACATTGAAATGTAATTAAATGTGACAAAATGCAAAAATAATTTGAGAAATGCCAAAAAATACTGCAAAGGATTCGTGTTAAGAAATGGCAATATCGCTTTAGATAGTTACTCTATGATTCAGGAATTTTATAAAGAGTGAACAGTTACCTTGTGACAGCACATGTTTTAAGGGCTTGTTGTTGTTGTCAAGTGCCGTCAAGTTGATTCCGACCCATAGCGACCCTGTATAGGGTTTCCAAGGAGCAGCTGGTGAGCTTAAATTGCCGACCTTGCAGTTCAAACAGCTTTGCAGTCTGGCGCATTAACCCACAGCACCACACTAGGACTTAAGGTATTAAATTTTCTGTTAGTTAACTGAATATGAATGTCCATCACATCAACTTCTAGTAATTTGAGTTAATATTCTAATTTTTCCATGTCATGAATACTTTAAAATCATTTTAAATATATCTGTCTGATGCATGAATAACAGTTGGCAAAATAAAGAGACTGATGAAAAATATTTAATAGGAAACAGTGGAATATGTTGTCTATAAGGTCTTTTAAAAACTCCAAAACCTTTGGGAGTATTTGAATGGAGACATATATGCAAGATGTTGCAAAGTTTAGACTTACCTGAGAATATTCTAATCTCTGACTAGTTTGGAGGATCTGTACAAGCAAAAAGTGAAGTTTAAGACAGAGTTATCATCTGTCAAAGAAAACCTGCCACATCATGTATACATATCCCTTCAATCAGACTGGAAAATCTATTAGTTTAAGACATTAAGATAATATCTCTCTGATCTGTAGATAGCAATTAAGCTAATGAGAGAGAGGTTTTATTGTCCACACACTACAATGAATATAAAATTTACATAATTGGTTCTGAACATTCACAAAAAAGCCAACATCAGCAGTAATAAAGAGACAAAAAACAAACAAATTTAAAAGCACCCCCTAGGAGCATCTTGATTTTCAGCATGATGTATTAGATTATTTAAATAGTCAACTATTCAAAAAAGTTAATACAAGATAATCAAAGATTCCAGAAAATATTTCCTATACCCAAAGAAACCAAGCTTTCAATAGAAACTGCCCCTGGGAAAACATAGATTTTGAACTTTCATGGTAAGAATTTAAATAAGTTATTGTAAAGATACTCACCACTATTTCTCTGTCAATGTGTCATACTGTGGTGTTTTGTTTGTTGTTGTGATGCTGGAAGCGATGTCACTGATATTTTTAAATACCTTTTCTGAGAAATTGTCCCCCTTTGGATAATATGTCCAATGTTACATGGGACAAAGTCTCACCATTCTGGCTTCTAAGGAGCATCTGACTACTTATTCTAATCCAGATTTGCTTGATTTTAAGACTATTCCCTGACTTGATAGCCCTTAACAAAAACAACAATGGTACTTTCAATATTCTTTACCAACACCGTAATTCAAGCACATCAATTCTCTGCCAAGATATTTGGAAGACCACTATCTGGTCAAATGATTGATTGGAAGAGATCCATATTTGTGCCCATTCCATAGAGAGGTGACCCAACAGAATGCGGAATTCATTAGAAAATTTCTTTGATATCCCATGTGAGTAAAGTATTACTGCAGGTAATACATAAATGGCTGAAATCATACATTGACAGAGAACTTCCAGAGGTTCAAGCTGGATTCAGAAGAGGTCGTGGAATGAGGGATATCATTGCTGATGTCCAATGGATCTTGGCTGAAAGTAGAGACTTTATTGACTTCTCAAAGGCTTTCGATTGTGTGGAACATGAAAAGCTATG
>NW_006408523.1:35172617-35178258 GCF_000296735.1 Chrysochloris asiatica | reverse complement strand
TGAGGACTAAGATGTGCCTGACCTAAGCCATGGTATTTTCAATAACCTCATATGCATGCAAAAACTGGACAGTGAATAAGGAAGACTGTAGAAGAATTGATGTTTTTGAGTTGTTGTTTTGGGGGAGAATATTGAAAGTGCCATTGACTGCCCCTAGAACCAACGCATCTGTGTTGGAAGAAGTGCAGCCAGAGTGCTTCTTGGAGACCAGTATGGCCAAAGTTTGTCTCTTATACTTCGGACATATTGTCAGGAGGAACCAGTTACTGGAGAAAGATATTATGTTTGGTAAGGTCAGAGAAAAAGAGGAAGACCCCTATGAGATGGAGTGGCCAAGTGGCAGCACCGATGAACTCAAGCATGGCAACACTGGTGAGACAGGCCTAAGATTGGGCAGTGTTTCGTTCTACTGTGCATAAGGTCACTATGAGTCGGTACCAACTTGATGGCACCTAAAAACAACAACACTGTTTGACTGAAAATTGGGCCACAAAAATGAATTCCTTTCCTGACCAGAAAGGTAGTTGACATCCACTGTCTCGATTCCTCCAATCTCTTTCTGAGTAGTAATTTAGTCTCTTTTTCTTTTTTTAAAAATAATTTTGTGTTTTGTTCCACATTTTCTCCTATTCGATATTGGAGAACTTCTAATGTAATACCTTTCAGAGCAGTTGTTGGTGGTACCCAGGTGCCATCTTGTTTTTGTGTTCTCAGAGTCATGAAAACTGAGGCTGACATGTTCCATTTGTCCAGTGAACTAAATGATTCTAACCATCTTCAATTATTATCACTCGTCTTCCTTCTATACATGTAGAGACCAATAGATGGTCACCCATTAGCTTTTAAAATCCCAGACACTACTCCCAGAAGTAGCATGCAAAAACATTGTCTCTGCGGATTCTCTTACACCAATTGACCATGGTGTCTTCTGAGGCTATGGTCCTGAGTTCCTTGGCCTAGCAACTTATTGCCTAAATATGTTTGATATTATCTAAGATGTTTTCATAATTTTGACTGATGTATGGTCCACCAAAGTCATAGCCATATTGTTGGGAAAGATAAATAACCATATGCAAAGGTCCTCAAGTAAACTTCTTTCATGCATTCTCTGTTTTCAGCCAAGATCCACCCAGTATCGCCTAAAGATATCCCTAGTTACATGTTCTCTTCTGAATCATACTTATCCTACAACAACAAAGAGAATAAATATGAGGGTGAATCAGAGACTATCAGGCAGTCAAGTCAGTTCTGACTCATAGCGATCATGTATATATTGACACTTAACAACAGAAACATGATATTTTCAATATTCTTCTCCAACACCATAATTTAAATGCATGAATTTTCTATGATCTTCCTTATTTGTTGTCCAACTTTCACATGCATATGTTGTTGTTGTTGCTAAGTGCCCTTGAGTGGTCTGTGACTCATAGCAACCCTGTATAGGGTTTCTAAGCAGTGGCTGTTGAATTTGAACCACCAACCTTGCTGTTCAAACTGATCTTGCAGTCCAGTGCTTATCCTACTGTGCCACATATTAGTGTCCCAAGTATGGGATTCCTAGTGTGGGGTTGTAGGAGAAGCACTGGACTCTTAACCAGAAGATTGGCAGTTCAAATCTATCTACTATTCTCAGAAACCTTTTACAGGATCATTATGAGTCAGAACTGACTCAACTCCCTGATAGATAAGAGATTCAAAAAACAAAACAAAACCCATTGCCACTGAGTCTACAGTAGAACTAGCCCATAGTGTTTCCAAGACAGTAATCTTTAAGGAAACAGATACAAGTAGTTTCAAACTCTTGAACTTTCAGTTAGTAGTCAATCACTTAATTACTATGTCAATAGGAATCCTTAGAAGAGGAGAAGAGACACAGAAACACAGAGGGAAGGATGTCCTGTGACACTGTCCACTGTCTCCACAAACCAAGCTATATCCTGGATTAATTGGAACTGTAAGAGGAAAGAAAGGATCTTTCCTTAAAGATTCAAGAGCAGGCAGGAAGGGAAAGAAAAGGACAAATGGAAATGGTAAATACAGGGAGAAAGTGGGAAGAGCGCTGTTCCAAACTGGAGACTAATCATTTTCACCAAAGTGTGCATGAATTGTTGAATGCAAAATTTGTTCTGTAAACTTTTTCACCCAGATAGCAATAAAAAGTTAAAAAAAAAGAAAAAGAACTTCAGAGAGAGCATGACCCTGCTGATACACTGAACTGGGACTTTCAGCCTCCAGAACTGTGCAAATATAAATTTCTTTCATTTCAAGCCAGTCAGTTTGTAGTACTTTGTGAAAGCACTGTCAGAAATGAACACAATAAGTAAATGCTGGCGAGGAAGCATTGAAACAGGATCTCTCACATTGCTGGTGGCAATGTAAAATAGTACAACTACTCAGGAAAATATTTTCGTAGTTTCTTTTGCAATTAAAAGGGGTGTTACCATAACAACCAGTAATTGTCCTCTTGAGCATTTATACTGGAGAGATGAATATATTTGTTTTATGCAAAAACTAGTGACATGTGGGATGTGAGGAGGCAAAAAAAAAAAAAAAAAAAACATCCCTTGAAAGCCTGTAAGAATGCAGTCTTGTCCAGTGACTGTCAATGAATTTAGATAAGGCATAATGGAAAAAATAAATTGACGTCAAGAATTTACAATATTGATAATTTGCAATATTGGCACACGATGATACACAAAGGACTAAGGTTTTGCATAGTTGTGAATGGGGCAAGATTTCCAAAATTCATTTGTCAACTTATGTCATTTGTAGCTCTGTGATGTCATTCGCTACCTGGTTTTCAATATCAACTAGATACTGTATTGAAATATACATAACTCATAGTGACCCTCTTCCAATGAGTGGCTGGTTCAAACCCATCTGTTGTCCTCTGAACACTGTACAAGGTCACCATGTGTCCAAACCCACTCCACTTAACAATATAACAACATACAATGTGACACCAAACCCACTGTTATTCAGTCAATTCCAAGTTATAGTGATGTAGTGACCATATTTAGAGGTTCTGAGATTGTAAATCTTTACCGGAGCAGACAGCTTCATCTTTCTTCTTCTGACTAGTTTATGGGTTTAAACTACTAACCTTGTGGTTAGTAGCCCAATGACTAACCCACAGTGCCACCAAACATTTCAAACTTAGGACAGATTAATAAACTAAGTATTCTTGATAATATATAATTATATTGTCTAGAACATAAAATAGATAAAGTTCTAGGAATTTTTATTTTACTCTAAAAGACAAATTACTTCTAAAGGACTAGTAAAATATGGTGTCTCCATTTGATTCATCCATCACTATAATCCGAAGTCATTCCCTAAGACCCATCCATTTTTCACACTTACCAAATGGATCATTGAAAGGAGATAGAAACCAACTCACACCAATCTCCCTTACTTTTTATGACCGCACTGATTCATGAGATTTCCTCAGAGACTCAGTGCTGCTTTAGAATACTCCAAGTTAATTCAAAAATTAGAACCATCTTGTACGACAAATATAAAATCAAACACTTGAGGAATAACATTGGATCGTTTCAGGAATATATTTTATACAAACTAAAGTGAAATTTAATCAGAGTTCAGTTTTTATAGGACTGTGTCTCCTCAAGTGTCAATGAGAAATTGTAATCTTGTTTGAAATAATCTAGAAATTATTAGCTTTGTTGTACTATCAGGTAGTCTGTGAAGTTTCTGTGTTTCTATTTGTCTTTACACACACTAGCATGGACATATTTCTGTAGGATAAATAAACACTGGACTACTAACTGTAAAGTTAGCAGTTCAGCTCTGTGGGAGAAAGATGAAATTTTCCACTCCTGTTAAGATTTATAGTCTCAGAAACTATACTGGGTCACTATAAGTCAGATTAAACTCAATAGCAGTGACTTTTAGTAATATTGGGAAAATTTATATGGGCATATATGAATTTCAATGATATAATATTTTGTATATGAAAAGGGTCATGCATAGCTGTTTAAAAATTTGATGATCAATTTATTTAATTTACATATCTATTAAAGAAATTCCTAGAGATATGGAACCTACCAGGGAGAATTTAACCTCTTGAGCCTGTAGATGAAATAAACATTACCAATACTCTGATTTTAAGAAGCTCTGGTAGTGTAGTGGTTACGAATCGGACTGTTAACCTCAAGGTTGGCAGTTTGAAACTATCAGCCATTCTGCCTAAGAAAGATGAGGCTTTCTGCTCCCTAAAGATTCACAGCCTCAGAAACCCCGTACAGGGTCACTATGAATTGAAACCGACTTCACAGTAATAAAAAACAACAATTCTCTGATTTTAATTTCTGGCCTCCAGAACTTTGAAGCAATACATTTCTGTTCTTATAAGCCACCCAATTTGCAGTATTTTTTTTTTTTTAATGGTAGTACTAGAAAACTAATATAAACCCCACTGAGACTATGGATTTTATTTCAATTTTATGTCTTTATGCCATAATCCCCTGCCTACTAAACACAACTGGTAAATTTATTTTTCAAGATGTTGTGCCATTCTCATCAAATTATTTTCCATGCCCTTGCATCTTGGGCCTATTTAGGAATAATACATATAGGTACGCACCAATTTTATCCCATTGTTTTGCTGGTTCCTTCCATTGTAAAGTGGAGGGTCAGTGAAAAAAAGGAAGACCCCATTGGGATGGATTGGCACAGTGGCAGTAGCAATGGGCTCAAACATAGTAATGAAGTGAGGTTGGCTAGAACCAAGCAGTGTTTTGTCCTGCTGTTCATAAGGTTGCTATGTAACAGTATATACTCACCAGTACCTAACAAAAACAATGACAACAGCTTTGATAAAAACAAACAAACAAACAAACAAACAAAAAACCTAGCAATTATAACTATATTTGACTGCCCAAAGTAGTACAGTACATATACTATGAATATAGTTCATGATTATATTCCTTTCTTCCAGTTTAAAAATTGCCCAAAAAGCCATGCCCACACATTTTGACAAAATATTAATTACTGAATATCTTCTCTCCAACATTTTCTTCCTGGAAACCTATGTGAAAAATCTTAGTTACTGAAGGTTAAAATAAACTATCTTGGAGACTGACTGAACTTTTATAGCTTTCCTCTTCAAAGGGGCCTCAGAACTGTCAAGAATGGAAAATAAAATGGGGAGCATATCAGAGTAGTTTAGAGGATCATAATTTTTCAGGCTTTGCAAGTTCTTGCACTTGAAGTTCTATCCTCATTCCAAATGTTGCAATCTCCTCTTCATTGACAATTGTCTTAGCTCACACATAAATCTTAAAAAGATAATTCAAATGGTGTGTCAATTATGGATCATAGAAATTTTTTGTCACTTTTGTTTTTAGCCTTATCTCTGAATGTCAATATTTTTATTTTCCTTTACATACAGATTCAATTTTAGCTATGTACCTGAATAAAGTATTCTTGAATATAAACTTGTTCATAAACAAGTTAAAGTGCACAATAAGGAAACAAAAAATTATACAATTTTTGTCCACGTCTCTTCTCCCTGACTCTTTTTTTTTTTAATGTTTTATTATGAATTACGTGATAGTTTACATGGGAGAACATTAGTTTTACATTCATTCTATCATATATTGTCTCATTGCCATGGTTA
>NW_006408523.1:35168898-35170605 GCF_000296735.1 Chrysochloris asiatica | reverse complement strand
CATAAGGTATTTCTATTTTCAACCTTCTGAAGAAACGCCATATTGCTTTCCAGAGAGGTTGGACCATTTTGCAGTCCCACCAGCAATGCAGGAAAAAAATTATACAATTTTTAAGTGAATATATTTGGCCATATGTCTGTTGTTAAGCATAAGTTCATGGTGAGAATGTGTTAAAGATAGATCGTCTTACAAAGAGATTTTTATAAAATTGTTTGATAGTGTGGAAAAACACTTTGGCATTTTACTTTAATTTCTATTCTTGTTTTTCATCCAGTTCTAATTTCACGATATTTCCATGTTATTGTTGTTAAGTGTTGTTAAGTTGGCTCCGAATCATAGGGACCCTACAGAGGTTTTCCAGTGAGCAAGTGGTTAGTTTAAATTGGGGTTTTCAGTCCAGTGTTGATCTTATGGTACCACTCCAGAAGTGTTGGTATCGTCTATGTTGTTGTTGTTGTGAAGTGCCGTCGAGTCGGCTTGGACCCATAGCAACGCTGTATTGGGTTTCCGAGGAAGAGTTGGTGAGCTTGAACTGCCGACTTTGCAGTTCAAAAGGCTTTGCAGTCTGGCGCATTAACCCACAGCACCGCACCAGGACTCCGGTATTGTCTATAGTTCTTCCCAAAAAGTTTAAGGAAAGAATAACATTCAAAGGTGAGTTGTTAAGAAACTGAAGCAATTAGTAACTGGTTAAGATAGCAAAATGAGGAAAAATGAGTTAAGAAATATTTTAATGAAACTTTAAGCTCTAGATTATAAAGTTTTGTGAATCCAAGTAGACACCAATAATTAATACAGTTTGTAAATAAATTATATGAGCACTATGATTTAATATGAACATAGACTACACATGGGACTTGAAATTATACAGATAGTAAAGTGTAACTGAGAACCTAGGTCCTAAAAGAAGAGAAAATAAAACAGGTCCAAGAAGTAGAATAGTTTTACTTTAACTTAAACAGTGCATTATTAGAACATATGTCTATAAAATATCAAAAAACATTTTAGTGATTATTTTGATTTTTTTAAATTTGATTTCATTACTGTGCACTTATGCATTGGGTTTAGTGCATTGAGTTTGGACTCATTTATCAGTATAGACTTTGTTCTAGTTATCTAATTCCATTTGTCAAAATAACCATTCCAATGTTGCTAAAGAAAGATTACTGAATAAGTTGATATAAAATATCAATCATTATTCAAAATATTGCTAAAAAAAATGTCATCTATATCAGTGAACATCCACCTTTTATCTTCCAGTTTGTTGTACAATGGTGGCTTGAGTGTTGCTGTGATGCTGGATGCTATGCTACCAGTGGTGAGGCACTATGGGTCTAATGCGCTGGACTGCAAGGTCCATTTAAATTGCAGGGATGACAATTCAAGTTCACCAGCCATGCCTCAGAAATTCTATACAGGATCGCTATGGGTTGGAACCAACTTGACAGCACTTAACAACAACAACACAAGTTCACCCATGGTGGACAGGTTTCAGTGCAGTTTCCAGATTAAGATAGACTAGGAAGAAGGAGAGGTGGAATACTTCTGAATGTTTAGCCACTGAAAACCTTGTGAATAGAAATAGAATATTATCGGATATAATGCTGGAAAATTAGCCCCTCAGGATGGAAGGCACTCAAAATATGGTTGGAGGAAAGTTGTCTCCTCAAAATAGAGTTGCCTATAATGACACAAATGAAGTAAAGT
>NW_006408523.1:35166473-35168156 GCF_000296735.1 Chrysochloris asiatica | reverse complement strand
CATACAAATAAAATTAACTACATCTGTAGGGAGAGCCAAGTGGAAAAGCCCCATATCATTAGCAAAAACCAAGGCAAGATAGAGACTGTGGAATAGATCATCAATTGCTTATATGCAAGTTCAGTTTAAAGCTGAAGAAAACCAAGACAAGTCCAATGATAGCCAAAATATGACCTAGAGCATATCCCACCTGCATTTATAGACCATCATAAGATCAGATTTGATGTATTAGACACTAATGACTGAAGAAGAGAAGAATTGTAGGATGACATCAAGAACATCATACAGGAAGAAAGCAAGAATTCACTAATAAAACAGGAAAGAAAGAAATCTGTATGTCAGAAACTAGTTCTCCAGTGGAGAGATGCTAAATCAAATGGAAGAAATGAGAAGATTAAAGAGTTGAATAGGAAATTCCAAAAGACAAATTTAGAAGCCAAATAAAGTATTATAATGAAATGTGCAAAGACCTGGAGTTAGAAAACCAAAAGAAAATAATATTTCTCAGTATTGAACTGAAAAAAAAGTCAACCCTCAACTTCTAATACTGAAGTATCTATGGGCAAAATGGAGTCCTGTTGTGGTGCTGTTGGATAAAGCACTAGACCACAAGGTGAGTTTGAGCTACAAGATCAGCAATTCAAACTCACCAACCGCTCCTTGGAAATCCTATGCAGGGTTTCTATGCATAGGAACAAACTTGATGGCACTTAACAACAACAACAGCAAATGGGTAAAATATCGAATGATGCAGAAAGCATCAAAAGAATATGGTAGGAAAACAATCATTGTACCAAAAATTAATGGTCAATGTTCAAGCATTTCAAGAGCTAGCAAATGATCAAGAGCCAATGGTAATGAAGGAAGAAGACCACAGTACACTGAAGGCACTAGCAAAGATCAAGGTTCTGGGATTCATGGACTACAAATTGAAATCTCTCAACAAACTAATGTAGTTATGGAGACACTCAGTCATCTATGCCAAGAAATTCGGAACACAGCTACCTGGCCAACTGATTGTAAGAGATCCCTATTTGTGTCTATTCCAAGCAGAGGTGGGTGACTGTAATGCAGAAATCATTGGGCAATATCACTCATATCACATTTAAGTTAGATTTTGATAAAGATAATTCAAAAATGGCTACAACAGTACATTGACATGGAATTACCAGGGGTTTAATACACAATGGACAAAGTTAAACCACTGCTGTAGACCTTGGCTGTCGATAGGAAATACCACTAAGATGTTTGTCTGTGCTTTATAGACTATGCAAAGACTTTTGACTGTGTGGATCTTGACCAGCTATGAATAACACTGAGAATGGGTATTCCAGAAAACTTAATTGTGCTCTTGAGAACCTCTACATACACCAAGAGATAGTCATACAAAAAGAACAAGGTGACACTGAGTGGTTTAAATTCAGTAAAGTGTGAGTCAGTGCTGTCACTGATTATCAGTCACTATACTTATTTAATATGTATGCTGAACAAATAATCTGAAAAGTTGGATTATATGAAGAAGAATGTGGCATCGGGATTGGAAGAAAACTAATAAACAGCCTACAATATGCAGATGCTACAACCTTGCTTGCTGAAAGTGAAGTGGACTTAAAAAGCTAACTGATGAAGAGCAAAGACCACAGCTTTTGGTATGGATTGCACCTCAATCTAAATTAAAAAAAA
>NW_006408523.1:35150598-35164053 GCF_000296735.1 Chrysochloris asiatica | reverse complement strand
ACCAAAACACATGAAAATAGTAATCAAGATATCAAATGGCATATTGTATTAGGTAAATCTGCTGTACAAGATCTCTTTAAAAAATGTTCAAGAGCAAAAACCATAGAATAGTTGATGCACTTGAATTATGGTGTTGGAGAAGAAATTTCAAGGTACCATGGACTGCCAGAGGAGCAAACAAACCTGTCTTGCAAGAATGTTCATTAGAATCAGAATAGATGATTTCCTCTCTTATATTTTGAACATGTTATAAGGAGGGATCAGTCTCAGGAGAAAAACATCATGCTTGGAAAAGTGGAGTGTTTTTGAAAATGAGGAAAACCTCTAATGAGATAGATTTTCACAGTGGCAGCAGCAATGAGCTCAGAGGAACAAAGGTTGTGAGGCTGGCATAAGATCGGGCCGTGTTTCTTACTGTTGTTCATAGAGTTTCTAAGAGGAGGAACTGACTTGATGGAACTTAGCAAATTGTGAACATTTTCTTATACTATTTTCTCTGGCAAAATCAAATTATATTTAGATTCCATTTAATTTTACATCTTGCCTTTAACTTATTTGAATCATGCAAACTGGATATTTGCAACATTTTTAAAAACATACAGTTAATAAATTTTACTTTGCTAAACAGCATTATTTTTCTTGTAAATGTGAGTGAATAATTGTTTCTATCTTCACATCTGTTGTAATTCAATATTGAATAACAAGTGAATCATGACCATATTTAATGTAGAAGCAGTGATTTAAGGTATTAAGTAAAGTTATGATTTAACACCAAACTGAAATACTTGAAACATAGTAGCATCTTTGAATAAACATTTATTGATTTCTAGAGAAATGTATAGATTTTTCTAGGAAGAATATTTTTCATAGAAAGTAGAGGTTCCTCTAAGAATAATACACGTTTGTGTTAAAATGTATAGAAAAGTGACATGGACGCAGACATAGAAACACAGGAGTAAAATCAATGATAATGAATTAAAATATATTTTTAGAAGTCAGAGATGATAGGCATTTATTTTTAACACTGTTGGTTAATATTAAAAATAATTTACATTTCTATTGTGTGGCACTGTGGGTTAATGAGCCAGACTGCAAAGCCATTTGAACTGCAAGGTTGGTGGTTCAAGCTCACCAGCTGCTCCTTGGAAACACTATACAGGGTCGCTATGGGTCGGAATTGACTCAATGGCACTTAACAACAACAAATAAGTGTTACTTAGCCATTCACATTTTATGCATTTTAGCAAGTGCTAACAAATGTCTTTTGTGAAGTGCTAGCTCAATATTTTCAATCAAGATATAGCAATTTTATTGAATTTGACATTTCTTTTTCCCTTTAGCTTGTTCAATACAAATGTTTCATTTTATATGCATATATTTTAATTTAAATAAGTGAAAGTATATATGTTGAATCAATGCAAAATTATGTTGTGAATACACAGTTGATTGAATTATAGAAAATAAAATATGCCATCACCTTTTAAACTATTTATAGCATTCACTACTTATGTCTTTCCAAGAAAAGAGATTGAAAAAGAGTCTGATAAAGGTGTGGATGCATCTGTGTATATGAGGATGATAAAATAAATAACAAAATCAAAGTTAGTTAACAATAATAATCATTAACACAATCTCAATTATGTAATAACATCATCTGTAGCTATCAGTATGTGTATACACACATGCGTGGACTGTAGTTTTGAACTTGGATATCCTAAAGTGATAGAATCAGAGTTTAAATATTCTTATAGTACTTTAAAAATCATATCTTTACTGGGTCTGTTTCTCCCCATGTGTGTGTGTGTTTGTATGTATGCCACTATTAGTAATCATAGCATCCAGCATTTTTATTAATACGTTAATATAATACAACAGATACAAATGTGGACTTACATTTTCCTGGGTGAAAAAAAGAGTACAAATAAATTGCCCTTCAGATTTAAACTGTTAAAAAGTACAAAATTTCATAGAAATTGTAGTTAAAATTTTCCAAAGTATTCATATCATTCAATAACCTCACCAGCATTGTATAAGAGTTTCAGTTACTTCATTTTCTCACCAGCCTTTTTAATTTTTCTCAACAGTTTTTAAAAATTTTAACTTCACTAGTGGTGTTGGAGGAGAATATTGAAAGTGCCATGGATTGTCAAAAGAACCAATAGATCTGTTTTGGAAGAAGTGCAGCCAGCGTGCTCCTTGGAGGCCAGGATGGCTAAGCTTCGTCTCTCAAACTTTGGACATATTGTCAGGAGGGAACAGTCGCTGGAGAAGGATGTCATGCTGGGTAAGATGGAGGGTCAGAGAAAAAGAGGAAGACCCCCAACGAGATGGATCGGCCAGGTGGCATCATTGATGGACTCAAGTGTGGCAGTGGTAGTGAGGTTGGCCCAGGATCGGACATTGTTTCCTTCTGCTGTGCATGGGGTCACTATGAGTCGGTTCTGACTCGATGGCACCTGACAACAACAACAACAACAACAGTCTTCTGTGAACTTGTTTCTTAATTTGATCATATTAGTTTCCTGCATAGTCTTCCTTCTCAGCATACATCGATTGAAATGTTCCATCACAGTTCACATCATCTTGCATGCTCATGTTGTTCTTCTTGCTGTTGTTAAGCTGTTAAGTTCCATTGAGTCGATTCCAACTCATATGAACCCTGTATACAGTTTCCAAGGAGCTGGTGGGTTTGAACCACTGATGTTGTGATTTGTATTCCAGTTTTTATCCTAAAATGGTTCTTAATAGGTCTGGCGTGAGGCTTTCCATCCAAGAGGACGTTGAGCAATGTCTGGAAACATTTTGAATGATCACAATTAGAAGTTAACATTATCTGAATACTGCTAGATATTATAATAATGCACTGGACAGCTCTCAATAACAAGGGCAGGCATCGTTTTATTACACTTCACTTGATTGTGTGTCACTGATACTGTTTTCTTTTTTACAAATTGAAAAGTTTTCTTTACAAATGGAAAGGCAACACTGTATTGAGCAAATTTGTCAGTGGCACTTTTCAAAAAGCATGTCCTCAATGCCTGTGCCTCATTTTGGTATTTCTCACAATATTTCAATCTTTAGAAATAATGTTATGTAACTCAGTTTTTATATAACAATATTACATTTGCAAACCCAGTACAGAATCACTATAAATAAAAGCCAATTTCAGTTTAATAAAAACTGAATCAGAGTCTTAGTGTGGCACTGTGGGATAAGCACTGGACCTCAAGGTTGGTTTGAACTGCAAGCTTGACTGTTCAAACTCACCAGTTGTTCCTCAGAAATAGCTATTAGTCAGAACTGACTAAAGGGCACTTAACAACAACAAATACTGACTCACACATTAATAACTTTTGAAAGATAGGTTAGGCTATAATCTCTCTCACACACACTATTTGTCAGAGCAACTATATTTTTTATTGCTATTTGCTCATGTTGTTGTTGTTGTTGTGAAGTGCTGTCGAATCTATTCCGACCCATAGTGACCCAGTATAGTGTTTCCAAGGAGCAGCTGGTGAGCTTGAACCACCAGCTTTGCAGTTGCATTGCAGTCTGGCGCATTAACCCACAATACTCTTAGGAAATATGTTGTTGTTGTAAGTGCATTGGAGTCAGTTCCAGCTATGAGAGATACTGTATAGGGTTTCCAAGGTGCAGCTGGAAAACCACTGACCTTATGGTTGGTAGTCCAGTATTTATCCTATATTGATGCACCAGGATTCCTTTAGGAAGTATAATGACCTCTTAATTAATAAATGGAGTTCTGGTGTGGCACTGCGGTTAATGTACTGGACTGCAAGTTCAGTTTGAACCTTAAGGTCAGCGGCTCAAGATCACCAGCCACCCCTCAGAAAACCTATGCAGGGTCGCTGTGACTCGGAACCAACTTGCCAGCACTTAACAATAGCAAAAGCAATTGATAAATAATGTATGTTACTGAAGAAACAGAGAGAGATACTATGAAGATTCACTGTTGAGAAATTAATCACAGCACAATCACATATATTTTGTAGAACATCTAGATTATTTACTTGAGTGTAATTGATAAACTCTCACACAGAGAATAATTGATATGCACTGCTACCTTTCTCTGCCTGTTTGTCATCCATAATTAACACTGGAACATATTTCAGGTTGATCAAGTGCTCACAATTTCCCACTACTTACTGAGAGTTGTTGTTGGGTAGTAAATAGATTTCAATTTATGAGCCCCCATGTGACACCCTCGGAAACCCTGTACAGGGTCGCTATGGGTTGGAACCGACTCGACGGCACTTAACAACAACAACAACATGTGACATAGTAGCACTGCTCATAGGTTTTTTTAGGTTGGAATCTTTAAGGGAACAGATCACCAGGTTGTTCTCCTTTGGAGCAGCTGGGTGAGTTTAGCCTACTGATTAGGCTAGACTAAATTTAGTTAGGTTTCTTTTCTCCTAACCAGCTTGTAAAGTTTGGATTACATAAAGTACTAAGGTAGAAAACATCCCTGCATAATATATCACTCCTAGAGTAGATTTGCCCTATAAAGATACACTTCTGTTCAAGAGACCTAATTTTGCAACCTGGTTCCCTCAGCTGGTTGTCCTATACCCCAAAATGCCCCAGGTATTCCTTCTTACGGTCCCTATAAAACAAAAGCCTATTTTCTGTTTGATTTATAGACACATGAAAATGCTGAGGTAAGAGTGTTCCCTCTATTGCAATCATATTTTTGCATGAAATTACTTCTTACCTAAGCACAGATTTATTTTCATTAGAAAAGAGTTTGGAGGTTTTATGAATATTAAGGTTTCTGACATGCATTATCTTGTTTGTTTTAAATGTTTACAGAGTATGTAGAAGTAATACAAAGATATTTGTAAATAAAAATATGTTTTAATTTTAAAGTTATTACATATAAATATGTAAAAAACGGCACTTAACAACAAGTGCCATTGAGTCAGTTCTGGCCCACAGCAACCCTATATAGGGTTTCCAAGGAGTGACTGGTGAGCTTGAACTACCGTCCTTGTAGTTCAAACAGCTTTGCAGTTTGGCGCATTAACCCACAGTGCCACACCAGGACTCTCACTCTATATGTACATATAAACCTATAGGCCCACTCCTTTCTTACTGACATAGTTTCCAATGCCAAGTCACTATAAAAAAAAAAAAAAAAAAAAGAGCATTATGTGAAATTGAGGACAATCACATCTGATCACAAATGGAAGATGACTATATCATTACATAACTGCCAAATTACATTACATAGTTGTCAAATTACATCATTTGATTACTACCAAAACACTAAGAATAATGGCAATGCCAAGTTGACAGCTAACTTTAACAATCATTGCCAACATTACTTTTGCCTTGCACTTCAGGATTTGTTACTGTCAGACATAAATAATTCATGAGTAAAATGTTTTTGTTGTTGTTAAGTACTGTTGAGTCAATTCTGATTTAAGTAACCCTGTATAGAGTAACAATTGGGGGGTTTGAACTGTCAACCATGTGGTTCACAGTCCATTGCTTATCCTACAGTGTCACACCAGGAGTCCATAAGGACAATAGATAATATATATTTTTACTATTGCCATACATGTGAAATGTTGCATAATGAAATGGCCAATAAGTGAGGAATAGGTGTGTATGCAGTAGATACCTTTACAAATATAAATATAGAGCTTCTTTGTAAATGACATAGTTAAAATCAAGATCTTTTAATATAAATATTAAAGCATCAGTGATTTAACTAAGTTCCATATTAGTGTAAGGAGTCCTGGTGAGGTGTTCATATTTAATAATAAAAGACTGACTCCTCTCATTCATTTCCAAACATATACTAGAAGGCCTGGCAATTTTTTTCAGAATAATAAAGTTAAATTAACCCAGAGTGAAAAGAGATTTCAAAGCACACATATTCATAAATGAAACAAATAGAAAATCCAATGGAATCTACATAAGTCTACTCATATTAATTCAAAAATTTAGGAAGTTTACAGGATATGAAATCTTAAAATAAAATTTAATTGTAATTTTATATACACATAACTAATAGAAATTGAGCATTTAATTTAGATGGCATCAATTAAATCAGCATAAAATATAAAATAAGTATAATAATGTTATTTAAATAATCATTCAGTAAGTTTTCAAAGCATTTTTGAGAGATATTAAAGAAGGCTTAAATAAGTAAGAGTAACCTTTTTTTTTTTCTTTTTTTTTCATGGATTAAAAGACGAAAGATTGTCAAGATAGAAATTCTCCTTTAAATCATCCAATTTTCACATTGTCTAATTCAAAATGTTAACTGGTTTATCTTCTTGTGAAAAAGGATAAATTCAGGCAATATGTACATTAAGAATGTGAATATGCTACAATATAGTATGGCACTTGTTGTTGTTGTTGTTGTTGTCAGGTGCCATCGAGTCGGAACTGACTCTATAGCGACCCCATGTACAGCAGAACCAAACAATGTCGGATCCTGGGCCAACCTCACTACCGCTGCCACACTTGAGTCCATCAGTGATGCCACCTGGCTGATCCATCTCGTTGGGGGTCTTCCTCTTTTTCTCTGACCCTCCACCCTACCCAGCATGACATCCTTCTCCAACTATTGTTTCCTCCGGACAATATGTCCAAAGTAGGAGAGACGAAGCTTAGCCTTCCTGGCCTCCAAGGAGCACTCAGGCTGCACTTCCTCCAAAACAGATCCGTTGGTTCTTTTGGCAGTCCATGGCACTTTCAGTATTCTCCTCCAACACCACAACTCAAAGGCATCAATTCTTCTATGATCCTCCTTATTCACTGTCCAGCTTTCGCATCCATATGAGGCTATTGAAAACACCATGGCCTGCGTCAGGTGCACCTTAGTCCTCAAGCTGACATCTCTGCTCTTCAATACTTTAAAAAGTTCCTGTGCAGCAGATTTGCCCAGTGCAATACGTCGTCTGATCTCTTGACTGCTGCTTCCGCGAGTGTTGATAGTTGATCCAAGAAGAATGAAGTCCTTGACAACTTCAATCCTTTCTCCATTGATAAGAATGTTGTTTATTGGTCCAGTGGTGAGGATTTTTGTTTTCTTGACATTGAGATGTTATCCATATCGAAGGCTGTGCTCTTTGATCTTCTTAAGTAAATGTTTTAAATCCTCTTCACTTTCAGCAAGCAAGGTTGTATCATCTGCATATCACAGGTTGTTAATGAGTCTTCCTCCAATCCTGATGCCACGTTTTTCTTCATAGAACCCAGCTTCTCATATTATTTGCTCAGCATGCAGGTTGAATAAGTATGGTGAAAGAATACAACCCTGTCTCACACCTTTCCCAATTATGTTAAATAATGTATGATGACTCAATCCTCCTACCACTTTTCTTTAACAAAACTTTTGCCAAACTTTATTCATATGATATTCTTGTTATTGTCATTGTTAAGTGCCATCAAGTCAGCTCTGACTCATAGCAACTCTGGATAGAGTTTCCAAGGAACGACTGGTGGATTTGAACCACTGAACTTGTGGTTATCAGTCCAGTGCTTATCCTACAGTGCCACACCAGGATTCAGTAATATGTACTGTTGTTGCTGCTAAATTCTAAGATAAGGCTTCCTGCTTCCCTAAAGATTTACAGCCTCAGAAACCCTATACCGGTTTGCTGTGAGTCAGAACTGACTCAACGGCACACAACCACCATCACTAGTCTACTATAGAAACAGAAAGGGGTTGTATGCTGAACTACTAACCACAAGTTTGGTGATTTTAATCCACTGAGAGTTACCTCTGATGAGTTTGGCAATTTATTTTGAAAAACTGCCTTCAAAACCTTATGGAACACAGTTTTACTCTGTCAGAATAAAAGTGATGGCAGTGGATTTGGTCTTGAGATATTCTTGTATGAACATATGTCTAAGCGTGGGTGACTGAGGGTAGAACTGGACTGTGAATCATGAAGTTAGCCATTTAAGCCCACCAGCTGCTCCTCAGTAGAAAGATGAGGCTTTCTGCTCCCACAGAGATTTATAGCCATGGGGGCCTTATACAGAGTCTCTATAAATGGGAACTGACTCTACAACATTGAACAACAGTAAGCATGAGCTCATGTAAATTTAACTGACAACATCTTCTAAGACCCTCATTCCAGTCACATTGACTGGTATGAGATGTTACAACCTTAACATAATCTTTTAGGGGGAAATTTTTACTCCATAACATACACTTTTGTAGTATTTCACATATTTTTCAGAAGGAGAAAAAATTGTACGCATTATGGGAATTTGACTATAAAGTCAGTAAGTACTGATATTTTAAAGACATAAATAATCCAACAATGGTCTTCTAGAAACTAAGTACAATATATTGTTATCTAAAGTTAAGCACACTTGGACACCTAAGCTTAACATTTTTCAATTATGGAGAATTATTGAAAGTATTTAAGCAGGATATTAAAATAATCAGAGAAATGTTTGAAGTGGAATCAATTTTATAAGCCACCTCTGAGGGCATAATGGTATTCTCAAAGGGAATTTTGAGCGTCATAAAGGAGATCAACACCAAGGAGAAATTAAGTGTTTATTACTGTTTGTATCATTAATATTTATTTGTGATTGTTGTTGTTAAGTGCCATCAAGTTGGTTCCAACTCATAGTGACCCTACTATGTACAACAGAATGAAACACCTCCCGGTCCTGTGCCATCCTCAAAACTGCTATGTTTGAGCCCATTGTTGCTGCTACTATGCTAATTCATCACACTGGAGGTCTCTCTCTTTTTCTTTGTCCTTTCACTTTACCAAGCATGATGCTTTTCTCCAGTGACTGTTTCCTCCTGATAATATGTCCTAAGTATGACAAAGTCTAGCCATCTTGGCTTCTGAAGAGCATTCGGACTGTACTTCTTGCAACACAGTTTTGTTTGTTCTTCTGGTTGTCAATGGTCCCTTTAATATTATTTTCCAACACCATGACTCAAACACATCAATTCTTCTATGGTCTTCCTTATACATTTTGCAACTTTCACATGCATCTGAAACTATTGAAAATACCATGGCTTGTGCCAGTTGCCTGTTAGTCCTCAACCTGACTTTTTTGTTCTTGAGCACTTTTAAATAGGTCTTGTGCAACAGATTTGCCTAATTAAATACATCATTTGATTTCTTGAGTGCTGCTTCCATGAGTGTTGATGATGGAGCCATGCAAAGTGAAGTCTTTGACAACTTCAAAATTTTGGGTAGAGTTGTTGTTGTTGTTTAGTGCTGTTAAGTTGCTTCTGACTCATAGTGACTCTGTATAGGGTTCTGAGGAGTGGCTGGTGACCTTGAACCATTGACCTTATGGTTCAAACCAACCTTGCAGTCCAGTGCATTAACCTATAGCATCACACCCAGACTACAATACCTAAAAATATCTGAATTGAGTATATGATTCTTCATTCAAAATATCTTTAGAAATAAATCAGAATGAAATTGAAAAAGGATTTTGCATTGAATATGAATGAACTTAAGTTCACCAGTGAAATAATGACTTATCTTTATCATCTTTGTTGCTGTTATTGTTAAGAGCTGATGATATTTACAGTAGGTAAGATAAAGAACCACCACTCATCTATTAGTTTGTGGTACTGTGGTGGCTTGTGAGTTGCTGTGATTCTGAAAGCTATACCACCGGTATAGCTTAAATACCAGCAGGGTCACCCATGATGGACAGGTTTCAGATGAGCTTCCAGATAAAAACAGACTAGGAAGGAGTGATGAACTACTTCCAAATATTTAGTCACTGAAAACCTTATGAATAGCAGAAAAACACTGTTAGATACAGTGCTGGAAAATAAGCCCCTCAGGTTGGAAGGCACTCTAAATGCGACTGGGAAAGAGCTGCCTCCTCAAAGTAGAGTTGACCATGATGACCTGAATGGAGTAAAGCCGGTGGGAAAAAAGGCCGTGGGACCTTCATTTGCTGATGGGGCACAACTCAAAATGAAGAGAAACAGCTGTAAACATCCATCAATAATCAGAACATGGAATGTATGCAGTATTAATCTAGGAAAATTAGAAATACTCAAAAATGAAATGGAATGCATAAACATGGGTATCTTAGGCATTAGTGAGCTTAAATGGACTGGTATTGGCCATTTTGATTCTGACAACCACATGGTTTACTATGCGGGGAATAACAAATTGAAGAGGAATGGTGTTGCAGTCATTGTCCAGTCGCTGGAGGGACCAGTCCCTGGAGAAGGATGTCATGTTTGATAAAGTGGAGGGTCAGAGAAAAAGAGGAAGACCCCAGCAAGATGGATTGGCCAAGTAGCAGCACCAATGGGCTCAAGCGTGGCAACATTAGTGAGGTTGGCCCAGGATCGGGCAGTGTTTCGTTCTGCTGTGCATAAGGTCGTTATGAGTCAGTACCGACTCAATGGCACCTAACAACAACAACAACAACAAGATAAAGAAGGGGAGCACGGTGGATTAGAGGATAAACACTGTACTGCAAAGCCACAAGATCTGTGGTTCAAGACCTAAAAGTCACTCTGTGGAAGAATGTGTGTAGCACTGTAGGATAAGCATTGGACTGCTAACCATAAGGTCAACAGTTCAAAGGCACCAGCTGTTCATTGGAAACCCTATACAGGATTGCTATTAATTGGAAGTGATTCATAGACACTTTAGCAACAAGACTCACTAGCCAATTGTTCAAAATACTTTTAGGTGCTAATTCTGCTCATAGCAAACCCATGTTCAGAGTATAACTGTCTCTCAGATTTTCCTAGACTGTACCGGTATCAAACAGGTCATCACCCTAACTTGGTGGATTCTAATTGCCAATCTTTCAGATAACAGTCATGTGCTTAAAATGATAGCACTGAGAAAATTTCTTCTAGTACATCTAGTACAATTTTTAGAATGAAAACATGTTCAGAAACTCAGTTTCTTGTATTTTAATATGAATTATACTAAGTAGCATACTTGAGAAATCATGAAGATAACCTAATATGTATCAGAGCCTTTTTATATTCTAAAAAGTATTTGGACTAAATGATAAAGAATTTCTGACCAAAATATAAAGAATTTGGAATAGTTCCTATAGGCAATGTAGAATATTTTCATTTCTAGAATCAGATAAAAGATGATAGTAATACTTACAGAAGGTTAATATACTAACATAAAAAATTTACAGAAACTTATCTATCAATCCAGAAGCATGATAATTTTCCCCCAGTAACTCTTCCAAGAAAAGGAAATAATTTCCATATGGTCGTCTTTTTTTCCTGCTGCCTTTACAGGTTTTGTACTGCAGGAAAGCACTGTACTTCATAGATGACCCTGATAATTGGCTCATGAAGTGATTTACTCAGTGGATGTGAATACAAGGAAACCTTTATTTCTTGGAATAACAGCAGGAAAACCACCAGAGACTCCAGGTATCTCATATACTCAGAAGATTAAATACTTGCCAAGTGGAAGAAAAACTGCAGGAGTTGTGAGAACTTTTGTGTGTATGTGTATTTACTGTACTAATCATCAAACAGATACACTTCTGCACAAGTAATGCTCATACACTTTAAATTTGCTCTAAAACACCTATGCTATTCCTTGGCTTTATTCAGGATTTAGTTTCAACTGCTGAGATTTCAATATTTACCCAAAATTCCAATATGTTTTCCCAGTTGCAATAGAATGTTGATCTTATTTGGTCTGACAGCTAATCCATCCAACTCAATATGCTGAGTTTGTAAAATGCTCATTATTTTTTATATTTCCAATGAATTAAACAATGTACTAAAAGACTATCTTTTGCAGTATGGGGACTTTAAAAATATATGTATGGCATAATTCACATGGAGAGATTGACCCTAAATGTTTTTTATAAACAGACATTTACCATTAGATAAGGTATAATATTGTTGATTAATTTGAAACACTGATCTTGTGAGTCAAACCAGCCTTGTGATTTAGTGCATTATCCTACTTCCTAGAAACATATAAATTGACTTTAGAAGAAATATAAACTATCAACAAATAATAATATTAGTAATCAAACATTCCCCCAATAAAAATTGACCCCCAATAAAAATTTAAAAAAAAAAAATGTCTTTGTCCAAATGGAATCAATGGAGAGTTGTACTGAACTTTTATGGCAGAACTGACTCTGAACCTACATTTCTAAATAGAAGAGGAGATCATTCTATGAGGCCAAAATTACCCTGTTAAGGTGTGCTCTTTGCCATTTTTATATCAATACAATTCTGGAAACCTACTTATTTATGAAAACTAAAAGTGTAAGAGTAATTAATAAATTACTGAAATTGATTATGAATCACTTCCGCAATTATTTTAATAATTGTTATATTTAAAAACAAAAGTGCATAAGCAAAATCAGGAAAATAACCATACATTGACTTTAAATCAAAGAAATACTGACTTTAATTCATGTCAATAGCAGTGATTTTTAAATAGAACTTTGACAATAAGCCATACAGAATGGCAACATGAAAAAACTCACTTGCAAATACATCTTGAACTTCACACAGTAGGGTTCTATTATGAGAATGATTGCAATTCTGTAACAATGCATATGTACTGCAGAATTAACAAGTAAAATAAAATTTATTGATGGTGTTAGAATGCAGAACATTCTATGTTTGAAGGACATATCAAATGAGAACAGGCAAGGAAGAACTCTGATATATTAAAATACAATCAGAACAAACATTAACATAATGATTTTTAGTTGAACTTTAAGAAATTGACGCTATTTTCAAGTTCCACATGCAAAATAACCAAGAAACAATGCTATTCTATTAGCAATTGATAATAGCACATATACCTTAATTTTCTCGTGAAAAAGAACAAGTGACTTTGATTAAATGACTCAAACCATGTAGATGTTGAAGAAATAAATTGCTTTAAAAAAGAGATTATTAGGAAAATCATCATAAGAGAGATGTTGAAAGTAGACACATATTCTGCCTCTTCTTTATGCTTCTTAGCCACCTATTCTCTTCCATCATTCAAATGTTGAAAGTCTTTATGTTTCATTGGTAGGAAACCCAACTGGAAGGCAGCATGAAGCTTTTAAAGCTATATACCATTTGAATTGTGTGATGTTCTATTTTGTTTCCTTAGACTTGAAATAAGTATTATGTGTTATTTATTGCATTGGTCACATGATATGCCAATAAAGCCTTCTGAAATTTGAGAAGACAAAATTAAAAAATATATATTTTATTGTGAATTATGTGATAGTTTACATGGGAGAACATTAGCTTTACATTCATCCTATCGTATATCGTTTCATTGCAGTGGTTACATTCCCTTCCATGCATGATCAACCAACCAAAGGGTACACCCCACAAGCATGCCCCTCTGTCGTCAGCACACAGACCCTCTCCCTTCCTGGGTCTGGAGTCCCCAGCTGCTCCATCTCTCCATATCATCATCTCTGCCTCCATCTATGGCGTCACTGTTTCTTTGGGTA
>NW_006408523.1:35146307-35148928 GCF_000296735.1 Chrysochloris asiatica | reverse complement strand
ATGGTTGGTGGTTCAAACTTACTGGCCACTCCTCAGAAACTCTAAACAGGGTTTAACAAGTCAGAACCAACTTAACAGCACTTAACAACAACAACAATCGGGAAAGAGCAAGATCACTAAGTTTTTGGTGTCATGATGTGGTTATATGGAATAAAGAACTGGACCATAAGGTCGGTTTGAACTACATGGTCATCGGTTAAAACTCTAATATATTAAAAGTAAAATTAGAACAAACATTATTAATGTAATGATTTTCAGCCAATACATGGAAAGTCTATATGACATTGCTGAGTCGAAACCTACTCAACAGCACTTAATAGCAACAATAGCTAAAGCATATGGAAAAGTAAATCACAAAGTATATGACAGAACACTGTACACATGTTTGTTTCTGTTACGTGTTGTCAAATCAGCTCCAACTCACAGTGATTCTGTATAGGGTTTCCAAGGCTATAAATTGTTTTGAAAACATGAAGCATCATCTTTCTCCCAATTGTAGGCATAAGCTAACTTAAATCCCTGTGAATAGTGCAAATACACTGAAATTGAAGTTATAGCTGGCAGTGAACTATTCAGGAAAGGGTTTTCAATAATTCATTAGATGCTGTCAGATTATAAAATAATCACAATTTTTATAATAGTTTCCTGGTTGTTCTAAGTGGAAAACTTGTATTTTTAATAAGTCCTTTTAAACTCACCATGGTAAGACAAATCCAAATGAGTGAAATTGAACATTTAGTTGATTGATTGACAAAATTTAAGAATGTCAGTAGTGTAAAACGTGTTAATAAAATATCTCCCAATCTAAGATTTTAAAAATATCCATTTTATTATTCTTCCTTATACTGTCTTTACCAAATATTTAGTCTATTTTCTACATTTATAATTATGACAGAGGGTCTTCAGGGCATGGCTTGGTATAAATTGCTTTCAACTTATTAAATCCAATTAATGAACATAGAAAGAAAGCAATTAATCATAATTAGGCAATTAACAATTATGACAAACAGTACAATTTACTCCCAATTATAAAATGAAACAAAAAAGGGAGAAGGGAAAAATATAATCTGGAGTGAATTGATGGCAATCAAAATAACTTCCCCTGGTTTACAATGCTGAATTTGAAAAACTTATAATTTGAGAGATTCTAAATTGACATTGTTTTAAACCAAATTAAAGGTTGTGGTTTTTTTCACGTAATAGTCTGGATTAAGATATTCTAAAATTTATAAAATGGCTTCTGTCTTGCTGACATGTCCTTTTTTGGGGGGGAATTGTGTGAAAGTTTACAAAGCAGATCATCAGTTTTACACTCAACAAATCTCAATGACTGTAATTCCCTCAATGTAACAAGTTATTCAACCTCCTTCCTGTGGTTCTTAAGGAGCTCTGGTAGAGTAGTGGTTATGAGTCGGGCTACTAACCACAAGGTCAGCAGGAGAAAGATGAGGCTTTCTGCTCCAGTAAAGATTTACAGCCTGGGAAACTCTGTACAGGGTTGCTATGAGTTGGAAATAATTCCACAACATACCACTAACACCTGTGGTTCTTAGTTCCATTAAACTTTTCCTCCCAACCCTTCTGAACTTTATCGTCACATAGATGTTGCCATTTTGATCTTAAATTTTTACCATTCCATTGTGAGAATAACTTACTAGTGTTGTACTCCATATGTAGCTGAAAATAGAGCATCAAGGGTGAGTTTTGTTTCAGACCTGAAGGTGGACAAGGGCCATACTCTAAGGTTTCTCCAGTCTCTTTTTGGCCCTTGAGCCCACTAACACATTATTTATGGGGTGATTCCCATATCTATGTTTTACAAAATTGAACTATTTTTATAATGCAGAGAAGATTCAAAAGAAGACTGAAATAGATATAAACTGATAAAATATAAGAGATATTATATGAGGAGATAAAGAATAATTATTAAACAGCAAAACTTGTATCATGAGAATATTTCTATAATTTTACAAATTAATTAATTTTTAATGTGTTTCTTTTTTACTCAGATTTTACTAAGTGGCATAAGAAACTTCAACTATGTATCTAAGAAATATCTAAGAAACAAAATTACCAATTAGAACCTATAATTTACATACATAAATTTTAAAAAGAACTATCACCTAGAACTATCACCTGATTCTAAAGTTATTTTAAACTGTGGGAGATTAGTAATTTTTCATTATAAATGGTTTCCACCAATTACTTAAACCATTCTATCAAAGCCAGATTTTTCATCCCTTCCAGCACAAGCTTTTAAAGCACATAGATATGAGTCATACTAATGGATTTATTTCCTGGGTATTATCTCATTACCCTTTGTTCAAACCCTTCTGAAAATTACAGAGCAGTAATTCCACATTTGTGTTCGTCCTGGTGTGTTGCTACTGGATAAGCACTGGACTGAAAAGTCAGTTTGAAACACAAGGTTGGCAATTCAAACTTATCAGCCAGAAACCCTATGCAGGGTCGCTATGAGTTGGATCCTACCTAAGGATCTTGTACTCTGCCACTTTACTGAATCCTTCAATAAATTGCAATAATTTTCTCACTGAGTCTTTGGGGTTTTCTATGTATAGGTTCATATCATCTGCAAATAGAGTTTTCTTCTTTGCCAATTT
>NW_006408523.1:35145322-35145879 GCF_000296735.1 Chrysochloris asiatica | reverse complement strand
TCAATCACTAATGTAATTGATGATGAAATTGGTTAATTCTACCAACGTTTTCAGTGTGAAATTGAGTAAACATGCAATAAAGATTTAATTGACAATTACTGATAATTAGAATGCAAAACTTGAAAACAATGAGGAAGGATCTATAGTTAGAAAATATGGCCTTGGTGATAGACATAAAACTGGAGATCACATGATAGAATTTTGTAAGCAAATACCTTTTCAACAACATGAAAGGTGAGTATACCCATGGAGCCCACAAGATATAATAAACAAGAAACAATTTGAATACATCTGTGGAAAGAGATGATGTAGAAGCTCATTATTATCATCCTAAATAAGACCCAGGTCCAACTGTTGAACAAACTTCAATTGCTTATATGCAAGTTAAAGTTAAAGCTGAAGAAAAATTTAAAAATTCAATTAGAGGCAAAATATGATTTTGAATTTAGAGATCATCTAAATGACATATTTGATTCAGTAGACACTAATGACTGAAGACAAGAAGAGTTGTGGAATAAGACCATGAACATCATATATGAAGAAAGCAAAAGGTCATT
>NW_006408523.1:35143126-35144977 GCF_000296735.1 Chrysochloris asiatica | reverse complement strand
AGGTAGCATATTATAAAAACTGATGGTACTGAAGGAAGAAATCCAAGATGCACTGAAGGCATTTCCGAGAATCAAGGTTCCAGGAGCTGATGGAACACAAACTGAAATCTTCAACAAAACTAATTGGAGGCACTCACTCATCCATGCTAAGAAATTTGGAAGCCAGATATCTGGTCAAAAAATTGTAAAAAATTCATATTTGTGCCCATTCCAAAAAGTAGTGACCCAACAGAATGCAGAAATCATTAAATATTATCATTAATATCACATGCAATTAAACGCTGACTTAAGATAACTCAAAAATGGTTGAAACAGTACATCAACAGGGAATTTCCAGAAATCAAAGTCAGATTCAGAAGAGGACTTGGAATGATTGGATATCAT
Source organism: Chrysochloris asiatica (assembly GCF_000296735.1). Lineage (NCBI taxonomy): Eukaryota > Metazoa > Chordata > Mammalia > Afrosoricida > Chrysochloridae > Chrysochloris > Chrysochloris asiatica. The sequence continues at coordinate 35,144,593 of NW_006408523.1, read as the reverse complement.
ACCAAATGGATCATGTCTAAAAGCAGAGAATACCAGAAAAATGTTTAGGTTGTGTTTTATTGACTATGCAAAGGCTTTTGATTGTGTGAATCATGGTAAATTATGTACAACATTGAGAAGAATGTGCATTGCAGAACATTTAATTTTGCTCAATAAGAATCTTTACTTACTTCATTAGGCAGTCCTTAGAACAGAACAAGGAGATACTGAATTGTTTAAAATAATAAGAGATGTGTGCACCAGGGTTGTATCCTTTCACTATATTTATTCAATCTATATGCTGAACAAATAATCCCAGATGCATCATTCAAGAAATCAAATGACCTATTGCATTAGGCAAAACTGTTGCAAAAGTGGTCTTTAGAGTGTTAACAAGTAAAAATAACAGTTAGAGGAGAACTAAGGTGTGAACTTCTGGTGTGGCACTATGGATCAGCACTGGACTGCAAACCACAAGATTGGTAGATCAAACTCATCAGCTGCTCCTCAGAAACTTTATACAGGGTTGCATGAGTTGGAACTGACTCTATGGCACTTAACAACAACAAGGTATACCTGAAGGAGCCCAGGTAGTGGAGTGGATTACAAACTGGGCTGCTAATTCCAAGGTCAGTAGTTTGAATCTACCAGTCATTCTGTGGGAAAAAAAATGAGGTTTTCTGTTCCCATTAAGATTTATAGTCTTGGAAACCCTATACAGGGTTGCTATGAGTTGGAACTGACACCCCACACACAACCACCACCAAGGTGTGCCTGACCCAGGCCTTGGTATTTTCAATTGCCTCATGCATGTGGAAGTTGGACAATGAATAAGGAAGACTTTAAAAGAATGGACGCATTTGAACTATAGTGTGTGGAAGAATATTGAAAGTACCAAGGTCTGCCAAAAGAACAAACAAATCTGCATTTGATGAAGTGCATCCAGAGTGTCCCTTAGACCCTAGAATAGCAAAACATTGTCTCTCATCCTTTGGATATATTATCAGAAGGAGTAAGTCCATAGAGAGGGACATCATGATTGACAAAATGGTAGGTCAGTGATAAAGACATAGTGACATAACAAGATGAACGGACACTTTAGCAGCAATGATAGGCTCAAATATAACCACAATGACACCGAACTTGTCATTGTTTTGTTCTGTTGTGCATAGAGTTCTGTCAGAAAGGAATCAAAGAAACTTAACACGTACCATAGATTTTTAGATGTATACAAAGTGTAGGTATTGAGTATAAAAATGTGTTAGACTAAGTATATTGTTGTTGGTATGTGCCGTGGAGTCGGTTCCGACCCATAGCGACCCTGCATAGGGTTTCCGAGGCTGTACATCTTTACAGGAGCAGAAAGCCTCATCTTTCTCCTGCGAACAGCTGGTAGTTTCGAACTGCTGACCGTGAGATTAACAGCCCGACACTACCAGAGGTCCTTAGACTAAGTATATTGTTGTCATTGTTAAGTGCCGTCGAGTC
>NW_006408523.1:35130825-35140751 GCF_000296735.1 Chrysochloris asiatica | reverse complement strand
ACAACAACAACAACAATACAACATGTACTAGAAAGTATTAATATTATTTATAATTCAACCATGAGGAATGTGTGTTCCTCATAGGTAGTTAGGAGATGTGCTTGAGTAGTCCAACTAATGAAAAGTATTAACACTGCTTCACATAATTATCTGGAAATTTAGAAAAAGAAAGATGGGGTCAAAAATACTAAAATGAAAAGCCATATTTTTTGCTAAATTTTAAAGGGGAAACGTCAAACAGAATCATGCCAGTACCTAGATCTTTCAAAGCTGGTATTAAGAGAAGGGCACTGGCATGATTAAACTCTGCATACCAGGTACTTACTACTGTTTTTAAGTGTCATAAAATCAGTTACTACTCATAGTGATCCTGTATAGGGTTACTGAAGCTTTCATTTTTAATCTTTGCAGGAGCTGAAAGGCTTATCTTTCTCTTGTGGAGCTGATGTTAGACTTCAAATGCAGACCTTGTGGTTTTCATTCTAATGCTTATTGTATGGTGTCACCACACTCCCAGACCAGATTTTAGGAGATGCATTGATTTGCTCAACAATGAAACAATGTCTGAATAACAGTTAAAATTGTAGTCACCAACTGACTAAATTTACAAAAATCCACTGTCATTGTAAAAAATTAATCTGTTTTTTGTACAAGCCAGATTTTTATTATAGTTTAGTGTCATCCAATAGGGACAGACTCATAGTGACCTTATGTAAAACAGAACAAAACATTGCCAGGTCTTACACCAACATCACAATCATTGCTACACTTAAGCCCATTGAGGGTGCCACTTAACCAATCCATCTCATTGTGGGTCTTCCTCTTTTTCACAGACCCTCCAATTTGCCAAGCATGATGTCTTTGTCTAGGGATGGGTACCTTCTAATAATACATCCAAAGATATAAAGTCTGGTCTTCCTGGCTTCTAAGTACATTCTGGCTGTATTTTTTCCAGCACCATTCTGTTTGTTGGTGGTCCACGGTACTTTTAATTTCCCCTCCAACACGATTACTCTAATGAATAAATTCTTCTAAGTTCTTCCTTATTCACTATCCAGCTTTTACATGCATATGAGCTTATTGAAAATACCATGGCTTCGGTTAGGTGCATCTAACCCTCTAAATGACATCTTTGCACTTGAGCACTGTAAAGAGGCCGTGTGCAGCAGATTTGCCTAAAGTAATGCATCATTTCATTTCTTGACTGCTGATTACATAAGTTGCTGTTGTTAAATTTCATTGAGTTGGTTCCAACTACTATCTACCCTGTCTAGGGTTTCTTATGAGTGGATGGTGGCTTTGAACTGCTAACCTGGCAGTTCAAAATTACCTTGTATCCCAGCACATTATTCTGCAGCACTACTCCAACTGATGGTAAATTATAGTAAAGTGAAGTTTTTGATAAATTCAATCTTTTCTCCATTTATCTTGATATTATTTATTAGTCCAGTGGTGAGCATTTTTGTTTTCTTTACATTGAGGTGCAATCCATAGAGAAGGCTGTGGTCTTTGATCTTCATCCATAAGTATTTTAAATGTGCTTCACTTTCAGCAAGCAAGGTTTTATCACCTGAATTTCTTGGGTTGTTAATGAGTCTTCCTCCAATCCTGATGTATCATTGTTAGTCATGTAATACAGCTTCTCAAATCATTTGCTCTGCATACAGGTTGAATAAGTCTAGTGAAAGAATAGAACCCTGGTGCACACCTTTCCTAATATCAAATCATTTATTGTCTACATGTTCTTTTCAAATAATTGTGTCTTGGTCTATGTATGGGTTCCTCGTGAGCACAATTAAGTGTTCTAGAACACTAATTCTCCACAATATTGTCGATAGCTTGTCATGGTCCTCACAAATGAAAGAGTAACAGAGTCAGTAAAGCAGAGGAAAGCATCTTTCTGGTGTTCTCTGTTTTCAATCAAGATCCATCTGATGTTAGCAATGGTATACCTAATTGAAAATCCTCTTCTGAATATGGCCTGAGTCTCTGACAGTACCCTGTCAATATACTGCTGCAGCCATTTTTTAAATTATCTTTAGCAATATTGTACTTGCATGTGATATTAATGACATTGTCCAATGATTTCCTCATTCCATTGGGTTACCTCTTTTTGAATGGAGATACACGTGGATTTCTTCTCATCAGTTGGCCAGATAGCTGTCTTGCAAATTTCTTGAGTTTCTCCAGTGCCACATCAGTTTAATGAAATATCTCAATTTATATTCCATCAATTCTCTGTGCCTTGTTCTTTGCCAATACCTTCATTATACCTTGGATTTCTTCCTTCAGTACTATTTGCTCTTGATCATATGTTGCCTCTTGGAATGATTGAACATTGACCATTTCTTTTTGGTACAGTGGCTGTGTATTCCTTTCATCTTTTTCATCATTCAGTATTTTACCCATAGAATCCTTCAACATTTTAAGTTGAGGCTTAAATTTCTTATTCAATTCCCCCAGCTTGTGAAATGCTGAGTGTGTTCTTCCCTTTTGATATTCTAACTCCAGATCTTTACACATTTCATTAGAATATTTGATTTTGTCTTCTCAACCTGCCTTTTGAAATTTTTTATTAATCTCTTTTACCTTTTTATTTCTTTCATTTGCTTTAGCATCTCTATGCTGGAGAGCAAATTTCAGAGTCTTATATGACATCCATTTTGGCCTTTTCCTTCTTTCTTGTCTTCTTAATTTCCTTTTGCTTTCCTCAGTTATGATCATATTGATGCCATCCCACAACTCTCTGGTCTTCAGTCATTAGTGGCTAATTCATCAAATCTGTTCTTCAGACGATCTCTAAATTCAGGTGGGATATGTTCAAGGATGTATTTTGGATCTTGTAGACTTGTTTTAATTTTCCTCAGCTTCCGTATGAACTTGAATAGGGGCAGCTGATGATATGTTTCAGAGTATATCCCTGACCTTGTTTTGATCAATGAGTTTTTCCACCATCTCTTTCCACAGATGTAATCAATTTGATTTCTGTGAATTCCACTTGGTGAGGTCCATGTGTATACTTGTCTTTTATGGTGTTTATAAAAGGTATTTGTAATGAAGAAGTTCCTGGTCTTCTTGTAAAATTCTATCATGTGATTTCCAGCATCATTACTGTCACCAAGGCCATATTTTCTAGTGATTGATCCTTCCTCTATATTCTCAACATTTGTATTCTAATTGCCAGTAATTATCAATACATCTTGATTGCATGTTTAATGAATTCTTGACTGAAGGTGTTGGTAGAATTCTTCAATTTCATCATAACTAGCTTTAGTGGTTTGTGGGTAAATTTGAATAACAGTTGTATTGACTAGTCTTCTTGTAAGCATATTTACATAGCACAGAAGGTGTTGTACTTCAAGATAGAACACAACATCATTCCTCTACAATTAATCATTTTCATCATAGTAAATAATGTGATTGTCAGTATCAAAATGGCCTATATCATTCCTTTAGTTCAATAATGCCTAGTATATTGATATTCATGTGTTCCATTTCACTTTTGACAACTTCCAAGTTTCCTAGATTCCTATTTTGTACATCACATATTCTGATTGTTGTTGTTGTTGTATGCGTTACAGTCGGTTCTGACTCATAGCGACCCTGTACAGGGTTTCCGTGGGTGTAAATCTTTACGGGAGTAGAAAGCCTCATCTTTCTTCCACGGAACAGCCGGTAGGTTTGAACTGCTGACCGATTCATAACCACTATGCTAACTAATGGCTATTTACAGATGTTTCTCCTCACTTTTGAGTTGTTCTCCATTAGCAAATAAAGAATCTAAAAACTTTCTACATTTGCATCATTGCTGTCAACTCTACTTTAAGGAGGCAGCTCTTTCCCAATTGTATTGTGAGTGTCTTCCCACCTAAGTTCAGTTTCTGGCACTGTATCTGACAATATTCTGGTGCTCTTCTCCACGTTTCAATATCCAATGTTCTGGTGCTATCTGACAGTGTTCTACTGCTATTCATAAGGTTTTCAGTGACTACATATTTGGAAGTAGTCTGTCTATCTTTCTTCCCAGTTTGTCTTAGTCTAGAAGCTTATCCGAAACTGAGGCTATAAATCTCTAGAGGAGCAGAAAGCCTCATCTTTCTCCCATGGAGCCAATGGTAGATTCAAACTGCTGACCTTATGGTTAGCAGCCCAACTCCTAACCTACTACTACACCAGAGCTCCTTTTTCACTACAATAATCACACAATGAATGACTCTGCTTGCATTTAACATATGGGTTACATAGCTTCCCGAATCACAGGAATAAGCAAGCTGCCACAGTATAACAAACTGACAGATAAGTGGGGGATGAGTCAGATAGGTGAGTTAAATGGAGGTGCAGTGGGAATCACCAATCCTGCATCCTTCAAATCCTTGATTGTGGCACTAATCCCTGCAATCCCTCCAGTAATGTGGTATTGCTTTTGATTTACTTTTATCGTAGGCAGAGGTAGTAATTTTACAGGGTTCTATGTTGCTTTTCAAATCATAAAAGTCCTCATTTTACATTTCTGAGATCCAATATTAGGGTTCTGCCAATTGCTGCGTATGTCTATCCCAATTATGCATTCTAGAATTGGGGAAATCACTACAGGATGAGTTCAGGGACCCACTGGACCCACAGTGAGATGAACGTTAGCTACAGATCTGTAAACTGGTACAAGTCTGGATATTGATTGAGAGGCTGTGACTCTATTAGGGCAATTCAAGTTAGATTGCCATTCACTTGACCTAGAATTCTTCCTCTTATAGAGATCAAGAAAATCTTTAGTAGGTTTCCCATCTATTTCACTCCAAGGTACACCTTGTGTAAGTAGCCAACACCATATGTTCAGACTATTCTGTCCTTTTTGGTAATCACACCTACATTGTCTTTGTCAATTAAGTGATGCCATTGGCCACTACGACCATGGGATTCAATCAGCCCCATTGTAGTTAAGTGTCTTTATTCAATTTAGGCAGTTCCCGCTGTCAAATCTAATTTACATAAAAGAGCAATCACAGCAGTCTTCAAGGAGCCTGGGGCTCCCTTCACAAATTAGTTCCTCACTTTTAATTCCTGGTGTGGCTCTGTAGGATTCAGTAGTGGGCTAAGAACCTCAAGGTTGGTAGTTCAAACTCACCAACTGCTCCATACACAGGATCACTATGAGCTGTAACTAACTCAATAGCACTTAACAACAACAGCAACAATTATGGTAAAAAAAAAAAAAGTTCTTGTAGAGTAGTGGTTTAAGAGTTGGGTTGCTAATCACAAGATGAACAATATGAATCTACAAGCTGTTCCATAAGAGAAAGATGAGACTTTCTGCTCCTGTAAAGATTCATAGCATCATAAATCCTATAAAGGGTCACTATGAATCTGAATGACTTCAAGGCACATAACCACTACCTCAACTGTGGTAAAAGGTTTGTCCTCTGGGAACTCCATGTGTGGATCTATGGGCCTATCCTAATGAATCCAATGTAACATGCCAATTTCTCAATACCTTTAGATTCCTCTTCTGCAGAATACCAAGGAAGGTCTGGTACTTACTTCAACTTGATAAACTGTAGCCCACTGAGCAATTCATGCTTCAGTGAACCAACCAAATAAACTAGATCCTCTCTTACCCTCTCAAACTGAAATGCTGAATAAAGAATCTGTACTTAGTGAACCCATATCAATAAACAGAGACTGATACAATCCTATGTTCCTTGCACCATTATCCCACACCTTTAGAAGCCATTCATACACATATTCTCCAGGTTTCTATTTATACATATTAGGAAAATCAAGCAGTTCTTTTGGAGTGTGGTGCACTTCTTCCTGGGTCAAAATTTGTATTCACTTTTGGGGTCTTAAATATAGTTATAAGTCTAGAAGCAATAATTGGAGAAGGTGTTTCATGGGAGCATTCAGCAGTGTCTTACAAAACATCTGCCTTAAGTGATGTCCCAGGCAATGCATCAAGCATCATCTCAGCACAGTCAGGATAATCTTAGGAGGGTGGGCAGAGGGGCTAATAGTTCTACCGTTAATAGATCAGCAGCAAAGATTGAGTAATCTCTTCAGGTGGGAGGGGCAAAGAGTCTAGGTCAGATGAATCAAAATCAACAATTCAGACCTCAGGCAGGCAGGCCTAGCAGGCAGATCCAACATTTAGTCGGGTAAGCAAGCAGATGATACAGCAGGTCACTAGCTCAAGTCCAAAGGCCAGAGAATGAACCAAATATATGATTCAGACTTAGCAGAGAGCAAGCAAGCTTTGTGTGTGTGTCTACTCTATTGAAAGCAGGCCACAACCCTGAGGAAACATCCTCTTAATTTATTGGCTACTCAAAGAAGACATCATCGCAGTGTTAATTTCATCATATTAGATATCATCTTGGGTCTAACTACATCTCAACTAACAAACCCCTGAGCATCTTGGCCTAGTCAAGTTATCACAAAATCATAACTATCACATCAATAAATAAATTTAGTAATCTAAGTACTTCAATTCATTTAGGTTAACTCACATTTACTTGTAATGCTGCAATTATATTATTAAGAGTTAAGAGTCTTTTCGCTCTGGGAGTTTAGAGTTAAATATGGATAAGATGGGGTAAAATCAAGCACATATTACAGGCATTTTTTAAGGTTAGAGATAATAACTATATTTGGAATTAAAAAATATTGACTATGGAAATTAGCTATATTTTATATCCTGATCATTTAACTTTGCAACTTATTTTTAATGTATAATAGAGTGATAGGTTTCAGATATTTGATTTTAATTTCAGTTTTGTGAGGAATTTAGATTTTGCAAACAGAATTAGAATGCTAAAGACAAGACTTTACGAATATGAACTTACAGAATTAGAATGTTTGAAATAGACTTTATGAGTATTCATTTACTTTAATCGATTTTAAATTATGCTTTAAATAATTTTGATTAAAGTGGAAGTCAGTGAGATGGTAAGAGAACATATTACTTATAATATATATACGTATATATTTTAGTTTTTGTTAAGTGTCCTTGAGTCGATTCCAACTCTTAACAACCCTGTAAAGGGCTTTCAAGGAGCAGCTGTTGAGTTTGATCCACCAACCTTGTGGTTCCAACAGCGCCACACAAATGCTGCGGTTTTATTAGAATAAATTTTTATGAGTGAATTTTAAAGGTATGTGATTTCTTCTTTCTCTCTCTCTGAAATCCATTTCTCTTCCCCTCCTTAACTCTTCATTAAAAAAAGAAAAGTACACAGCATTTATTCTTTCTGAAGCCAAATGTATTGAGTTGGATACTTAGAGAAGTCACTGAAACTTTCTAAGCACCAATTATCTCATCCATAAAATGAGATGCATAAATCAGACAATGTTAAAAAACACTGGACCAAGATAACAAAACAAAACAAAACAAAACCCCAGACAATTAGAAATATCTGAAGACTATAATGTAAAGATGCAGATTTCTTGAAAAACCAATCATGAAAAAAAAAAAAAAAATATGTGTTTGCATACATGTATGAGACTCCACAATCTGAAAGAGTTTGCTGAGTAATGATAGAAGAGTTCCTGCAGCGCTGCGAGGCCTTCCAGTCCAGACTTGATTAGAAAGGAGAGACCTCACTGAGCACTTTGGGCACTCAATTGAAACCTCAAAATGCCACTCTTTACTTATCTTTTTGAAGGCTGAAATTATTTCTTGAAAATGTCTGCTGAACATTTTAAAGATTAATTCGGACTGCTCCTTTATCACTTGGACCAAGATTGATTCACAGTTCATCCTGTGAGAAGCTAAAATGATCAATTTTCCCAGACTTTGGAACATTTAAGTACCCAGATATATAACTGAAGATCCTGTAACTTTAAAAACAAACAAACAAAAAATCTCTCCCAAATGTGAAGATTTTGCTTGAGGTACATGTTTTGCTCATGAGAAATTTTCATAAGAAGTTTACCTAAAATTTATCATGATGCTTCTAAACAATTAATTGATTTTTTAAAATTAGAAATTACAATTACACAAATTATATTTAATTAATAAATAAATAATGTAATAGAATGTTTATTGTAGACATTGAAATTCTTTAGCTACTTATCTTCAAAATTTGAAAAGCATAGTTATTCTTCAGGTAAACAAAAACAAATGAAAAAATACATGGAAAGAGAGTTTACATTAAAATTCTGAGTCCATATGACCTAGTAGAAGTCTAAGTCTCACAACTTGTAAATGCCTACCTAGAGTATTCCTTGGAGAATGCTCTTATTAGTAACAAAAGTATATTTTTTAAAAGAGTAAGTTATGTATATTTACCAAGGAGAGGCAATTAAGGCTAGAAACTATCTGTCTTTACCCGTACAGTTTTCTCAACTAAATATTCATGTTGGTTTACCATTTTAATTGCTTTGTATATTGCTATTGATTATTTTAATGAGCCAATTTTTAATATTTAAAGCATAGTGTTTTCTTATATTGACTCACATGTTTAAACTGTTAATTGAAGCTACTGTAATTACCTGTTTTGTAATAATATAATTATATGTGTGATATATTTTGAAACTATGCCAATTTCACTTGTCTTAGTTTTCTGAGGAAGAAACAGCCTTGTTTAAATTCTCATTTGTATATAAATTTTTAAAAGAATAACATTTGATTTTCAGATATATATGAAGAAGCAACAAGGAAACAGAAGAAACAATTCTCAAAATAAAAAGCCACCTGGAACTTTCTGTCCTTCAGCTGATGGAAAGAATCTGGATCTCGTCAGCAGGAATCATTCATCAGCAGGAATCAGTCCCAGACTTCATGCTTGGAAAAGTTGAGGGTCCTCGAAAAAGAGGAAAATCCCCAACAAGATGGCCTGACACAATGACAACTACAAAGGACTCAGACATAACAGGTATGAGGATGACACTGGATCAGGCAGTGCATCCTTGTGTTGTGTACAGAGTAGCTGTGAGTTGGAACTGCTTGGATGAATGCAACAACAACCTGTAAATTTTCACAATCCTGAGCTTGATCAATTTTGTGTTTCCTACTGATACTTTTAAAGGATCCCTGCTGGCACAATGGGTTAGTCTTTGGAATACTGGGCACAAAGTCATCTGTTAAAAAATAACTGGTTTGGAGAAAGATGAGGCTGTCTGCACAGGTAAAGATTTACAGTGCCAGAAACCTAATATGAATTGGAATAGAAGGTCAATATGAGTTAGAATAGAATGGATTGCAGTGGTTAAGCTTATTGATATATTAACAGATGGTCAAAAACTCGGTCTTTTATAAAAAACAAATCTATTATCAGATACAGTGTTGGAATATGAAAACATGATGAATGGCACCAGAATATTATCAGATATCATGCCAGAAGATGAGCCCCTAATGTTGGAAGGTGCTCGAAAGGTGACTGGAGAAGTTCTGCCTCCTCAAAGTAAAGTTGACTGTGATGATGTGAATGTAGGTTTGGGGATCTTCATTTTTTGATGGGGAGAAACAATTGTAAACATCCATTAATAATCAGAATATGCTGTTGTTGTTGCTAAGTACCATCAAGTCAGTTCCAACCCATAGTGACCCTGTAGAGGGTTTCCAAGGAACAGCTTGGTGAGCTTGAACTGCCGACCTTGCAGTTCAAACAGCTTTGCAGTCTGGTGCATTAACCCACAGCACCACACCAGGACTCCAATCAGAATATAGAACTTACAAAATATAAATCTAGACTAATTGAAAGTTTTCACAGATGAAATGGAACACATGAAGAACAATATGCTAGGCATTAGTGAGCTGAGATGGACTGGTATTGGCCATTTTTAATATGACAATCATGTGGTTTATTATGCCATGTTCAAAAAATTGAAGAGAAATGGTGTAGAACTCATCATCAAAAAGAAAATTTCAAGATCTATCTTGAAATAAAACACTTTCTGTGATAAGATAATATCCATATGCCTACAAGGAAGAT
>NW_006408523.1:35128595-35130615 GCF_000296735.1 Chrysochloris asiatica | reverse complement strand
TAAAATTGGTGATGATGAAATTGAAGAATTCAACAAATTTCTTCTGTGTGAAATTTATCAAGTATGCAATAAACATAAATTGATAATTATTGATGATTGGAATGTGAAGGTCGTAAATAAAGAGGAAGGATCTGTAGTTGGAAAATGTGGCTTGGTAATAGAAATGATGCTGAAGATTGCATCGTAGAATTATGCAAAGCCAATGACTTACTCATTTAAAATACCTTTTTAAACAACATTAAATGTGATTGTACAGATAAACCTAACCAGATGAAATACCTAGGAATAAAATTGACTACATTTGTGGGAAGAGACACTGGAAACAGTATCATAAGACAAAATAAAGCCTGGTGTCTACTGTGGAACAGATATCAATTGCTTATATGAAAGTTCAGGCTGAAGCTAAATAAAATTAAATCAAGTCCCCAAAATCCAAAATACAATCTTGAACATTTTCCACCTGAATTTATCTCAAGAACAGATTTAAACCATTAGACACTCATGATGGAAGACCACAAGAGTTGTGGTATGACATCAAGAACGTCATACAAGAAGAAAGTGAAAGGTCACTAATAAGACTGGAAAGAAAAACCAACCAACAAACAAACACCAAAATGGATGCCAGAAGAGATTCTGAAACTTGTTCTCCAGTGTATAGATTCTATAGCAAATGGAAGAAAAGAGGAAGTTAAAGCACTGGATAGAAAATTTCAAGGAGCAGCTCAAGGGGACAGAGTGAAGTATTATAATAAAACGTGCAAAGAACTAGAGTTAGAAAACCAAGAGGGAAGAAGAGCATGCTCAGCATTTCTCAAACAAAAAGAACTGAATAAAAATTTCAAACCTTGACTTGCAGTATTGAAGGATTCTATGGACAGAATATTGAATGATGCAGAAAGCATCCAAAGAAGATGGAATACACAGAGTAACTGTATCAAAAAGAAATGACCAATGTTCAACCATTTCAAAAGGTAGCATATGACCAAGAAGAGAGGGTACTGAAGGAAGAATTCCAAATTGCACTGAAGGTATTAATGAAAACAAGACTTCGGGAATTGAAGGAATTCAAATGAAAATATTTCAAGAAACTGATGTGGCATCAGAGGCACTCACTCATCTATGCCAAGGAATTTGGAAGACAGCTACCTAGGCAACTAATTGGAAGAGATAAATATTTGTGTACATTTGAAAAAGAGGCAACTCCGTTGAATGCTGTGGAAATCATGTAACAATATCATTAATATAACATGCAAGTAAAATTTTGCTGAAAATAATTGAACAGCCACAAAAGTACATAGAGAGGGGACTGCCAGAAACTCTCAAGCAGGATTCAGAAGATAATGTGGAACTAGAGATGTCAGATAGAGCTTTGCTGAAAGCAGAGAATACCAAAAAAGATGTCTACTTTTGCTTTATTGGCTATGTAAAGGCTTTTGACTGTATTAGATCATCACAAACTACACATAATATGGCAAAGAATGGGTATTCCAGAATACTTGATTGCACTAATGATGAGCCTGTCATAGACCAAGAGGGAGATGTTCAAGCAGAGTAATGAGAGAGTAAATTGTTTAAAATCAGAAAATGTGCCTTCCAGGGCTGTATTCTATCATTATAAGTATTCAATATTTATGCTTAGCAAATAATCCAAGAAGATATATTTTATGAAGAAGTGTGTGGCATCAGGATTACAAGATGACTCATTAACAACCTATGATATGAAGCTGATACAACCCTTGCTTGCTGAAAGCAAAGAGAATTTAAATTTTTACTGATGAAGAACAAAGACCACATCCTTCGGTATGGATTGCAGTTCAATGTAAAGAAAGAAAAATTACCACTGGATTAATGAATAACATCATGATAAATGAAGAAAAGGTTGACATTATCAAATAATTCATTTTTCTTGGATTCACTCTCAACACTCATCGAAGCAGCAGTCAAGAAATCAAATAATGTATTGCACTGGAAAATCTGCTGCACAAGATCTCTGCAAAGTGTCTAAGAGCAAATATATCAG
>NW_006408523.1:35116895-35119630 GCF_000296735.1 Chrysochloris asiatica | reverse complement strand
TGTTATTCCACAACTCATGTGGTCTTCGGTCATTGGTGTCTAATGCATCAAATCTGTTCTTGAGAAACTCTCTACATTCAGGTGGAACATAGTAAAGGTCATATTTTTTGACTCTACTGGCTTGTTCAAATTTTCTTCAACTTTAGTCAGAGTATATGAGTAACTGATGGTCTGTTCTATTGTCAGCCCTTGACCTTGTTTTTTTCTGGTTTGCTGGAACTGCCAAACTTGTGGTTACCTGTTCAGTGTTCTTTTCATAGCACCAATTATGTAAGTTCATAATTGTCTAAGAAATATTGTAATAAATAGGTAAAAATATTGTGGAAAAGTATTTCACATTAATACATTAAAATATTTCATAAAGAAAACTTATTTGGATTAATAGTTAATTTCCTGAGCATAAAAAATGGCTAAAAGCTCTGATTCAATCCCAATGTTGAAATATGATGATCTGAACACAATTCTCATATGATCTACATAAACACAATCTTTGAGAAAGGCTTTTCCTCACCCTCTCTTTGTTTTTCTTCTCCACTGAGTTTCAGGAATTAAGTAAAGGAAACCTTCCAATACCAATAAAATAACTAAGAACTCAGAGAACAAAGCTAAAAGAGTATGCCTTCAAATGTTTACAGTTTCAACTAAAATTAAATAAAATGTGTGAACATGGGTGTTTTGCTTTGTTTTGTTTTAGTGATACAAGTGGAAAGAAGACATGAAATGGAAAAGGCTGTCTGACTACAAGAATTTTCATATTTTCATCTACAATGTTAATCAACCAAACCAAGAGCAAACAAGTCCTAGGCAGAATGGCACCTGATTTTAAAATAAGTTGTGCAAAGACTCAAAAGAGAAATATCTAAGACTATTTCTTGATTAAGGCTTTTGTAAATTTTTTTTATTTTTATTATTTTCAGTGGATTCATTAATCTGAAGCAGAATATTTTCTTTTATATTAATAGTACTAGCATCCTAAAAAGATTTTAGCAATAACATCTTTCTGGCTTTTTATTTTGTATTTTTAATTAAAATACAAATACTTTAAAAATAAAATATTACAATGAATGGTTTTTTAATGTTTTCTGAAATTAGAAGATCTAATCAAGCACTGTAGCATGATAAATTACAAAGGAAAAAATTACTTTTTGAATATATATCTTTGAATCCTGTTTAGTTTGCTGACTTACAGACCACAAAGTGACATTTTCTTTGTTTTGCTTCATTTTATTTTGTTTTGAGTTTTGGTCACTAGACAGGATTTCTAATTTAATATGGAAATTTAGGAACTCATTTTAGAATAGAAATAGCATAATTTCTACTCAGAGAATGTCCCCAAGTAATCATTGCTACACAATAGCATTTTCTTCAAGATAGCGAGAGTACTATAATTGATGATTTGGATATGGAATTATTACGTACTAATAACAGCGCATGGCCTATTACCATGGGATATCTCCTGCTGCTTTATAATTAGCTCTGTGTGAGGTTTGGATAAGTTGCTTCAAACCTCACGAACTGTTCACCAGGTAAAATATAATGGCTCCTTGGGAGCCAATTAGCTTGGCCTGTCAAGGCCAATTTCAGCAGTTTTTAGTTTGTGGATTATAACCTAAAAAGCTGTAATTGTGGCAAACATACAGGGGAGTTGACATGCTAAAAAGTAATGCCTGCTTTGATAATACAAATTCTTTCCTATTTATGTTTGTTCATTATTGTAATAAAAAATCATTGCTTGGCATTATCTGTGCTTTGACCTTGCTGGATTGTATTGCCTACAACTAACAATAACTTATGATTTTTATTTCAGAACAGATTATTAATTTTTATTGAAAATAAGAAAGAGAAAAAGAAGTTAGACCCACATGTCTTTTTACACAGATAATACTAAAAAGGATGCTTTACTAATTGAATCCATCATAATGCCACAGATTAGTCATATCTTATAATGCATTTCTTTTTTTTTTTTTTTTTTTTTTTTTTTGTGGAGGGTTATTCAATATGACTACGTAGTCATATTCTACATAACCAGACAGCTAGGCTAATTTTGACAAGTAATATATTTTCCCCTTTGTTTTTAAAGCAAATCAGCTAATAGCACCTTGGATTTCATAAAATTAGTGACAACCTAACTTTCTGTTAAATATGAGTTCAGAAAAAGCTCCCAAAACTCATATTCAGCATACTCACACTTTTATTTAGTAAAACTATAAAATAAAATTTTAAAATGATGACTAAGAAGTAATGTTTTATTTAGAATACAATTCTGTAGTTTATTGGAGTTGACTATAAAGTCCTCATGTAGCACAGTAGACTAAGTCCTGGTTTGGTAATCACAAGATCAGCAGTTCAAACCCACCAACAACTCCTTGAAAATCATATACAGAATCACTATGATTTGGGACCAACTTGATGGCACTTAACAGTACCACCATAAGGAATTTCCATGTTTCTTGCTCCTGACCACACAGAAGCTAAATCGTCTAGAACAGCCACTGTATATGTATGAATCAGTAGTATTCATTTGTTATGTTTATAAAATGCTGTATGAAATTAAAAATAAAAACATAAAACTTTTTTAAAGTTGTTTAGTGTCGTTGAGTCACCAAGGAGTGCCTGGTAAGTTTGAACCTCTGAACTTGTGGTTCAAACCAACCTTGTGACCAGTGCTTTTTCCCAGAGTGCCACACCAGTATTCTGTATATCTGGCTCAAAACAATTTTACTTGAGTTTTTTTT
>NW_006408523.1:35114420-35116795 GCF_000296735.1 Chrysochloris asiatica | reverse complement strand
AATTGTCAACGAATTCATTTTCCCTAGCGCCACACTTTACAAAGAGGGTTTAGATATATTGTGGATTAGTTAAAATATATCTTATGATATTTAACTGGATGACATGATAGCATTAATATTTTGTTCTCATCAATTAATTTTAAGTTCCAATCTCATTAACAGAAATGTCATTTAAGCATTTATTTAGAAACTTGATAAAGCTTTTCTAGAATAGATATGAAAGAATATAGATATTATACATATATAATTTGGTATATGATTTCTTCTGTATATTTTCACCTCAATTTTTAAAAAGTATTATAGAAAACTATGTGGACTATGCAAAAAGAGAAATGTAAGCATTTCCCTACCAGCTACTAAGATTTTTCATAATACCACTGCAATGAATATAGAGTATTATTTAAGAATCTTTACAAAGGTTTGCATGTATAAACTGTGAATTTAAGTCAATTATACAGACAGTATATAGCATCAGCTTCATATGAGGGTTGCTTACTTTGTACCTCCATGAAAACTTTATATTCAGATGGCAGTTAGTATCTAAGCCAACATAACATTTTTAAATTTAACTAAATATCAACATTTTTGGTTTAATTTATTTTTATATTTGGTAGTTTTCTATTGCTACTGTACTAAATTATTAGAAGCATAATGGCTGACGTATCACACATTTACCAATCAACAACATCCTTATAAATGGAGAAAAGATAAATCTTGTGAAAGACTTAATGTTTCTTCACTCAGTCATAAACAGTCAGGAAGCAGCAAACAAGAAATCAAACAACATATTGCATTGGTCAGATTTGCTGCACAAGACCTTTTTAAAGTGTTGAAGAGCAATGACGTCAGTTTGAGGCCTGACCCAAACCATGGTATGTTCAACAATCTCATATGCATATAAAGTTGGACAGTGAATAAGGAAGATACAGAATTGATGTGTTTGAATTATCATGTTGGAGGAGATTATTGAATGTACCATGGATTGCCAAACAAATCTGTGTTGAAAGAAGTACAGCCAGAATGCTCCTTGGAGCCAGCATGGCCAGACTTGTCTTTTTTACTTGAGACATATTATGAGGAAGAACCAGTCCCTGGAGAACAATATCATGTTTGGTAAAAGAAAAAGAGGAAGACCCCCAATGAGATAAACTGGTACAGTGGCAGCATCAGTAGGTTCAGGCATAGTTATGATTGTGAGGTTGATGCAGGACTGGGCACTGTTTCGTTTCATTGTATATAGGGTTGCTATGAATTGGCACTGACTCAATGGACCCTAAAGAAACCAACACAATTATTCTATAAAAATTATATTTCTTTCATATTTAAAGTGGCAAATTAATTTTTTTGTTAAAGTTCTATAAATTTGGACTTTGAAATGCATTTTCACATGTATTTATTAATTTAGTTTTATCCTTTATAATCCATATCTCTTTTCAGTGTAAATAATGAGACAATTTCCATGTAACTTAAGAAAACATTTTAAATAAACATACAATATGAATAAAACTTTTATGTTGATAAAGTCAAACTTAAAATGTGTGAGATTTTGATGATGCTTATTCCTACTTAAATGTATAGTGATTGAAAGAGGTGATAGTCACATACAGAAAAATTACACTAGAAGTTAGAGTTGTCTTGATTTTTAAATTGCCTTAGTCATTCTATATAAATCAGAATAAATCATTCTATATAAATCAGATGTAAGTTCAATATATCTGGCAAATTTTCCTTAGCACAAAATTTCATTTTCAGTGTAAAATTAAGCAATTCATTTTCATAATGTATACAATAGTTAAAATTTGTTACATCTGACAACTTCAGATGACTCAGAAGGTATAAAAATAGCTCGATTTATGTTGCTGTCACCATAAGCAAATTCAATCACACCAGTAATAAGTCCTTCCTTTTAGTAGTTGAAATCCAGAAATCTTAGAGAAATACTTCCTTTTCATGTTTTGTTGTATTTTTCTTGGTCTTTCTTTTCATTGAGAAAATTCATATCACCAGTGACTATTACCTTTGGTTTATGGTTGGATGAAAACTTGGATTGAAGCACATCTATAAATGTCTGATCATCTAAATATTGTAAATCATTTAATCTCTTCATTCTTCAGTTTCACCTCTTGTCTGTGAGTTTGTTATACTGTGGTGGCTTGTGTGTTTCTTTGATGCTATAAGCCAGCCATGTGACCAATATTTTGAATAATAGCAGGATCACTCATCGTGGACAGCTTTCCGCAGAGTTTCCAAATTAAGGTAGATTAGGAAGAAGCAGAAGCAGATCACTTTAGAACGGTTAGGTACTGAAAACCTCATGTATAACTTAGAACATTGTCTGATACCGTACTAGAAGATGAGACCTTCAGTTTGGGAGG
>NW_006408523.1:35103182-35105215 GCF_000296735.1 Chrysochloris asiatica | reverse complement strand
GGAGGGGCCTCAGTGGAGATGTGGATGATGTCTGTTACTGAACTTTTATTAGACACTAGTGATAATATCTGAATTGCAACTTTGATGCTATTAAATTATTCATTTCAAACATAAAAAGGTATAAAATATGCAAGTCAATAAAGCAAATCTGTTTAAATTTTAATAAACTCTATATATACCGTCTACTCTAGTATCTAATAACAATAACATATAGAATACCTGAAAGCATTTGGAAACTAAGAAGCACATTTCCACATAATCTATGATAAGGATGTATAACAAGAGAAATTAGAAGAATCTATGAAACTGAATAATATTAAAATGGCAACCTGTCAATGTGTATTATATGCAACTAAAAACCAGGGCTCTAAAATAAATGCTTATATTACAAAATTATTATATCAATGATCTAAGATTCTACCTAGTAAATCAGATAAGAGCATATTCAACACAAAGAAAATTCAAGTAGAGGGGAAAATAAATAAGAGCAGCAATCAATAAAATAAATTCACCATAGCCAAGATTGGTTGTTTGAAAATTATATTGAATCATTGAAAAATAAATTAATAATATTGCTTACTCTCAAACAAGGTTAACCAAGTAATTAAAAAAAATAAAAAAAGTGCCAATGGTAATAAAATTAAAGAAGCTATTACTATTGAGGCATTAAAAAGAATAATACATATATATGCATATAACTTTGTGTCAAAATATTAACAGTGCAGACTAAATAGTCTATAAGACATACTTACACACACAAATGGAAAATTTGAATAACCCTTATCTATCATGATCTAAAAAAATATAAATAAATAAATAATTCCCACAAATAGAATGTTCACCTCTACTGGCTTCATTGATGTTTATGAAGCATTGCAGAAAATCAAACTGTCAAATACTCAAAATTTTTATTATTGAATTTATTCTTATTGCTACCAAAACTCTGATATTGAAACCTGACAGTGTCATTAACAGAAAAGTAAAATAGCACTCCAGTATTTCTCATGAGCAGGCACATAAAAATAATTAACAATTAAGTCAAAATTTAAAATCCAGATATTTAACTTCCTCATCACATAGAAGAGTTTCATGCCATTTTCCCATCAATTTCTTCAAAGATTGATAGGAAATTCAGTTTCTAGTGCAACTGATTAGTTTTGATTATTCTTAAAATATATAATTTTAATAAAATATCTAACAAGACAAAGAATTATCTCAATGACTTCTAAGATAAATATAATACTAAAAATCTTACTTCTGGGTGAGAAAAAAAAAGTGTTATAATCTTAAATCATTCCAGCTGCCACTCAAGATCAAAGGCAATATATTACAATGACTTAGAACATTCTTTCTTCAAGTCTTCCAGACCAAAGAGAACATGTGTTCTTTTCCCTTTCCAACTTTCCTGGCTCTAAAGATTCATAAAACTATTCATTCCCAACAATTTTTAAAACACACAAATACTGTTCTAGATTCTTGTTTCTACTATGAAAGTTGATGCAATTTAAATTTTTTGTACATCAAACTGCTGAGACATTAACTAAATTATCTAAATAATAATGACTCCACCTACCATTAAAATAAATCTATGCTAAAAACTGTGTTGTGTTGTCATTAGGTGCTGTCAGTTTGGTTCCTATTCATAGCAAACCTTCTACAATTACAGCTGTGACAATCATGATAAATCCTGTTAAAAATTGCTCACAATTGAAACACAAAATCCTATCACAATCATCCCCCACCCCTTTTCACTAGATCCATCTGGAAAAGAGGAAAACTTCAGTGGGGATTCTAATTTATCCCTTCATTCTGAAACTAATTACACTTATGAAAGCTTGTAAACCAACCACTTAGTGCTTTCATGTTGTTGCTGTTAAGTGCTGTTGACTCGGTTCCCATTCATAGTGACTCTGTATAGGATATCTGAGAAGTGGTTGGTAAGTTTGAAGCTCTGACCTTGTGGTCCAGTTCTTTGTCCTACAGAGCCACACTGTTGTTGTTGTCAGGTTCCATCGAGTCGGAACCGACTCATA
>NW_006408523.1:35099651-35103082 GCF_000296735.1 Chrysochloris asiatica | reverse complement strand
TTCCAGACCTTCATTTATGACGTGGCACCACTCAAAATCAGAAGAAAAAGCTGTAGACATCCATTAACAATCAAAATATGTAATGTGCTAACTATGAATCTAGGGAAATTGGAAGTCATAAAAATTGAAATAGAATAGGCATTAAACTGAAATGAACTGGTAGTGGTCATTTTGAATCAGAAAATCATATGGTTTACTATGTCAGGAATGAAAATTAAGCAGAAATGATGGTGGTGGTGTGCCATGAAATCCATTGTGACTCATAGCGACCCTGCATGGGAATACTGAAGCTGTAAACCTTTATTGCAGCAGAAAACCTCAATTTTCTCCCGTGGAACTGCTGGTAGTTCCAAACTGCTGACTGTGAGATTAGCAGCCTGACTCGTAGTATTAATAATCAAAAAGAGCATTTAAAAATCTGTCTTGAAGTAAAATGTTTTCTGTAGTAGGATAACATCCATACATCTACAAAGAAGATCTGTTAATACCATCATTATTCAAATTTCCCCACTAAGCACTAAAGCCAGTGTTGATGAAATTGGAGAATTCTACCAACCAGTCTCTGGAGAAGGACATCATGTTTAGTCTGCAAAAAAAAGGGAAACACCCAAGGAGATGTATTTATAGGAGCAGCAGTGGGTTAAAACATATTAATAATTGAGAAGAGAGTGAAGGAGCAGGCAGTGTTTCATTCTATTGTCCATAGAGTCACTATGAGTTGGGACCATATTATATCTTGCACCAAACTGTTTAAACCCATTTTATTTACATCCATATTCAAATTCTGAAAACTACATATTTAATCATTTTAACTTGTTCCTTGTTATAAATATATTTTTGTAACATAGAAAACTACATATATAAAATATGTATTGTAATATGTAAACTACTATATGCATCTCACCTATAAGGATTATTAAGCATATTCACAAAATTACATGTTCGTGAGTTATTGATGTTCCCCAACTGATATAGTTTAGTCTTCAAAATATGAAAAGTATATAAGAAATATTAAAGAATGTCAAGATATTATTGCTTTTCTTTGAGTATAAAGGGAGTCTTCAAGTTCTTGGAAAAATAGGATTAAAGCATAATGGAATTATTTTCAATGTTCCTTTTGAAGCCCCCTTGTATAATTTTCCTTGCATATGTAGTTCTACTTTAATGTCCAAAAAACATTGTATAAAACAAATTAAAATATACTGACTATTGATTGTTGTTGTTCAGTGCTATTAAGTCGGTTCTGACTCACAGGGTTTCCAATGAATGCTGTGGGTTTGAGCCACTGACCTCAACTGTGTGTCTGACAAATTATGAACAATATCATGAAAAATTAGCTTTCTAGAACCATTAATTGCCATTAAAAGTGGCAGTCATTCAAATAGAACAAAGTAAAGAGGACTCAAAATACTGATGATGAAGATCAAAGACCACAGCCTTCAGTATGGTTTGAACCTCAATGCAAAGAAAACAAAAATCCTCACCACTGGACCAGTAAATAACTTCATGATAAATGGAGATGGTATTGAAGTTGTCAAATATTTCATTTCATAGCGGAAAGTATCCACCACACACACGGAAGCAGCAGTCAATAAATCAAATGACTTATTGTGTTGAGCAAATCTGCTGAAATTCATAAAATATTCAACAGCAAAGATGTCAGCTTGATGTCTGTTAATGAGTCTTCCTCCAATCCTGATGCCATGTTCTTCTTCATATGACCCCATTGCTCAGGTATTTGCTCAGCATACAGTTTGCATAAGTATGGTGAAAGGACACAACCCTGACTCACGTCTTTCCTGATTTTAAACCACTCATAATCCCGTGTTCTATTGGAACAACTGCCTCGTGGTCTGTGTATTGGTTCCTCATCAGCACAATTAAGTGTTCTGGATTACCCATTCTTCACAAGTTATTCTTAGTTAGCCATGATCCACACAGTCAAAAGCCTGGGCCCAAATAAACATTTATCTGGTATTCACTACTTTCAGCCAAGATCCACAAAACATCAACAATGATAGTTCCACCTCTCCTCTGAATCTGCCTTGAATTTCTGGTAGCTCTTGCTGACTTGATGGTTGTTGTTGTTGTTGTTAAGTGCCGTCGAGTCGGTTCCGACCCATAGCGACCCTGCACAGGGTTTCCGAGGCTGTAAATCTTTACAGGAGCAGAATGCCTCATCTTTCTCCCATGGAACGGCTGGTAGTTTCGAACTGCTGGCCTTAAGGTTCCCAGCCCGATTAGTAACCACTACGCAACCAGAGCTCCTTGACTTGACGGTACTTAACAGCAATAACTAAGTTAGTGTATACCTGCAACTGTTTTTGAATTATCTACTGCAAAATTCTCTATTTGCATGAGCTATTAATTATATTCTTCAATTATTTCTGCATTGCGTTGTATCACCTGTATTTGGAATGGACACAAATATGGATCTCTTCCTATCAGTTGGTCATGTAGATAGATGTCTTCCAAATTTCTTGGCATTGACTAGTGAGTGCCTCAAGTTCTGCATCAGTTTATTGAATCATTTCAATTTGTATTCCTTTAATTCCTAGAGACTTGTATTTTTCAATGCCTTTGGTGCAGCTTGAATTTCTTCCTTCAGTACCATTGGTTATTGGCAATATGGTATCTCTGGAAATGACTGAACACTGACCGACTCTTTTTGACAGAGTGACTCTGTGTATTCATTCCATATTTTTTTGATTCTTCCTTTATTGTTCATTTTTTATCACATTGGTGTGGTCAGGTGTCATTGAGTCGGAACTGACTCATAGCGACCACATGCACAGCAGAATGAAACAATGTCTGATCCTGGGCCACCTCACTACCGCTGCCACACTTGAGTCCATCAATGCTGCCAATTGTCTAATCCATCTCGTTGGGGGGGTCTTCCTCGTTTTGTCTGACCCTCCATCTTGCCAAGCATGATAGCCTTCTCTAGCAACTATTCCCTCCTGAAAATATGTCCAAAGTATGAGAAAAGAAGTTAAGACATCTTGGCCTCAAAGGAGCACTCTGGCTGCACTTCATCCAAAACAGATCTATTAGTTCTTTTGGAAGCCATGGCACTTTTAGTATTCTCTTCCAATACCACAAATCAAAGGCATCAATTCTTCTACAATTCCTTATTCACTATCCAGCTTCCGCATCCATATGAGGTTATTGAAAATACCATGGCTTGGGTCAGACACACCTTAGTCCTCAAGCTGATATCTTTGCTCTTCAAAACTTTAAAAAGTTCCTGAGCAGCAGATTTGCCTAATGCAATACGTCATCTGATCTCTTGACTGCTACTTCCATGAGTGTTGATAGTTGATCCAGGAAGAATGAAGTCCTTGAGAACTTCAATCTTTTCTCCATTGATAAGAATGTTGTTTATTGGTCCAGTGGTGAGGATTTTTGTTTTCTTGACATTGAGATGTAAT
>NW_006408523.1:35094578-35095350 GCF_000296735.1 Chrysochloris asiatica | reverse complement strand
CCAAACACTAACAAGCCTATGAAAAATGGACAAATAAATGAACAGATCCTTTACAAAAAGGTATGCAAATAATCATTTAATTTATTAATCACCTGAAAGGAGTTTGATAGCATCGGTTGCTGGGGAAATGAATATTAAAATCACATTGTGATGCCATCCCACGTGCTAAAGTTTAAAAGACTGAGATTTCAAGTGTTGACAAAGATGTGAAACACCTGTGAGTGTTTTGCAGTTGTATCCTGAAGAGTAAAATTTTGCAACAATTTTCATAGACAGCTTGGAAGTTCCACATGAATTTTAACAAGAGTCTTATCTCTAATGCAGTCATTCTTATCCTAAAGTAATTATCAAACAAAAAATTTTATGTAGCATTATAGGAGCTTTATTCATGATTGGAGTCTTGATGTGACACTATAGGTTAAGTCTGGGAATGCTAACCACAAGGTCATCTGTTCAAACCCAGCAATTGCTTCTTAGTAACCCTATACAGGGTAGCTATGAGTCATAATGACCAGGTAGTAAAAAACCCAAATGTTTCTCTACAAGTGAATAAAAATGTTGTGGATACCATTTGTCCATAAGAAGAAAGGAACTGCTGTTGCTAAACTCACAATCACAATGAACAAAAGTTGGTGTTGTTAAGTTTCATTGAGTCAGTTCATAACAACTCTGTATAGGATTTCTGAGGAGCGGCTGTTGGGATTGAACCACCAATTTTGTCATTCAAACTGACCTTGTGGTCCAGTGCTATATCCTACAGCAACACACCAAG
>NW_006408523.1:35084568-35094478 GCF_000296735.1 Chrysochloris asiatica | reverse complement strand
CTATGAATGTGGTAAAGCATTGTTGTTGCTTTTATTGTTAGATGCTGTTGAGTCAGTTCTGACTCACAGCAACCTTATGCACAATAGGACCAAACACGGCCTATTCCTCCACCAACCTCAAGTCATTGCTATGCTCAAGCCATTGCTGCTGCCACTGTGCAATCCATCACATTGGGGTTTCCCTTCTCTTCTCTGACTCTCTGCTTTACCAAGCATGATATCCTTCTCCAGGAACTACTCCTACTGCTGAAATGTCTGAAGTATGATGGACAAAGCCTGGCAGTCTCGAGTTCTAAGGCACATTCTAGCTGTATATCTTAAACACAGATTTTTGTTTTTCTTTTTCTGAAAGACCATGATGCTTTTAATATTCTTCTTCAACACCATAACTCAAATGCATGAATGATTCCATGGTTTTTCTTATTCATTGTCCAGATTTCACCTGAATATGAGGCTATTGAAAATACTATGGCTTGGGTCAGGCACACTGTTGTCCTCAAACTGTCATCTTTGATCTTGAACTCATTAAACAATTCTTGTGCATCAAATGTGCCTTATGCAATGCATCATTTGATTTCTTGACTACTGCTTCCATGAGTGTTGATGGTGGATTAGAGTAAAATGAAATCTATGACAGCTTCAATCTTTTCTCCACTGATCAGGATATTATTTACTGATCCAGTGGTAAGGAATTTTGTTTTCTTTACATTGAGGTGCTGCAACCCATATCAAATGCTTTGATCTTTGATCTTCATCAGTATTTTAAGTCCTCTTTGCTTTCAGTAAGCAAGGCTGTATCATCTACATATCACAGGTTGTTAATGAGTTGCATCAATTTGTTGCAAGATTTTAATTTGTTCTTTCCAATGCCTTCGATAGACCTTAAAATTCTTCTTTCAATACCATTGGCTCTTGATCATAGGATATCCCATGAAATGGTTGATCACCAACTATTTCTTTTTGGTGCAGTGACTCATGTATTCCTTCCATCTGCTTTTGATGTGTTCCACATCATTAAATATTCTGCCCACTACAAGTTGAGGCTTGTTTTTTTTTTCCTCAGTTCCCTCAGCTTGAGAAATGCTGAGTGTGTACTTACCTTTTGGTTTTCTAACACTGGTATTTGCACATTCCCTTACAATATTTCACTTTTTTTTTTTTTTCTTGAGCTGCCCTTTGAAATTTTATTTCCAGCATAATTACGTACTCATTTCTTCAAGTTGCTTTATCATCTTTATGCTGGATAGCAAGTTTCAGAGTCTTTTCTGTCATCCATTTTGGTATTTTCCTTCTATTTTTTCTTCTTAATGACCCTTTTCTTTTTTCTGTGTGATGTTCTTGATGTCATCTCACAATTCTCTGGTCTCCAGCCTTGAGTGTCTACTGCATCAAATCTGTTATTGAGATGATCTCCAAATTCAGATGGGATGTGTTCAAGGTCATATTTTGGCTCTCAGGGCTTACTTTAATTTTCTTCAGCTTCAGCATGCAGGGCACAAAATGCGTTAAACTTTCTTGATGCTACCAAACATCTTAAGGCAATGAGTTGCTGGGTCTGAGCATTCATGGGCCTATTCTCAGGGGGTACCATGGTCATTTGGCATAACATAATCCAAATGTTCTACATCCTATATGGTGGGTAGCAATCTAAAAGCCTGTGAGTAGCCATGTAATGTGCAACCGTGGGCTCTCCATGCTTGGAAGAAAGAAGACTGAAGAAAATTGAAGATACTTGGAATCAACTAGTCCACTGGACCAGTGGAACATGTAAACACTAGTCACAATGACTCTGAGACTAAAAGAAATAGAGGGTGTCCCAGTACCATTACCAAATGCTCTGAAATGGATCACTTTAGAAGGTCCCAGATAGAGTGGGAGAAAAGTGCAAAAAACCTTAAAATTATAGGGGAAAACAAAAAAAAGACTTGGCTTACTGGTCAGCAAGAGACTGGAGGAGCCCAAGATTATGATCCTCAGCCACCCTTCATGTCCAGAAAGAAATTCACCCTTTTGGTCTGATTTTCATCTAAGCAGTAGATAGGTATATAGAGATAGCAACAACACTAATAAGGTATGATCAACATGGAATTGTCAACCATTTAAGATCAAAAGGGCAACACTTGCCAAAGGACCAAGTTAATATGTGGTAGTGAGGAGGGTAGAATAGAAATAAGAACCAGAGGGAGGAAGCAGGAAAGCTGTTGTTACATGGAGGTGATTGTAATTATTGAGATGAAAAAAAGTGTCTGATTTGTTGAATGCAAAACCAATGATTTTCTCTGTAAACCTTCACTCAATTCACAATAAAAGTTTAAAAAAACATCAGTACTTCATAAGCCATTACCCCATCCCTTCCTCCCTGTCGCCCCTGGTAACAGCTAATAAACTTAGGCCTTTATGTAATTGCCTGTTCTTCTGTTCTTTATATAAGTGAGGTTATGTAATATTTGTACTTTTGTAATTGATTTCTTTCACTCAGCTTAAGGTATTCAAGTTCCATCCATATTGCAGCATGTTCCAAGACTTAATTTCTCTTATAGGCCCAGTAGAGAACAATTTAGTTGCTGGTACATGGCTGACAAAAATCAGTAGCCCAACTATACACATCAATGAGATATTTGCTAGTCGAAACTACTTTAAGTAACACTTAGAAGAATAAAATGCCTAGTAATAAATCTAACTGGGGGTGTGATGGATTTATACAATGAGAATTATAAAGCACTGATAAAATAAGTTTAAAAAACTAAATTAGTATTAAGATATTCCATGTTCATGAATTGGAATACTTAATATTGTTAAGATGTCAGTACTACTCAAAGTAATCTATAGATTCAATGCAGTCCTGATCAAAATATATAGAAATGCGAAAACCAGTTCTCAACATTATACAGAAGGCAAAAGGCCCTAATAAATATTGTTGAAAGAAAACAGATTAGAAGTAACCATATTTTCTGAGTTTAAAATATACATAAATACAACAATCAAAACCACCTGGTGTAGATTCAACAACAGACACACACCAATGGAATAGTATGGAAAGTCCAGAAATAATCCAACATATTTATGATTAATTGATATTTGACAAGGGTACTCAGTTCATTCAATGGTGAAAGAATCTCTTAATAAATGGTTTTAAGAATGCAGGATTTTCATTTTCAAAAAATGAAACAAGATCCATGCCTCTTACACCACAAACACACACACACACATACAATTGATTAAGAATCTAAATGTGAAAATAAAAATTATGAAATGCTTAGAAGATATTTCAGGGGCAGTACTCTTGAGCCTACCTTTCAATAATAGATTATATAACAAAAGTATAAGTAGCAAAAGACAAAACAGATAAATGGAACCTCATAAAAACTAAACATTTTCATTCATCAAAAGATTTTTTCCAAAATGAATGAAAAGACAAGCTAAAGAATACCTTTGGAAATCATATCAGAAGAGAAACAAATAATCTAATTATCTATTTTCAAGTTTAAAATATTAGGTACTTGTTTGTGAGGTATTGTAATTCAGTGACTAACCTCAAAAAAATGGGCAAAACTGTGTAAATAAAATGCTACATGCAATGGAAAAAGAAACTTCTGGTCATCGTTTGTATAGAATTTTAGCTAATTTTAGATATGAAATAAAGCTGGGTGAAATAAAAGCATTGTTTATATGCTTTTCCTTCTCCTTTGCCATTTTCAATACAAAGTTAGGCATATGTTATGATCTATTTTTCATAGAAAAGGAAAAAGACATAATTTTATTGTATTCTCTTGATTTGAAAGATTTATTTCATAGTGACCTGGGAGCTTCTTTTTAAATCATACATCTAGTACCCAAGTGACCTGATAGCAGTCTGACATCTATACGGCTCTTGAATCTTCTTAGTATTTTTCCTGACAGAATGACCTCTGTTTTGCTTTCAGCCTTTAGTAACATGACTTCTAATGCAACTATGATCTTATGTTCCTAAACTTATCACAGATTGCTCAGTTGAAAAAGCTACACAAATTCCAGTTCACTATTTTGTCTTCAGGTGACTTGGCTCTCAGGCTTTCTGATATGTCACTACTTTTCCACACAGCCCAGCAAGATTGACATATAAATTCTCTGGCAGTCTCATGTAGCCTGAATATAATATGAACAAATGAAACTTAAAAACCTAAACACAAACATACACACAACTTAGAAATGTTTTGTGTAAAGAGGATGGAGTATATCTATTTAAAAACATGGGCAAATGAATTCAAGCAAAATAAACATAAAACTGCCCTTCAGAAAGCTTTGGAAATTGTCCTTAAGATATCAGAGAAGAGATTCTCAACTCCTTTAGATGATAAACCCTGCAGTGGGTGTTTGTTTATTTGATTTTGATACTGACAATAGAAATAGTCATTTCCTTGAAAGACAAACCATCCCAAGTAGTAACTACTCTGGTGGGGAAAAGTCTGATCCTGGAGAAAGTTAAAACACACAGGCACTGTGAATTAAAACTGTTTTCTCACACATTATTTGATTATTTGAATTGTATTAGCATCTCCAATTTATGTTACTTGTATCCAGCTTGGAAAAAAAATTGTATATCTAAATTTTTATTTTAGAGCATTTTCCCCAAAACTAGTTCATTTTCAAGTAATGAAGATAGCTCTATAGATTTAAAGATATAAACACTTATATTAACATATTTAATTAAATTCTAATATGTTTGCCTTACTACAGACTAAAACCAGATTCATAATTTCACATTTTCTTTAAAACCTTCAAATATTTATATTCCAGATATTTTCTATTACAAAACATATGTGTGTATATGAGGTAAATCAATATAAGAATGCCCAGGACTGAATAGGATTAATATTATAAAGGTATTATTTATAAAAATTTTTAGAAAATTACTAAATATGCTGAAGTTTAAATTGCAAATATGCTTTAGTATGAAGCATTGCTATGTTAATCAGAAATGATGTTGAGAAGTCTCAAGTTATGTATGATTCCATATATTGGATTCAAAACTATGTTTAAAAATATGAAGCATTAGCTTGATATAAAAAATATTAGCTACTATATTTTTAAACTATACTTATTATAAATTAAAGTTTACAGAGCAAATCAGTTTTCCATTCAAGAATGCATTTATACTTTGATCAACGCCATTGGTTGCAATCCCAATAATGCTCCATCACTTAACACACTTCCTCCTGTGTTTCCACTCCTCTTTCTTTCCTAGCCCATCTGAACTTGGTCGTTGGACAAATACTGCCCTTTAAATTTCAATTGGTTCATTATTCTAAGGTGTGTGCACCTCCATAGTGTCATTGTAATCCCTTATAAATCTTTTTTGTTTGGGGCAGAAAAGTGAGCCATGGGGTGAATTCATTTCCAGACCTGAAAGGTGACTAAGGGTCATAGTCTTCGGGTTCCACTTGTCACTATACAACTAGTAAGTATAGTCTGTTTGCCATTTTAAGTTTTGTTCCACTATTTTCTTCCACTCTGTCCAGGACCTTCCTCATTCCACGTTCTTTTCTGAATACAACTCGAAAGGTCTCTGTCAATACCTGGTTGCAGTCGTTTTTGAAATGCCTTTAGCAACGTTTTGCTTGCATGGAATAATAATGATATTTTCCAATGATTTCTGCATTCTGTTGAATCACCTTGCTTTGGAATGGGTTCAAATATGGATCTTTTCCAGTAAGTTGGCCAGGTAATTGTCTTCTTCCAGTCCCTAGAGAAGAATATCGTGTTTGGTAAAATTAAGGGTCAGAGGAAAAAAAGAAAGTCCCTTAAGGAGATGGATTGGCACAGTGGTAGCAGTGATGGGCTCAAATGTAGCAATGATTGTCAGGTTGGCACACGACCAGGCAGTGTTTCATTCTGTTGTGTATAGGATTGCTACGAGTCAGTATCAACTCAAAGACAGCTAACAAAACAAAAATCCAGGACCTTACATGTGATTTCTATCAGAGCAGTTGATAGTGGGAGCTGGACACAACTTACTTCTGGTGTTAGAGTCATGCGGGCTGATATTCACGTGTCCATTAGTCTATTGGACTAACTGTTACCATGCATCTTCGATGTTGTTCACTTTTGTTTCTTCTGGACAGGGAAAAAACAATTGTTGAAGCTTAGATTGCTGCTCACAAGCTTTTAAGAGCTCAACAAAGTACAGAACAAAGATGCAGAACATTGTTTTCATGGACAGTGTTATGACACTTGCCCTTAGTGTGTCCTGAGATGATGGTCCTGAGCCCCCAGCCAGCATGACTTGGTTAATGTGTAAAGTTAACGTGTGTCACCCTCTAGTTAATAACTAACCCTCCCTTCTCCTCTTACTTCTGGTAGCCATCCAAGAATGTTTATTTTAGTGTAAAAAACACCCCTTTTTTAAACCTTTTTATAATAGTGCCTCATGCAATATTTGTCCTTTTGTGAATAATTTTTTCAACAAAATGTCCTATTGGCTCATGCATATTATGAGATATTTTGCAGATTTATCATTATTCTTTAACAGTGCACAGTGTAGTATTCCATTTTGTGTATGTATTTATCCATTTTTCCACTGATGAACTTTAGGTTGTTTTCTTTTGTGCTATTTTTAATAGTTCTCCGATAAACATAAGTATGCAAATATCTATTTATTTTACAGCTATTAATCCTCTAGTATACATACCAAGTAATAAGATTGCTAGATCATATTGTGTTTCTATTTCCAACTTTTTAAGGAAGTGCCATACCATTTTCCACAGTGGTTACACCATTTTCCAGTCACACCAGCAGTTTATGACGTTCTGGTCTTTTTAAACTATTGCCATCATTTGTTTTCTACTTTCTTGAATGCTGCTATTAATGTTAGGATGAGATGCTGTGGTGATTTTTATTTCTATTTCTCTAGTGGTTGATGATCACAAGCTTGTCTTCATAATTTTGTTAGCTGCCTGAATGTCTTCTTTTGTGAAGTGTCTGTTCATGTCCTTTGTCCATTTCTTAAATGGATAATTTTTCTTTTTGAGATGTTGAAGTTTTCTAGAAATTTTAGAGATTAGTCCCTGTCCAATATGTCATTGTCAAGACTTTTTCCCCAATCTGAGGTTTCTCTTTTTGTGAAATCTTTTGATGAATGTTGTTGTTAAAAGC
Organism: Chrysochloris asiatica; assembly: GCF_000296735.1. Taxonomy (NCBI): domain Eukaryota; kingdom Metazoa; phylum Chordata; class Mammalia; order Afrosoricida; family Chrysochloridae; genus Chrysochloris; species Chrysochloris asiatica. The sequence goes on along the minus strand of NW_006408523.1, from coordinate 35,087,347 downwards.
AATCATGTCAGTTCCAACCATAGCAATCTTGTATAGGGTTTCTGAGGCTATAAGTTTTGCAGGGGCAGAAAACCTGAAGAGCAACTGGTAGGTTTGAACTACCAACTCTGTGGTTCACAATCCAGTGCTTATTCTACAGAGCCAACGTGGCTCCCTTTCATGCATAAGTATCTAATTATTAAAAGGCCCCAGTCCTCTAGTTTATATTCTGCTGTTTCATGCTTTTTCAGTTATGATTGATAGTGTATTTATGCCACGTATTAGGGTCCCTAAGTTTGTACCTATTTTTTCTTGATGATCTTTGTAATTCTAAGTCTTATATTTGATCCATCTAGCATTCATTTTTGGTATGTGGATCCTGTTTCATTTTTCTGTAAATGGATATCCAGTTTTGCCAGCACCTCTTATTAAACAAACATGTTTTCTCATTTAATGAATTTTGGGCCTTTGTCAAAGATCAGCTGTCCATATGTGGATGGATTTACTTCTTTGCATTCAATTCCATTCCATTGGTTTATGTTTCTGTCATTGTACTAATACTAGACTATTTTAACACCAAGAATGTAGTAGATTTTGAGGTTGGAAAGTGAGAGGTCTCCTATTTTATTCTTCTTGAGTAGTGTTTTCCTTATTCACGGTCTCCTTCTTTCCCATATAAACTTGGTGGTTCATTTTTCCATCTTTTAAGCAATGATGATGGAATGTAGATCAGGATTACATCGTATCTACAGATTGTTTCTGGTAGCACTGACATTTCACAATGCAAAATCTTCCTATCAGTGAGTACAGTATATTTATCTGTTTATATAGCACTCTTCTGTAGCAATGTTTTGTGGTTTTCTTTGTATATATACATTTTTTATTCTTTGGTTAGATCTATTTCAAATATTTCATGTATTTGGGACCATTGTAAATAATACTATCTAATTTCTTATTCAGAGATCTCTTTGTTTGTGTAAAGGAATCCAAATGTCTTCAGTAAATTAATCTTGTACTCCTACCACTTGGCTGAATCTCTCAATTGGTTCCAAGAATTTCTTGCTTAGTCTTCAGGATTTTCTATGTACAGATGACATTACCTAAAATAGTTTACTTCTTCTTTGCCAATTTGAATGCCTTTAATTTTCCTTTCTTGCCTAGAGCTCTGGCTAAGACTTAACGCAATATTGGATTGTTATTGTTAAGTGCTGTGGATTCGGTTCTAACTCACAGAGACCCTATGTAGGGTTTCTGAAGAGTGGCTGGAGAGTTTGAACCACCAACCTTTTAGTTAGCAGTCCAGTGTTAATCCTACATTGCCATACCACGACTCTACTATGTTAGATAGGAGTGATGATCAAGGTCATCCTTGTCTGGTTCCTTTTAACAAAGTGAATGTTTTCATTTTCTTTCTGGTGAGAGTAATGTTAGCCATTGGACTATTACGTTGTTGATTTTGTTAAGTGCCATCGAGCCAGTTCTGGTTCTATAGAGTGTTACTCTATAGAGGGTTTCAAAGGAGCGGTTGGTGAATTTGAACCACCGACAATGTGTTTCAAACTGACCTCAAGGTTCAATGCTTTATCCCACAGTGCCACACCAGGATGCCAATGGATTTGTATATATGCCCTCAATTATGCTAAGGAATTTTCCTTCGATTCCTGTTTAGTTGAGTGTTTATGTGCAATGGGTGTTGGATTTTGTCAAATGTCTTTCTACATAAATTTATATGATCATGTGGTTCTTTTCCTTTGTTTCAGTTATGTGGTAGATTATATACATATATATTTTTTTCTAGTGTTGAACCATCCTTGCATACCTGGTATGAATCTTACTTGGTTCTGTTAGAATTTGATTTGTGCATTTGGAGGGTCTTTCACTGACTGCATACAACTATGTCCTCTTATTCATTTAACCTTTTAACAATTATGTAATTTCCTTTCTTGTTTCTTATTCTGTTTTTTTCTTTAAATATATTAATATCACTAATATTGTCTCTCCTGGTCTCTTCTGATTGCTTTCTTCTTGGTATCGTTTCTCCATCCCTTGATTTTTAGTCTATTTTTGTATTTGAGTCTGATGTGTGTTTCATGTAGATCTCATATTTATAGGTCCTGTTTTCTTATCCATTCTTTTATCATCTGTCTCTTGGATGATGCATTAATCTACTTATATTCTGTATTTTTATTAATATTATTAATTTATTACTGTAATTTTGCTTTGGATTCCTTTATTTCGTGGTGTTTCTGGCTTATTTGTTCCACATAATTTTCTGTACTGATTTCATTTTGTTGCTTTCTTGTCATTTTCTTTGTTGCTATTGTTTTAAAGTTTGCAAAGCCTTTGTGATTTTCCTTATTTATTTTGATCAGAAAGCTTACTAATTTTCTTTGAGACGCCTCAAAAATAAGAAAACGGACAACAAAGATATGAGAGACCAAATGAAATAGACACAGGAAAATTCTGGAACCCTGAACTTCAGAGGAAAGATTAAAGAAGTGGATTGAGTGCTTGCTGGAAGGAGAAGCAGGCTAGGAATTGTGAAAGAGGGAGACTGACTGATGGATGGCAGACCAGATACAGTGGGACCATCTTGTAAGCTGCTTTTGCAACAGAAGAAGGCCTGACAGCGTGGATACACACAGGCTACTAGAAAGGAGACAGTTAGTGAGAGCCTTAGAAATCACTGACACACAATCATTGGATAAACACAAATATGGCAACCCCACAATGCCTCAGAGACATCACCCAGAACTCAATCCAGATATCTTGTTGTTGTTATGTGCCGTGGAGTCGGTTC
>NW_006408523.1:35056765-35081113 GCF_000296735.1 Chrysochloris asiatica | reverse complement strand
TGAAGAGCTCTATAGGCATTCCTTTTTGTAGGTCAGATATTACAGTAAAAACTGAATTGGGAAAACCAAATGCAATTGGAATAATTAGATCCTGAGGCCACCGAAGCCAAGTAACAGCAAGGGGAGCATACAAACTATAGTACACAGCAGAATCGATGCAGTGATTTGAATAGTCTGACTTGCTAAAACCTATGACATCGATCATGGTGCTCCTGGAAATGAAATAGATAAAAGTATACTAAATTATTATTTGAATAAAATGGAAGAGACCAAGATCAAATAAACATGTTGTTGTTTATTCAAATGACTTTGCAGTCCAGAGCATTAACCCACAGCACCACACTAGGACTCCCAAATAAACGTAAGTATAACAAAATATTTTTTAAATATAAAAGAATTACAAGCACTCAATCATTTCTCGTACTTGAGAAAATCTACATACTTCAAAGCCTTAGGATGAGGAGGAATTTACCTGGATCTTCTGAAGAAAGTAGCCTACTACACTTCAAAAATATCTACTGTTAATATTTCTCCCAGCCTTCCTCAAAATAATCTCTGGAATGTTTTTTTGGTCAGGTTGTATACTGGACAAAAGAATACTATCAGAATTTTCTGGGATTACTGGACACTGCCTATAAACTAGCACTAAAACCAGAAGATGCATTATGTCACAATGGTCCATCCACCAATCAGTGTAGGGACATATGATAGTCAAGTGATCAATGGAGTTTTAACCAGGTTAATCTCACAGCGAGTCTTTTGGTTCTATAAGAAAACATACTGTTATGATTCCTCAGTTCCAGAATGCATAATTGGCATAGACATTTTTATGTATAATTGGCAGAATTCCAACATTGACTCCCTGACCTGTGGATTATAAACAAGGATTACAAACTTGGTGAAAAGTCCAAGTGAACATCTCTAGAACTGACTCTTTCTAGAAAAATTGGAAACCAAAAGAATTACTGAATTTCTCTAGGGGTTGCAGAGATCAGTGCCACCATCAAGGACTTGAAGGATGCAGGAGTTGTGATTCCAGCTACATCACCAGTCAAGTTGACTGTGTAGGTTAGAAAAACAGATCAATCTTGCAGTCTGTCAGTGAAATATCGTACATTTAACCAGACGAGGACTCCAGCTGCAGTTACTGTACCATATGTAGTTTCATTGTGTGAAAAAGTTAATAGGTCTCCTGGTACCTGGTATACACTATTGATATGGAAAGTAACCCAGTAAAAGAGGCTTAGTTTCAATTGACAAGACCAGAAATACAAATTCACTATCCTGCATCAGATAGATCAACGCTCCATTCCTGTATCAGAATCTAGTCTGCATGGAGTCTTTCCCTTCCACAAGACCAAAAAATTGGTTCTTTGCATTGGTAATGCTATGCTGATTGTTGTTGTTGTTGTTGTTGTTAAGTGCCATCCAGTTGATTCTAACCCATAGAAACCCTGTATAGGGTTTCCAAGGAGCAGCTGGTAAGCTTGAACCACTGACCTTGCAGTTCAAATGACTTTGCAGTGTGATGCATTAGTCCACAATGCTACACCAGGACTCCATGAAAGAAGTAATATACACTCCAGATATATTGGTAAGATATTTTTACTTCATAGGGTAGAAAAGAAACCCAACAGGTATTCAAGGGTCTTCCACGTAGTAAAAATTTTAGTGGTTTAGTGATGTGGAACTTATTGAAATATTCTTTCTAAGGTGAAGGTTAAATTATTACATCTCACTTCTCCTAAAAATAAAAAGAAGACAAAATTCTTAGTAAGCTTGTTTGGATTTTGTCAAAATATTTGAATATCCTACTCATTTGAATATCCTACTCCAACCCATTTATTGAGAGATCTGAAAAGCTGCTACTTTCCAAATGGGCACCCAAACACAACAACGTCAAGGACACTAATACAAAGTCTTTGGTACAACACCATAGGTGAATCAGAGTACAACCCCTTAGTTTTTTGCTATTTTCTGCAGATAACTACTCTGCTTTAAAAAAACAACTTTTGACTTATTTCTGAGCCAAAGAAAAGACTGAAATCCTTTTGTCTTACAGGGCCAAAATAAATAAATAAAAATAACCAAACAAACAAGGAAGCAAACAGCGAACACTGTATGAAGTTGTTTAGTATTAAGAAATGCTGTGTTGACGGAAAACAAAACCCTGTGTTGCAACGAGAAAGATGAAATGCTCTATAAAAAATAAAATGACTTGAGTGAAGGATTTTGGTTAGGGTCTGTATAGAGAAGCAAGACAGTGAACAATACCCTCAAAACAGATAACCTGACAGGTTTAGAATCCAAACAGTGATTTAGATACATGAAAATATGATAATACATGTTGAGTCCTAAAAGTCAAGTACCACAACCCTTTAGGATTTCTATATAACTGGTCTCAGCACTAAAAGAAGGCAATTCCTCATGGTACACAGAAATTAAATATTCTGGCACTCACGTTGCCCTTAATAGAAATAATTGTACCCTACACAGTATATGAAATATAATTTGCAAAGATTTTGTTATTTGAATAAATTTAGGCACGCTTCACTTCAGGATATCAATGACAATAATATTAAATGGAAACAAAAAACGCTGACTTTGCTGTCATGAAAGGTGGCTTTTAATCTTAGGCCTGCACTAACAGGTCATTTGATCAAAAATCAGTGATTCTACCTCACTGGGACTTTTCAGAATCTAAAGCAAACAGAAGGGATAAGATTCTTTCCAAGCTTTTGTTTGATTGTAAGCATTTTACCCATACTCCTTTACATCACTCACTTATAAATAAAAATTTGCACTTTTATTTCAGTTTTATACATTTACCCTGCTAGGAAATGAATCTAGGAAGATTGATAAATCTGACGTCTTTCCCTACATACACTTTGTTACCATGCATGCCTCAGTCTATCATGCTTTCTTCCACCAGCAGCAATTATCTCTATGCTATCAAATCCCACTGTTAGTCTGGCAGGGAGACATTCACCTACAGTGCTTGTAATTATTGATGCATTTTTCCTGTTTTCAAAATGTCAGACACTTGCCTTTATGTGTAATCATCTGGCTTGCCACCTGCTGCTACTCTAACAGCTAGTACAAAGATGGCATAGTCAGAACTCTGTCTTATTGTTCCATTTAAGCCTCTGAGTCCCATGAATCTTTAAAACAAAAATAGTAGTTTTCTACAATATTTAAATTGTGTTTCTTAATTACCCAATGAATGAATTATGCATCTGGTTGTGATTACCAAGCCAGAAGGATGCTGCCTGATTGGTGATTATATAGCAATTTTATATTTTCCATTGATTATGTTAATTTCCCTTATATTTAATTATTATGCTGAGTAAATAATTGCTAGCACCTGCCTCTAAAATCAGGAAGGATATTTGGCAAATACTATTGACCCAAACAGCTTGTTCTACTTGTAGATGATGTATAAAGTAAATATTTCTGAATTATACATTATTTTCATAATAGAATTATTTTGTCCTGTTGCATTCTTCTTCTAAATATTTTTTAGATAATGTTGATTACGTAAAAGACAAATAATGTATGCTGGGTAAATAAGTAGCTCAGAATTATATCAATTATTTTTTTAAAACATACAAATTTTACCTTTCTTTTTCTCTTTATGTTATGTTAATAATGAATTGTTTCCATCATTTTTATGGCATATTTTTCACCACTTTTTTTCTCCGTAACTATTGTGTTATCATACAGGTGAACTACTGAACTTAATTGCACATAGCAACCAGTTTCCACTGTTTGCTCATCTATCCATTTATTTATTCTTTAACTACAAAATGTTCATAACATTATTTATTTATTTTTGTTTATATCACCACCGCCCTCCCTTCTATAATTGTTGTGCAGAATGCTATTGTTGTTGCAATTTAGTGCCATCGATTCGATTTCAACTCACAGTGACCCTGGTTAACAGCCCATAGTACGGAGTCAGATTGACTAGGTAAGAAATCAATTATAATCACTAACTAGCTTTATGACCTTGACCAAAATACCTCAACACTCTGTCTGAAATTGTTTCTTTTTAATATAGATGACAATGGTGCTGGTGGTGGTTATGTACCGTGGAGTCAGTTCTGACTCATAGTGACCCTGTATAGAGTTTATAAATCTTTATGGGAGCAGAAAGCCTCATCTCTTTCTCCTGTGGAACCGCTGGTTGTTTCGAACTGTTGACGGTGAGATTATCAACCCAATTCAGAACCATTATGTTACCAGAGCTCTTTATATATGACAACAAAAGTCACTTAATCATACTAATGCAAGCACTAGAAAATATAAAGTTAGTCTCTTGAAAAAGAATCTGAATCTGGCACCTAGGAATCACTACATGAGTTTAACAAAATTTTGCTTTCTCAATTCTGTCAAAAAATAAACAAGATTTGCCATTTTCTTAGCCATTTTGCTTAATGGGAAGTGTAATTTGATTTTGTATTTTGGGGAATGGGCACAAAACAATTTCCATTGAGAAGCAGCAAAAATTATATAAATGATTCAGTAGTAGAGCTGATAAAACTAATTAGGAGAATATCATGTATCTCTAAGCTTTAATAAAGGGTGAATTTAGAAATATGCTTTCAAGAATATTTTTAGATAGAAGTACACTGTGCTGGACTGCAAAGTCAATTTGAACCACAAGGTCTGTGGTTCAAGGTCACCAGCTGCTCCTTGGAAACCCCATACAGGGTTGCTATTGGTCGGAACCAACTGGATGGCACTTAACAACAATTATATATTAGCCTATCAAAATATTCAGTGATTAACTATAAAATCTCAACTATATGAAGCCAGCTCTTTTTACATATAGTTTATTAATACCATAAATGAAGAGTGATGGCTAAGTAGCTTTTCCTTTCTTTCTAATCCTTGGTTTCATTCTCTGTCTTTCTAGAAAAGGTACATGCCTCTGGCCAATTTAGAGGCCAACTAATTTCTATTTACCATCTAGCTATATCCTGGATGACCTGCATGAGAAACCATGGTAGTGTTCATGTAAGTGTTCATGGGTCTACTCCAGACCTATTGAATCAGAATTTCTATAGAGAATCAAATACTTCTGAGGCACAGTGCATTTTGAGAATGATTGTTTTGTAGTAACATTTTTGTGACAAGAAACTGTAAAGAGATGAAGTCCAGTATACAAGGGTGTCCCAACAAATGGCTATATGATAGTGACTACTGTCTATTTTCAGATAGTTCATGCATGTTAGACAGAATTATCTTTATACGAGGCCCAATTTTTCTCTTAGTCAACTGAACATAGAGATCTCCTGAAGAGGCCTAAAGGGCAGATTAGAAGAGAAAATGTAATGTAGCACAAATCAGGACCATGGGCATTTGAGCCTATAGCACATGCATTTAGGACTTATTCAAATCTAAGTTCATATAAGCCACTTTAATTTGATGATCGAGTGCTCCTGTGATCACACATTTATAGTTTTATGGGTCACATAATACCTATTAATGATAGGCAGCTCAGTTTTCATGATAACTTGTTCCAAGTATAAAAGTCTCTACATAGATATTTTCACAGGATTGTTATTTGCTACAAAATTCTGAGTCTTATGCTTTGTTTTATTTTAATCTTTAAAGGCCTGTCAAGGAGTTCAGGTAACGTCTCTATGTTCTATTGATACTTTCAGCACCACTGGATCAATCAGATCATATGGACCAAGTGGCAGAGAAGTTTGCATAGCATCCCAAACTTGTTTAAGAGCCTTATTCTGTTCTTGGCCCTACTCAAAATTAGCAGTTTTCAAATCACTTGGTAAATGGGTTAAAATAGCAGCAACACAAGGAATATGTAATCTCCAAAATTCAAAAAGGTACATGAGGTATTGTTCTTATTTATTTTATTTGGGGAGATGGGGTTGTAATTTGGCCAAATGCACCAATTTATCTTCCAGCTTAAATTATATATTTAAATATGTCCTTCTTGTTGTTGTTAAGTGACGTCAATTGGTTCTGACTAATAGAAACCCTCTATAGATTTTCTGAGGAATAAAAAGTGGATTTAAATAGCTGACTTTGTGTTTAATAGTCCAGTAGATATACCCTCTTGTTGTTGTTAAGTGACATCAAGTTGGTTCTGACTCATAGTGACACTGTACATGGTTTCCAAGGAGCCGCTGATGAGTTTGGCCCATTGACATTGTGCAGTTCAAACTGACCATGTGGTCCAGTGCTTATCCTACAGCACCACACCAGGATTCCGTAATACATATGATGTAGTTAAAATAGTATTCTAGGTTATTAAATACTAAATTAGAACTAAACCCTTGTGTTATTGCACTGTCTGCCACTTGTGTGCAATACTAACAAAAACTGAAGTTGTTATTAGGTGCTGTTGAGTTAATTCTGACTCGTAACAACCTGGCGTACAACAAGGTACAGCAGAACGAAACACTGCCCATCCTCGGCCATCCTCACAATTGTTACATTTGAACCTGTTGCTGTTTCCACTGTACCGATTCATATTGTTGGGATCTTCCTCTTTTTTGCTTACCCTCACTTTTTCAAGTACGATGATCTGCTCTAGGGATTGGTCCCTTCAGATAATGAAATCACACCATTCTGACTTCTAAAGATCATTTTGGCTGTACTTCTTTCAACAAAAACTTATTTGTTTTTCAGGCAACCCATGGTAATTTTAATACTCTTTTCCAACACCTTGACTCAAATGCATCAATTCTTCTACAGTCTTCATTCTTCATGGTCCAACTGTAACGTGCATATGAGGCTACTGAAAATACCATGACTTGGGTGAGGTGCACATTAGTCCTAAAACTGGCACCTTTGCTCTTGAACACTTTAAAGAGGTCTTGTGCAGCAGATTTGCCTGATTAAATATGTCATTTGATTTCTCGACTGCTGCTTCCATAAGTGTTGTTAGTGGATCCAAGTAAAATGAAGTCTTTGACAACTTCAACTTTTTCTCCATTTTTTGTGATGTTATTTATTGATCCAGTCGTGAGAATTTTGTTGTTTTACATTGAGGTGCAACCCAAATGAACGCTATTGTCTTTGATTTTTGTCAGTATGTATTTAAGTCCTCTTCACTTTCAGCAAACAAGGTTTTATCATCTACATATCAGAGAATGTTAAGGAATTTTTCTTTAATCCTGAAGTCACATTCTTCTTCTTAAAATCCAGCTTCTCAGATTATTTGCTCAATATGTATATTTATTTGCTCAATATGTACAGACTGAATAAGTATAGTGAAAGAATACAAACCTGACACTCATTTTTCCTAATTTTAAGCTATTCAGAATCCCCTTGTTCTCTTCCAACAAGTACCTCTTGATCTGTGTACAGATTCCTCATGAACCTAAGTAAATGTTCTGGGATAGCCGTTTCTTTCATAGCGTGCCATGATCCACACTGTCAAAAGCCTTTGTATAGTCAATGAAGAACAGGAAAACATCTTTCTGATATTCAGCTAAGATCCATCTGACATTAGCAATGATAACACTCATTCCACATCCTCCTCTGAATTGGGCTTGGATATTCAGCAGTTCATTTTTGATGTACTGTTGCAGCCATTTTTTAAATATCTTCAACAAAATTTTACTTGCATGTGATATTAATGACATAGTTCAAAGATTTTCGTATTCTATTAGATCACCTCTCTTCTGAATGGGCATAAATATGGTTTTCTTCCTATTAGTTGGCCAGGTAGCTGTCTCCCAAATTTCTTGGTATAAATGAATGCTTCCAGTGATGCATCCATTTGTTGAAAAACTAAAATTTCTATTTCATCAATTCCTAGAACTATGTTATTTATAAGTACCTTCAGTGCAACTTGGACTTTTTCCTTCAGCACCATTGACCCTTGATCATATGCTGCCTCTTGAAATGGTTGAATATCGCCATTTCCTTATGGAACAGCGACTCTGTGCATCCTTCTTCCATTTTCTTTTTGTTCTTTCTGCATCATTCAATATTTTGCCCATGTCATTGTTGAAAGATTTCAGTTTGTATTCCATCAATTCCCAGTATCTTGTTCTTTGTCAATGCCTTCAATGCATGTTGGACTTCTTCCTTTAGTATCATTGACTTTTGATCATTGACTCTTGATGCTACCGCTTACAATGGTTGAAAATTGAACAATTCTTTTTGTACAGAGACTCTGTTTTCCTTCCATCTTTTGATACTTTCTGCATAATTCAATATTTTGCTCAAGGAATTCTTCAATATTGCAAATTGAGGCTTACGTTTTTTCTTCCATTTCCTAAGCAATTGTTGTACTATGGTGGCTTGCATGTTACTGTGATTCTGGAAGGTATGCTATGGGTATTTTAAATACCAGCAGGGTCACCCATGGTGGACAGGTTTCAGCTGAGCTTTCAGATGAAGACAAACTAAGAGAGTTGGACTGTTTCTGAATATTTAGTCACTGAAAACCGTATGAATAGCAATGGAACACTGTCTGCACCAGAATATTTAAGGAGTTGACAGAATTCTTCAATTCCATCATCACTGGCTTTAGTGGTTGGTGCGCAAATTTGAATAGTGATATTGACCTGTGTCCCTTGTTGATGTTGTTGTTAGGTGCCTTCGAGTCGGTACCGACCCATAGCGACCTTATGCACAGCAGAATGAAGCACTGTAGGCATAAGGATCTTATTCTATCACAAGCAGCATTGTACTTGTAGATAGATCTTGAAATGTTCTTTTTGACTATGAGTTTGAAGTCAGTCCTCTTCAATTTGTCCTTCCTAGCATAGGAAACATGACTGCCAGATTCACAATGGCCAATATCAGTTCATTTTAGCCCACTAAAGCCAAGGGCATCACACTTTATGTGCTCCAACTTTTAAAAATGTTAATAGTTTTTATTTCTCTCATTTTACTATTTTGACATTTTATGAACAAATTTTTTATGAGTAAAAATAGAAAATAACTGTTTCATGTAAAATTACAAAACTTTTTTTTCAACCACAGAGAAATACATAATTGTTACTATGCCAGCATAACTGTCTATATTAAAAAAAAAATTATTCACATCTTACAGTTTCATTGGTTCATATTCCTTACATTCCATGTCCCAATTTTTTTTCCTGTTTTTTTTTTTTTTTTGTAGTACTACTGGATTATTTGTTCCACATAATTTCCTATGCTAAATTCATTTTATTTCTGGTTTTTCTTTTCATTTTCATATCTGTTTTATTAATGTTTACTAATTTTTTATAATTTTCCTCTTCTGTCATTTTGATATGCAGCTGTATTATTTTTCTTCTTATTTATTATTTCCCCCCTGCTTAAACCAGTCTGTTTTAGCTTATAATCTATTTGACTTTCTTGCCATTTGAAAGTTCTATATGTACACTATTGCTTCCTTTTGCTTCGTAGTTGACTTCATTATACAATGATATCTCTGATTCTTTATTTTCAATATTGTAGGTTTGTTTTAATTTAAATACATAAATATCTGGATTGAGTTTTGGGTGATGTTATCATGTATGGTCATCTCAGATTGTTGTCTGCTGTTGTTGGTTCTCAGTCCAAAGAACACCCTGTAGCATTTTTTTGTAAAGTTGGTCTGGTCTTTACAAATTCATTTTCTTTGTGTTTATCAGAAAATGTCCTAATTTTGCTGTCATATTTGAGGCACAGATTTTATTGGTGTATGATTCTTGGTTGGCAATTTTTTCTTTCAAAGTTTTGTATATGTCATTGCATTTTTCCCTGCCTGGTTTCTGCTGAGAAATCAGAGCTTGTCTTATTGGTTCTTGTTTGTAAGTAATTTTTCTTTTTTCCAAATCTGCTCTCAAGAATCTTTCTTTGTCTTTGTTTTTAGAAAGTGTGATTGTGATGTGACTTGTTGATTTCCTTTGGGGATCTATATTGTTTGGTGTTCATTCAACTTATTATATTCTTATATTCTAGTCTTTCAAGATGTTAGGGTAGTTTTCTTCCAAGCATTCTTCATCAGTTTTCTCTGTGCTTCTTGTGTTTCCTCCTGTTTTAGAATTCCAGTCACCCATAAGTTGTTTCTCTTCATAGTGTCCCACATAATTCTTAGGCTTTCATTTGTTTTTCTGATTGTTGTTCTACTATACTAATATTGACACATTATTGTGAAGTTCACTAATTTGAGTGTCTACTACTTCAAATCTTCTCCCTTGCCCTTTCAAAGTATTTTTCATTTCTGAGATCTAAATATCAATCTTCTGGATTTCTAGTTGCAGTTTTTGTATTGTATCAAAATTTGCATGACCCCCAACCACAGGGCTTGGAACTCCAGAGAGCAGGGTCTTAACTGGAGGTGAATGAGGGTGGGAACTGGCTACACCTCTGGTCACCAAGACAGCATGGGACAAAAACAAGAAATCACACTTTTCCTGTTGCCAGTATGAATCTGCTTTGCTAAGTCTCCCTTTGCTGCCAAAGCTGCTCACAAGATGATTGAGTCCCATTTGACCAGCCATTCACCAGTCAGTCTCCCTCTCTCTCCATTCCTGCTTAGCCTCTCCTCCCAGAAAGCACTCCATCCACCTCTCTAACCTTACCTTTTTTCTGAAGTTCAAGGTGCCAGAATTTTCTTCTGTGTCAGTTGTATTTGGCCTCTTGTATCTTTGTTTGTATCTGTGTAGAGGGTCCATATAATGCATCTGTGTAGTCTAACATCTTTCTGTAAGTCCTTCCACACTCCAACTATTAATGGATACTTACAGCTTTTTCTCCTCATTTGAGTTGTGTCCAATCAATAAATGAAGGTCTCCAAAATTTTACTCCTTTTATGTCATCATGGTCAACTCTGCTTTGAGGAGGCAGCTTCCCAAGTAGAATTTTGAGTGTCTTTAAGTCTGAGGGGCTCATTTTCTGGTACTATATCTGACAATATTCCACTGCAATTAATAAGGTTCTCAGTGGCTAAATGTTCAGAAATAGTCTTCCTCTCCTTCTACCTACTCTGGTTTAGTCTAGAAGCTCCACTGAAACTTGTCTTCCATGAGTGATCCTGCTGGTATTTAAAATACCTGTGGTGTAACGTGCCCTATCACAGCAACACACAAGTCATCACAGTACAACAAACTATGTTTTACTATGGAAAAACTGTAGAGCATATATAAATGTTAAACACTAGTTAAAATTATTTCCTTGCACTGGTAACATCTGTTCTAACAAGGGTTTTTAAACATATTTAACACAGGCAGTATTTAATATAATACTATAAAGATTTAGCATGGGTCGAGTATTAAGTAGAAGTAGTTGTTGTTGCTGTTAAATGAACCTTGAGACCTTTCCAAAGCATAGTGACCCTGTCTAGCATTTCCAAGGAATGACTGTTGGATTTGAACCACGGATCTTGTGAGTCAAAGCAAACTTGTGGTCTAGTGAATTATCCTGTAGCATTTATTGTTGTTAAGTACCGTCGAGTCGATGCTGACCCATAGCGGCCTTGTATAGCATTTCTGAGGAGCAGCTGGTAAGCTTGAACCACCGACCTTGCAGTTCGAACAACTTTGCAGTCTGACACATTAGCCCACAGCGCCACACCAAGACAACTCAATGATAAAAGTCACAGCCTCCAAAAATGTTTCTTAATGACTTTCCAATAGTAGTTTAAAATAGCTTAACATTAGCTATCTTGCAAAGTAAATTCACGTATGAAAACATGAACATATACTACCTTCAACTTTTTTTTTCAATTTAGTGCTAGATCCATTTGTTTCATTCTGCAAAGAAACAATCATTATACTTTTGAAAAACATTTCCTGGCATTCAAAATTATTGAACCAACATGTAATAGATCAAACAAAAATCTTATTTTCTGCTAAATTTCACATGCAGTACTAGATGAAATTGGTAGAACAACGTATAATTGTTGGCACTTGTATTTATTGCTATGGAATATAATTATTATTTATAATACAAGTCCATAAAAATAATAGAGTTCAGCATTTATAATGCAATATATTTCCCAAACTGTTACAGCTAGGCAGAGTTACATATAACTACATACACACCATTCTCTATATCTATGTGTCTATCTATCTATCTATCTATCTATCTATCTATCTATCTATCGTTCTGCCTACTTCAAACCATATATACATTGTATTTCATCATCCAAAGTATGCAACTCTCTTAAATGCAATGTTTGCTCAAAGATTTGTGAGACTTATCCAAGCTCCTTCAAGAAACACTACTTTTTACTCATTTTAACTATGTACATGATGCCACTGTAACAACATATTTCAATGTATTTGTTCATATTCTTTTTGATCGCATTTATATTGTTTTCAATGTTTTATTGCAATTAACATTGGTATCCATTATCTTCTGTAACTACACAAGTATGTTTCTGAAGAAAGTATTGAGTAGTGAAATTACCAAAAATGAAAGTTATATACATCTTTGTTCTTATCAAGTATTGCTAAATTGGTTGTACTAATATGCAGACCAATCAGCAAAAAGGAGTTTCAAACCTTTCAAACATTTCTACTACCTGATGGCTAAGCGAAGTAATAGTTCAATAACTTGCACTTCATCAAGTCATTTCAGAGCTTTATGTTGTAATTGAATCATCTGTTTTAAAATGAGGTGTTAATTAGTCTTGATAGTTTTGTGCTGTTTGTTAAATAACTTTAACGTATAACATACACATATTCACTTGCTATGATATTAAAATTGTTACTGTTTGTACTTACTATATTAATATTGGTAGCCAGTTATTCCTATATTTTGAGTTGTTTTTATTGGCATCACCATCAAGTGTCTGTGTTATAATAAATTTGATTGTTTCTATGGAATCCAGGTATGGTGCTGTAGATTAAGCACTAGACCACAAGGTCAGTTTCAACTGCAAGATCAACAGCTCAACTCTACCAGCTGATCCTCAGAAACCCTATACAGGTTCGCTATGAGTTGTAACCAACTCAATGTCACTTAACAACAACAACGATTATTAGAAATCTACAAAACTGTGAACAATTCAGATATGATTAACTTTTAGGAAAATTGTTCTGTAGCTTCATAATTAAGTAGGGGGACTAGTCAATAATAGTGTAGGTTAGATCCACAAATAAAATTATTTTGAGAAAAGTTTTATATAAATAAACAGATCTTTTTGACAGCAATTCATTCTCAAGAGTAGTGAATGTATTAACATATATATTGCTGGTTCTGACCCATAGCAACCTTGTATAGTATTTCCAAGGAGCTTCTGGTGAGCTTGAACTATCAACCTTGCAGCTCAAACTGATTTTGCAGTCCTGTGCATTAACACACAGTGCCACACCAGGACTCCAGAATATATATATGCAATACAGTAATATAGTATTTGTTTAAAACATCTATTTATATTCAAATTCCTAGAAATAATACTATAATGCATTCTATTTACAGTCTATATATGTATGTAATGGAAATCAATCCAAGAATCAATAAGATAATAATAATATTTTCAGGAAATTGAGTTGGCATGGTAAGACTAAAAAGATTAGCAAGAAAAAAATGTAAACTACACTAAGTAATGCTCAGCATTTTAACTCTGATTTAATCAAAATATAATTAACAGATTATGTTAAGCATTCAGATTCAAGGCACTTTCCTAGTCCAAATGCATTTGGAAACAGTGGAATTATTTGCGAGGAAGAATTTTTAAATCTTTGATAATATTTAAAGTGACTGCTTTGAACAATACAGTTTGAGGCCTCTTCTATGTTGATAATAGGATGTTTTTGCTTGTCTCTGAGAGATATGCTTAGTCAACAAATAAAAACAAATTATGAAATTTTAATTCCATTTTCAAAATTAATTTTCAGCTCATCATTATTAAAGATTGAGCAGAATCCACTATATGTGGCAATTGAATTACATACAAGCTCATGAGTGAGAGAAGGATGACAGGAACTAATGTTTATATTATGTAAAACACAAAAATTAATCATAGAATGCATAGCTTTCTGTATAATGCTCTGATTTTACTTGTGATATCACTCATCCAGAAAATAGAATAGATTTATTGAAGGTAATATAAAAATGTCTCTTATTCTCCATTTTTTTAGGGTTTGGTTTAAGGTGGAGTTAAAATCTACTGTTAAGCATGCAACTTGAAACAGCAGATGACATAAGGAAATGGCAGTTAAACATTCTTGCATACTGAAGCACACAAACTTAGTTATTTCAAACCATACCTTCTAGTTTATTGCAGCTCAGGATTTTGCATATCCAAATATGATGAAAAATTCATCTTGAATTACAAATGAAAGTTCAAGAGACAGAAAAGAGTAAAGGCATCTATCATCTATATGCCATCTAAACTAAGCTGTAATAATGAGTATCACTCCAAAAGGTACTGACTGACATGTTATCACAGTGGACAGAAGAAACATTATGTATCATGTCCTGGAAGCACACAAGGCCTTTATTGACCATTTGCTCCTTCAGATTCTCATCATTCTCATTTGAATTATCCTTCTAGGATGCTGATGGAATGTTTATTATATTATTTGTAAACTAATATTTTAATTATTGATTGGCCCCTAATTTTTAATTAGTAAAATGTTTAATACCTGAAATCAGGTTTATTTTTTTTCCCTTATCTTGATTTTATTTCTAAATTTAATGCTTGACTATATCCATTACCTAAGGAACAGTTAACAATGGAGACTGCAACGTTTAAGATCCATAGTTCATATAATGGAATCCTGGTGTGGCACTGTAGGATAAGCACTGGCTTGCTTATCATAAGTCAATGGTTCAATTGTATCAGATTCTCCTGGGAAACCCTAAGCAGGGTTGTTATGAGGCTGAATCAACTCTTCAACACTTAAAAACCACAAGTCCATGCAATGAAGTCCTGGTGTGGTATTGCATGATAAACACTGGAATACTAACCTCAAGGTCAGTGATTCAAACCCACCAGTCACTTGTTGGAACCTTTTATAGGGTCACTATGAGTCAAAATTGATTCAATAACACTTAATAACATCAACAGTTCATATAATTACTCAAGGAAGGTAAGTCAAAAAGCATTGAAACTGGAGGTCCAGTTCATGCATACATGTGTTTATTCCAAATAAAATACCCTTAGAGACATCTCTGCATTCAGCAAATGGCTGAAGACAAGTTATCTTGTAATACACATGTCTTAGTTTCCTTAAGAATGCTTTCAAAAAAAAAAAAAGAGGATGGTAAAAGAAAAATGTGTGCGGATCAGCTAGCTCAAAGAGTTCATATCTCCATCAGTCTTTTAGCAAGATAAAAGCAATTGAAGTTGATTTTATGGAACAAATTATAGCCAGAGATGAGTCTTAGATTTATCAAGCCAATTTGGAGAGAAAGGCCTAATCCAAACAGTCACTTCTGAGGGCACCTTTTAGGTCATTTCAATTCAAGGAAGAGAGGTCAACTCAGAATGTTATAGCAATCATTTCTGTGTGTTTTTTATTCCAAAGATGTATTCTTGATAGATTTTCTCAACAGATACAGGAAAATCATGGGGGCTTATTATGAAAAAGCTTTAAGAAAACTGAAAGCTGCACTGATGAAACAAATTGCACTAAGCAATGTATTACCAACATAACAGCACACTTGCTCACTCTTCTAGGGTAGCCAAGGCTCTCCTACTAGAATTCAATTGTTAAAGATTACATTATCCCCCTGATCTGGCTATTTCACTTTTTCTTTTATTCCCCAGTCTCAAAGAACATTTAAAACAAACATGCTTTGAGTCCCTCAAGAATACCCTAACTCCTGTTTTGATTTTATGTAAATTGAAGTGTGAATGTAGAAATCTTTGAGGAAATGTTAAAGAGCTGGAAACAGTACCTTCAGTAGTAGATAGACCTAGGTGGAGATTATGTTTAGAAACAATAGCTTCCCATTTAGATATTCTTGTCTTTTGTGTTTACTATCGGTTTCTATAATTTTTTGGCAATATGTTTTGACTCACTGGCACATGAAATTATTACAAATAATAATCAATTTGTAAATTAGGAGATTTGTGATGAGAAAAAAATCAGTGTCAAGTAATTAAAGTGTTAAAAAAGCAAAGGTATTGCTTTGAGGACTAAGGTATGCTGATCCAGGGTATGATATTTTCAATTGTATCATATGCATGCTAAAGCTAGGTAAAGAATAAAGGAGAAAAAGAAGAAGGGATGCATTTTAATTATGGTGTTGGCAAAGAATGTTGAAATACCAGACTGCTTAAAAATGAAAAAAAATCTCTTTGGGTAGAAGTACAGATGTCTTGTTCCTTAGCAACAAGAATGGCAAGACTGTCTCACTTACTTTAGACCTGTAATAAGTAGAATGAAGATGAAGACATTATGCTTGGAAGGTCCCTGACAAAAGAGGAAGAGACTCGTTGATATTGACTGACAAAGTAGATGCAAAAATGAACTAAAACATAGAAAATATTCTTATGGTTTAGGACACTCTGTGTTTCATTCTGTTGTACACAGGGTCGCTGTGAGTTGGAACTGATTCAAGGGCAACTAACAAAAACAAAAAACGTGTTTGATCTAAATTGTATGTTAGTATAGATTTAGTTGTGTGCCTTCAAAATAAGGGATAAATTGTGTGTTGGAATCATAGCCCTATACATTTGAATATAATTATATTGGGAATAGGTTTTTCTATGTTCTGATAATGAAACCTTATCAGTGTAGGTCAAGTCTGATACATAGTCACTTGAAAGATAAGTATGGAAGATAAGATATACAAGCAAGCCAAAATGAGGTAAAGATAGAAGCTACCTGAAGATCATCAAGGAACTGAGAAACACCAAGGTTTCTTGTCACTAGGTGGCATTAAGTCAGTTCCAACTCATAGCAACTCTATGTACGAGAGGATGAAACATTGCCCCACTACGGTGCCATCCTCATAGTTGTTATGCTTGAAACAAATTCTTCTGCCTCTGTGCCAGTTTGTCTAATTGCTCTTTTTAGCTGACCCTCTACTTTACCAAGCATGATGTCCTTCTCCAGGGACTCTTCCTCCTGATAACATGACTGAAGTATGAGAGACAAAGTCTCACTATCCTAGCTTCTAAGGAGCATTCTGGATGTATTTCTTCCAACACGGATTTGTTTGTTTTTCTAGCAGTTCATGGTACTTTAAGTATTTTTCTCCAACACCATATCTCAAATGTATTGATTCTTCTATGGTCTTCCTTATTTATTGTCCAACTTTTTTATGCATATGAGGTGATTGAAAATATCATGGATTGGGTGAGGCGTATCTTAATCCTCAAACTGATATTTCTACTTTTGAACACTTTAAAGATGCCTTGAGTAGGAAATTTGCCTAATGCAAGAAATAATTTTATTTCTTGGCTGCTGCTTCATGAGTGCCGATTGTGAATCCAAGCAAAACTAAGTATTTGACAACACCAATGCTACAGAAGCTGAAAGAAACAAGGATTTTCCCCCAGAGCCAACAAAAAGAAAGAATGTCTTTCTCATAGTTAGTTCCATGTATTCAGATCCCATATATTTTAGCCTCTTGATCTGTGAGAAACATATGTTTTGTTCTAGATTTATTTTATGATGTTTTTGTTGTTAAATGGTGTTGCGTTAGTGCCAACTCTTATCAATCCCATATAGGGTTTCTAAGAAGCAGCTGCTGGGTTTGAACTAGCAACCTTGTGGTTAGCAGTATAATGATTATCTTATAGGTGGGATAAAATCTGTTTTGTTTTAAATTTATGTCTGTCCTTTAAAAGCACCTGCTTATGGTATTTTCCTAGCAGCAACATTAGGGAAGTAAAATATATTTAAAAGCAAGAAAATATTTGGTGGTTGTGGTGTGCCATGGACGACTCCTATTCATAGCAATGCTGAATAGGATTTCTCAGACTGTAAATTTTTTTGGGAGCAGAAAGCCTCATCTTTCTCCTAAATAACAGCTGGTAGTTTTGAACTGCTGACCTTGAGAGTAGCAGTCCAACCTGTAACCACTACACTACCAGAGTTCCTGAAGAAAATATTTCTGCACCCTATTTTTAGTGAGAGCCCTGGTGTTCTGCTCTGAATAAACTCTGGACTGCTAACAACATAGTTGACAGTTCAAACCCACAAGCCACTCTCTGAAACCCTATGTAGGTTGGTATGATTGAGAAGGCACCTGATGGCAAAAATCAAACATTTTTTATTCAATCATATTTAACACACGAGATTAATAACTAATGAAGTCACTTCTATAGTAAGCATACAGTAAGTATTCAATGATATATATTTTATGGTTGATTATAGAATCATTATTTTGTAATTTTAGCATTCATATGAAATTAATGATCAAAAAGGAAAACTAGATTGGACATCTATGGTGTACTTGATTAATTCCCCTTTTGATGAAATAAACCACCAATTTTTATTGTTGTTGTTGGTAATTAGCCCTTAACTGGTGTGGTCCTGTAGGGTCAGCACTGGACTGCTAACCACAAGTTGGTGGTTCAAATCCACCAGCTACTCCTTTGAAACCCTATACTGAGTTGCTGTGAACCAGAACTAATTCAATGGCACTTAATAAGGACAAGGATCTATAATATCCAAGGAGCCCTATTCTAATGATTATACTTATATTAAACAACAAAAAAAGTACAAAAACAGACACTCATTTGTTAAGAATAATACCTTTACTAAAAGTAAAACTATCATCTAAACACCACCTGGGTCTAACTTACACTCATTCACCTATTTCACTATTCACCAATAAGGAATAATTTTGCTTTTCCTTCCACTATTTACAATTATGATTGACTGATGAGTTTCTGTTTTTAAAAAGTGCAGTGACAGTTTTCTTCTTGCTTTTATATTATCATTAAAAACAAGTTTCTAGAGCCTCTGCCTTACATAAGACCATAGGTGGAATCCTGAACCCCATATAGAATCTTCTGAGGTGGGAAATTTCCACTGGAAGGGACAAGCAGAACAGCTAGAAGAACAGAAGATACTTCTTGAAAGAAAGACTGACAGGGAAAATGCAGAACAATAATGGCAGTCTGACTGACTACTATAAGAACAAGCAAGTTGCTCGTCCAGGAGACATCAAGGCAAGTGATCGGGTCCCCTCAGAGCAAACTCCCTTCCAAGACTAAGACTCAGTGGGAATACACGAGCAGACATGTGCTCTGACTAGTGACCGTGTTGGTCATGGATAAGGGAAGTGAAGGAAAAACAATGAAGCTGCTAGCTAAGCCTTACAATGTTCAATAGGCTCCTGTGAACCAAAATGGAGACCTGGTTGGCCAGCAGTTTGGCAAGACCTAGGGACTCCTGGGCCCAGAGTCAGTGACATAGCCACAGAAGACTAGAGTGGACAATGAAGCATCCAGCTGATAAGAAGCGAGGGCATGTGCACAAGAACAAACACCTACTATTGCAGATAATACCTACTTGACCTGGCTTCAATGGCTGAATGATCAGAGCTCAACTAGAAGAGGAAGAGGAAAAAATAAGAGAAATCGGATGCAATTTGATGAACTTGACCTACACCTATGGATGCAGTAGCTCAAAAGAGGGAACAAATCTTTACAGTGAGGATCATTTCCACCCCCTCGATATACAGGGTAGACAGGGATAGGCAATTTGAACATTGGCTACCCAAAGTGTGGGGGTGGTGGTGGTGATGGTGGGAACCTGCAAAAGCAAGAAGTGACTGGCTTGCAAGCTTTCAAGAGGGAACCTAGATCCAGAGGGCAGGGAGAAAGAATCTCCACTGAGTAGTAGTATCCAATCTGTCTGGGCAGGACTGAAGAAAGGAGATGTGGATAGTACTCATATGCTACAAAAGTGAATAATTACTATCAGGACTGACTGTGAGGGTTGGAAATGTGAAGGTAGATGTTCAGTGCTTTATCCAGAAAGAATGGTGAGATTTTGTCTCATAACTTTCTCCATATTATCAAGAAGACCTGTCCCTGGAAAATGACATCATGCTTAGTAGTGGGTCAGCCATAAAGAGGAATATATGAAAAGGGATCGATTGACACAGTGGCTACAATAATGGAGTCAAACATAACAATTGTGAGAATTGGCAGGCCCGGGCAATGTTTCCTTCTGTTGTGTATAGGGTCCATGTGAGTCAGAAGAGGCAACTGGATGGCACTTAACAATCACAGCAACAGCATTGTGTCAATTTATCTCTTAATGTTAGCGGGAATATTGTTTCAATCTAGCTCTTTATGTCAATGTGATCAGTACTAATGACTTCTCTTTCACTTCTATGGTATTTTCATATATGTATGTGAACATTGGATAATGAATAAGGAAGACCGTAGAAGAATGATGTATTTGAGTTGTGGTGTTGGAGAAGAATATTGAAAGTACAATGGGTTGTCAAAAGAACAAATGTATCTGTGTTGGAAGAAGTACAGCCAGAGTGCTCCTTGGAATCCAGGATGGCCATACTTAGGACATATTATCAGGAGGAACGAGTCATTGGAGAAGAATATCATGTTTGGTAAAGTGGAAGGTCAGAGAAAAAGAGGAAGACCCTAAACAAGATGTTTTGGCACCGTGGCAGCAGCAATGGGCTAAGATGTAGCAATGATTGTGAGGTTTGGCCCAGGACACGGCAGTGTTTTGTTCTGTTCTGCATAGGGCCACAATGAGTTGGTACTGACTCAATGGCACCTAACAACATTTCTCTTCTAATATTTATAATTGCTGTCTTTCCTGTTTTCCCTTGATTATCCTAATTGGAGTTTTAACAATATTATTGAGCTCTTAAAATAACCAGTTTTTGGTTTTGTTGATTTTCTTTGTTTTTCCTGGTTTCAATTGCATTGATTTCTGTTGTAATTTTTGCCATCTAATTCCTTCTACTTGTTTTGATTTAGTTGGCTATAACATCTCTAGTTACTTATGTTAGAAGCTTCGTTTATTTATGCAGCTATTTCTTCATTGCCAATAAATGTGTTTTTATAAATGCTTATATAAGAATGGTTTTAGCTATATCCAATAAATTGTATTAAAAACTTAAATCATACATTTCATTTAATCTCAACTGCAATCCCCTCCATGCATCGTCAGCCAACCAAAGGGTATACCCTGCAAGCCTGCCCCCCAGTCATCAGCACACAGCCCCTCTCCCTCTCTTGGTCTAGAGTCCCCAACCACTCCGTATCTCCATGTCATCATCTCTGTCTCCATCTCTGGCATCACTGCTTCTCTGGGTAGCATCCCACACTCTGCTTTTCTCGCTTGATGGTCCCAGGGACCTCCGCTCATGGACTGCAAAGTCTATCACTCCCCTCCTTTTGCTACAGAATGCCTACCTTTACATATCCAACTCTCAACAGTCAGTCCTGATAACAATTATTCACTATTGCACCAAATGAGTGATACCCCAACTCCTTTCATCAGTCCCACCCAGACAGATTGGATGCTACTCAGTGGAGATTCTACTTTCCTCCATGCCCTCTGGATATAGGCTCCCTCTGGAAAACTTGTAAGCCAGTCATTTCTTGCCTTTGTAGCCCCCCTATTTTGGGTAGCCAATGTCCAAGATGCCTATCCCTGTCTACTCCGTGCATGGAGGAGATGGGAATAATCCTCACTGTGAAGATTTGTCAACTCACTCAGGCACCCCCTCTAGTCACCAGAATGGAACTTCGCAAACAGTGGGTGGCCAATGAACAGATACTTAAAAATAAAAGAAAGAAAACCAGAACAAAGCAAAAACAAAATTAACAATGTGTATTGTCCACCTTAGCTCTGAGGTTCCTGAGGTGTATCCGTGTTGGGTCTGTTCCCCTGCTTGGTCTTGCCATTTAGTCTCACCCAACTCGTCAGTTCTGGGCCGCTGAGCCTGGCAGATTCAAAAGTACGCGATTTCTTACTTCTGCTACAAGTTCCACTAGCTTTAAGCCTGCAAACTTTTAAAATATTCCTAGGTATTTGATTCAGAGTTTTGGAGCTCTGCCCTGAACCCTCTTCTCCTGGTATTCTGTGGTATTGCTTACAGTGAACTTCACTGCACCTCTACCGTATCTGCCATCAGCCCTGCCTCCTCGCCCTTCTGAATTTTGTCCTGTGATAAATTTTGTCCTTTGATCTTGAATGGCTGACCAATGTTTTGTGTGCAAACATCACCAGTGTTGTTGTCCCCCTATATGTTTATCATTTCCACTCCTGAAGGAAATGGTAAAAGGAGGTAATCTCATGGTTCTAATAGTCTAACTGACCAGCAATTCTCATCTTTATTTCTTTTTCTTTTTCTTTTACTTTGAGCTTTGTTCTACATTTTCTCCCATATTAGTCTGAGCTTTCCAATGTGATCCCTTTCAGAGCAATTTGTAGTGGTAACCAGTCACCATCTAGTTCTTCTGGTCTCAGGATTGTGGAGACTGATGTTTATGTAGTCCATTAATTTATTGAACTAATTTTTCCAACTATCATTGCTTTTCATCACTCTTCTATCTTCCATACAAAGAAAGACCAACAGTTGCACCCAGAAGACCTCTCATGAACTTTTAATGCTCATTTGTTACTCATAGAACTAGACTGTAGATCATTGTTTTTGTGGACTATGTTATGCCAACTAAGTATGGTTCTGTGACCCCTGACTCATGAGACTATGGATGTGATACCTCAGGTCTAGTAACACCTATCCTCAAGGAGTTTTGGTAATGTCTAAGAAGTTTTCATAACTTTTCCCCCTGTATGATCCATCATATGTCTGGATATGTTTATGCCAAAGGGAAATACCCATTGTTATAGTTGTCTGTCAAGGTGGCTGGGCCAGAATTCTCACTGGTGGCATATAATATAATGTAATCATTTCCCTAATGAGATTTATTAAGAGTTAATCAAACAAAAGGAGTTTATTCTGGGTGTGTGGCCTGAAACATCTTTTATTTACAAGAAATAAAAGTAGAGAGGAATAAGTAGTCGAGAAGGAACTGTTACCATGAAGAATGAAGAAATGAAAGTGGATTGCTTCCTTTGGATCTGGTGTCCCTGCACTGTGAAGCTCCTAGACCAGGGAAAGATTTATATCAAGACAGATAAACATCTCCAAATGCTGCGGCTACAGGTTCTGATGTGCATCCCGAATGCTCCTTAGAGGTTATAATGGTAAGTCTTCATCACTGATACTTTGGACATATATTATCAGGAGGAACCAGTCCATGGAGAAGGACATTTTGCTTGGTAAAATGGAGTGTCAGCAATAAGAGGAAGGTCCCTAATGAGATGGGTTTACACAGTGGCAGAAACATGGGCTCAAACTTAAAAATAGTTGTGAGGCTGTTGTGGGACCTGGCAATGTCTCATTCTGTTGTACATCGGGTCACTGTTACTGGGAACAGACTGTACAGCAACTAACAACAATCCTTAAAAACAGATGATGAAAGAAAGTAAGGACACTTTTTCCAGAGCCAGTGTCTGCATTTGTACTTCCAGCCTCCCAAACTGTAAGAGAATGATTCTGTTTGTTAAAGCCTTTTACCTGTTGTATATCTGGTATAGCAGAACTAGATAACAAAGAAACTTTCATATAAATATTCTTTGTCAAACATGTGTACATTTGTGGGTATATTCCCACACTCCTTCCCATACATGTTCAGTGTTTGTATCTATCCATGTAGCTACCTGTATGTGTGTTAGGTGTTTTCTAGTGCATTGAAGCTCATAGCAACCCTATGCACATATGAACAAAATAGTACTCGGTTCTGTGCCATCCTCTCATTGGTTTTTAGAGTCCATTGTTGCTGCCACTGTATCGATTCATCTTGTTAGGGATTTTCTTGGTTTTCAATGACTCTCATCTTTTTCCAAAATAATGTCCTTCTCTATGTACTGTCTGATAACATGCCCAAAATACAAGTGTTGAAGTCACATCCTCACTTCTAAGAAGGATTCTGACCGTACTTATTCCAAAATAGAATAGCTTATTTTTCTGGCAGTCCAACTTCTAAGAAGGATTGTGACTGTACATCTTCCAAAATAGATTAGCTTATTTTTCTGGCAGTCCATGATATTTTCAATATTCTTCTCCAACACCATTAATTAAAATGAATTGGTTCTACAACACTGTGCTTACTCATTGCCAACTTTTACATGTGTAAGAGTCGATTGAAAGTACCATGGCTTAGGTCAGATGTACCTCAAAGTAACATATTTACTTTTTAACACTTTAAAGAGGTCTTGTACAGCAGATTTGTCAGTTGATTTCTTGACTGTTGCTTCAATGAGCATTGATTGTGGATCTAAGGAAAATGAGTCTTTGACCACTTAAATCTTTTCCTTAATTTTATCATTTTATTTATTTGTCCAATTGTAAGGATTTTCATTTTATTTACAGTAAGGTGCAATGCATATGGAAAAAATACCAAAAACCCATACTTTGATCTTCATCAGT
>NW_006408523.1:35044191-35056130 GCF_000296735.1 Chrysochloris asiatica | reverse complement strand
TTTTTTTTTTTTTCCCATCAAAATTGTACTTGCATGTCATATTCATGATATTTTTCAATGATTATGCAATCCATTGGCTCACCTTTCTTTGGAATGGGCACTAATATAGATCTCTTCCAATTGGTGGGCTATATAACTAACTGTTTTACAAGTTTCTTTGACATAGACAAACATCTCCAGCACTGCATCCATCAATCTATTGAAACATGTCAATGCTGTGCCATGAATTTCTGAAAACTTGTTTTTCAACAACACTTTTAGGGTTGCTGGGACTTAGTGTTTCTTAAGTATCTTCATTCTTGATCACATTGTACTTCTTGAAATGAATAAACATTGACCAATTATTTTTAGTACAGTGACTCTATTGATTCATTTCATCTTCTTTTGATGCTTCAAGCATCTTTCAATATTTTGCACATTGTTGTTGTGGATCATTGTGTTAGTTCTACCTCATAGGAACCCTGTATAGGATTTCCAAGAAGTGACTGGTGGGTTTGAACCACCAACCTTGTAATTCAAATGACCTTTCAATCCAATACATTATCCCACAACACCACACCAGAACTCAAGTTTTTAATTATTTCTTCAGTTCTTTCATATTGAAAATGGTGAGTGTGTGTTTATCTTTTGATTTTCTAACTTCAGGAGGTTGCATATTTCATTATAACACTTTACTTTGTATTCTCAAGATGCATTATGAAATAACTTTTTCAGCTCTTTTGCGTCATCATTTTTTCGGATAACTTTAGTTTCTCTGTGATTAAGAACAAGTTTCAGAGACTTTTCTCATATTCATTTTGTTTATTCTTCCTTTCTTCTTTAATGAAATGAGTGATCATTGAACAATTATTTTTGGTAAGGTGACTATGCATTCTTTCCATTTTATTTTGAGGTTTAGAGCGTCATTTAACATTTTGCTCAAAAATCCCTCAGTATTGCGACCTGAGATTGAATTGTTCTTCAGTTCTTTCATTTTGAACCATGTTCAGCATTTTCTTCATATTTTTACTTTCTGACTACAGATTTTTGTACAGTTCATTATAATAATTTATTTGTCTTCATGGGCTGCACTTTACAATTTTCTGTTCAACTCTTTTATGGTCTCATTTCTATCAGTTGCTTTAGATGCTCTATGTTCAAGAACAAATTTAGTCTCTTTTGACATCCATTTTGGTCTTTTCTTTCTTTTCTGTCTTTTTAATTACCATTTGATTTTTCCTGTATGATATTTTTTATGTCATCTTACAAATCTTTTGGTCTTTGGTCATTAGTGCCTAAAACTTCAAATCTGTTCTTGATATGGTCTCTAAATTAAGGTGAAAGAAATATACTTAAGTTCCTCTTTTGGCTGTTGCAGACTTGTTTCAATTTTCATAAGCTTCAGCGTGAACTTTCATGTGAGCAGAAAAGAAGGAACTGCTGCTACCCAGAATGAAGGCATGGAAGTGGAGCAATACCTTTGGACCTAGGATCCCTGTACTATGAAGCTTCTAGATCCAAGAAAAGGTTCATATCAAGACATATGAACATCTTCAGAAAATGTTGAGACTACAGGTCATGATCTGCAGACAGAATGCTCTTTAAAAGTCACATGGTGAGTTTTCATCTCTCATACTTTGGACATTTTATCAGAAGGAACCAGTCTGAGGAGAAGGACTCTTTTGCTTGGTAAAATGGTCTGTTACTAGTTGGACCCTGGTCTTGTTAGCCAATTATATTGAACTTCTTCATCATCTATTCCCACATATGTCATCAATTTGATTCACGTTTATTTCCTCTGATAAGGTACATGTGTAAACTCATCTTTTATGTTGTTGACAAACTGTATGAATAAGTCATTCTTCTTACAAAATGGGATCTCCAGCACTGTTTCTATCACCAAGGCCATGTTTTCTAACTACCGATCCTTCTGTTTTTGTTTTTTCCCAACTTTTGAATTCCAATCACCATTGATTTTCAATGCATCTTGACTGAATATTTGATCAATTTCATACTGAAAAGTTGGTTTAATTCTTCATTTTCTTCATCACTGGCTGTAGTGGTTGATGTCTAAATTTTAATAATGTTGGTATTAACTGATTTCCCTTGTGGTGGTGGTCCTGGTTATAAGTCCTGAGTAGCTTCTGACTCATAGCAACTCTGTATGGGGTTACCGGGGCTGTAAATCCTTATGGGAACAGAAAACCTCAACTTTCTCTTGTGATCTTTCTTGTACGTATATGGATACTATCCTATTACAAACAGTATTGATTAATCTTGAAATGCTATTTATGAAGATGCATATGATGCCACCCCTCTTCAGTTTGTTGTTTCAGTATGAAAAAAACAAAAAAACAACAAAAAAAAACATTTTTTTTTATAATTAAAACAGGACATATCAGTGCATTGCAGCTCACCATTGGCTAGGATATCAAACTTTATGCATTCCACTTAATTTTTGACCACTTACAATTTTCCTGGAGTCCTACTTCTTACGTTCCATATTCTGATTATCAATGGATGCTTTCAGTTGTTTCTTCTGAATTTCAACTGTGTTCTACCAGCAAATGAAAATCCTAAAATCTTTGTTCCATCTATGTCATTAAGTTCAACTCTACTCTGAGGAAGCAGCTCTTCTTCAGTCATATTTTGAGTACCTTCCAACTAGAGGAGCTCATCTTTTGCCATTGTATCAGACAATGTCCTGCTGTTATTCATAAGGTTTTCAGTGGCTAACCATTTAGAAGTCATGTGCCTCTCCTTCCTCCTAATCTGTCTTGCTTTGGAAGCTCCTCTGAAACCTGTCCATCATAGGTGAACCTGCTGGTATTTTAGTGGCAAAACTTTGAGCATCACAGCAACACACAAGACACCACAGTATGAGAAACTGACAGAGAAGTGGAGGCACTACACAAAGATCACTGGTTTTGCAGGAATATGTATATAGCAGTATATATCTCTGTTCCCTTTTACTATTGTGTTTCTCCCAGTGCCTTCCCCTACTTCATCATTCTTCTGCCAACCTCCTTCCTGCTGTATATTACCTTCCCTGTCACACAAATGACATGTGTCTATCCTTTAGCAAGTTAATTATTCCTCTTTCACTCCCACCCCGTTTATTCATCAAATAATGCTTTTAGTTTGAAAACATTTCCTTGACATTTTATGATAGAGGTATCAGACAATATCTGCCCAATTTCACTGAGTATAATGTCCTCCATATCCATTTAGTTATGAGATGTTTCACGTATCTGTAACTATTCTTCAACATTATGTAGTATTTGGTTGTATGTATGTCCCAAACTTTGTTTAACCATTCTTTCATTGATAAACAATTAGACTGTCTCCATTTTTTGCTTTTTTGAGTAGTACTATAATAAACAGTGGTGTGCATACATCTATTCATGTCAGGGATTTTATTTCTCTATGAATTTCTATACCAAATAGAGGAATTACAGGGTTATATGTTATTTCTATTTCCAAATTTTTAATGAAGTGCCATACTGTTTTCCATAGTGACTGTACCATTTTGCAGTTTGCTTGGTATATTTTTTTCCATCCTTTAACTTTTAGTCTGTTTTTGTTTTTGTGTATAAGGTGTGTCTCTTGCAGGCAGCATATTGAAGGGTCTTGTTTTCTTATCAAATCTGCCACTCTCTGTCTCTTCACTGGTGCATTTAATCTATAAACATTCAATGTAATTATCGATATATATGAATTAATTGCTGCCATTATATTAATTTTTTGCTAGGGCTGTTTGTTGCTTTGTTGTGTATGCCTTCTTGTACTGAGTTTGGTTTTGTGTGTGTGTGTGTGTGTGTGTGTGTGTGTGTGCTATTTCTTGTTGGTTTCGTCTTGGTTTTCATGTTTGCTTGTTCTGCTTGAATTCATTGTTGTAGTTTTGTTTTGTTCTGAAATCTGTTATCTGTCGAGTGAGTTCCAGGTGGTGTTGCCACGACTGTTAATCTCTGGTTGTTGTCTGCTCTTGTTGGTTTCTAGTCAAAAGAACTCCCTTTAACATGTTTTGAAGTGCTGGATTGATTTTGATAAAAATCTCTTAGATTCTATCTATCCTGGAATGTTTTGATTGCACCATTGTATTTGATTGATAGTTTTGCTGGATAGACGATTCTTTGTTGGCAGTTTTCTTTCTTTTAGGGTTTTGTATATGTCTCCCCATTGCCTTCTTGGCTGCATGGTTTGCGCTGAATAGTCAGTGCTTAATCTGATTTGCTTGCATTTGTAAGTGACACTTTTCTTCTCCCTGGCTGCTTTTAGAATTCTCTCCTTGTCTTTGATCTTGGAGAGCTTGATTATTGCATGTCTTGGTGACTTTCTTTTGTGTTCTGTCTTTCCTGGGCTACCTTCAGCTTCTTGAATATTTATCTTCTTATCTTTCAAAATGTTAGGGAAATTATCTCTTCTGTGGATTTCCCTGATTCTTCCTGTTCTGGAATGCCAATAATTCTTGGGTTGTTCCTCTTCATGTTATACAGAATGAATTTTAGTCTCTCTTCAGATGTTTTTATCCTTTTCCATCTTGTTGTTCTATCTTAGCAGTATTGAGAGATTTGTCTTCCAGCTCGCTAGTTCTCGCTTACATCTCTTCTCGGCTGCCCCTTTCCCCTTTCAGTGTATTGTCCATTTCTGATATTTTATTATTAAACATCTGGATCTCTTTTTTTTCAGGTGTTGAATTGTTTCCATTGCTGTATCAATCTTGTTTGATTGCTCTTGTAGTATTTTCCTGACTTCTTCCTTGTTTTCTTCCACCCCTTTTCTGAACATTTGAATTTGTTTCCATATCATTATTCTGAATTCTTTCTCAGGCAAATCCAAAACCTGTATTTCCTTTTCTGGGGAGCCTTTGTCTGTCTCCAGTGCATTTGTCTCAGTTATTCTTTTCTGTTTTTGGAAATGTTTTGAGATCTTTTGTTATGTTTCAGATCTTTTGTTTGTCATTTCCAGTAGTTATGTGTGTTTTTTTAATGCTTAAATGGATGTTTATTGTTGTGTTATTAAGCTTACTGGGTGTCTCCTGGTGGATATGGTCAAGAGATAGGCTTCCCTTTTTGCACATAATGCTTAGCAGCTGTTATTGGCTCTTGTCTCAATGGTGGAATATTATGGGGTATGCTTGTAGCTTGGCTATATGGCTATGGTTGCTGTTTCTTCTTGGGTAATATAGGAAGAAAAAGCTCCTTCCTTCAGGAAAGATGTGTGATCAAAAGGACCAATAGCAGAAGCAATATAAAGGCAGAGACAAAAACCACCACTTTGAAATAAAAATAAAATTGTGGCCGAGTGTCCACAGGCAGTGTGTGTGCATGGTAGAAGCCTCCAGCAGTGGGTGGGTGTGTCTGCTTGCTCAGGCCCCACCTCTATTCACCACCATCAAGGTGCATGGATAGATATTGAGAAGTTAATGGGAGAAAGAGTGTCCACTGTTTTTGTCTCTAAAGGTCAGTTAGGTATCTGCTTGTGCACAGTGTAATTCTCTAGGTAGTTGTATCCTTTTATTTTGGGATTTTTCAGATTGTTCTATGGTTTGTCTGTCAGGCCTGACATGCCTGCTTTTTTCTTGTTATATAGGCATGGGTAAGGGTCCTGCACAAGGAGCTCCGGTAGGGCAGAGGCCACAAATTGGGCTGAGAACCGCATGGTCAGCAGCTCAAAACCACCAGCTGCTCCACTCCCGCAAAGACCCGCAACCTCAGAAACCCCGCACAAGGTCACCACGAGCCGGAACCAACTCCAAGGTACACAGCCACCATGGGTCCTGCACAAGTCAGTTTTAGGGCTGCCACCCCATAAGCAGCTGCCAAGCTCCTTTTCTCTGCACTGTGGGAAAACTATGGGGTCAGTGCTGGACTTTTTTATGGGGGGGGGGGTGCTCACCCACCCACCTGAAGGCATCCGGGCTAGACAAAGAAGGCTTGACAGGGAAGAGGAGAAAAAAAATGTGTAGACTCTCCTGTACCTCTTTTTCAAATGTCTCTGCATGGCTTTTAGCACCAGTTCCCTGTGCCCCTCTGGCTACAGCCTGCCCTTTGAACTCTGCCCCAGCAGCATGACTGCAGAGGGAGTCTGCGTCCAGAGATTCCTACCTTGTAGTATTTTCCTTTGTATTATGATTTTTTCACTTGTGAGTGTAGGAAACTGACATCCTGGACCTTATGGTAGATCCAGAGCTCTGGTGTTGTTCTGTGGGCACAGCTTCTTTGAGTTTTAAATCCCTCCCCCATGGAGCCTTTCCTACCTGGCTGTCTCTGCTGCTGGCCAAAAGTGGAAGTTTTCTCCTTCCTTTTTAATAACCCTTTTGCTTTTTTCATTTATCATGTCCTAAATGTCATCCCGCATCTATTCTGGTCTTTGGCCATTCGTTCTAGTGCATCAAATCTGTTCTTGAGATTGTCTCTAAATTCAGGTGGGATATACTTGAGGTCACATTTTGACTTCCATGGACTTTTTTGCATTTTCCTAATCTTCAATATGAGACTGTGTGTGAACAATTAATGGTCTATTCCAGAGTCAGCATCTGGCTTTGTTTTGGCTGACTGTATTGAGCTTTAAAAGTATCTCTTCCTACAGATGCAATCACTTTGATTCCTGTGTATTCCTTGTCATGGGGTCTACATGTGTTGTCATCTTTTATGTTGTAAAAAAAAATGTATTTGCAATGAATAAGTTGTTCTTGCAGAATTCTGTCATGTGCTCTTCAGCATCATTTATATCACCAAGTCCATTGTTTTCTAACTACTAACCTTCTTCTTTGTTTTCAAGCTTTGCATTCCAATTGCTAGCAATTATCAATGAATCTTGATTACATGTTTGATCAATTTTAGAATGAAGAACTTGTTAGAGTTCTTCAATTTCATTATCGCTGGCTTTAGTAGCTAGTGTGTTAATTTGAATAATAGTGTTATTATCTGGTTTTACTTGTTTGTTTATGCCTATTAATCAATATCAGACAGCATAGTACTTTTCAAGATAGATATTGAAATGTTCTTTTCAATGATGAATGCCAATATAGTAAACCATACAATTAGCAGATTTAAAACGGCCAATACCAGTACATTTCAGTTCAGTAATGCCTAGGATATTGATGTTCAGCATTCCACTTCATTTTTTGATGACTTCTAATTTCCTAGATTCATATTTCATATATATCATGTTTTGATTATTAATGGATGTTTGCAGCTGTTTCTCTTCATTTTCAGTTGTGCCCCATCAGAAATGGATGGACCTGAAAGTTTTGCCCCATTCACATCTTTATGGTCAATTCTACTTTGAGAAGGCAGCTTTTCCCCAGTTGTATTTTGAGTGTTTTCCAACCTGAGGGATCCATAATGTTGTGTTTTCATCTTCTAGTACTATATTTGACAACGCTATGCTGCTTTTCATAAGGTTTTCAGTGACTAAACATTCAGAAGTAGTCTATGGCTCTTTCTTCCTTATCTATCCTAGTCTGGAAACTCCTTTGAGACCTATCTGCCATGTGTAATCCTGCAGATGTTTAAAATAACCTGTGGCATAGTTTACAACATCACAGCAACATGCAAGTCACCATATCATGAAAAACTAACAAACAAGTGGTGGATATATTTATATATGATAAACTTTGAACTGTTAACAGCCAGATTGGCAATTGAAACACACAAGCCACACTGTGAGAAAAGGATGAATCTGTTTGTTTCCATAAAGAATTACATTCTCTGAAATCCTTTGTGGGTTGCAATGAGTTAGAATTGATTCAATGACAGAGGGATATAAATGGTGTAGCACTGTAAGATAAGCACTTGACTGGAAGGTCGTTTTGAATTGGAAGGTCTACATTTAGACCTCACCAGCTGCTCTTCAGAAACTCATACAAGGCTATAATATAGATATAGAGGTAGAGACATTGTTGTTGTTAAGTATCATTGATCTTTCCAACTCATCGCAACCTCTTATGGGGTTTTTGAGGCTGTAATTTTGGGAGGAGCAGAAAGCATCATCTTTCTGTTGCCAAGCAGCTGGTGAACTGGAACTATTGACCTTTTGGTTTGCAGGCCAGTGCTTATCTTATGGAACTCCCTTTGTGTATGTTGTATACTTTTTTTTATTTTGAAAGATATGTTGCTGTATATAGAATTTGGAATGAACAACTTTTTGCTTTAATTTTTTCTTTCAGAACTTCAAAGGTTTAAATCTACTGTTTTTTCTAATGTGAAGTCTGCTATAATTGTTACCATTATTCTAGTGAGGAAAATTTTTCTGATTGCCTTCAAGGTTTTCACTCTGTGCTTGCTTTTATGAGATTTCAATAAGATATGCCTGGTGTATGTTTTTGCTGTTAATACTTACTATAGAGTTAGGTTTTTGCATCTGTGATTTATTATTTCTGTTGTTGTTAAATGGCATTGAGTCTGTTCCTACTCATAGCAATCCTGTGTAGGATTTCTAAGGAGCAACTGGTGGGTTTGAATCCTATCTGTGGCTAATTTTGAAAAAAAATTAAGATGTATTCCTTCAAATGTTTATTCTACACAAAATCTCTTTCATTATCTCTTGGTATTCATTTTACATTTATGTTGTGCTATTTTGACGTTATTTCTTAGTTTTTTAGTGGTCCATTTCTGTCTTTTGAAATGCATTCTTCTCTATATATATTTTCTGTAAAAATTGTATGGGGGTAGCATTTGACCTCCTCTGACTTCACAAGGGGGAAAGAATCAATCTCAACATCAGCACATAACTGATGCCTATGAGGCAGAGGTCAGATATGCTTCTACCCTCCCACCTTCTTTTCAATTATAACAGTACCCATCCCTCCCAGAGCACTCTCTATTTGTCTACTGGGCTTGATAATTCATTGTATTACCAGAATGCACAGACCACACTCACAATTATGGAGTTTGTTACACAAGTTAGAGATTACAATTTAAGATCTGAAATACTTAGAACACAGTTTTCTGGTCAGAAATTCCTCTTCACAGTTGTACTTGCAGCCATGCCATGGCTCTATCTGGCCTTCAGCCTCTCAGTCAATGAACTCTGTTAACAGTCACTCACAACTGAATCACATCATCCTATCGGCATCCTCCTCGACCTTCTTGTATCTAGACCCACCAGGAAAAGAGGTAATGCACACAATCTGCACAGTCACACCCAATTGTTTGGTGGCAATTACAAAGAATATGGCTAGAAGACTCATATTAAGTATTCACTGCACCACACTTAGTTCATATATATATTTCTTTTAATGTTTATATATATATGTGATTTTTAAATATATATATGTGATTTTAAATATATATAAGCATTAAAGGAAATAAAGAACATAAGAGATGGCAACATCTACAGACTTGACACAACCAAGCCAATAGACACTGAACTTTCAGGTGGCAGTGATGGTATTGTGTTGTGGAGTCAGTTCCAACTCATAGTGATCCTATATAGAGTTTCTGAGGCTGTAAATCTTTATAGGAGCAGAAAGCCTGATATATATCTTTTGACAAACAATTCCTTTTCGCTCTTTGTTATTATCAGATGACATTATACATCTGGTCCTACATATTCATTATCATGTAAATTGGAGTATTTAATGCATTAATCACAATGATTTTAAATTTGCTGTCTGATAATGGTAATATCTGTGTCTTATCTGAATATTATTCTGATTAATCCTTTTCTATTCAGACTTTAGTTTTTGTTTTGTTTTTCTTGCCTTTTGCCCTAGCTTGTGTTTTGTTGCTATTGTTGTTAAAAGCCAGACAAATTATAAAAGACAGACAGTTGTTACTTAGATAAATAGGCCGTTACTATGAGAATATACATTAATCTAGATAGAAACTGGGCTGTGTTTGATTTTCAATGTTGCTATGGTAACTGGTGTTGAGATTTTTTGCAGCTCACAGCACCACAGATTTCAAATTCCTCAGTTTGTGTCTCACTTAATGGCTTTCATTCTTTTTTGTACTGTTCCTCCAAGAGAGTCTGTCTGTTGCAACTCTCAGTTTTAATCAACTGTTATTATTCCTAGAGGCTCTTTAGTATGGTGGTAAGATTAAGGTTAGTGGCATTTTCTAATGTGATAAATTCAGTCATAGAGTATATTCCACCTCATATCTTCGTTCTCATTTGGAGCAGACATCCAATATTTTAATTAGGTTATGGTCTTAAGGACCTTCACACTGATAATTAAGGCTGCTCTTTTATTCGTTTAACCTTAGATAAAACTGGAAACCTTGGCAGTAAGGGCTGTGTGAAATTCCCACAGCACAGGGTCCTCTTTCTTGCAGTGGCTGCTGTTCTTCTTCCCTGTCAAATACCTGCAAATCCTGTTTCTGGCTTTGGCAATATCATCTCTGTGAGATACTAGTGAGGATCCAGAAGAAGAACCTAAAATTGGTAGCAATCTCTTAGGCATCATCACACTCTCACTCTAGATTACGCTGAACACTTTGTTAACGTTTCTAGTTTAATATTTCTGCCAGTGTATATGATTTCTGGCAGTCTTTCACTCAGAAAAGCAAATGCTCAGGTTCTATTTTTGCCTGCAAGTGTCTGTCAGTCTCTTTTCAATTTCACTTATCCTGTTAGAATTCTGAATTACTTCATTAAAATCCAATAATTAGCCTATTGTCCAGTTGTTTCTTGTTGTAAGAATGGGGTCTTACTTTTTCCTAGTTTTCTACCTGTTCATGCAGAAAGCACAGTCTTTTTTCTGGTTTAAAATTTTATTCTGTGTGCCTCTTTTTTCAGCGATTTCAGATAAAAAAAGCCTCAAAAGAATAGCTCTCTCTAATAAAATGGAGAGAAAACTTTTATGATGTTATAAAATCAGAATAAGGTTGCCGTAAGAATTGATTTGATGTGGCATAAAGGGACTTTTTCAAGTGATGGAATTTTTTATATCATGATTGAGTGATAGGTATATAGATTATACATATATAACTCTACTTTAAAATATACCTTAAATAAATTATTTTATATAATTATGAAAATGATTGTAATTTATAATACATATTTGTATTTATGTGTATACTCAAATGTTGAAACTCTTCTCTGCTAAATTATGCAGAAGCAGCCCCAGAAGAATAAATCTTGGTCAGCAGATGACAATTTTGGGTTAAGAAAGTGCCACAATTCTTTCCTTGCATTCCTAATCTAGACCAAAATATGGGTTGGCTCTCAAATCGTTCACCCACTAAGTCAAGTCCTTTGCACAGTGCAGAAAAGACTAGGTGGATGCAGCTACCCTCTTCAATTGTTTAAAGATTAGGAAGAGGGAAGGAATATCTTCTAAAATCTAGCATTAATAGTATTAGTCAAGGTACTGAACTATAAGATACTAGAGAGTATATACACATTACTTCTCTTTTAAGATGCATTTGTACTATAAAATATTTTCATTTTTATATTAAGATTCATATAGTTATCCTTCTTATGAGACAAAGAATAGACAAATTTTGATTTGAGATCCAGTGAGAGAAAGCGATATTATATCTTATCATTATCTAACACCCTGGTGTGGCTCTGTAGGACTTGAATTTCAAGATGGTGGTTCAATCCATCAGCCACTCCTTGAAACTCTATACAGGGTCACTATGAGTCAAAACCAACTCAATAATATTTAACAAGAATAACATGCTAAATGGAGAGGTCTTCCTTTGCCACATTTTGCTATCTTACAGTAGTACTAGCTAGGCTTTCCAGCTTGCTTTCATATTTCAGCTAATTTCTGTGCCATTGCCTTTTCCTGTGCTTTCATTTAAAATGTATGAATAGATATTTAAATATATCTGCATAACCTATTAATAAGGCTACTTAATGATCTAAGATTTTAAATTTCTCTTGATTAGTAGTAATTACTTTTGTGTATTTCAGAATTAATTAATAACCCTAGAATCAAGGAATACCTTATTTTCACTCCTTTTTTATATACAAGGTAAAGTACTGAAAACTGTGTTCACCAT
>NW_006408523.1:35015289-35044091 GCF_000296735.1 Chrysochloris asiatica | reverse complement strand
GAGAATATCCATACTGGTTCCACATTCTTTTTTCTTTTACTGTTCATGTTATTCCTTTTGTGAATATCTCATGATTTATTTCATCAGTCCTCCATCACAGGACATTTGGGTTCCTTCCAATGTTTTACTATCATATCAGTATTAAAAATGAACAATTTTTGCAGATATAAATTCACATATGTAAGATTGTAATATAGAAAATCCCCTAGAAACATTGCTAGGAGAAACCATATATTCATGGGTAATTTTCATATATACTGCCAGCTATCTCTTCAGGAAGTTTGTGCCAATGCACTCTTAGCAGCATTATAAAGACTTTCTTTTTTCTTGTTTCCTTGTTGTCACACACAAAAAAAGTGTGCTTATTGTAATGGTCAAAATGGAATATTGTATGAAGGAGCACTTTGATTTTTTTACTGAGGTGAAATTGAAATGGATTAAATAATATGAAATTAAGTATATATATCATGTTAAATTTATGCACATGTATATACCCTCATTTGGGAGCATGATGGATCTATACAATAAGCACTGGACTGTGAACAATAAGGTCAGCGGTTTGAGCCACACCAGCCACTCTGTGGGAGGAAGATAAATCTTTCTGTTCCTGGAAAGATTTAAAAGCTTCAGAAATGCTACACAGGGTCACTATGAGTTGGATCCACTATACTTAACAACAACAACAATATCCCCATGCAAATACCACTACTGTTAAGATATAAACTTAGTGGTTACAAATCAGGCTGCTAAGCTCAAGGTCGGCAGTTCGAAACTACCAGCTCTTCTGCAGGAGAAAGATGAGGCTTTCTGCTCCTGTAAAGATTCACAGCCTCGGAAACCCTGTGCAGGGTCACTATGAGTCGGAACCTACTCCACAGTACTTAACAACAATACCATATGACTGCTTCAGGGTTCTAGTGTGGTGCTGTAGGATAAGGACTGGACTGGAAGTTAGATTTGAAACCCAATATCACCAGTTCAAACTAACCAGCCACTCCTCAGAAACCCTATACAGGCTCACTGACTCAAGGACACCTAACAACAACATAGACTTCCTCAGGTTAAGCACTGGACTGCTAACCACAGGTTGGTGTTTCTAGCCCACGAGCTGTTCTACAGGAGAAAGACGAGGCTTTACACTCCCATAATGATTTGCAGCCTCAGAAACCATATCCAGACTCAACAATGTGTTGGAACCAACCTGACAGAACTTAAGATAACACAGATTTCCTCATGCCTTTCTTCAGGTACTAAACCTTTAAGAATAACTATTTTCCTGACTATAGCCTTCCATATGGATTACATTTCAATATAAAAAAAAATACAATAAAATAAAATTCTCACCACTGAACCTAAACAACATCATGATAAATTGAGGAAAGATTAAAGTTGTCAAGGATTTCATTTTAACTTGGAATCAGCCATCGAGGTATCAAAGAGCAAAGATATAATTTTGAAGACTGAGGTGTGCCTAACCCAAGCCATGGTATTTCAATTACCTCATAAGCATTTGAATGCTGGATAGTGAAAGAGATCAAATAAAAATTGATTCCTTTCAATTATGATGCTGGTGAAAAATATTGTATGTAGCATGGAATTTCAAAAGAATGAAGAAATCTATGTTAGGAGAAGTACAGCCAGAATGGGGACAGTATATCTTATGTATTTCAGCCAGATTATTAGGAAGGACCAGTCACTGGAGAAGGACATGAAAGCAGACTTAGTGAAAAAGAAGGCAGCCTCTCCATGAGAAGGACTGACACAGTGGCGGCAATAATGAACTCAAATACAGAAAGGATCGGGAGGATGGCACAGGACAAGCAGTGTTTCCTCGTGTTATACTTAGGGTTGCTATGAGACGGAACCAACTTGACAACATATATAAATAACATCATTCTCAAATAATATTTTCTTGATTTATTTTCCAATTTTGAGCATAATATAAACACAATAGGATGTCATATGTGTTCTGGTGTATCTCACTATTTCTCCTGAACTTCATAGCTATGATATTTATCTGTGATATTATGTATGTTTTAGCTGTTAATTTTCTTTACTGTGGTATCACAATGAATGTCATAATTTATTTATTGATAATAATTTAAAATAATATTTGTATTAGTTATTATTATTGTGATTAGAGTTATTCTTTGAATAACTGCTTTATTCATAACTCTCAGTTTTAATAAGTTGATTTCTATAATTGTTTAATTCAAAATATTTTCTCATTTATATGATTTCTTTTTTGACCCATGGGTTATATACATCTGTAAAAATTCAATTAGTAGGTTTTCTAGATACCTTTCTAATATTAATTTGATTCTGTCTGTTCAAAGAGCATAAATTCAAATAATATCAAAGCTTTGGTGGTTACTACATGTTTTATGGTCTATTGTTGTTGTTCAGTGCTGTGGAGCTGATTGAGGTGCATAGTGACCCTATAAAGGGATTCTGTACCCCTGGTGTGGTGCTGCAGGATAAGCACTGGGTTGTTACAGTTCAAACCCACCAGTCACTCTCAGAAATCCTATATAGGGTTGATTATGAGTTGCGATCAACTTGATGGCACATAACAATAACATAGGGTTTCTAAGGAGTGATTGGTGGGTTTGAAATGTTGACTGTGAGGTTAGCAGTTCAGTACTTATCCTGCAGTGATACACCAGGACTCCAGGACCATGTTTATTCTTGTAAATTAGATAATGCTCAAATGTTCTACTTATCTGTGTAATGCCTTTACTTACATAACATTTCTGTGTGCAAACCACCCCATTCCATTTCTAGAGCCCATTATTGCCTAAAGTATCATCCTGCTTAATTTTCATTACTAATCATAATTAATGCTTTATCTTCCCAACTAATTGCATTACATAAAACAACAGAAAAGGCACTATAATAATGAACGTTGGCCACCTACTATTTTGGA
Organism: Chrysochloris asiatica; assembly: GCF_000296735.1. Classification (NCBI taxonomy): domain Eukaryota; kingdom Metazoa; phylum Chordata; class Mammalia; order Afrosoricida; family Chrysochloridae; genus Chrysochloris; species Chrysochloris asiatica. The sequence goes on along the minus strand of NW_006408523.1, from coordinate 35,041,165 downwards.
GACTTTCTCTATGTAGAAAAATATATACTGAATTTGTTTTAAAGCTGTATTATAAAGGCTATTTTCAAAATAGTTCTAAAGATTTGGAAAACCCAGCTAAAATACAAATCCAGCTTTAAAAATAAAATACTTTTCATATTTCTTGAATCATATTCACATCTTTAAAAATAAGGGATGATGCATGGCTTTGAAAATGTATGTACCAGTTGTTTGTTTTTAATTAATCCAATTATTGGATAAGAGCTGATGGGTACCCATTATCGGTCGAGGTATGTTTCAGTGTTACTCTGTCCAAGGTGTCCCTTCTGGAGCTCAAATGACAGAGTTTCTCAGCTATAGGAGAGGACTTCAACATGTTCATGGAAAAATCCCATTATCTTTTTATTATATTTTTCCACAAAAATGTTTGAAGTAGCCTCTTATGCTGATATGGAAGTGATATTAACAATGAACAGACATGGTGTTAATAAGAAGTGAGTCATTTATTCCAATGACTGCGTCTCCATTCTGAGTGTGAAAAGAATGGCACCCCTAAAAGAATAAATTAATTTGTAGAATAGTGAAGTGTACATAGAAAGGTCATTTTACTTGGAGATGAAGTAAAGTTAGACTTAATATTCGTTTCTGATGTACCACTAAGGGAGCTCCAACACTAGTCTTACGTATGGACTACCAGCAACACCAAAGTAGAAGGCCGACATTTCAACTGCCACATTTGTCTACCCCAATCAATAGATGAGGAAATTGTATTGGTGTTAAAGTAATATGGCATATAAAACATCTTTAGAATTGAAAACACATTATATATGCTTATATTATACTATGTAAAAATAAACCAACTATGATTCCATCTATTATTTCAAGACCACTCCTATAATTAATTGACTTTTTTATATATAATGACTCTTATAGTGGAAATGTTTTCTAGAACAAAAACCAACATATTGACAACAGACAGTAGAAATGTAAGTATGAAAAAGAGAATTCTGATACCAGTTTTGTTGTTGTTTGTTGTTGTTTTTAAGTGCCTTCGAATCAGTTCCAACCCATAGCAACCTATATAGGGTTTCCAAGGAACAGCTGATGAGCCTGAACCCCCAACCTTGTGGTTTAAACTGACTTCGTAGTCCAACACATTAACCCGCAGTGCCACACCAGGACTTCTGGCTTAAGGATAACTAAATTGGATATCTTTCTCCAATTTACTTCAAAGGCCATATAACAATTGCCTCCATTCTACTAGAGACATTATGAGGGTTTGGTGTGTGTGTGTGGGGGGGGGTGTTTAGAGAAATTGAAGACTAATTGAGAATAACCACTCAAAATCAAATAATCCTTGACTATCCGCTAACAGCACAATGAAGATACATGCTTTAATCAGTCAAATACTTATATCCATGTTAAGTCCAGAAAAGTATAAGAAATTGATAGAGTCAAAATTGAGACTGCCTAAAATAATACTGGTGTGGCGCTGTGGGTTAATGCGCCAGGCTGCAAAGTCGTTTAAACCACAAGGTTTAACCAGCTGCTCCTCGGAAACCTTATATACGGTTGCTATGGATTCCGCTATGGGTCGGAACCGACTCCTATGGGTTCCTCTATGGGTCGGAACTGACTCGATGGCACTTTTCAACAACAACAATAAAATAATGCTGATTGACTCTCCAAACAAGGATCTAAGTTTTTAATTTACAGGCTACTAATCTCTAGGAAAATGAGCTCTGGTGGTTAAGAATCGGGCTGTAAACCTCAGGGTCAGCAGTTCCAAACTACCAGCTGTTCCACGGGAGAAAGATGAGGCTTTCTGCTCGCGTAAAGATTTACAGCCTTGGAAACCCTGTACGGGGTCTCTATGAGTCGGAACTAACTCCACGGCACATAACAACAACAACAACAATCTCTAGGAAAGAGTCCTGGTATGGCGCTGTGAGTTAATGCGCTAGACTGCAAAGCCGTTTGAACTACAAGGTCGGTGGTTCAAGCTCACCAGTCGCTCCTTGAAAACCCTATACAGGGTCACTATGGGTTGGAACCGACTCTACAGCACTTAACAACAATCTCTAGGAAAAGGAACTCTGGTAGCGTAGTGCTTATGAATTGGGCTGCGAACCTCAAGGTCAGCAGTTGGAAACTATCAGCTGTTCCACTAGAGACAGATGAGGCTTTCTACTCCCAGAAAGATTTACAGCCTTGGAAACCCTGTACAGGGTCGCTATGAGTCAAAAATGATTCCACAATACATAACCACCACCACCACCACCTATCTCTAGGAAAGCAAACAGAAAGACTCTTTGGAAGTTATTAGAAAACTCATAATGTGTATCCTGAGTTTCTGTTGCTGCAGTTGCTTCTATGTTTTTGTTTTTTTTTTACTTATTACTATTGGTAAATAATAAGGCATCATTCATGTTTATCTAGAAGAGTAAAAGAAAAGCCTGTTCAATCTTGTGGTTTTGAACAAATCATAATAAACCAGCAAGTTTGTTTTCATATGATGCACATCTAGTCATAAATGGAAAATTATCTATAAATAAGTTTGTGGTGTATTGTAAAATTCCATTTTAATTCACTATCATGCTCTGTGCAAAAGATTTCAAGCAAAAGTGATTGTCAGAAGTTTGTATCAAATAACAAAAATTTCCAGGAAAGTAGTTCATCCAGATGCCAATTATCTCCAGTCAGAAAATGTATCTTTCTGTTAGAATACTTTTACTATTCCACAAGGAAGTGTGGTGGTGTTATCATTAACTGTTCCACTGCCAACAGAAAGGCTATGGGAGAATGATGAGGCAGTTTTCATTCATAAAAATTTACAGCCTCAAACAACCTATGCAGCACTTCAACTCTGGCCGCAAAGCCACTTTGCATAGGAATCAATGAGAGTGGGTGGTTTTACACTAATCCACTGTGTGTATAGTGTTCAACAATAAGCAACCTGAACATGCTTCTTGAAATCATGTGTTTACCAGATTATTGGTTAAAAACCTGATTTAATGTAGAATTAGTCTAATAGACTTTGTGTCTTATGTTTAGTGCTGTCAAGTCATAGCAACCTTGTGTAGGATTTCTGAGGAGCAGCTGGTGAGATTTGGACCACCGACCTCATGGTAAGACTGAGCTTGTGGTCCAGTGTATTACCCTACAGAGCCATATGATTTAGAACCATCTTGACAGCACTTAACAACAGCAGGTTAACAAACCTTCTGCTTATATGTTGTTGTTGTTAAGTGCCTTCGAGTCGGTTCCGACCCATAGCGACCCTGTACAGGGTTTCTGAGGGTGTAAATCCTTATGGGAGCAGAAAGCCTCATCTTTCTCCTGCGGAGCAGCTGGTAGTTTTGAACCGCTGACCTTAAGGTTCGCAGCCCGATTCGTAACCACTACGCTACCAGAGCTCCTTTCTGCTTATATACCACATGTAAATGTAAACTAGTAACCTCTTGTTGTTAGGTGCCCTCAAGACAGTTCCAAATTATAGTGACCCTGTGTACAAGAGAAGAAAACACTGCCTAGTCCTGCACCATCCTCACAGTTGTTATATCTGAGCCCACTGCTCAATCCATCTTATTCAGGCCTTCCTCTTTTTCACTGACACTCCATTTTATCAGGCATGATGTCTTCTCCAGGGACTGGTCCTTTCTGATAACATGTTCAAAGTATGAGAGATGAAATATCCCTGGTTTCTAAGGAGAATTCTGGATGTACTTCTTCCATCACAGATTGGTTTGTTCTTCTGGCAGGCCATGTTACTTTTAATAATCTTCTCCAACACTGTAACTCAAATGCATCAATTCTTCTACAGTCTTCCTTTTTCACTATCCAACTTTCACATGCATATGAGGATTGAAAAGCCCATGGCTGGGTCAGTCACAACATAGTCCCAAAACTAATACTTTTGCCCTTAAACACCTTAAGAAGTCTTATGAAGCAGATTTGCCTAATGTAACAGGCTGTTTGATTTCTTGTCTGCTCCCACAGAGATTTACAGTAGCCCAAAGCTTAACTTACCTTGTCACCATGCTCCTAACCAATTATTGAAGGTTTGCTTTTTATTATGAACACACTAATATCATTAATACATTGCCTTGTTAACTTTAAGAACCATACATTAACAAATTCAAAGAGAATATCTCGAAAGGTGTAGTATAAAGAAATAACAGCTGCAATAAACCATGAAAATAGGGCCTATGATAGATATTCTCACATTAAACTTTACTAGACACTTACAAATTGAATTGCCATATTACACATTTTTTCTAACATATGCAACAGTTAATGCAGATTTAATAACATATACTGTTTCCCTCTAATACATTCACTCTTAAAAAGTGTTATTTAAAATCTCTAAATATTAGATGATGACTGTATTAAGTTGCAGTACAAGATTTATTATTTTGTTTTTTACTAGAATCATTTCCACTTGACTTCTCTGTCACTTTTTCTAACTCTCTCCATCATGGCTGGACAGTATCCTCCAGAATACTTTGTTAAGCAATGTTGTGGCAAAGAATGAAAACCTCAAAAATTAGAATAAAATGTATTAATTTCCACCTAAAATGGACAGTCATTCAAAGTTGCCATATCTAGGAAGAAAAAAAAAAAGTAATTATCCATGAGGTAAAATTAGCCTAATTCTATATGAACACTAACATTATTTTCTCTATTCTCTGAGTCATTGCTTTAAAGCTGATAATTTTTAAATTCCTAAGACCACCATAGAAATAGATTTTTTTCCCTTAAGATGTTCTTTTAAAAGAAAACAATTCATGTTAATGATACTTTTACTCCTGTCTGGTCCAAGTTAATTTTAAGAGGAATTGATTATTCAGTGCATGCAGTAGGTTCTATTTAATGTAACAATTCTTGGATTATGAAAAGAAGATTAGGCAATTTCGTGTCTTCTCAACTCTCTGAAGTCTTTGGAAGTTTTTACTCACTGAAGTGTGAATTGTTCTTAATAGAAAAATCCCTATTATCTCTAGTCACCAATAACTGGTTTTTAGTAAGTGCTTTGATTTTAAAATGTCTTGTGAAAATAAAACAGAAGTAAAGGAAGCCACATTATATACAAAATCAATTACATGTAAATATAACCATAATTGGCCCTGCATTTATTAGCATATGCATAGCATAACAGAATTGCAGGTGGGAGTCATTGAATATAATATGTTTCAATATAATCTCACCTTTACAAATAATTTCCATTTTTATCCATTACAGTGATTACTTTTCAGAGACTCACAAATATATTAAAAGGAATGATACAATTATACTGAAATGTATAAATATTAATGAAACATCTTGGTTGATATAAGGAATTCTGAATTGAAGTCCTATTGTGGTACTGTAGGATAATCACTGAACTGCTAACTGCAAGATCAGTAGTTCAAATCCACCAGGTGCTCCTCAGAAACCCTGTAAAGAGTAGCTGTAAGTCGGAACCAACTTGATATCACTTAACAACACCAACAGCTACTGAGTTTGTGTGGAAAGAAACATTGATCAGGAATTCATTTTGACAGATTTGATTTTATATGTTATTGTATGTGATACCATGAACATTTTATGAAAGATCACATAGGAAACTAAAACAAGGTCTCAGAAATATAAGGATTCCCGGTGGTGTAAACAATTTACAGGTGACTACAGCGTAGTGGTTATGAATCGGGCTGTGAACTGCAAGGTCAACAGTTTGAAAGTACCAGCTGTTCTGTGGGAGAAAAAGGTGGCTTTCAGCTCACGTAAAGATTTACAGCCTCAGAAACCCTGTACAGGTTCACTATGAGTAGGAACCGACTCCACGGCACATAACAACAACAACAACAACAAAATTGAAAGACTGGTGGTTCAAACCAACCCAGTGACACCACAGAATAACGATCTGATGCTATTCTTCTGCAAAGATTACACAGCTAAGACCCCTCTAACCTGTGGGCTCACCTTGAGCTTTAATTGACTTTACAGCAACATGCTTTTTTAGTTTTAGTTTTAGCTTTTGAAGTAATTGGTTTCTTGACCTCAATGAATAATGCTTCAATAAACATTTAGTAACTTATGTATTTCAATATAGCCAAAATATTATTACTCTTTAAATAAATATACTTTCTGTAACCCATGCCTGGTTTCCAAGAGTTGGGCTGTAGATATCAGATTGAAAAATTGTTTTAAAGTACTATAAAATTATGAGGCTAAGTACACATTTGAATTGAGCATTTTTATGTCATTCAGAATATTAATGAATGCTATGAGGAGATGGAAAAGGAGTCTAAAAATAGATTCAAACACCAGAAATATCTGCAAATTGCATTTATTTGGCCATTCTGTTATGATTCTATGCCATTTATTTCTTAACCTTTTATCCTCTGCTCTCATCTTCACTCATGTTTTTAATGTTTCTCTCAAAGTATTCAATCTATTGATTTCATTCTTTTATTTTTTGTTTTTCCTTAAGGGGATATTAGATAATTACTATTGTTGTTGTCATTAAGTGTCATCGAGTCAGCCCCAACTCTTAGGGACCCTGTTTCTGAGGATTAGCTAGTTCCTGAGTAGTCACTGGTGAGTTTGAACTGCTGACACTTTGTGGTTCAAACCGACTGTGTGGTCAAGTGCTTACCCTACAGTGCAACACCAAGAAATCTAGATAATTATTAACATACTACAATTAGCAGATGCTATTGCATGTGGCAATGTAGGATAATGCACTGGACTATAGGTCAGTTTGAATTTTAAGGTTAGCAATTCAAAGTCACCAGCAGCTCCATGGAAATCCTGCACAGGCTCCCTGAGTTGGAACCTACTAAACTGCCAAGGCTCCTTCAATTAGGGTGTGATGATGGGCAAATGGAGAAAAGCTAGCACAGTGTTGTTTTTTTTTTTTTTTTTTTTATTGAATAGAAATTTAATAATCACATTCATTTTATCATTCCCTTATAATATAGATTTTTTTATTTTTGAGTTTTTGTTGTGAACTGAGTGATAGTTTACACAGGAAAATATCGGCTTTACACCATCATTTCATTGCAACGATTACAATCTCCTGCATGCATCATCATTCAACAGTATTTACTTCCATTCTCTCTATTTTTCTTTGTTTGTTTGTTTTGGGGTGGTGGTGTGGGGTGGGGAGGATGTACATGAAACACGCAGGAATATATAATTTAAATAACCAAAGGGCACATTCTGAAAGCCTGTCTCCTGGCTGCCAGAATCCAGTCCCTCATGAGTCCAGAGTCCTCAGCTACTCCATCTCTCCATGTCCTCATGTCTGCCTCCAACTCTGGTGTCACTGCTTCTCTGGATAGGGTCCCACATTCTGCTTGTACTCTCTTCTCCTTTGATGGTCCTAGGGTCCTCTGTTTCTGGACTGGAAAATTAACTACTCCCCCATTTTTTGTCACAAAACTTCTACCTTTACAATTGTGACAGTCACAATTAGTCATGATAACATTTATTCACTATTGAATCATAAGAATCTTATACCCATCTCTTTTCACCATACCCTTCTAGACAAGATGAAAACTATTCAGTGGGGACTCTACCACACTCTTAAACTAAACTCCCACTTGAAAACTTGTAAGCCAGTCATTTTGTGCCTTTATTGTCCCCTCATTTTAGGTAGCCAATGTCTAAGTTGCTCATCCCTATCTACCCTGTATACAGAGGGGATAGCATTGATACTCCTTCCCTCTCAGTTGATATTTTGAGCTACTGCATCCATAGATCAAGTTCATCAAATTGTAGCAATTTACACTTGTTTGCTTTATCATTTTTTTTTTTTTTAATTCTTCCTCTAGTCAAGTTCTAATCATCAAGTCATAGAGGCAAGGTCAAATAAGTACTATCTACAAGTTTGGGCATTCTTGTATGCTTCACTTTCAGCTCTAAACTTCAGCTCTAACCCTTGTTCATGAGCTCAGGAGTCCCCAGGTCTCAGCACATGTTGGACCAACCAGCCCTTCTTCTTATCTCTCACATCTCCAGGTCTATGGGAGTTCATGGAATGTGGTCGAACTCAGTCCATATCTTCATTGCTGCCTCCCCCACCTCTTCCACTTACCAGCTGACCAACGTGGTTACCAGCAATGTTGCATGCCTGCTCATGTGTTCCCTTTGAGTTTCCTTCTTGGAGGGGGGAAAAATGTCATTTTGAAGACTAAGGTGCACCTGACTAAAAATTTGACTTTTAAAATTGCCACATATGCGTGCAATGGACAATAAACAAGGAATGACAAAAGAACAAGGACATTGAATGTGCCATGGACTGCTAGAACATATAATTCTGTGCTGGAAGAAGTATAGTCTAAATGTTCCTTGAATTAAGGTGAGATTTCATCTCATGTACTTTGCACATGTTTTTAAGAGGCACTAGTCCCTGGAGGAGAATTTAATGCTTTGGAAAGTAGAGGGTTAATGCAAAAGAGAAAGACTCAGCCAGATAGATTGATACAGTGGGTGCAACAATGGGTTCAAACCTTGCAACAATTGTGAGACTAGTTGAGAATCAGGTAGTGTTTTATTTTGTTGAACATGGGGTCGATATAAGTTAGAGCTGACAACTAATGGAGTGGAAAAGGACATGTCTCATATAAATGTGTACTGCTTCACTGCTAGACAAATATATCACATTTTGGCAGGAGTGGTAACCCTGGTCTCTGAATTAGAGACATAGAACATTTTTTTTTTTTTGGAGTCCAGTCTGTCATGGTGAATATATTGCCTTTACAGGTACAGGATTGATCCAGGTAGCACTGATGATGTAAGCCCAGTCAGCAGTTTGATTTTAGTGACTCTCATCACAGAATGGGCCATTACTGTAAGCACCTCCATGAGTGACTCAGAGTATGTGATCAACAACTATGATTAGGTTCCAAAGTTAAGCCTTTAACCTGTCAATTTGCAGTTTTTCAAGTTCTTGAACAGACATCTAAAACATTAGCAACAGCCCAAATTTTTATTTATGTATAGCAAAGGTTCATCAAGTGGGGCATTAGCCAAATGTATGAGAATGACCTTTTTTTTCTGGCCAGTGGGAAGAACAGATAATACAGTTCAGCAATGCTGGTGCTGTTATAAAGAAATCTAATAGCTCAGTGAACACTATGTCCTCTCAGTTTACGCAACCCATCAGTAAAGGAATAAGCGGGCAGTCAGGAAAAAATATCTGTGAGTTGAGGGTCCCTTTGTGCTGGTGGTTCTGTTTTTGAAGTGGAGACAAAATTTCACTTGGTAGCTGTTTTCTACTTATTCCAATTGTTATTTGGTACTTTTTATGTGTTTTATGCCTTCTTGGTACTGCATGTAGCATTTTTGGATACCATGCTAACTCCTCTATCAACTTATTTACATTCAAAATGTTTAAAATAGTTGTTGTAGGGTTTGTGTATACATTTTTAAAAAGATAATTTGAGTCTATCCTAAAAAATGGGTTCCTGATGTGGTACTGTATGATAAACACTAGACTTCTAACCACAAGGTTGGCGATTCAAACCCACCAGCCACTTATCAGAAACCCTACATTAAGTTGCTCTGAGTCGGGATGTATTCAATGGCACTCAATAACTAACATCAGCATCAACAAAATATATTCCAATATTTTGCATGCAATAATAGATCAGTCTTATAATAGTATATCCCCAATTGCTCCTCTCATCCTTATTCTATTTTTGGTGTGCATTTTACTAGCTCTGGTGGTACTGCAGGAAAAGCACTTAACTGTTAACTGTAAGGTAGCCAGTTCAAATCCATTAGTTACACCTAGCAGTAAAGTTGAGACTGCCTGCTCTCATAAAAATTTGCAGACCCAGAAGCCCTAATTAGGGTAACTCAATGCCAGGGGATTTTCAGTTTAATCTATTAATACACTGTCACTATTTTTTGTTTAAATAGTAATATTGCAATACATTCTTTTTTTTAAATTTACCTTTATCTTTTTTTTCCATTTCTAAATTACAAAAGCATACATCAGAGATATTGAGGACTCCATTCCAGACAACCAGAGCAAAGTGATTATTTCAATAAAGTAAGAATATTTGTTTGTTTGTTTGTTTCCAATGGCATATCAAAATTAGGTTTACACTATACCAGTTTAAGCTCACCAGCTGCTCCTCAGAAACCCTCTACAGGGTTGTTATAGGTCTGAAATGACTCGACAGCATTTAACAACAACAATAGGCTATTAATTGCGCAATGTTGTTGTTAAATGCATTCAAGTCAGTTCTAACCCACAGTGATCCTGTATAGGATTTCCTAGGACTGTCTGGCGAGCTAGACCCACCCATGTTGCAGTCAAACCGACTTTGCTGTCCAGCACATTAACCACAGTGCCACACCAGGGTATTATAAAAAATATTGAAATCTTGTGAGAATTGGCAAATTTGACACAGACACAGAATGAGCATTTGTTTGACAAAAGCTCAACTTTAAAAAAAAACAAAATAGCCACAAATCTCAATAAAATGTTATCAAATATAGCTGAAGTAGTTGTTTTTGTCTGAAAAAAAATTTCTGTAATTTACTTATAGGGTAGATCTACTGGCAATTATGAGCTTTTGTTATTCATAAGAATTTCATTTTTTAATTTTTGAAAAATACTTTTTCTATTTGTTTTATGTTTGTAAAAATGTTTGTGGAGCGCATGTTTCTTACAATATTTTATACATGACATTCTACTGTCTTCTATATACATAATTAAAAAATAAATGTTTATTTATATTTTTTTCCTGAGAAGTCTGCAGTAACACTTAACCTTTTTTTTCTTTGCATGTAATTAATGGATTTTTTCCTTTGAAGGCATTTAAGATTTTTCCTTTGCTTAACTTTTCTTCTGCAGTTTAGTATTTTTTTGGTCTGTGTTTTTTTTTTTTTTTTTTCTATATTTTTTCCTTGTTATATTCCAATTACACTATCGTGGATTGTTGGATATTTTCCAACAACTTTTGGATGCTCCACTCTGGTTTCATTTCTCCTAATCACTACTCCTTCTTTATAGTTGATTTTTTTTTTTTTTTTAATTCTGAGCAATTTCAATGGATTTATATTCACTTTCACTTGATTTTACATGAGTTGCATTCTTGCCACAAGTGCTTTTCATTTTACTTATCCTCTGAAGTTATATGCCTAACTACATTGAAATGGAAAGGGAGACATCACCTTATTGTATTTTCATTTTCCCCCAGTTTAAACAGCATTTAAACTAAGGAAATTTTAAAATAAATGTCCCTCTATTTATGACACTTTTTACCCAATTATTTGATTTCATCTTCCTCAAATTTAGGTCACAGTTCAAGTGCTACTTCTTTGGAAATTATTTCTCATATAATTAAAGCAATACTATTTGTTTACCATTGCTATAACATCACTCTTTGTTTCCTTTATAGAATTTATTACAAACTGATGTAATTTGTCTTACATATTTCCTTAAATATTTGCCTATCTCCTACCATGATGACATGAGCTCATTGAAGGAAAAATCTTTGTCTCTCTTGTTTTCCCTATATTGTCATTGAATACACATGTTTGGAACTGAATAAACATTTTTGAATATTGAAAGACTGTATGTTAACAAAGTGTTGTGGTCAGTTTCCATTCAGTAGATTCCAACTCATGATGACCCCAAATGTGCAGAGTAGACCTATCCTCCTTAGCATCAAGTTTCAGAAACAGATTACCAGACCTAATTGGGTGGCTTTGAGCTGCCAATCTTTTAGCTAGTAGTTGAATACTTATTTGTCACCCAGAGACTCCATGTTAGGAAACTTAATATCCTATTTGATATTTGAATATATATTGTATATAATTTAAAATTAATTTTACATTAATTTAAAGTCATAGTTTGGAACTAAGGATATTCTATTTTTATAAGTAAACATGTTCAATATGTATACCACAAATTATATTATCTCTATTGACAGCATCATTACTTAGGCCAAATGATCTCCTTAAGGACAATACCCTTAAGATGACATTGTTCTGAATAAGCAACATTCAGGTAAATAACTACCTGCATGATCCATTCACTATTTTAAGTGTGTTTCAAATTCAATGTAGATATTATTAGGTAGTTTCTTCAATTAAGCTCAGTTTTAATTTATTTTTTTCATTAAAAAAAAAAGCAATAAACCAAAAGTTCATCTTAATTGAAATGGCTTCAAATACCATTATATTATTAAATATTTCACTCTTTCATTTACTTTGGTTACTATCTTAAGACATGTCTTCAAACATCTTATGAAAACAAAATAGCCACAAAATTCATTTTCCATTGCTTAGATATTTTCTTTGTTGTTAAGTGCCCTTGAGTCAGTTCCGACCCATAGCGACCCTGAACAGGGTTTCCGAGGCAGTAAATCTTTACTGGAGCAGAAAGCTTCGTATTTCTCTTATGGAGGAGCTGGTAGTTTCTTATACTTACCCTTAATAAATGAACACCATAAAACATCTCTGTAAAAATTAATAGAGTAGAATGCATAGATAGTTTGTATACTACCACTATATCAATCATTCTTTTTGAATATTTTTAGAATGTGTATTGAACACCTGCACAATTACTGGGAAACTAGGCTATATTCATATACATAAGGACAAAGTGTCTAGATTTCACAGAAAACCAAGCCTTTAACAGAAGACAACAAAATAATTGAAAACATCCCTCCTGGTTTTGGATTTTTTTTTTTTTCATGCATCAATAAAAATCTTTTCAGCAAAGTAATAGAATGAAAAATAATTAGAAAATGGCAGTCAATTACTCTTGGAAGTATTTGTGTTTATCACCATTAAAATGTTCCCAAGCCTAAAGACAAATGGCATTTGAGTGTGCATTTGTCAGAGAAGAATTCTGAATAATTAGTACTTTTATGATTAGCATAAATAACCTAAGGGGATATTAGTATATTAAATAAGTCAAAAAAGAGCAAAAATGAAAAAGGAAGCAAAATGATACTATGAGCTGAAATAAAGTAACATAGAATAATTTTTAATTTTTATTTATTTATTTTAATCCAACCGTTATTTTTTTGCCTAACATAGCTTGTCCTAGCACATTTTAATGCAGGTACATTCATCTATATTATGCTTTCTACACCACTTTGTATTAGTTTTCTAAAAACACTATCATTTTATTTATCCACCTATCATAGCTAATGCCATTTTTGTTATTGTGTTGCTCTCCAGTTGAATCAAACTCATGGCAACCTTATACATATGGAGTAGACCTGCTAGTTAGTAGGAGTTTTCAAGACTGGTCCTTTCAGAAGCAGATTACCAGAACTCCCTTCAAAGGTGTCTCTGTAATAATTTGAACCATCAACTTTTCTATTTAGTTGTGGTTGTTTAGTGCTGCTGAGTCAGTTTGGCCCATAGTGACCCTTCATAGGGTTTACAAGGAGAGACTGGCTTTATGGCTCAAATTGACTTTTCAGTTTAGCACAAAGCACCACACCAGTGCTACTCCTACTAGTAGCTGAGCGTTTAATTGTTTCCATCACCCAGCAGCATAACGTGTCTAAAGTATAACTTAAATACGTGTATTTCTATTACGTTGTAATAGAAATTCTTCATTTTAAGTATAAACATCAACTAAGAGCTGCAGACATAGACAACAATAAGATGGCCAGAATGAAATATTATATGACTATATAAACAAATCAATAATAGATCAGGTTTTCAATTAAATTAACTTTTAATTGGCATAAAGAAAAACTAGGAAAAAGGACTGTCAAGAAAATAAAGAGCCATTGGAAAGTGTAATCACCTTGAAATTGAACTAGCTCTTTTAGTAATAGAAAATGGAATGAGCATCCAGAAATACACCCTTTCTTTCCATACCTTGTGATATTCAACTAGTAACCATGCTTTCAATTGTCATGACATGCACCTGCTTGGGCTATGTCTTTAATTGTAGTAATATGGTATAGCAGATGTATTGAATGTCCTAAAAAAATTATATTCCATTCTTTATGCAGCTGGTAAAATTGTGAGAAAAATTTCGTACCCAATACCTTTGGCAACTTTTACGTTATAAACTATCGTGTGATGTTTTGTCATTTTTTTAAAGTTTTTTTTGTTTTGTTTTTTTTTTTTATATATACTTGACAAGCAAATAAAGCTGATTTTTTTGCTTTAATTTTTCTTCTTTTCACCTTAAAAAATCAATGTTCATGAAATGTATTTTGCATCAATGCATAACTGACATTCCTAGACAAAGGTATACAAAAGCACACTCTTTTAGGAAGTCTCAGATAGATGACTTAAAAAGATAAGCATAACATATAGTTAGCAAATCATTTCTGTATTACTAATTTGGAGTAGGAAAAAAGATCTTTGAAAGTGTTTTTAGGATTTCCATATATAGTGCAAATATGCTAAAATTCTATCACTGTTTTTTCATTTATCAATTCTCATTCCTCTGTAAAAATACCTTTCATTCATTATCTAGAATTATATGGCTAGAAAAGTTTTTCATAGTAAAGGATAGATAGTCAGTTGATATAAAAATATTTCTAGTATTAGAAAATGAAATTTTCAAGCTTCCTTTCCCGATTTTTTCAGTATCCTTTACAAACATAATGTGTTTTTTATTTTTAATGTATTTCAATCATTTACTTCATTTTAAGTATAAATTCCCCTAAATTTTTCATTTGTGCTATTATGACTGAAATTAAGCACTTTAACTTCCGCTTTCATTTATTTATCTCTGAACAATCTATTCATGCATCTTGGTTATTTTCTATTGGGGTTACTGCCTTTTCTATTTCAATTATTACATATATTATTTTTAGTGATAGCAATTGAACTATTTTTCACATTTTCATTTGCTTTTTAACATACCTAAAGTGTTACCTTGTCAGATAAGTAAATTTAGTCTACATGTGGGAAAATATGAGGCTTTCCTTTTTTGCGAGTGAATTATATTTCTTAGTTAGAATGGCTTCCATTATTCTTTAGTTAGAAAAAAATTCCTTTTTTTTTATTATTGAAATATTTTTAGATTTATTTTTCTTGTTGTTGTTGTTGTTAAGTGCCGTCGAGTCGGTTCCGACCCATAGCGACCCTGTACAGGGTTTCCGAGGCTGTAAATCTTTATGGGAAGAGAACGCCTCATCTTTCTCCCGTGGAGCTCCTGGTAGTTTCGAACTGCTGGTCTTAAGGTTCGCAGCCTGATTCGAAACCACTACACTACCAGAGCTCCTTATTTATCTTATCTAATTAAAAATTACTTCATGTGATTTTTCTCCTTAAGAAGTAATGTATTTTTTCAAAATCATTTTTAAAACAATATTTTTTTTTGTTCTTAGTAATGTTAGATGTTTATTTTTTCATATACAAATTTGTGTGTTTATTTGAGTTCATTTTCAAATTTATTTTTTATCTTAGATGTGTGTTTGTCTGTATATGGCCACATGACTTTGATTGTGAGTGTGTGTGTATGTGTTCATACAAATATTAAAATGCTTAAAAGTGAATAGCTCTCTGTCTTATTCTAGGTTCTCTACAGCAGCACAACCAGTTAAATCTATATGCAAAAATATAAAAAGTAGAGCAAGCCCATTGTCATTGAGTCAATTCTAATTCATAGTGACTATATATAGGGTTTCCAAAATGGTAAAATTTTACCAGAGCAAACAGCATCATCATTTTCCTATAGAATTACTTGTTGTTGTTGTTGTTGTTGTTAAATGGCATCGAGTTAGTACCCACTCATAGCTACCGTATGCACAATAGAACAAAATGCTTCTTGGTCCTGGGCCAACCTCACAATCATTGCTATGCCTGAGCGCATTGCTGCAACCACTGTGCCAATCCATCTCATTAGTGGGTTTGAAGTACTGACGTTGATGTTAGCAGCCCAACGTCTAACTCACACTATTCCTAATAGGGTTTTATTTCATACATTCACACGTCTATTCTAAACAAAATGTGTATAAACCTATGTTTATGATCAGTGGAGGGCTATAGACAAGTTTTCTAAGTAACAGAATTTGTTTACGAACCTTATAGTACCTTTCCAAAAAGATCCAGTTAAAACCATAGGTTCCAAGGGAATCTCCTAGGTCAATTAAACTCAAGGCAGCATGGTCAGATTAGAAATTTATGGTGACTACTTTTGAGGATTCCAAAGGGATAATCTTGATAAATTTACTTTAAGGACAAGGACCAATCATAGGGGCTTATTATTAAAAAAAAAAAAATTAAGAAAATTGAACATTGCTTTGTTGAAAAGAAGACCAAGACCAGGAAAATTAAGCTGAAAAACTTTTTTTCCATCACAACAAATGGACCTGTTTATTCTTCTAGGGTAACAAGAACTATCCCGTGAGAATTTCCCTGGGGAACTTTACTCTATTGAATCTACAGCTCTGATTTTACCCCTTCCGACTTTTTTGTTACCCCAATCAAAGTATATTTTAACAGGAACATGATTTGAGCTGCTTGAGGATGCTAAAACTGCTGTTTTTGCATGGTATCCTGTTGTGGTATTATAGAATAGGCACTGGACTGCTAACTGCAAAGTTGGCAGTTCAAACCCACCAGTACTTCTTAGAACTCCTATACAGGATCGCTATGAGTAGGAATAGATTCTATGGCTCTTAACTAACTGAAATAGAAAAGCACAAAATTCTCTGAAGAAGGGCAGGTTAGAGATGAAAACATCACCTTTAGGAAGGTATGGATCTAGATGGAGGATATGTCAAAAAACAATAGCTTTACATTTTGATATTTTTGCTCCATTGTTTTGTAGCAATAATTTTTATTTATCCTCGTATTTGAAAGAAATGGGTCATATAGTTTTGAGGCTGGAAATTCCCAAATCTGTGCATCACACCTCAAAAGGGAGGCTTTTCATGACTCACATGCTTTCAGGGGCTAATGAACCCACAGACAGTGGGTCAGCAGGTAAGCTCATATCCCATGAACTGGAGGTCACAGGATGAGAAGTTGGATGAAGGATTTAGAGAAAGGGAGTTTTGCAGGAACATCTATAGATATTGAATGCAAGCCACACCCTAAGGAAACTGATTGAGATTCAAGTGATTAGTTTTCCACTAATTAGCTGCTCACACCAAATCACAAAAGGCAGGATGATTACATTATAACATTAATTCAATAGCTGCCAACCACTGAGAATCATACCTAGTCAAACACAATTGTATATACTATTAACCATTATATTTTCTATCATATATATATATTTAAATCCACCACTTGTGTGTTACTATAATGATGGGAACTTTGCCATGAATATTTTAAGCACCAGCAGAAGTACAGATGGTGGACAGATTTCAGAGGAGCTTCCAGACTAAAACAGAAAAGGAAAAGGGAGAGACAGATCACTTTTGAAAGGTTTCTGTTGTTAGGTACAGTCAAGTCTATTCAGATGAATAGCAATCCTCTGCACAATACAACAAAACACTGACTAGTACTGCACCATCTTTAGAATTGTTGTTGCATTTGAGTTATTTTCTGATGTTACTGTGTCAATCCATCTCATTGGAGGTCTTCCATGTTTTTGCTGACCTTCCACTTTTCCAAGCATTTTGTGCTTCTCCTGATATTGGTTCCTCTAGGAAACACCAAATGTATAAGAGATGAAGTCTTACCATGCTGGCTTCCAAGGAGTATTCTGGTTGTACTTCTCCCAACACAATTGCTTGTTTTCCTGGCCATTCAATATCCTTCTCTAACATTATATTCAAATGCACCAATTCTATGGGCTTTCTTATTCTGAAAGGTTAAAACATTGAAAACTTTATGAATAATAGGGGAACATTGTCTAATATAGTCAGAAGATGAGCCCCCTAAGTTTGGTGGCAATCAAACTGCAACTGGAGAACTGCTTCCTCAAAGTGGATCTTACTTTAGATGTAGCAAAGCTTTCAGGAACTTTAGTTGCTGATAGGGCACAACTCAAAATGAGAGGAAACAACAACAAATATCCATTAATAATCAGAACACAGAATGTATAAATTATGATTCTAGCACATTGACAGGGAGCTGCCAAACATTCAAGCTAGATTCACAAGAGGATATGGAACTAAGGCTATCATTATTGAGTGCTAATGGATCATAGCTAAAAGCAGAGAAAGTCAGAAAGGTGTTTACTTGTGCTTTACTGACTATAGAAAGCATATAACAGTGTGTATCATGACAAACTATGGATAGCATTGTTAAGAATGGGAATCCCAGAACAGTTAATTGTGCTCATATGGAATCTGTACATAGAATCAGAGGCTGTTATTAGAACAAAATAGAGGATACTGAATCATTTAAAATCCAGAAAGGTATGCAACTGGGTTATATTCTTTCATCATATGTATTCAATCCGTATATTAATCAAATAATCAGAAAACTGGATTATATGAAATAGAACATGTCATCAATTTGGGTGAAGATTCATTATTGTACAACTTGCAATATGCAGATGATGCAACCCTGATTGCTGTAATTGCAGAAGACTTAAAATACTTACTCCTGAAAATCAAAGATCACAGCCTTCTGTATGTATTGTACCTCAATGTAAATAAAACAGACATCCTCACAAGTGGGCAATAAATTAAAAAATGATAAGTAGATAAAAGATTGACGTTGTCAAATAACTCATTTTGCTTAGCTCCACGATCAACACTCACGTAAGCAGCAATCAAGACATCAAGCTACAAAAGATCTCTTTAAATTTTCAAGAGCAAAGGTATGAGTTTGAGTACTAATATGCATCTGAACTACATGATGGAATTTTCAATAGCCTTATATACATGTCAAACTGGTCAGTAAAGAAGAAAGACCACAGAAGATTCAATGCATTTGGACTATGTTGTTGAGGAAGAATATTGAAAGTACCATGTACTGCCAAAAAAACAAACAAATCTGTCTCGAAAGAAGTACAACCAGGATGCTCTGTAGAAGTGAAACTGGTGAGAATCCATCCCTCAAATCTTGGACATGTTATCAGAAGGGACCAATCCATACAGAAAGACATCATGCTTTGTAAAATGGAGGGTAATCAAAAGAGAGGAGACCCCTATCAATGTGAATTGACACCGTGGCAGCAACAATGGGCTCAAATGAAGGACAATTGTTAGGATGACAAAGGACCCGGAAGTGTTTCATAATGTTGCATATAGTCATGATGAGGTTGAACAGACTCATTAGCACCTAAAAACTACAATAATAATAATTAGAACATATTGAATGATGCTGGAAGCATCACAAAAAGATGAAAATAATACACAAAGTCATTGTATCAAAAAGATTAGTTGATGCTAAAACATTTCAAGAGGAACTAATAGTCATGGCTGATGGTATTAAAGGGAGAAGTCCATGCTTCACTAATGGCATTGGTGAAAAACAAGGCCACAAAATAAGTGAAATACAAACTGACATGATTTAACATACTGATGCAGCACTCACTCTGCCATAAAATATGGAAGACAACTACCTGGCCATCTTATTAAAGAAGATCCATTTTTTTGCATATTCCAAAGAAATGTGACTCAGTGGAAAGTTGTTGTTGTTAAGTGCCACCGAGTTGATTCCAACCCATAGTGATCCTGTTTAGGGTTTCTGAGGAGCAGCTGGTGAACTTGAACCGCCAACCTAGGAGTTCAAACAGCTTCACAGTCTGGCGCATTAGTGCACAGTGCCACACCAGGAATGTGGACATCATCAAGCAATATAATTAATATCACATGCAAGTAACGTTTTGCTGAAGGTATGGCTGCAGCAGTACATCAACAGGGAACTGCTAGAAATTCAAGCTAGATTCAGAGAGAAATGGAATGAAGGTTATCATTGTTGACATCACATGAGCCTTGGCTAAAACCAGAAAATACCATAAAGTGGTTTGTTGTTAAGTGCCGTCGTGTGGGTTCTGACTCATAGTGTCACTGTATAGGGTTTCCAAGGAGCAGCTGGTGAGTTTGAACCACCAACCTTGTGATTCATATTGACCTTTCGGTCTACTGCTTTATCCCACAGCGCCACACCAGGATGTTTAGTTATGCTTTCTTGACTATGCAACAAAGTTTGTAACAAGCTATGGATAGCAGGACAAAGTTTGGAAATTCCAGAACACATGATTGTGTTCATGGGGAGCCTGTACATAGACCAAAAGGCAGTTGTTAGAACAGAATACATTGTTGCTGTTCTTGTTGTTTTGAAGTACTGTTGTGTCAGTTCCAACTCATAGTGACCCTGATAGGTTTTCCAAGGAGTGGCTGGTGAGTTAGAACCACTGGCCTTGAAGTTCAAACCAACCTTACGGTCTAGTGTTTATCCTAGAGCGCCATACCAATACTCCAGAACAGAATACAAGGGTACTGAATTGTTCAAAATTAGGAAAGAAGTACATCATGGGTATATTTTTTCACCATACTTATTCAGTCAGGATATTGAACAAGTAATCCAAGAAGCTGGATTATATGAAGAAGAACATTGCGTCAGAATTGTAGAAATATCCATTAAGAATCTGTGATATGCAAATCACACAACCTTGCTTGCTGGAAATGAAGAAAACTTAAAATACTGATGAAGATCAAAAACTAAGTTTCACCTTAACATTAAAAAAAAAAAAAAAGGCTCACAAATGAACCAATAAATCACATCTTGGGTTTGAACTACCAACTTTGTGGCTAGCAGTCCAGTGTTGATCCTGCATCTCCACATCAGGACTCCAGCTTCCTCTAGCATACCTCAAACACATACCAAATGTCTTTCTTCTTTCATGCCACAGAGCTTCTTCAAAACTGTAAGAACCTTAAAACTGACCACTCTGTGGCACTTGACAACAAGGTTGGTTTGAACCACAAGTTCAGTAGTTCAAACTCACCACCTTTTCTTCAGAAAACCTATACAGAGTGCCTATAAACTGGGACCAATTTGAAGGCATTTAACAAAACAAAACAACAACAACAAAAAATGAAACTATGGAAGGAAAACATCTAAATACATGAAGGACTAGTTCTAGAATATGCATTCCTAGATTTCCATCCCTTAAAGAGAAAACAAAACACTTTCAAGATTCTGCATGCTTTCCAACAGTGAAAGGAGTTGTGGTGGTGCTGGGATTAAGAGTTCAGCTGTGAACCAAAAGGTCAGTGGTTCGAACTCTTCAGCCATGGGAAAACGATATGACATTGTGCTTTTTGCAAAGATTGTAAACCGTGGCAGCTTTTTTACTATGTCTTATTGAGTCTCTGGAGTCCTGGTGTGGCGCTGTGGGTTAATGCACCAGACTGCAAAGTTGTTTGAACTGCAAGGTCGGCGGTTCAAACTCATCAGCTGCTTCTTGAAAACCCTATACAGGGTTGCTATGGATTGGATTCAACTCGACGGCACTTGACAACAACAACATTGGGTCTCTATGAGTCAGAATTGACTAGAAAGCAACAGGATTTTTTAGTTTGTTTTTGTTTTGCATGCATGTGATTTACCAAACTGCTTCTATTGCCTCTTAATAAAATAAAGTAAAATGAAGCATTCCCAAATCTATTATATACTCCTTTACTTCTTCCCAAGATTACTTTGAAAATATACTTCTTGCACCCAAGTTTAATCTTTCCCTTTTCTAGTAATGAAAAAATAATTTTTTTAAAAGATTATACAACCATAAAACCATCATCCCACAGAACTACATTCAGCTAGGTTTCATAGTTCATTACAGTAGAAACACAGAACTCAGACACCATTCTGAAACAAGAATACTGAGAAATGGGCTCACTAAAACCATTTTAGCTTACCCTAAATGAAACAGAACAACGGCTATAATTAAAATTTAGCTCAATCCCTAGCTACATTCCAAATTAATCATTCTTTTTCAATATCCAAAGCAGAACTTGTTGTCTAAATGAGGGCGGCAAATCTCCTCCTGAGAACAAAGGCAAAAATCAGTAAACCGGAAAGATTGCAAGTCAATATGTTTGGGGAATAACTACTGGAATGAAAAACATAGTATTGCCTGACTACAAGTCCTGCGGTCTTAATTTTCTCACTCCCCTACACTCCCATGCACTGATACACAATAAACACATTCTTTGCTCTGAACCCTATCTTTGAGTAGTGACTGGTTTTGTAGTAGGTGATTAAGAACCCCTTTTGTGATTATTATACTCACAGTTTGAGGGTTTATTAAGGAAGTTTACAGATTCCTAAGCAGGACAGGAAAATGCTGAGGGCACAGTTCTTACAGTCAGAACAGCCTCTCCTCAGTGAACCAATAATCAGACCTTCCTGCCTGGCAATGTTACAAAGCTCTTTTAGGGCTGCTGATATATGCCCACAGGAAATGCCCACCATAAGGTTCAGCCTGAAGATATTTAGCTCAAGCTCCTCCAATTAACTGCCTGGAGGTATGTCATTATGCACACAAGTCTCCAGTGTAAATCACACAGTTTCACTAGATTTGTGGGCTGGGAAGCCCACAGCTCTGTCTCCTGCTCTGACTCTTGGCTCTGCTGCCACTGTTCCATTGCCACTTAACTTTACTGGCTTCAGCTTTCTGAGTTGAGGAGGTGCAATGCACAAGGATTTTAGTTACTGAAATGCACAAGGACATGCTCCACTCCTTGTTCTTTTTCTTATGGTAGCAAGATCAGTCCTCCTACTTCTGAGATGACTCATTTTTATACCCATGTTAGAGCTTCAACTTTTCACAATTAAACTTGTTAACAATCACTCAAAACTGAATCATATATTCCATCAATATCTTCAGCCTTGTCTCATCCAGGAAAAGTAGTTTGGTGGTAGTTACAATGACCATGGCTAGAAGAGACATATGAAGTAGTTTGCTATACCACACATATTAAAGTGATGCTAAAATTCAAATGAGAATATCAGGGTCCAAGCGTAGCCAGGAGTCTCTTGAAACAGAACAAGGTTGGAGGGTTTATGTTTAATTACGTTTTACTCTGAGGAATTCTTTTCCTTGAGAAATTATCTGTAGGGTTTTTATATTTGAAATAAATGTAAATTTCTTAGAGGAATTACGTTTTATTCTGTAAGATCTCTGAGAACAATGCTAATTTGAGAATGACTGAAACACTTTCCATTTTAAGATTCCCTATAACATATTAAAGGATCGTTGGTGGCACCATAGTTAAAGAGCTTGCTAACTGAAATGTCTGTGGTTAGAACCCAGTAGTCACTCTGCTCCATAAAGATTATATGGGAATTCCCATTTGGGAATCCTATGGAGCTGTCACGTAGAGTTGCTATGAGTTGCAATAGACACATAGGCAATAGGTGAATGAAGGTAGCACATTTGATTATGTGGAATCAAATTTTAAATTTTAATTGGGGAGATCTTTTGATCATGAATTATCAGAGGCAGCAATTTTTCTTTTGTTTCCTCTTCCTTTAAACACCAATATACTTTTCTTTACTATCCTCTATGGAGAAATGTGGGATGGTTTTATTCAGGTTCAACATTTTTCTGAGTTACAAACAGAGATAAAGCTTGATAAAAGGATTCCCCTGTTAGAAATCCACTCCTTGGAACATCCATGAAGTTGACTCCTTTTATATTCCTTTATCCAAGATAATCACCTAACCAAACTGAGAGTAGCAGGACTGGCAAATTCTATAGTGACAAAAAAACCAACAGTGTCCCTATGTATCACTTTTCTGTGTTTTTATAGTTCCTGAATTTTGTACTAAATATATGTATTTTATGGTTTCTTAATATATGTATTTTACTTGATTTTTTTTAATTTCCAGAATTAATATTTTACAGGAATTTTTATGAATAATCTAGGATTCCATTCACAGAAATACAGTGAATGGCAGCCATATCGTTGCTTTATTTCTTTGGACACATTCATTCTCCAGCCTTCTTATGCTCTCTTTTGTAACATAGGAGACTGATCTTTACAAACCAAATTTGAAGCCTCCTCATTTTCTGCCATGAAGAGGAAGAAAAATGAAAGTAAATTCATCCAGGACTTTAGGTCTCAGCAAAAAAAAAAAATTGACATTTACCCAGTGGCAATTTCATAAGCTTTATCACCTACAAGGTAATTGGGATGAAGAGGAAAGGCTAAAATTCCATCAGGGACCAAGTTCCCTAAGTGAGTTGACAAAGAAACCTCTTCTATGACATTGTAGGTACTCAATATGTCATGATGTTGATGTTAAGTGTCGTTGAGTAAGTTCTGACCCATAGCAACCCTGCTTAGGGTTTCTGAGGAGTAGCTGCTAAGCTTGAACCTCTGACCTTGCAGTTCACACCAACTTTTCAGTACAGCGCATTAACCCATAGTGCCACACACAGTGCCACAATGTGTCATAGGGTATGAGAATAAAGGGACAAAGTATTCTAGAGTTTATATATACCTTGTACTAGAGGGAATTGGAGTTGTGATATGGCACTGAAGGATAAACACACGACTGGTGGCCTTAAAGATGGCAGTTCAAACCCACCAGTCACTCTTTAAGAGCTCTGTTAGTATAATGGTTACAGTTGAGCTGCTAACTTCAAGTTAAGCAGTTTGAAACTACCATCCATGCTGCATAAGAATGATGAGACTTTCTGCTCTTGTAAAAATTTAGAGTCTCAGAAACCCTATATAGGGTCACTATGAGTCAGAACCAACTCCATGACACATAACCACCATCACCGCCAGTCACTCTTTGGAAACTCTATGCCGGGTTGGTAAGAGTCCAAATTGACTGGTCAGAACTTTCCAGCAACAGTAGTAGTAGAGTATGGGAAGAAAGGAGAAGCAAGCGTTGCTTTGCTTATTCTTGGTCTCAGATGGCATTTTCAATAGTAGTTGCTCAACTACAATTCTTTGTAAAAAGAGTATTTCAAGATATATTAAGTGCAATACTATAAGTGACAGGATGCTATCCATATGCCTATAAGAAAGGTCATTTATTCATAAGATTGTTGTTCAAATTTGCACACTAATCACTAATGCTAAAAGTGAAGAAACTGAAGATTGTTCACAATCTGTAATTCATCAACCAAGAAATCAAGCTGCACTGATAACTACTGGTGATTGGAATGTAGAAGTTCAAAGAAAGAAAGATCAGAGTTAGAAAATATGGTCACAGTCATAGAAATGGCACCTGAGATTGTATGATTAATTTTACAAAATCAATAAATTATTCATTGGAAATAACCCTTTTCAGTAACATTAAGTGTTGATAATTGACTTGGAACTCACCATGTGGAAGATACAAGAATTAAATGGACTACTACTGTGGAAAAAAGAGTTCTGATAGCTTAGTGGTTACGAATTCCGCTGCTAATCTCAAGGTCAGCAATTCAAAACTACCAGCCTTTCCATGGGAGCAAGATGAGGCTTTCTGCTCTCTTAAAGATTTACAGCCTCAGAAACCCTGTACAGGGTCACTATGAGTCAGAACCGACTCCACAGTACTTAACAAGAACAACACCGTGAAAAGGGTATTCTGCTTTGGTGCTGTGGGTTAATGCACTGGATTGCAAAATTGGTTTGAACTGCAAGGTTGGCAGTTCAAGCTCACCAGTCATTCCTCAGAAATCCTATACAGGGTCACTATGGGTCAGAACTGATTCGACGGCACTTAACAACAACAACTGTGGAAAGGGACTATGGAGAAGCTCAATAGCATCAGTCAAAACAACATAAGGTGCTGACTGCTGGACAGGCCATTAATTGTTCTTATTCAAGTTCAAGCTGAGGAAAATTAAAACAAATCCTGGTGTAACACTGTAAGATAAGCACTCGACTGAAAGGTTGGTTTGAACCACAAAACTGGTGGTTTAACTCCACCAGCCTCCCCTCAGAAACCTTATATATGATCACTATGTGTCAGAACCAGCTCAATGGCACTTAACAGAAATAACAAATAAGAACCAAAGTATGACCTTAAGTATATCACATCTGAATTTAGAGATCAT
>NW_006408523.1:35009811-35011154 GCF_000296735.1 Chrysochloris asiatica | reverse complement strand
TTTTAAAAAAATTAAATAAATAAAAAGAGCTAAAATGAATAGAAATACTGTTAACTGACGGTACATGGAGGGGATTATAATCATTGTAATGAAACAAAGTATAGATTTGTTGAATGTAAAACTGATGATCTGCCCTGTAAACTTGTACTCAATTCCCAGTACAAACTTTATATATATAATGATTTAAATTTATTATCATTTGTTGGAGTCTGGTAGCATACTGGGTTACAAAATGGGCTGCTAACACTAAAATCAGCAATTTAATCTCCTAGCTACTATGCAGGAAGAGATGAGGCTTTTTGCTCCCATAAAGATTTATAGCCTCAGAAACCATATAGGATTGCTATGAGTCAAAACCGATTCCATGGTACATAAATACTGCCACCACCATCATTAATAAAAAAGACTTGTTGGTCAATGTTTGAGAATTTGACTATTAACTAAGAGATTATGCGTTTGAACCCATTAGCCACTTCATGGAGAAAAGATCTCGAAATCTGCTCCTATAATGATTACATACTAGGTAACCATATTGACAGTTTGGTCTCTTAGGGTCAATATGAGTCAGGATTGACTGGATTGGACACAGCAAAAATATTATCATTAATAAAATAAAGTGAGAAGTACAAAGATTTTGTTGTGGTTGTTAACATTACACATTCTGAACAGGTCTGATGCGAGTTATGATGAATTGATTCCTCTCATTCACACAATGGCCCAAGTTGATAGAGGCTCTGCCATTGGGTAAACAGGTTATCTGTTAACAGACTTGCATGGACACAGAGCAAGATAATTCTATGAAATGCTTTTCTATCATTTGCACTCACATTTGTTTTTTGCTTGAACTCATAACATGGTCCCATATAACCACAACATTTCTAGGATAAATGATAGACCATGTGGATATTCCGAAGTAAATCTTCATGCCTGCCAGTATGTTTTCTAGTCATCACATATCACTGTGTTCTTTGCTTCATATAAATTATGATCAATATTTCTTCATGAGATATTATTCCAAAATGACAATCAGTCACTGAATAGGAACCAAAGTTGGGAAGCTGCAGGAATTTTGTGGTAATCTGTACATCAGATCTAGATATGATTTCTTTTATCTAGAGATATATAAATCTTCAAATCCCCCATATACCCAATATGTACTTTTAAAGAAAGACAGTGTTTTGAATTGAATTGAATTGTGTCCTTCAAAATGATATGGTGAAGGTTAAACTTCTATATCTGTTACTAGAATTAGGATTTTTGAAGATGTCATCAGTTAGAACAACAAAGTCATACTGGCCTAGAATGGAACTTAATTCTAGCCCTATAAAGAAGAACAAGATACA
>NW_006408523.1:35003552-35005214 GCF_000296735.1 Chrysochloris asiatica | reverse complement strand
AGCAAAAACATTTAAAAATGAAAATAAATAAATAAAAGACAATAATGGATGTGAGAAGATTGTTCTGAAACGTGTTCTTGAACATGGAAAATAGAAATGGTAAAATAAAAGAGCAGAACAGATTTCGTAAAATGGCTTGAAGAGACAAATCAAAGTATTATAATGAACTCTTCATAGACCTAGAGTTAGAAAATCAGAAAGAATGTGCTAGGTGTTTCTCTAGCTGAAAAAAAGTTGAAGAAATAATCAAGCCTTGAATTGAAATATTGAAGAATTCTAACTGCAAATATACAAAACAACTCAGAAACCATAAAAAAGAGAGGAATACATAGAGTCACTAAGGAGTCCTGGTTGCATAGTGGATTACAAGCTGGGCTGCTAACTTCAAGGTCAGAAATTCAAATCTACCAGCTGCTCTGTGAGAGAAAGGTGAGGCTTTCTGCTCCTATAAAGATACACAGACTCAGAAACCCTATACAGGGATACTATGACTATGAGTCAGAACCAGTTCGACAGTATATATCCACCACCACAGCAACAATATACATTCACTACATCAAAAATAATTGGTTGACATTCAAACATTTCAGAGGGTAGCATGCAATCAAAAAATGATGCTACTGAAGGAAGAAGTCCTAGACACACTGCAGTCATTATCTAATCACAAGGCTAAAAAATAATTAGAATAGCAATTGAATTGTTTCAACAAATTCAATAATGGAAATACTGGATTGTCTATGCAAATGTATTTATATCTGACCCATGGAAGAGACCCAGAATTGTTGTATTGCAAACACAGATGATCCAATGGAATGCAAAAACTATGGAACAATAAAATTAGTACCACATGCAAGTAAAATTTTGTTGAAAATAATTTTAAAAAAATAGTTGCAGCAGTACATCAACACAGAACTTCTGCTGCTAGGAATTCAAGCTGAATTCAGAAGAGTACATTGAACAGGGGAAAACAGGACTAGTATCAAATGGATCTTGGTGAAAAGCAGAAGCTACCAAAAACATATTTTCTTGTGTTTTACTGACTATGGAAAAGGCATTTGACAGTGGAAATCATAACAAATTATGAAAACAATACTTAGAAGGGGAAATCCAGAACACTATATTATGCCCATGCATAATCTGTATGTAAATGAAAGGTAGTCATTTGAACAGAACAATGGAATACTGCCTGGTTTAAAATCAAGAAAATCAGAGCTGAATCTTTTCACCATTCTTATGCAATCTTCATGCTGAGCCAAATATATGAGGTACTGGCCTGGCGTATATGAAATAGAAAGCATCCAAATCAGAGGAAGACTCATTAACAAACTTTGATATGCAAATGACACAATTTTGCTCTCTGAAACTAAAGAGAACTTGCAGCACAAACTGAGGAAGATCAAAGACTAATTTTATAAAAACAAAACAACAAAAACCACTACGATACAATTTCTGTATTTATATAAATATATATTTCTAGGTATTCTAACTATGTTTGCATCTATGTGTTAGCATTGAAATGTCAGTAGATACTAATAGTAAATTAAGAGAACATGAAGTGCTTTCTGATGAAGAATAAAGATAATAGACATCAGTATGGCTACTACACAATGTAAGTAAAACAAACATTCTCACAACTAGACCAATAAATAAAATCATTGATAA
>NW_006408523.1:34980568-34999727 GCF_000296735.1 Chrysochloris asiatica | reverse complement strand
ATTGTTAATGAGCCTTCCTCAAATCTTGATGCCATGTTCTTCTTTATAGAGTCCAGTTTCTCAGATTATTTGCTCAGCATAAAAATTGAATAAGTATGATGAAAGAATACAATCCTGGCACACAATTTTCTGATTATAGAAAATTCAGTGTCCCCTTGTTCTTTTCAAATGACTGTTTTTGGTCTATGTGCAGGTTCATCTTAAGTACAAGTAAGTGTTTTGAAATACCCATTTTACAATTTTATCCAGAGTTTGTCTTGATCCACACTGTCAAATGCTTTTGCATAGACAATAATGTACAAGAAAGCATGTTTCTAGTGTGCTCTGTTTTTAATCTGACATCTGCAGGAATGTCCCTAGTTCCACATCCTCTTATGAATCTGGCTTGATTTTCTAGCAGTTGCCTGCCAATGTACTGATGCAGCTCTTTTAGAAATATCTTCAGAAAAAAATTATTTGTATGTGATAAAATGACATTGTTTGATAATTTCTGCATTCTGCTTTGTCACCTCTGTTTGAGATGGAAACAAATATGGACCTTCCCCCACTGGTGGTCCAGGTAGCTGTCTTCCAAATGTTGTGACATAGATGTGTCATTACCACCAGTGTTTCATCAGTTTGTTGAAAGATTTCAATTTGTATTATATTATATTAGTTTCTGGAGCCTTGGATTTCCTCAATGCCTTCAGGGTAGCTTAGACTTCTTCCTTCAATACCTAAGGTTCTTGATCACATGCTACCTCCTGAAATGGTTGAAAAGGTACAGTGACTCTGTATGTATTCCTTCCATCTACTTTTTAAATTTTCTGCATCCTTCAATATTTTGCCCATAGAACCTTCAATATTACAAGCAAAGGCTTGATTTTTTTTTTTTTTCTTCAGTTCTTTTTGCTTTAGAAATGCTGAGGTATTCGTTCCTTCTGGTTTTCTAACTCTATTGATGAACAGAGTTAGAAAAGTCCTGCTGTGGTTCTGTGGGTTAATGCATTGGACTACAGGGTTGATTTGATCTGCAAGGTCAGTGGTTCAAGCTCACCAGCCGCTCCTTGGAAACCCTATACCTATACGAGTCGGAACCAACTCGACAACATTTAACAACAACAGCAATGATCATTAATCATTTACAAACTTTTCTTCCCCATAGGTAAACAGTCTGCCTTCCAATTGATTACATCTGATGAGTTTACCATATATTTTGCCAATCCATAATTGTGAACACCAAAATTTTACTCTGAGATAATAGTACTTTGTTTTGTTGTTCCCTACCCACTCACTGTATGACTGTTAATGCAATGCAACATATTATAAATATTTCTTACAAACAAATTCTACAATGTTGCTGTGGTGGTGGTGGTAGATGTGTGCAGTTAAATCAGTTTCCCACTCATAGCAACCCTATATAAGGTTTCTGAAATTGTATATCATTATGGGAGCAGAAAGTATCATCTTTCTCCCATAGAGTGGCTGGAAGATTTGAACTGCTGACCTTGTGGTTAGCAGCACAACGTGTAGCCCATTATGTTACCAGGGCTACCTAGTGATACTGTAGTCTGCATTATTTAGGATGTTGTTGTTGTTAAGTGTCATCTAGTTAATTCCAACTCATAGTGACTATGTATAGGGTTTCTAAGGAATAGCTGGTGAGCTTGATCTGCCAACCATGTGGTTTAAATCAACCTTGCAGTCCAGTGCATTAGCTCACAGTGCCATACCAGGACTCCATTATTTAGAATAGACTAGAGAATTTTGAACCACAAGATTGGTTCAAACCCATTAGCTGCTCTTTGGAAACTCTATGAGTCAGAACCCACTCAATGACATTTGGCAATAAAAACAACAACAGAGAACTGAGGGTAACTCTCAGTGATTTACCAACATAACAGTTTATTTCTAACTCATTTATCATGTGAAATCCAGTTCAGAAGACTTTTTACCTACAGAGTTGCTTAAGCATTCAAACATATGGAGGCTCTAGGACCAAGTAGCTGTGCCAGCTAGAAAATAATTCCTTTATACTCACTATAATAAAGGAATAAGCTGCCTGTTGTTTCTTAAATCAGTTCAAGTCTACAGAAACTTATAAACCCCACTGTTACTCAAGCAAGTTTGGGAAAAATTGGTTGTATGGTCAACTAATTTCAAGGGGAGGGGAGTAGCATTGAAGAAGGAATGCATAATCTATAAATGATAAATAACTCTGTTACTTGAGCTTTATCTTAAAAATACATCAAGAAAAGAATCATATGGAGTATGAAAAGGGAGAGAGAGTTTATATGGAGATATTTGTTGGAGTGCTATAATCTATCCCTTCTATAATAATAAGAGAAAAATGCACAGTTCATGACTTATACCAATATACATATAAACACACACTCTGGTTATTGTTAAATCAAGAGAAAGAGTTCAAGAAGAATGAATTGAATTGTCATTAAGTGTGAGTACCAAGGACTCAGAAATGCTTCCAGTGGACCAGATGTATGCCTTTGAGTCCATGTTATAAAGTTATATTTTGTATAAGAAAATGTCATTAATCTAAATTATCACACTTATTTGTTTAGGTTTGACTGTAATATTTCTAGATTTTTAATCAGCACAGGCCTTTCTTTTCATTACATATATCAGAAGTTTTAAGAAATAATTTATGTGATGCAATTAAATCATATGTATTTGATGAGATCAATATGGCTTGTGAAGTCTGTTGTGTAAGTAATGCTTTGGCCTATACAAGTTTTTGTTCCAAGGGTTGTATTCTTTCACCATACTTAATCAATCTGTGTGCTAAGCACATAATCTGAGAAGTTAAATTATATAAAGAAGAACAATAATTAGGATTGGAGGAAAAGTCACCGGCAATCTAAGATAGGCAAATGATACAACCTTGCTTGCTGAAAGTGAAGAGGACTTAAAATACTAATGAATATCAAAGACGACAGCCTTCAATATGGGTTGCCCCTCAATGTAAAGAAAACTAAAATTCTTACCATTCAGCCAATAAATAGCATCATGATAAATGAAAAAAAGATTGAAGCTGTCAAAAACTTCATTTTGCTGAGATCCACTATAACTATTAATGGGAGCAGAGTCAAGAAATTAAACAACATACTTCACTAGGAAAATCTGCTGCACAAGACCTCTCTAAAGTGCTCAAGAGCAAAGATGTCAGTTTGAGGATTGAGGTGTGCCTGAATCAATCCATTGTATTTTTAGTAGCCTCAGATGCATGGGAAAATTGGACAGTGAATAAGGAAAACTGTAGAAGAACTGATTGATGCATTTGAGATCTGGTGATTGAGCTACTGGTCAGAACCACTCTATGACACCTAACCATAACAACAAATCAAGGTATTTGTTTTGTCAAATCCAAACCCTGAGGTACTGTACTAATAAATACAGAATTTGTGTATACAGTTTTAATCCTCACGAATACAATTTTGATTCTAAATATGGTTATATTAATTTTAATGCATATTATAGCATAAACTACTTGAGAAATAACTGGTCTTGTGTAATTTCATAACTGATTTTAATTTCTACAGCAATCCATATCTGTATAATTTTTCTTGAGACTGTTCAACTATGTGTTCATAGCATTACATTTATTTATAAAATGTATTGTAGTTTAATTTGAAAATAAATCATTAGGCTAATCCAATTAAATGTGATATTTAATCATTTATAAAAATCTAAAAGTTTTAGACCTTAAAATTTCTAGGATGCATCTTGTGGTTGGGCCGATTTAATGGTGAAGAAGTATTTTCGCTTATCAGGTGTCACTTTATTTATAGCCAGACTCTTCTCTTCTCGCTGTGGCAGCACACTAGGCAGCCATTAATAAAGAATGTCTTGAAGCAATGCATTTGTTTTCACAGGCTGAAACCAATTCACCTTGAAAGCAGTGCTCATATAGGATGAATAACTCTAGAGATAAGAAGATCTATCCTATTAGCAATGGAAAAATAGCCTCAGAGTGTTATAAATTTAAAAGCAAGTATATTTGTTGGTATGCAGTGCCTCTATACAGCTAAAATGGGTTGGACTATTAGCATAGTACATGGAAAGCAAGATTCCCTTAGTGTCAGAGGGACTATCTGGCACTACTGGACATCAGTACAAGAAAAGGGAAGTTACATCATCCAGACCTGTCAGTACACTGAAGGAATAAAGTAATATATGAAAATCTATTCAAAGGAGCTAAAATGTAAAATACAGTTTGACATGTATAAATACCAAAACAATAGTTAAATCAGGTTGAATAAAATAGATTTATTTACCCCATAAAGCAATAAACGAGCATACTGTTTTCAAAGGCTTTAAGAATATTTTTCATTCCTTTTTATAGTCTAAATACAGCCAGGAAGCAAATATCAATATATTCAGTAAACTATCTTGAATATGTCAGGTGAAATATTCAAGTACAATAGTAACCACACTCATGTGTATTGTTGTTGTTGCTAAGTGAATGGAGGAGGTTCCAACTAATAGCAACCCTCTATAGGGTTTCCAAAAAGTGGCTGGTGAGTTAGTACTGCCTACCTGTGTGGCGCTGTGGGTTAATGCACCAGACTGCAAAGCCGTATGAACTGCAAGATTGGAGGTTCAAGCTTACCAGCTGCTTCTCGGAAAGCCTATACAGGGTTGCTATGGGTCGAAATCAACTCGACGGCACTTAACAACAACAACAACCTTGAAGTTCAAACCAGCCTTGAGGTACAGTGCTTATCCCACAGCGCCACACTGGGACTCCATGTATGAGGGGACTACCAAACACTTATGGGAGAATTCCATTATCTTTCTATTCTATTTCCATGAACTTTTTGAAGTCTCTTCGTATAAGGACTACCAGGATGGTGCAACCATTAAGCACTCAACTAATAACTGAAAAGTTGTATAGTTCGAACCCACTCAGAGTCACCTGGAAAGAAAAAAAACTGGTGATTTCCTTTAGAAAGTTTAGTCTTGGAAAACCCTCTGGATTTAAGTTCTTCAGATGCAGGAAACAATTTGGAAAGGAACTATTTAAACATCTAACTGAGGATCTTTCCTCCCAAAGAATGCAATTATTTTCTGAATTACTTTTCCACTATTGATTATTTACCAAGTGGCATTATAGTATTTTTTTAAACAAGTTTAAATTATAAGCTCATTCAAATTAACCTCAAAGCAGATCCCGCAACTACAGATTCACTACTCATTAAACCAATAATAGAATATTTTAAATAAATCAAACTTGAGATAAGAATTAAATCTCAGATAAAAGCAATGTTGCATGATATCCCACGACAATTAGCCATAGAGCTTGTTGGGTTCGTATGTTTCTAACCAGCCCAAATATAATTCTGATTTCCCACTCCTTTACTCAGAGAGTGTGTTTTTGCAGTCAAGGTACTGATCTCTACTCATGGCAATTCCATGCACAGTTATATTTTTGAATGTTGAAGCCTGGCTTTGACAAAACAAGTACAATTCTGAAGGTATGGTACCCTTGGAGAAAATAAAAGCATTTCAATTGGTGCCACCCTAAATAGACCCTACATTGTTGTTGCTGTGGCTAAGTGCCATCAAGTCTGTTGTGACTCATAGCAAACCTGTATAGGGTTTCCAAAGAGCAGCTAATGGGTTTGAATTGCCAACCTGGAGTCCTGGTGTAATGCTGTGGGATAAAGCACTAGACCACCAGGTGTATTTGAACCACAAGGTCAATGGTTCAAACTCACAAGCCACACTTTGGAAACCATATACAGGGTCCCTATTTATTTGGAACTTCGTCGATGGCACTTAGCAACAAAAGGTTAATAGTCCAATGCTTACCCTACTGTGCCACACCAGCACTCCAGCATCTACATTGGTGGTGGTTGTGGTGTGTCATGGAGTCGGTTCCGACATATAGCGGCCCTGCATAAGATTTCTGAGGCTACAAATCTTTAGGGGAGCAGAAAGCCTCATTGTTCCCCTGCAGAACAACAGGTAGTTTCGAACAGTTGACCTTAAGGTTAGCAGCCCGACTCGTAACCACTATGCTACCAAAGCTCCTCAGGACCAACATTTCCTGAGGTTAAAAGTTACAGTGCTTCTATATGACAGGACCTTATTATACACAGTTCATTTCAAATACTTGAGTGTAGTCTTTAGTCTGGAAGGATTGTTTACTGGAAGGATTGATTACTTGCAGGCAACTTTACTGTTTGTCTGTACCATCAAATAGATCATATTCATTTGCCTCCTACAAAATGTAAGATCAGGATTGAAGAACACATCCATAGGTTGTAGTCTAGTGTTTTGCAAACACTGTTGCCATTCCTGGTTGTTTAATCCAATTTTTTTGGTAAATTATATGGAAATATCGTCCAATCACGATTTGAGTTCCTCCATAACATAAACTTTCTCAACATAGTCATTTTGTTCTTGTTGTTGTTCTAAAATAGTTAAAGAAACAGAGGAGGCACTGGTTGTATTTGTGGGAGCATAGAGGCAGAGAAAGACAGTTTTTAAATTTAGTTTTTTTTTTTTTTTTCTATTATTGATTTATTAAAATATTTTACA
The DNA here is from genome assembly GCF_000296735.1 of Chrysochloris asiatica. Lineage (NCBI taxonomy): Eukaryota > Metazoa > Chordata > Mammalia > Afrosoricida > Chrysochloridae > Chrysochloris > Chrysochloris asiatica. The sequence continues at coordinate 34,993,187 of NW_006408523.1, read as the reverse complement.
AATTCTAGGTGTAAATTCTTTGTAAGATGTGAAAAATATTTTATCCACGTGTGTTTTAAAATTTCATTTTCTTCATAATATATTTCAAAAAGCAGATTTTTAAACAAATTTCTCAAAATGAACTCTATCAGAAGTTTCTTTTATAATCCATCTATTTTTAATATTAATTAAGGATGATTTACCTAATCTAGAGTCATTTATTTGTTCATAGTTTATTCTAAATGTTTCTAGATTTTATCTCTGATATTTGTGTCCATGACCCATGATCCATTTCGAGTTACATTTTGTCTATGTTGTTGTCAATGGTTTTGGCTCATAGCAACCCTGTTTAGGTTTTCCAAAAATGGACTGTTGGTTTGGAAGTGCTGATCCTATAGTTAATAGTTCAGTGCTTATCTTATAGTGCCACATGAGGACTCCAACTTTTGTGTATGGTTAGAGGTTAATTCAGGAGGTTGGGTGGCACATTGTTTAGTCCTCAGCAGCTAACAAATGTTGGTAGTTCAAACCACTAGCTGCTCCATGGAAGATGTAGCAGTCAGCTTCTAAAAGGATTATAGCTTTAAAAATCTTGTACACAATTGTATTTGCTATGAAGTCAGAATCAACTCAAAACAATGGGTTTTGGTTAAGGCTAATTTCAGTGCATCTGATATTCAAGTATCCCAGCATCAGTTATTGAATAGACTTCTATCACATTGGCATTCTCTGTAGAAATCCAGCGGACCATATGGCTGCATCAGTTTCTGCAGTTATCTTTTCATCCTGTTTGTCATCAACCACTACCCCTTCCCTTAACCCTGGTGATTACTAATATTTTTATCCCTATAGTTTCGTCTTTCACAGAATTTGATATAAAATATGTAAAATACTTGTCCCAACTTCTTTCATTTAGTAAAATAATTTAATCATTCACCTATGCTATGTGTAAATTAATTGCTTGGCCCTTTTATATTATCAAAAAGTATTCCATTAAAGTAGTCATAAAATAGTTTATCCATTCTTGGTGTGGCGCTGTGGGTTAATGCGTCAGACTGCAAAGCCATTTGAACTGCAAGGCTGGTGGGTCAAGCTCACCAGCTGCTCCACGGAAACCACATACAAGGTCGCTATGGGTCGGAACTGACTGGACGGCACTTCACAACAACAATTCATTTCTTAAATAACATTTTGCTTTACTTGAAGATTTGGCACCTATGAGTAAATCTATTATAAATATTTACAAACAGGCTTTTATGAAAACATGATCTATGTATTCTCTTGGCTAAATTATGTGGTATAGATAGATTTCTGAGTTTGTATTAGAAAAAAATGGCCAAATTGTCTTCCAAATTGACTGTATCATTTTATATTCCTACTAGTAAGGAATAAGACTTTCTGTTACTGACAATACATTGTCAGTTTTTGACTTATAGTTTTCTAATATTTATATAGTGGCACTGGTAGCATAGTAGATTATGAGCTGGGCTGCTAACTGTAAGGTCAATAGTTCGAATCCACCAATCACTCTATGGGAGAAAGATGAGGCTTTCTGCTTCCATAAAGATTTATAGCCTTGAAAATTCTATACAGGGTCACTATGGATCAAAACTGATTCCATAACACACAACCACCACCACTACCATCTCATTGTAGTTTTACAATGATAACAAACGGTGTCTAGAATTCTTTCATTCACTTATTATATATAATAAGGTTGGTGGTTCAAACTCACCTATTGCTTCTCAGAATGGAGTCTTTAATCATTTTTCAAGACTGGCAACAACCCCACCAGCTTTTAAAATGTGTTGTTGTTGTTTTTGTGAAGTGTAATGGAGTTGGTTCTAACTCATAGCTACACTGTATAGGGTTTGGCCTACTGATCTTATGATTAGCAGTCCAGTGTTTATTTATATAGAAAGAATCTCATACTGTTCTCACCAACTGAGACAACAACAATGAAAACTAAACAAAATGAAATAAATGCAAGACACACAGCTAGAATCACTTACCACTCTTACCAGAGCTGGTAAAACAAAGTCTTGTGAGTAAGGGGTGCAAAGGAAAAGGGTAAAATACAAAAAAAAAAAAAAACCAAAAACACTTACTAAACCTGAGTTCAGCATAGTCAATTTCTGTTGAAATTTAAAGAATTAAAGATATAAGAAAACACTTCTATTTGTGCTAAAACACAATCATGAGACATATGCAAAAGTTTGTATCCTAGGATCCAATATCAATTTCTTACACGTTTACCTGATACTGCTTCAGACCTTTTAAGGGGGCACCAAAGGTATTTCTGTGTTCAACTGCAGATAACTTTTTCTGGACAACAGTCAAAGAGAAAGTTTTAACAGTTCTCAGATGAAAAAATTAATTAATGCACACAGCAAAACTTAAGACTGAATGAGGGTCTTGGAGAGACAAACTGAAACATCAGGCTCAAAAATCTAAGAGTATTTACTTTATGAGCTACCTGGGTTTTGTGAATCTGGTGAGGAAAACCACCCTTATGTGATGATGTGATGCCTGCTCTGGACATTGACCCCTAGATAACCTATTACAAAAGACAGCTTTGGATGCTGTTAACTATATCAAAATATTCTAAGATTAAAAAAAAAAAAAGATTCCCTATTCAATTATCTTTTATAGATTCCTTTATTAAGACTTATTGTTGTTACTTGCCATCAAATTAATTCTGACTCATAGTGACCCTGTGTAGGGATCCCTCATTCCATGTCCTCTTCTGAATCCAGCTTGAACCTCAGGAAGTTCTCTGCCAGTGTGTGCTTGCAGCCATTTCTGTATTACCTTTAGTAAAACTTTATTCGTATGGGATATCAAAGATATTGTGTGATGATTTCCCAATTCCATTAGGTCACCTCTCTTTGGTATGGGCACAGATACAGATCTCTTTCAGTCAGTGACCCAGATAATTGTCTTCCAAATTTCTTGGCAGAGATGACTGAGTGACTCCTGTGTCACCTCACTTTCTTGAAAGATTTCAATTTGTATTCCATCAATTCCTGGTGCCTTGTTCTTTGCCAATTCCTTCAATGCACCTTTGACTTCTTCATTCAGGATCATTGGCTCTTGATCACACGCTACTTCTTGAAGCAGTTGAACATCAACCATTTCCATTTGGTTCAGTGACTCTGTGCATTCCTTGCATCTTCTTTTGATGCTTTCTGCATCATTCAATAATTTGCCCAGAGAATCCATCAATAACAAATGTCAAGGCTTGAATTTTTTCTTCAGTTCCCCCTGCTTGAGAAATGCTGAGCATGTTCTTCCCTTTTGGTTTTCTGACTATAGATCTTTGCACATTTTGTTGTAATACTTGGTTTTATTTTCTCGAGATTATCTTTGAAATTTTCTGTTCATCTCTTGGACCTCCTCATTTCTTCCATTTGTTTTTGCATCTCTAAGCTGGAGAGAAAGTTTCAGTGTCTCTTCTGACATCCATTTTGACCTTTTCCCTCTTTCTTGTCTTCTTCATGACTTTTTGTTTTCCACCTGTATGATGTTCTTGATGTCATCTCACAACTCTTCAGTCTTTGCTTTGTAGTATTTAATGTATCAAATCTGTTCTTCAGATGATCTCTAAATTCAGATTGGATATATTCCAGGTCATATTTTGGATCTCGTGGCCTTGTTTTCATTTTCTACAGCTTCCATTTTAATTCACATATGAGCAATTGATGGTCTGTTCCACAATCGACCCCTGGCCTTGTTTTCACTGATGATATGGAGTTTTTCCATCATCTCTTCCTGCAGAGGTAATCAATTTGATTTCTATGTATTCCATCTGGCAAGGTCTATGTGTCTCTTATGCTGTCTAAAGAAGGTATTTGAAATGAACAAATCATTGGTTTTGTAGAATTCTATTATGCGATCTCCAGCATCATTTCTATCACCAATGCCATATTTTCCAATTATTGATCCTTCCTCTTTGCTCCCAACCTTTGCATTCCAATCACTAGTAATGATTGATACATCTTGTATTGCATGTTTGATCAATTTCAGATTGAAGAAGTTGGTAAAATTCTTCTATTTCATCCTCACTGGCTTTAGTGGTTGCTGCGTAGATTTGACTAATGGTAGTATTAACTGTTCTTTTCTGTAGGTGCATGGATATTATCCTATCATTGTACCTCGTGACTGATCTGGATATGTTCTTTTTGACAATGAATGCAACACCATTCCTCTTCAATTTGTCATTTCCTGCATAGTAAATCATGTGATTTTCAGATTCAAAATGGCCAATACCAGTCCATTTCAGCTCACTAATGCCTACGATATCGATGTTTCTGTGTTCTATTTCATTTTTGACAATTTCTAATTTTCCTAGCGTCATACTTTGTGCATTCCATGTTCTGATTATTAATGGATGTTTACAGCTGTTTCTCCTCATCTTGAGTTGTGCCCCATCAGCAAATGAAGATCCCAAGGGCTTTACTCTCACAGGCTTTACCCCATTCACGTCATCACGGACAACTCTACTTTGAGGAGGCAACTCTTCCCCAGTCACATTTTGAGTGCCTTACAATCTGAGGGGCTCATTTTCCAGCACTATATCTGACAATGTTTCTCTACTCTTTGTAAGGTTTTCAGTGACTAAATATTCAGAAGTCGTCCATCTCTCCTTCTTCCTAATCTGTCTTCATCTGAAAGCTCATCTGAAACCTGTCTACCACGGATGACCCTGCTGGTATTTAAAATACCGGTATCATAGCTTCCAAAATCACAGCAACTCACAAGCAACCACAGTATGAAAACTGACTGATGTGTGGTGGTGTCAGCCCATGGCACCCTTAATATTCTCCTCCAACACCATAACTCAAAAGATTCAATTCTTCTACAGTCTTCTTTAGTCACTGTCCAGCTTTCGCATGCATATGAGGTTATTGAAAATACCATGGTTTGGGTCAGGTGCACCTTAGTCCTCAAGCTCTTCAATACTTTAAAAAGGTCTTGTGCAGCAGGCTTGCTTAATGCAATACATTGTTTGATTTCTTAACTGCTGCTTCCATGAGTGTTGATAGTTGATCCAAGAAGAAGTCATCTATTTAATATTTTTCTCAAATTGGCTTCCTGATTATTGAAAAGATATGTTTAATATAAAAATTTGTTACTTCTATAATAAGGAGCTCTGGTAGCCTAGTGGTTACGAATCGGGCTGTGAACCTTCAGGTCAGCAGTTCGAAATTACCAGCTGTTCCACGGGAGAAAGATGAGGCTTTCTGCTCCCGTAAAGATTTACAGCCTTGGAAACCCTGTACAGGGTCACTATGAGTCGGAACCAACTCCACGACACATAAAAACTACAATAATTAAATATGACAATATTTTTGAGTATGAGAAAAACAGTTTCAGAATAATTTCTCTTACACTTAAATCCCTTTGCTCTTGAATTCCTTTTGCTACAAATGAACTGCAATTTCAAGAAATCTCTGTTAAATATTCGTATTTGCTGAGGATATTCTTGATATTGAATTTCCATTGAGAATGACTGCTCCTGACATTATTTTCACTATTATTTTAATACATATCTAAAACCTGTTTGGTAATAGTTGTGGTAGCACTTGATTCTCTTTTTCTTTGTAAACAAAAAATAAACAGCTTGTTTCTCTCTTTCTCTCTTTTTTCCCCTTTTTTTAATAATTTAGTTTCTCAGTAAACTGGCAAGTTCAGTAGAATAATCTTAAAACTTGGTAATTGTTTGTTTGAGGAAGTAGATCCATGCTCTTCTGGGGGGAAGCCATTTCAAAACTTTAAAGAAAAATTTAATTAGATCATAAAAATTAGGATTAAAAAAAGAGATGTTACCTTACAAAAATGAGAAAGTATGAGAACAGGGGCGTGGGGGTGGGGAGTTGGAGAGGAGGAGAAGTAGAAGAATAAGAAGAGAGATGAGAGGAAGTGATAGAGAAATACGAAGAAAAGGAAAGAGAACTCATTTTTTTATGTGTGTACGAAATGTAATTTTTTTCAACATAAATTCGTAAGAACACAATATATTTAGCATAACAGAAAATTACCTTATGCTTATCTTAAATCTTAAATGCATCCTATATTTTTTTTAATATGAGATTTGTATAGTATATAAATATTTAGAAAAATAATTTGTATATCTTCTTCATCAGAAATAAAAGTTTATATTTCAATTAGCTCATAATCAACTAAACTTACAAGAGACTTGGACAATTAAACACATGCTTTTTGTATGTTCATGCACAAGGTGTTCAAAATGAGTATAAAGAAATAATATGATAAAGTAATGCATAGATTCACAAGAACAAAAAGTATAAAGAAGATGACAGCAAATAAAAAATGTCAAAAAATTGTACACCAAAGTACTTTGAATCAAGCAAAAATTGGCATACAAATCAAATTTATTGACTTTACTAAGTGCTTGCTGGGAATAGAGCCAACTGAAAACAAGTCAATTCATGCCACAAAATATTGGAAATTATCACAAATTTAGAGGCAATAAATGAGGTGGTGCCTAGGGTTAATGTTGGGTGATGCTTGAAAGTTTGTGTAAATATTAAATAACAGTATATCCACTCTTAGTCCATATAGCCAGCTCCTTTTTTTTTTTTTTTTAATTAATCCTTCACTGGAACTTGTTTATCATGGGTGACCCTACCGGTATTTGAAATACCTGTAATAAAGCTTACAACATCAGAGGAAATGCAGCTCATTGCAATTTGACAAAGTAACAGATGGATGGTGGATCTGAGGTGCCATCGAGTCACTTCTGACTTACAGTAACTCATTGCACAGCAGAAAGAAGCCTTGCTGGATCCTGCTCCATCTTCACAATTGTTGTGATATTTGAGCCCACTGTGGCTGCCACTAAGTAAATCCATCTCATTAATAGGTCTTCCTCATCTTTGCTGACCCTCCACTTCACCAAGCATGATATTCTTCTGAGGGACTGGTCCCTCCTGATACCATGTCCAAAGTATGAGAGACAAAGTCTTGCTATCCTGGTTTCTGAGGAACATTCTGATTGAGCTTTTTCCAAAACAGATTTGTTTCTTCTTCTGGCAGTCAGTTTAATATTCCCCACCAACACCATAATCCAAATGCATCAGTTCTTCTACTGTCTTTCTTATTCAATGTCCAACTTTCACATGCATATGAAACTATTAAAGATACCATGAATTGGGTCAGGCACACCGTAGTCCATTGTACTTTTAATATTCTTCTCTAACACCATAACTCTAATGTACTGATTCGTATACAGTCTTCCTTATTCATTGTCCAATTTTTACATATATACATGGAGATTGAGGTGGCTTGAGTCAGGCTCACCTTAGTCCTCAAACTAACATCTTTGCTCTTTAACACTTTAAAGAGGTCTTTCTCAGCAGATATGCCTAATGCAATATGTCATTTGATTTTTTGACACTTTGTATAATGTATATATTCTAATGACATTTTCATCACAGTAACAAAATAAGAAACAGAATCTAAACATCAAGTTTTATTTTGTTTTATTTATGTTTGGAAATAGGCAGATTTTCTGTACTCCACAGTGTCAAAGACACAGACTCCCTTTATTTTATTAATCCTCTGTGCAAAAGTTCCATTCTCAAGATTATATATGATGACACAAGCTCCAGATAAAGCATATATCTGATTTCAGTCAACAAGAAGAAAAGGGAAGGTTAAGTGTGCCTTTTTCTGTGTCTTTCTTTTAAGCAATTTTTTTTTTATTTTATTTTGAAACATGTTACATTTTCAAAGAAAGCAATAAAGTTGCTACAGATCTCCCCTGTTTCCTACATCCAGTTTCTCTTGACATTAGCATCTCTATTACTATGGTGCACTTTTCATCTTTATAGGAACACACAGTCTCGTGTTTTCCTGCTGAGCTACTGGTGGGTTTGAACTGCTAAACGTGTGGTTAGCAGTCCAATGTTTAACCAACTGTGCCACTGGGGCTCCTTGAACAAATATTATCCCACAGAAATGATGTCCTGATGTGGCACTGTAGAATAAACCCTGGACCATAAGGTTAGTTTGTACCAAACATCCGTAGTTCAAATTCACCAGCCGCTCCTTGGAAACCCTATATAGGGTCATTGTAAGTCAGAGAAGAATCTATGGCACTTAACAACAACATCTATTCTTTATTCTGATTTTCTTAGTTTCACCTATTTTATGTTCCAATGTCCCAAAAAGGATTCCACATTATATTTGAACATTACATCATCTTAGATTTCTCTTGTTTGTTCTCAGATTTTGTTTGTTTTCGATAAAGTTGACATATAGAATAATGTCTAAGTGTTTTGTAGAATTGCGGTCAATTGAGGGTTGACCGATATTTCCATTATGATGAGACGTGGATTATGGAGTTTGTCAGAGTTTTGATTTAACTTTTTCTCCAAAAAGCCCTGGTCCTTTCATTTGAGAAATGATGTTAGAAGCCATCTTCTGGATTCGACATTGCTCATTGCTGCTTGTTTATTGTCTTGTTTGACAGAACAAGGAAATACATGTTTACGTACAATTCTAAGGACCTGCCATCACTTATTTACCACCGGTACTTTGAAAGACATCTTGGTTGTTTCTGAGGTGGTGGTGGTATGCTACGATAGGGTTTCCGAAGCTGTAAATCTTTTCTGAAGCAGAAAGCCTCATCTTTCTCCTGCTGTTTCTTTCTTGTTTGGGACAATTATGAATTAAGTTGGTATAACCAGGCCTATGAAAATTACTATGTGGTCGTGTGAGTGTATCTTCAAAACCCTATAATGTGATACTAGTCCTGATGTAACGCTGTAGGATAAATCACTGGACCACAAGGTTGGCTTGGACCCCAAGGTTGTGTTTCTTAGAAACCCTATACAGAGCCTCTATGAATCAGAATGACTCCACAGCACTTAACAACAACATAATGCAAATATAAAATAAAACAAAGTCAAAAATATTTGTGAAACTGTTTGCTGTCATTAAGAAACCAAAAACTGCAGCTTAAAGTAGCGATGTTTTTTGAGGGTTATTGTAAGAGTTGTTATAAGAAGCAAGCAAACAAATCTCTATTAGTAAATATGTAGGACATATATTTTATACACTGGATTTTAATTTTATATCATAAAGTTTAGCATACACATGCATATATGCAGGAGCATGTGGTTCTGAAGGACAAGCACTGAACCTCGAACTACAAGATTGGTGGTTCAAGCCCACAAGACACTCTTAGAATAAAGAAGAATAAAGATAAGGCGTTCTGCTCCTGCAAAGATTTATTGCCTCAGAAACTTTATTAAGGGTCACTATGAGTTGGAAAAGGAGCTCTGGTAGCGTAGTGGTTACAAATCGGGCTGCAAACTGCATGAGCAGCAGTTCGAAACTACCTGTAGGTCTATACACTTCTGAAGGTGGTGCTGTCATCTTTCTAACCTCTCTCCAAAAAATTCTGAGCTCTTCACATTACACCATGTCAAAATGGAATTTTGACATTCTCCAGGTACTTTAGTTGTTTTATTTTTCAATATTATCGCTTACCTTATTAATGTACTCCACTATTCTAATTGCCTACCATTTTTCTACCAGCATCTTATTTTCTATATAGTAAGAAGACTGTCTTTCCATAGTACTTTATGAACAGATCTCTTATAGTCCAAAAGATTTTGTTGATTCTGATATAAAAGATCCATTGTTATAGATTTACTAATTCTATGCTTCTCATTCTTGTCACACTTAGTATTAAGGAACAGGTGATATATTTTTATTTTGACAAAAGGAACTGGAGAAACTTGAGAAAACAAGGTCAACCATTCAAATCCACCAACTGCTCCTCAGGAACCCAATACAATGTTATGAGTCAGAATGGACTTGATGCAATTTAGCAGCAATAATATAAAAACTATACAAAAGTGAAAAGAAAATATGTGATAAACATATATTAATAGAATTTATATAAAATACTACTATAAATAATATTATAGAAAAATTAATTATATTATCAATTCTTTTTCTGTTTCCTTTTTTTTTGTTGTTTCCTTTTCCTTTTTTTTTTTTTTATTTCTAAAACAACATTAAGGCATTCCGAAAAGCAGTTGAACATCTTTATTTGCATTTTTTAATGTACTAAAAACTCCTTTTTTCCAAGGAGCATATTATTTAATTTTAAAAGGCTGAAAAAAGGTAACAGAAATGAAACATACAAAGGAGTTGGGATAACACAAACTATAAATGAACTACTCTAAGTTTTTATCAAGTTCAAAACCTACATGCTGGTTGAGGAAATACATAATATCTAGATTCTATAATAAATGTTGTGAATCTCTAGGATAAGCACTGGACTTCTAGCCACAAGATTGGCAGTACAAACCCACCAGCCATTCCACGGACTATATACAGGGTCGCTATGAGTTGAGAATTCCAACACCATCTCGTGAGTCCTCTTGGCCCGGTATTCCGTGTTGTTGTTGACCGAGCTCATCAATACACGTCTACCTGATCTGCCATCTTGAAGGTGCAAGGCCTGGTAGGGTAGTGGTTAACAATTGGCTGTGAACCCCGTAGTCAGTAGCTTGAATCCACCAGGCCCTCTGTGGGAGAGAGATGAGGCTTTCTGCTTCTTGTATTTAAAACGGCCTTGGAGTCGGCTCATTAACCCACAGCACCACACCAGGACTCCAGATCTCGATCGCTGCTTGGGAGATCTGGCTGCATCGAAGATCTCCATGGTATTCTCAGTAACCTCATATGGATGTGAAAGCTGGACAGTGAATAATTAAGATCGTAGAAGAATTGATGCCTTTGAGTTGTGGTGTTGGAGGAGAATACTAAAAGTGCCATGGACTGCCAAAAGGACTAATAGATATATTTTGGAAGCGGTGCAGCCAGAGTGCTCCTTGGAGGCCAGGATGGCTAAGCTTCCTCTTTCATACTTTGCACATATTGTCAGGAGGGAACAGTCGCTGGAGAAGCAGGTCATGCTGGGTAAGGTGGAGGGCCAGAGAAAAAGAGGAAGACCACCAATGAGATGGATTGGCCAGGTGGCATCATTGATGGACTCAAGTGTGGCAGCGGTAGTGAGGTTGGCCCAGGATCGGACTTTGTTTCGTTTTGCTGTACATGGGGTCGCTATGAGTCGGTTCTAACTCGATGGCACCTGACAACAACAACAACATGAGTTGAGACCAACTTGATGGCACAAAACAACTAACAACAAAATAATAAAAAGTCAATGAGCTGAAATTTTTATATTCTGGGGTATAGCAAATAGTTTTAATGTGCTAATAAAATTTTTCTTAAATATAAATAATAAGCTTGATGCTATGGATTAATGCACTGGACTGCAAAGTCAGTTTGAACTTCAAAGTAGGAGGTTGAAGCTCACGAGTCGCTCCTCAGAGACCCTATACTGGGTCACTATAAGTCAGAACCGACTCGATGGCTCTTAGCAACAACAGATTGAATAGCTCATAGTTTTTATTTTGATCCAGATCAGAGAAAGTGTAATATAGACACTTCCAATCATTTCTATTTCATTTTACACCCTAGCACTGATTGTACTGAAAAGCCATGGATGGAGAAGAAATAGAAATCATATTCATAGATGCCATTGTTTATCACAGTAGGCATTCTAAGCAATAGCTTTGAAATGGCTCAAAATCATTATTTGCAATATAGCCCAAAAGGTAAGAACATGTCCCACCATGACGTGCTGAACACCCATGAATAAAAATAGATGAAACTATTTCACAGCATGCAATTGGTATTGACACAATTACACCTACACCTCCACTCTCCCATTTATTTTTAACTGAAGAGATTACCTAAACTGGGCGTTACTCACATTCCTTTGGGGCACTGAACTGAATCGCTCTTACCTGAATTGAAATACAATAATTTCAACATTACTTATTTGCCCTATGTGTCTATGAAAAATTCTCTGCTATGGACATATAAATATTATCAATTTCTATCATGATTAAATACCACATTATTTTTATAAATAAATTGCTGTTAAACATTTTAAGAGATATTATTTAAATTTTTATCTTTAAATTTTCAGTAGGGAAATTTCAAATTTCCACATTAAAGGACAAGTACAATAACTGTTCACCACTTCTAGTTGATGATGCTGTAGTTGCCATGTTTGTTGTATTATTGTTATTTTTGTTGTCATCATTGGTTCAATTGGTTCCAATTCATAGCAACCCTGTACAGGGTTTCTAAGGAATGGTTGTTAGATTTGAACTGTTGAACTTGTAATTCTCTGTCCAGAGATGACTCTATATTGCTATACAGTGCAGGTTTATAAAGCACTAAATTTTGAATACTAATGTGGAGGGGCAATTTATGTTTGGATAGACCAGGTACATCTTAGTATTTTTTATAATCTGTGACTCCATAATAGAATTTTCTTATATCATTAAAGCTGATCTGTTTTATGGGTTAGTTAAGGATATTATTTCAAAATAATACTAACATTTCAACCTGAATAAAATAACAATTGAAGTAAAGGATTATTTTCAAGATTTTTGTTTCTGTAGAATGACATCACTAAAGATGTCATAGTAGCATGTTCTAAACTAACTTGAAATAGTTTTCTTTTAACATTATAATTATATATATATACATATATATATGTTCATTTAGTATAAATTATTTT
>NW_006408523.1:34973222-34980393 GCF_000296735.1 Chrysochloris asiatica | reverse complement strand
CTTATATATATATATATATATATATATGTATATCTTTTTTAAGTTCATAGAACAGCCTTCCTGTTTGTGTGTCCCTAAAACCTCCATATTTCTTTCTTCTGCTGCAGTGTGTTTCTTTTTCACTTATTCTGTATTTCTTCCTGTGAGTGTAAGCATATTTCTTTCCCCTTTAATATAGTTCACAGTGATATATGCATAATCTTTCACCAGTTTTTCACTTAAAATACCTTAAAAATCTTATTTTGTCAATACATAAATATTTTCCTCATTCTATTTTATGCTTGCATCTAACTCTAGTTTACAGATTTTATGCAGTCTGGGTGGGTATTACAGCTTTACAGTTGTGAAATTCTTGTGCTCTGATACTATATAAGAGGCTGCATTGGATTAACATGGACTTCTTCCACTTTTTTTAATGCAGGTTTTACAATAGGCTATATCCGTAAATACAAATCAAATAGTAAATACATCTGTAATAATTACTTTTTAACTTTTAACTTTCTCTTCATTATATAAGAGGTCTTCAAATAGCTTCTGGAGAATGTGTATCATGAAAAAGAACTATGAATGGCTTTCAAAATTTGTTTGCATCAAAATAAACTCATACTAACTTGTTTCAACATGTCTGAATAAGCTCTATTTTGAGGCACTAATAAGGATAAGGCACTAATTTAGTAGTGTCCAATTCTGCTAAATTTGAAGCAAGAATAAACATCAGATTCATGATGAAAATTGAAACTTTAAACAAGTGGAATCACAGTTCTGAAGCATTTCTTGGAAGAAACATAACAGGAGATGAAAGCAGGCTATGCCAAAGCACAACCAAAGCAATGGCTGCCAAGAAGTGAAAGAGGGACAGTCAATGCAAAAGTGTACCAGTCCAGAGCAAAGTAATGGTAACAACTTTTTGTGATGTTCAAAACAGTTTGTCTGTTAAAATTCTGGAGGGGCAAAGAATGGTAACATCTCTTTATTATGGGAGTGTTTTGAGAAAATTAGCTAAAGCCTTAACAGAGAATCATCTGGGAAACTTCACCAGAGGGTCCTGTTTCCATCAAGGTAATATTCCTGCTCATTCTTGTCATCAAACATGTACAATTTGTGACACTCGATGGGAAATTATCAGCCACTAGGTCTTCATTTGACTCTCTCTGAATTTTGTATCCTTCCTAGTTTTTAAGTCTTTAAAGTTTTCTTCAGTTAATGCTGTAAAAAAAAAAAAAAAAAAAGAATGCTGCATTGACATGAATAAATTACCAGGACCTGCAGAGTTTTGAAGACTGATTAATGTATGATATTGACATTTACAAAATTATCTTGAACTTGATGGAACTTACATTAAGAAATTAAGTTTACATATAGATAGATAGATAGATAATAAGACAAAAGTTTATATTTTACATTAAAATATAGAATATTCTATAATGATAATATATATCTTTAAAATTCCTTTTTCCCATGAATTTTTTGAAGTCCTCTCATAGTTGTGCTATTATGAACTCACATCACCAATGAAACAGAACGTATTTCCCCACAGTCTCAACAAGAGTGTGTATTTACATTTTAAATGTTGATGTGCTTTTCCAAGGTTATTTTATATCCTAGTTTCATTTAAATGCATTTTGATGTATTCTATATGTATAAGAACTATTTGGAGTCCTGGTGTAGTGCTGTGTGTTAATGTGCTGGACTGCAAAGTCGATTTGAACTGCAAGGTCAGTAGTACAAACTCACCAGCTGCTCTTTGGAAACCCTATACAGGGTTGCTATGGGGCAGAACCGACTTGACGACACTTAATAGCAACAACAAAGAACTATTTATATTTCTTTTTATATTTATAATCCTTTATGATTTTGGTGATTTTTCTCCTGTTTATTTGTTATTTCATTCTTGATTTCTTAGATTTTTGTAGTCATCTAGTGTTCATACTGGTATATAATATAGGTATCCTGTTTTGGTGTTGTAGGATAAGCACTGGACTGCTTAATAATGCATCTCTAAACCTTAATTGTAAAATAAATGTTAATACTATAAATATTGTTGTTGTGAAGTATCATTGAGTTGGTTCCAACTCATAGCATCCCTGTATAGAGTTTCTGAATTGCAGCTGGTAAATTTGAACCACCAACCTTGGAGTTCAAGCTGACCTTGTAGTCTAGTGCTTATCCTACAGGGTCACACCAGGGATCCATAAATATAGGAATGTATATCTCCAGGAAAAGAAAATAAGAAAAAAGATAGTCCTAGGAATTGAGATTGGCCATAATACTAGAAACGAAAAAACTGGTAGTCATGTTTTCTTGTCTTTTTCTTTGTTTAACTAAATAAAACACCAACAGAGAAAGAGTTTGTGTGACAATTATGGGATAAGTATATCTAAGAATACTCCACTAAAAATACTTGCAGAGAGGTAAAAATCACTCTCATGTATCCCCATAAATTTGCCAAACAGAATCTTGTCCTGACTTGCATGTGTTATTTTCACATTCCCAGTAGAAATTCAATTTCTCTTTTGCCCAGATTCCTCCAACTTTTACATTTTTAATAAATATTAAGATTATCAAAGATATGCTCTATTGTAGTTCCAGTTGAATTCTGTACTGAAAGACTGAGCCAGTGTACAAAAGCAATAAGTGGAAATAAGAAGAATATAGATTGCAGAGAAAGATATACAGCTTTCAGTATTTTTAGACAACAAAATAATTTACATTGAAATCACCTGAGAATATTCAAAAAGGATCTGAAAATTCACATGTGAATTTGTCAAGGTTGTAAAGTATAAGTGTAGTGAAGTAAATTAATTAATATGTCCCTTCTAACTAATTGTTGTTGTTGTCAAGTGCCCGCAAGTTGGTTCCAACTCATAGCGACCCTGTACAGAATTTCCAAGTAGTGGCTGATAAGCTTGAACCATCCACCTTGTGGTACAAATCGACCTTGCAGTCCAGAGCATTAACCTACAGCATCAAAAAATGGCTGGGTTGTTCTTTTTCAGTGTCTTTGAGACTTTTGAACTTCGTAACAAGCCTATGCACAACAGACCAAAGCACTGACAGGTCCTGAGCCATCCTCACACTTGTCATGCTTGAGTCCTTCTCCTTGGAGGTCTCCTTCTTTTACACGGCTTTCCAGTTTTCTAAGCATAATATTCTGATCTTGAGTCCTGGTGTGGGGCTGTGGGTTATTGTCCTGAACAAAAAGGTTGGTTGAAACTGCCTGGTTAGTTGGAACTGCAAGATCTGAGATTCAATCTCATCAACTGCTCCTCGGAAACCCTATACAGGGTCCCTATGAATCGGCACTAACTCGGTGGCACATAACAACAACAATGTCCTACTCCAATAAATGGCTGCTCCTAATAATGTCTAAATATCAGAAATGAAATCTCCCCATCCTGGCTTCTAAGGAGCATGTTGGCTGTACTTCAACATTGAATACAAGCCAAATTCAAAAGATAACATGCAAAGAGGAATGTAACTGCTGACCTCTGATGGATCTCGGCTGAAATAAAAGAATACCAGAAAGATATTTACTTGTGCTGTGTTGACTTTGCAAAGACTTTTGACTGTATAGATCGTGACAAACTATACATAATGTTGAGAAGAATGGATATTCCAGAACACTTAAATGTTTATATGAGAAACTTGTACATACATCAAGTGAAAGTAATTAGAACTGAGCAAGGGGATACTGAATGGTTTAAAATCAGCAAAGGTTTATGCCAGAGATATATTCTTTCACTATACTTACTGTGTTGCTCTGTGGATCAGCACATGTGAACTACAATAGCAGTTCAAACCCACCAGCTGCTCTTCAGAAATGCTATACAGGATCACTATGAGTCAGAATTGGCTTGATGGTACTTAACAACAACAACATACTTATTCAATCTAGATGGTGAACAAATAATATAAGAAGCTGGGTTATATGAAGAACATATTATCAGAATTAGAGGAAGACTCATTAGCAATCTGAGATATGCAGATGATCAAACCTTGCTTGCTGAAAGTGGGGGTGGTAGTTATGTGTCACCGAGTCAATTATAATGTTTAGTAACTCTGGATAGAGTTTCCAAGGCTATAAATCATTACAGGAGTAGAAAGCCTCATCTTTCTCCCATGGAGGAACTAGTAGATTGAAACTGATGAACTTGTGGTTAGCAGCCCAACTCATAGTTCACTCTGCTACTAGTGCTGAAAGTGAGTACGACTTGAAAATACTTTCTGATGTAAAAACAAATACTCTTCAGTATGGATTAAACGTCAGTGCAAAGAAATAAAAAAATCTTCACATCAAGAACAGTAAAAAATAAATAAATAAATAAATAAATCTTAATAAAGGGAGAAAAGATTGAAGTTGTCAAACACTTCATTTTACTTGGATCCACAATCAACCCTCATGGAATAGTAGTAAAGAAATCAAACAATGTGTTGTTGTTGTTCCTGTTGTTAGGTACCATCGCGTCAGTACCAGCTCATAGCGACCCTATGCACAACAGAACAAAACACTGCCTGATCCTGGGCCAACATCACAAATGTTGCCATGCTTGAGCCCATTAGGCAAATGCTGCACAAGACCACTTTCAAATATTCAAAAGTTTGAGGACTAAGGTGTGCCTGACCTAAGCCACGGTATTTTGAATAGCCTCGTGTGCATGTGACCACCACTCATCTGTCAGTTTGTCATACTGTGGTGACTTGTGTGTTGCTATGATTCTGGAAGCTATGTCACTGGTATTTTAAATACCAGCAGAGTCGACCATGCAGACTGGTTTCTAATGAGCTTCCAGTTGAAGACAGATTAGGAAGAAGGAGAGATGAACTACATTCAAATTGTCAGTCACTCAACACTTTATGAATAACAGTGGAACACTATCACCACCAGATTACTGAATATTGAAACATGATGAAGCCACCAGAATATTGTCAGGTATAGTGACAGAAGATGAGTTCCTCAGGTTGGAAGGCACTCAAAATGCAACTGGGGAAGACCTGCCTCATCAAAGTAGAGTTGACCGTGGTGCTGAGAATGGAATAAAGCCCTCAGAACCTTCATTTGATGATGGTGCACAAGTCAAAATGAAAAGAAGCAGCTATCAAAATCCATTAATCACCAGAACATGAAATGTACAAAGTATGAATCTAGGAAAATGGAAATTGTCAAAAATGAAATGGAATGTAGAAACATCAGTATGCTAGGCATTAGTGAGCTGAAATGAACTGGTATTGCTCATTTTAAATCTGGCAGTCACATGGTTTACTATGCCAGAAATTACAAATTGAAGAGAAATGGTATTGCATTCACCATCATAAAGAATAGATCAAGAGCAGTCAACAGGTATAACACTGTCTGTGATAGGATAATATCCACCCACCTACAAGGAAGACCAGTTAATTCCACTATTATTCAAATTTATGTACCAACCACTAAAGCCACCAATGAGGAATTTGAAGAATTCTATCAACTTCTTCAGTCTGAAACTGATCAAAGATGCAGTCAAGATGTATTGATCATTACTGACATTGGAATGCAAAGGTTAGAAACAAAAAGGAAGTATCAGTAGTTGGATAATATAGCCTTCATGATAGTAACGATGCGGAGATAGAATGATAGAATTTTGCAATACCAGTTGAAAGTACTTTTTGTTAAACAGCATAAAAGACAACTACACACATGGACATCACCAGATGGAATATACAGAAATCAAATTGACTACATCTGTGGAAAGCAACATCAGAAATGCCCCATATCATCAACCAAAACAAGGCCAGCATCAGATTGTGGAACAGACCATCAGTTGCTCATATGCAAATTCAGGCTACAGCTGAAGAAAATTAAAACAGGTCCACAAGAGTCAAAAGATGACTTTAAACATATTCCACCTGAATTTACAGAACATCTGAAGAACGGATTTGAAGCTTTAGACACTAAAGAACAAAGACCAGAAGAGTTGTGGGATGACATCAAGAACATCATTCAGGAAGAAAACAAAAGATCATTGAGAACACAAAGAAAGGAAAACAGCAAGATGGATGTCAGAAGAGACTGAAACATGCTCTTCTACATAGAACTGATAAAACAAATGGATGAAGTTAGGAGATACAAAAGCTGAACAGAAAATTTCAAAGGTCAGCTTGAGAAGATGAAGTTAAATATTATAGCAAAATGTTCAAAGACATGGAATTAGAAAACCAAAAGGTAAGAACATACTCAGTATTTCTCAACCTGAGGAAACGGAAGAAAATAATTAAAACCTCAATATGTGATATTGAAGAATTGTATACTGGTGTTGCACTTTGGGTTAATGTGCTGGACTGCAAAGTCAGTTTGAACCTCAAGGTCTGCAGTTCAAGCTCACCAGTCACTCCTTAGATACCCTATACAGGTTTGCTATGATTTGGAACTGAAAACAACAACGTGGACAAAATACTGAATGATGAAGAAAGCATCAAAAGAAGATGGAAGTGATAAACAGAATCATCCTACCAAAAATAAATGGTTGATGTTAAACTATTTCAAGAGTTAGCATATGATCAAGAGAAAATGATCCTGAAAGAAGAAGTCAAAGGTGCATTGAAGTCATTGACAAAGAACAAGGCACCTGGAACTGATGGAATACAAATTGAAATATTTCAACAAATTGATGCGGCACTTGAGGTACTCACTCATCTATGCCAAGAAATTTGGAAGACAGCTACCTGGCCAACTGACTGGAAGAGATCCGGATTTGTGCACATCCCAAAGAGAGGTGACCCAATGGAATGTGGAAATAATCAAACAGTATCATTGATATCTCATGCAAGTAATGTTTTACTAAATATAATACTGAAATGGCTGAAACCATACATTGACAGAGAACTTCCAGAAGTTCAGACTGGTTTCAGAAGAGGACATGAAATGAAGGATATCATTGCTAACATAGGAACTTGACTGAAAGCAGAGAATACCAGAAAGATGTTTATTTGTGCTTTATTGGCTATGCAAAGGCTTTCAATTGTGTGAATCATGAGAAACTGTGTACAACATGGCAAAGTATGAGTATTCAGTAACACTTAATTGTGCTCATGGGTAAACTGTATATAGACCCAGAGGCAGTTGTTCAAAAAGAACAATGCAACACTGAATGGTTTAAAATTAGGAAAGGTGTGTGACAGGGTTGTATTGTTTCAA
>NW_006408523.1:34967315-34972752 GCF_000296735.1 Chrysochloris asiatica | reverse complement strand
GTAGAAGAATTGGTGCATTTGAGTTATGGTGTTGGAGGAGACTGTTGAAAGTACCATGGACTGTCAAAAGAACAAATAGATCTGTGTTGGAAGAAGTACAACCAGAGTGCTCCTTGGAAGCTGGGATGGCCAGATTCATCTTTCATTCTTTGGACATATTGTCAGGAGGGATCAGTCACTGGAGAAAGATATCATGTTTGTAAAGTGGAGAGTTAGAAAAAGAGACGAAGACCCCCAACAAGATGGATTGGCACAGTGGCATCATCAATATGCTCAAATGTAGCAATGATATTGAGGTTGGCCCAGGATAGGGCAGTGCTTCATTCTGTTGTGCAATAGTGTCACTATGAGCCAGTACTGACTCGATAGCACCTAACAACATATGTCTGTGAAATTTGGACAATAAATAAGAAAGACCATAGAAGAATTTATGTATTTGAGTTACGGTGTAGCAGAAAAATATCAAAAGTACCATGAGCTGTCAGAAGAACAGACAAATTTGTGTTGGAAAAAGTACAGCTTGAATGCTCATTAGAAATCAGGATGGTGAGACTTCGTCTCTCATACTTCAAATATTTTATCAGGAGGGACTACTGTCTGCAGAAGGATGTTATGCTTGGGAAAGCGGAAGTCTCACAATGAGATGGATTGGCACAGTGGCAGCAGCTACAAGTTCAAGAATAATGATTGTGAGGATGAGGCAATACTAGGCAGTGTTTCATTCTGCAGTGTATAGGATCACTGAGACAGAACTAACCAACTAATTAGTTCTTCCTCAGTGACCCTATATACTGACCTTATACACAGATAAGACTCAAGGAATTCTTTAGAACCGCTTGTCAACTTTTGGCATGAAATGCTGGGTAAACTACTTTTTTGTTCTCTTCTTCTAATTCCACAATGCAAGTGAAAACTTTCCTCTAGAATTTATCATTTAAAAGGAAAAAGAATCTCATGAAAGACTTTAAAAAATGAAAATTACTATAAAGAAAAGATAGTGATTGTCCTAATACACCTCTGTCAAACACCAATCCAATTAGAGCTTCACTAATAGCAAATTAGCTGTATTGCTGGTTTTGCCTTTGTTCCTTGTTCTTTCCAATCAGGGGGACAACTAGGATGCAATGGGAAGAAGCCCTTGATCTTCCCTCAAAAGGCAGAGATCATCTCTAAGTATGATTATTCTATTTAATCATAAAACAAATCACTCTAAAAAGCAATGTTTTCTGAAATCTTATAGAAGTTTGGCTATGAACCAATGAAGTCTGTGATTCAAATCCACCAACAAGTTGAAAGATGTAGTAGTCAGCTTCGGTAAATATTTACAGTGTTGGGAACCCTGTGGAGCAGTTCTACTCTGTCCCACAGGGCCAGTATGAGTCAGGATTAACACAACATCATTGTGTTTGGCTTTGGATTGGAACTGTTCAGGGACTTTTAATAAAGAGTCTAAGAAAAATGCTATGTCTATAGAAGACTCTGTATGGCTAAAAATACATGATATGAACTGAAAATCTAGTTATCCAGATTATTTACTACATGACAAACACAAGATTTTTTTGATCTTATAATAAAATGTCTCCAGTTACTATGGATTCAGTTCTGACTCATAATGACTTTGTGCATTTCATGGTTTTCCATGACTGTGATGTTTGAGAAGTAGACCACAAAATCTTTCTTCCAGAGTACTTCTTGGTTTTGGATTCAAATCACCAAATTCTCTGTTAGAGGTCAAGTACCACCCAGAGACTCCACTATTTCTGTTTATGAATTATCTTGTTTCTGTTATTGTTTTTGAAAATGCATCACTTAAAATAAATACCCTAAAAGCTCCTATAAGGTATTTAATGGTAATAGAACATTGTTAATATCTTAAAAGCCTGTTCACTCAGACCATAAAATTTCATCACTCTACCTTTTTATGCCTCATCTAAACTTGGGAGCCATTTAAAAAAAAAAATCTCAAAGCAGTGGGTTTAACAGTCATGACATATTGATATGACTCAAGACAAATCAGGCTTGAAATATATGGATATAAATTACATTCCCCACAGTGATGTCTGAGTTCTTATGTCACCATTATGTCTTAAGGCTCCACAGTGCATAAAGCACAATTATGATGTGCTGAGTAATGAAAGTAATAATTACTCAACACTGATGCAATATCAAAAGAAAACAATCAAAGAGGATAAATAAATAAATATAACCAATAAGCACATGAGATTATATTTATCCTTTAGAGATTTTATTAAACAAGAATGTGTCAGTGTTTAAAGAGCCCTGGTTGTGCAACTGCTAAGCGTTCAGCTGCTAACCAAAAGGTTAACAGTTCAAACCCACCCAGAAGTCCTGTGGGGGAAAAGGCCTTGATATCTATCTCTATAAAAACTATGGGGTTGCTATGAGTTCTAATTGACTTGACAGTACCAAATGACAGCGTTCATGTAGAGAGTTCTCTGTGAGAATTAACAAAATTCATTCCTTCTGAATGTTTCAATTAGGAGTAAAAGACATCTTGTTTGAGGAAATTAATTAGAAAAAGCACCCTACTGGGCAGGGGAACTTGGGTTTGTGAGCTTTTTCAGTGTATATCCGTGTAGTTAAATTCTGAAACCTGTCTAATCATTCAGCTGAATCACTGAGAACAAAAATCGCAAGTGAACAGTCAAGACTTTCCACATTTATTATAATATAGAAAAACTATTATGAAATGTCAACTGCTGAGGAAATTTCAACTGAATTAATAATCATGTTTGCCTTGTACTATGAAAAAAGCTCAATTTATTGTCACAATATCGGATATATTCTAATTAGATGAGAGAAGTTATTTGAATTGGAAATTTATACAGTAGAAATATTTTCTCACAATATAATTTAAACTGTCTTCTTTATTAAATAAACTCTTTAAAACGAATTTTCAGTTGTTGAAGATTTAAATTATGCATGAAGCCAATTAAATTATAAATAATGCATAATTTTAGATTTCATGAAAATACATATAACAGAATATTATTTTCAGTAGCAAAATAAACAAATGTGAGAAATTATTCTGCAATACTATATAAATACTAGATATGTTTATATAGTTGATTATTAAGTTCATTATTAAATGAAAATGCTTTTTCATTTTTTTGTTGTTTTTTTTAGCATTGTGGTTTCAGTAATGATAGATACATCATTTCTTGCTGAAAATGTAGAGGACTTAAAATACTTACTAATGGTAATCAAAGACCCCAGCCTTCAGCATAAAAATCCTCACCACTGGACCAATGAACAACATCCATATAAATGGAGAAAATATTGAAGTTATCAATGACTTCATTTTGCTTGGATCAACCATCAACACTCATGGAACCAGCACTCAAGAAATCAAAGGATGTATCACATTGGGCAAATCTGCTGCACAAGACCTCTTCAAACTGTTGAAGAGCAAAGATTTCAGTTTGAGGACTAAGGTGCACCTGATCCAAACCATGGTATTTTCAATAACCTCATATTCATGTGAAAGTTGGACAGTGAATAAGGAAGACTGTAGAAGAACTGATGCATTTGAGTTCTGGTGCTGGAGAACACTGAAAGTACCATGGACAGCCAAAAGATCAGATAGATATATGTTGGAAGAAGTATTGCCAGAATGCTTCATGGAAGCCAGGATTGCCAGAATTTTTCTCTCATATCTCATAATGCTGCAATGATAATGTGTTTGCATTTGTCTATTCATAACACAATTCTTATTTCTCTAGGATATATGCTTAGTAGTGAGAATGCTGAATCATAAGTTATCTTTATCTCTAACTTCTTAAATAAATGTCATACTATTTTCCAAAATGGCTGTACCATTTTACAATCCCATCAGTGTTTGAGAGTTTAAATTTCATCACATTCTCATTGGCATTTGCTATTTTCTTCTTCTTCTTCTTCTTTTTTTTTTTTTTATCATTTGTATTATTGCCTGGGTAAGATGATAACTCATTGTTGTTTTGATATTGAGAAAACCTTTTGACAAACAATTTTTCTTCTTATATGTAATAAAATACCACTTAAAAAACATCTATTCCACATATAATTATTGCTTTATTGCTGTACATTCTTTTAGCTTGAATTCAGAAACTTATCTTAGGGGTAAAAATAAGTGTATTTCTATATAAAGATTAACTTTTTTTTTTCAGGTGTTGTTTAATTTATACATATAAAAATTATCTATTCAACTGATATGTTTGTCATAAAGGCAAAAAGTTAGCTTTTGTAATTTACTCAAATTTGTTATGAAGATGAACCTCTACTTGTCGTCAGTTTGCCATGTCATGGAGGCTTATTATGCTTGGTAAGGTTCAGAGTCAACAAAGAGAAAAAACTTCAATGAGATGGGTTGGCACTGGGACTACAACAATGGACACAAACGTAACAATGGTTGTGAGGAAAGCACAGAACCAGGCAGAATTTTGTTGTGTTGTTCATCAGGTCGCCAACAGTCAGTAGTGACACAGTGACACCTAACAACAATAACAATACTGAGATGAAATTGGCCATTTGTAAACCAAGAAGGCATCTATAGGAGACATAAGTGTTGTTATCTAATATTTTTAAACTTGCCATGAGGAATAGATTTCACCAATCTATTTATATAAGTCAAGAAACAAATTAATAAGAATGTTTGAAATATGGGAAAATTATATTCTGACCACATGTGGATAGTATTTCTAAAACCAAACATCTACTGACAATTATACACTCAATTATAGAAGTGATGACATCTTATATTAATTTGTCTATGAGCTTTTTATTGAGAAAGTTTTCAAAGAATCATCATTAAATAATCTTGGTTTTTCCAAAGGTTAAAGTTTTCTTTGTTTTGAGACATTAATAAATTTATTCAATGAATAAAGAGGCAGCTAGCACCTTTGCTCAGTTTCTTTAAACACGGATATGCGATTGTTCTTTCTTTATATTAGAATATACATCTAAAAAAAGTACAAAAGAAAGTCAAAAAGTACTATTACAAAATCATAGAAACCTTTATCAAACATAATTATCAAAATGTGAAACTTTTATTTCTTGGCACATCCTCTAGCTAGATCTGTATACTTCTAAAGGCACAGTTTCCATCTGTCTAATTCTTCCCCGAAGATTTCTGCTATTGTCAAATGTCACCATGTCTCAAGAACAGTTCTAGTATCCTTCAGGGACTCAAATTCTGTTCCTTTGAAATGTTTTTAGAGTTTTAAAAACAAAAGAAAGTCAAAAAGGGGAATGATCCGGGTTGTTAGGTGGGTGGATTAAGGTTTTCCAGTGAAATTCCCCTAGGACAACCTTGCCACTCAAAGAATGAGCAGGTGTATTATTATGAAAAAAAAAAAAAAAAAAAAAAAAAAAGGGAGGAGTGATTAATCTTGCAGTCCAGGAACGGAGGACCCTAGGACCATCAAGAGAGGAGTGC
>NW_006408523.1:34966046-34966690 GCF_000296735.1 Chrysochloris asiatica | reverse complement strand
ATTGTAAAGAAAAAACTATGGAAATATCTTAAAAGTTGTTTCTGTGAATCATTATGTCCTGTTTTGAATGATTAATCACATTTCAGTTCCGTATCCTGTCTTAATCACATCCTCCCTTTGTGAATTACATACTTCCTTTGTAATAAATCCCTCCCTAAAAAAGAGAATAAAGGCTGAGGTAGAGTGAGTTCTGCATGCAATGCTGGGCAATGCTGGGCAATGGTAGGCAATATGTTTGCAGATCTGTCTATCTGCCAGCTTGCATCATATCTATGTGTCTGCCTTTTTTGTATATGTTTCATCTCTCTCTGTCTCTATCCCTCACTGCCAGATCTCCCTTCTTCTTGACAGCCGTACTTCTTTGTCAAGGCTAGAACCCAACATAAGACCTCGACACTTTTAGAATCATCCTTGTATAATACTACCTCTCTCACAGCATTGTTTATAAGATAACTTGAGTTATTTATGATAAAATAGTTGACATAAAAGCAGAAACATAATGAATACAAATGCATTTCTTTAGCATGCATTTAATGTTTTAGGGCTTCAATTAGTATTTTCTTGCTTGTTTTTGTTTTTTTCTCTATTCATGAAAACCATGGATATTTGAATGATGTTTATCAATCTAAACATTTTAATGATAC
>NW_006408523.1:34962924-34964769 GCF_000296735.1 Chrysochloris asiatica | reverse complement strand
AACACAACCCCCACGACCATCAATAAGGATGATGTTAATTTTCCATGTCTTATTCTGGGCTGAAGATAATATCTCACTTTTAACAAATAGAGTATGGAAAAGGAAAAACAGCACTTTTACAGGGCAACCCCCTATCAAAAACCACTTTAATCAAGTAATCAAAATTAACATCATCAATCAAAAGTCATATGATTATCACGAATCCTTGATAATATAAACTGAGATTGCACATCAGCTCTGTGCATTCATTGCAGCAGTTTAATCTTGAGAAAGCATCAGACAGAACAAAATTCTACAAAAGATCTAGCAAGTACAGTTCAAATTGGACTCCTGGTGTGGTGCTGTAGGATCACCACTGGACTGTGAACCACAAGATTGGTAGTTCAAATCCACTCGCTGCTCCTTGGAAACCCTGTAGAGGGACACCATGAATCGAACCGACTGGATGGTACTTAACAATAACAGTTCAAATTAAGGAGCCTTGATGGCATAGAGGGTTATGTGTTGAGCTGCTATCTGCACAGAGTATATTTGAAAGTTATCAATGCTGATATATTCATAAACTGTCGTATGACAAACTCTGAAGGATAATTTTGCCCAGTTCTCATTGGATAAAAGAGATTTAGAATATAGGAAAAGGTATGATGGCTATTTCCACTACAGGTAAACCATTCATGTAGAACTAGAGAACATAAAAGAACAACTGAGTAAAATTCTATTATTGTTAAGTATTGTCAAGGTGGTTCTAACCTACAATGAAGCTGATTAGGGTGTCCGAGGAGCAAGCTGGTGATTTTGAACTTTTGACCTTATGGTTAGCAGCTTAGTGCTTATCCTGCAGCACCACATCAAGAGTCTAAGTAAATAGTAAAGGTTAAATATTTTGGATCAAAAATTAGAAAGACTACCCTAATAGATGAAGATTCATCAGAAAAAGTTATTAGAGTTTATGAAACTGAATTAATTTACTGGAAGTTTATAAGCTTTGTCATTAAATGGAAAATAAAGTTACATTTTTACAATAAAAAAATATATGCCTTCTTCTTCAGATAAACAGTCTTTGCCAAGCACATATATATGTCCAAATATATGTATGCCAAGTACATATATATGGAGTATGTACTTGGCAAATAATATTAATATACTACATACATAGAATTACATTATCTACTAAACATTGTTTTTCATAAGATGCTATCCTGGCAGGACCCCTGCCTTGAAGAGGTCAGGTTTTGTCATATGAGGACTCTTCAGTTCTGATTTCCTTGAGTCAGAAACAGAAGCTGAACAGAAAACAATCCCCTCACCCCTAAGAGTGCATACTGCTGGAGTCTGTCAAATACAAAGGCATGATGATTTCATTCTAATACACAATATCATGTCCTTTTGTTATTCTTAAATCTTTATAGAAAGGAAACCATAATGACTATAAATTTACTTGAATGGAACTTGATTTAAATAAAGGCTGTATCATTACTTTCCTACTTTCCTGAATTTGTGGAGCTCATTTGGTGCCAGGCCTATGAGCTTGGCTTAGAATGTTTGACTTACAGTTTACAGGTTTGGGCCTTTCTTGAAATCTCCCTGACCTCTCCCACTGTCACTTAAACTGTATTATATTGCTTTTATTACATTCTGATTCCCATATAGTAATCAGAAATAGTTTGTCAATCCCTTTATTTGTGTGTCAGATCTTTTCAAGTTTAGATTTAAATTTTATAAAATCCAGAGGAAAAGTGGGAAGAGTGTTCTAGCATTGAGGGGGTTGCAACCAATGTAACAAAATAAAATGTGGATAAATTGGTAAATGGAAAAGTAAATTACTCTATAAACTTTCACCCAGGT
>NW_006408523.1:34960554-34962089 GCF_000296735.1 Chrysochloris asiatica | reverse complement strand
TCCATATAGATAATACTCATCATTTGTTGTTGTTAAGTGCTGCCCAGTCGATCGTGACCCTGTACAGGGTTTCTGAGGAGTATCCGGTGAGTTTGAACCACCAACCTTGCGGTTCAAACTGGGCACTTTATCGTACAGTGCCACACCAAGACTGCTATCAGTTTAGTAAAATAGCTTTGGAAAGTAATTTTTTTGTCTTTGAATTCGTCAGGTATCGAAAGTTTGCTTTATAGTGAATGTAAAGTGAACTTCTGTTAGGAACTTGAAACAAGTACATAAAATATGAAATATGAACATAAATTCCTAAATAAATAATATATATATTTGAAGCTCACAAATGTATCTTTACTAATAAAATCTGCATTTAAAAATTGAAATGTTTCAACTGAGGCTTTTTTGAAAAATCTCTACCAAATGAAACATTATTTCAATGAAGGAGCAGCATTATTACAATTCACTATTTCCGTTAATGAAGCTGAAGTTAAAAAATCATGCTAAATCAATATCAAATTATCTTCACCAAATCTTTTTGGCTAATGAGGTTGTGTATGTTTGTGGGGGCAGGGAAGAATTATTTAATTTGACACCATAAAGCTTCCCTTTGGTGAAAAAAGGTGTATCTTTCCAACTTCATCTTCTAGTATGCCTACCTCCTCCATGCCCACTCTGTTCACTTATACTGAATTATATCAAGTTTTATGCACATGGAAAAATTATTTTCATATCTTCCTGGATTTCACTTAGATAACAAATCCATGATCCAAAACCCACTTTTTTTTCTCAACTATCCATCCTTCAGGGTTTAGCTCAAATCAATCTTTATCTATGAAGGACTCTTTGAGTTCCTGATGCCTCTTTCTATGTGGCTAGAACTTTAGGAAAGTTCAGATAAAATTATGTGTTTACAGGAATGTCTCTCCACAATCTGTTGAGCATTTGAAGAACTTTGTTCTGATCTTAATTGAATATTGAGGAATTAGAAAGTGTTTTACAAAAAGGAAAATATTATTAAGATGAGTTCCAAAAGATATCTTGGCACTAGTACTAGGATATTAGTGGAGTTTTTGTCCCTTAAAGATTTACTCTAGAGAGGGGAAAAAAAGTAAGAAATGGAAATGTTCTACAAAAAGATACATATATTATGCACTACATATTACTGGGGAGTTGGAGCCATAAATATTCAGAATATTGCTTGTCTCACAGAAAGTAAAAGTTTATTTGTATAATAATTATGAATTAAGCAAAGAAGGAGGAGTGCATATTAGGTGCCAACTGTTGGGAAAACAAGAAGAACAAAAAGTACTTACAAAATTACAGAAAGATTACTCTTTGACTAGAGTATAGTGAGGGATTGATCAAACTAAGGCATTCAAGGTGAAAGTAAGGAAATTTTCATTTGAAAAAATACTTATTAATGTCAAGGTGATATAGACTGTTTAGGGATTTTATATGGAGATAATGCTTTGAAGATTTTATGAGTTATTATCAGAGAGATCTATCCCTCTTTCTGACAGCATGGATCTACTTGCCTAAAC
>NW_006408523.1:34950008-34958799 GCF_000296735.1 Chrysochloris asiatica | reverse complement strand
CATATGAAATTATTGAATAATATCATGGCTTAAGTCAGGTACGCCTTAGTCTTCAAGCTGACATTTTTGCTCTTCAACACTTAAAAAAGATCATGTGCAGCAGATTTGCCTAATGCAATATGTCCTTTGATTTCTTGACTATAGTTTCCATGTGTATTGATAGTTGATCCAAGAAGAATGAAGTCCTTGACAACTTCAGTCTTTTCTCCATTGATAAGAATGCTATTTATTGGTCCAGCGGTGAGGATTTTGGTTTTCTTTACATTGAGAAACAATCCAAACCTAAGGCTGTGCTCTTTGACGTTCATCAGTAAATGTTTAAGTTCTCTTCGCTTTCAGCTAGCAAGGATGTATTATGTGTATAATGCAGCTTGGTAATGAATCTTCCTCTAATCCTGATGCCATGTTTTTCTTCATATAACCCAGCTTCTCAGATTACTTTCTCAGCATACAGTATGAATAAATGAGAACCCTGAAAATAAGAAAGTTAGTTTAAGAGTTAGCCAAGCTGACCTTATCTTATTATCCTACAGTAGAAGG
Organism: Chrysochloris asiatica; assembly: GCF_000296735.1. Lineage (NCBI taxonomy): Eukaryota > Metazoa > Chordata > Mammalia > Afrosoricida > Chrysochloridae > Chrysochloris > Chrysochloris asiatica. Next base: position 34,958,259 of record NW_006408523.1, on the reverse strand, counting down.
AAAATGTTAGTAGAACCCACCAGATAGTTATCTCAGAAACTAAGCATCTGAGACCCTAAAGGTAGAATGTTTGAGGAAGTTTGTTAACTTATTATTTCTTTTTCCTTAAAGGCAGAATGTTTGAGGAAGTTTATTGCCTTGTTGTTTCTTTTTCCAAATAATGCTCTCTTGATGTTTAAAATAGATTAAATGTACATCCAAATGAATTTAGCCTATATAATGTGCCTGCTCTTTGTGAAGGACAAGACAATCTTGAGAGCTCATTCTCCCTGTCCTGCAGACTGCTGGATTTCTATAATAAAGTTGGATTGGATAGCTCCCCATCTCTGTGACTGACTACAGTGACAGGAGGCAAAGCTTCGTTTTGGTTTGATAACATTTCTGTCTCTCTCCATATATTTATTTGTCCTCACAATAATAATTGATGCAGTAACCTTAAGTCTCAGTGTTCTGGCATAAAGATCAAGGGTATCTAATTCATGTATAATGTTTCTGGAAACTTACATCAGGCCTATCTTCATTGTGTATAATAAATTATCTCAAAGGGAAAAGCAACACAGATATTCATTAACTTTAATATGTGAATTAAATATAAATTTACTTTTTATTGAGAAATAAGTTGACTAAAGAATACATGCATATATTTAAACTTGCTATACATTTCATTTTAAAAATATTATATAAACACTTATTATTTGTTAATTGTTGTTAAGTGCCATCAAGTTCATCTCTGATTCATAACAACCCTGTATAGGGTCTCCAAGGTACAGCTGATGGATTTGAATAGTCAACCTTGTGGTTAGCAGTCCAGTGCTTGTTGTTGTGAAGTGGCGTCAAGTTGGTTCCAACCAATAACGACCCTGTATAGGGTTTCCAAAAAGTGACTGATGAACGACTAGCCTTATGGTTCAATGTGACTTTGCAGTCTAGTGCTTTAACCACAGTGCCACACCAGGATTCCAGTCTAGTGATTGTTGTTGTTGTTATGTGCCGTGGAGTCGGTTCCGACTCATAGCCACCTTACATAGGGTTTCCGAGGCTGTAAATCTTTACGGGAGCAGAAAGCTTCATCTTTCTCCCGCGGAACAGCTGATAATTTCGAACTGCTGACCTTGCAGTTCGCAGCCCGATTCGTAACCACTACGCTATCAGGGCTCCTTCACTTCATGTATACATGACATGAATGAATGAAGATATAATCCATTATTCACATTGAGCAAATTTTTAATATGTATTCTGTTATTGTTGTCAGGGGCCTTCAAGTTTGTTCCAACTCAGAGTGACACTATATAGGGTTTCTGAGGAGCATCTGGTGAATTTGAACCTCTGACCTTGTAGCTCAAACCAACTTTGCAGTCTTGCTCTATATAAGTCCACACCAGGATTTATGCTATAAGCACATATAAATTCAGTCTATGTATACTTTAAGGAGCTCTGGTAGCACAGTGATTACTTACCCGGCTGCGAACCTCAAGGTCGGCAGTTCAAAACTACCAGCGGTTCCACGGGAGAAAGATGAAGCAGTCTGCTCCGATAAAGATTTATAGCCTCGGAAACCCTATGTCGGGTCGCTATGAGTCGGAACCGACTCCACGGTACATAACAACAACAACATTGTATACGTTAAAATAATTTTTATGTGATCTATAATCCCTATTGTTGATATTTGATGGTATAGCATACAGTTGAAAATATGGAAAAATAAAGTGCATATATTGTGTTAGTCTTAGAAAACAGTTTTATGTTTTCATTATTTTTCTGAGAAACTCTATCTTGAATACGACAAAAACATAAACTTGATTTCTACATGCATAGTTGATTTTTGTCATTTCCTGTTACTTAGATAATTCCTATTTAGTCACTTTGTTGGTACTCTACTGACCCAGTTAATAAGCCTCCAATGATTCAAAGTAAGGCTAAATAGACTGTTACCACCATCATAACTAGAAAGTAAATTATTAATGCGGCAATGAAGACATGGGCTGAGTTTAGCCATGTCCCATAAATGTCAGTTAACCTGGAGATAAGAGAGAGAAGAGGAAGTGCTGGCTGGTTTGAAGTTCAGGGAAATATGTGAACTTCTGAGTCTACGGACACTGAGCTATCCCCTGGGGGCTAGATTTGAGAGTAAAGTGACTGCTAGGCAAGAACTTCCAAATTTGCAGATAATACCCATGGGATCTGGTTTCCTGGTGTGGCGCTGTGGGTTAATGCGCCAGACTGCGTTAATGCGCCAGGCTGCAAAGCCGTTTGAACTGCAAGATTGGCGGTTCAAGCTCACCAGCTGCTCCTCGGAAACCCTATACAGGGTTGCTATGGGTCGGAACCAACTCAACGGCACTTCACAACAACAATAACCCCATGACATCTAGCTTTGATGGATTGCTAACTAGATGTCAGTCAGATGAAGATAAAAAAAGTTTGATACAGGGAACAAGTTTAAATTGCTATAGCTTGATGAAAATTTGTTTATGGATAACATTGCCCAGAATTCCAAACAAAAGAGAAAGACTTTTCATATCAAGGATCAAGCTTGTCTCCTCAGTACACAAGGTTGATTGTTGTTGTTGCTGTTGTCGGTTCTGACCGATAACGACCCTGTATAGGGTTTCCGAGGAGAAGCTGGTGAGCTTGAACCGCCGACCTTGCAGTACAAATGGCTTTGCAGTCTGGCGCATTAACCCATAGCTCCACAACAGGACTCCCAGAAAAGGCTAATAAGGATGGGTAATTTAGACATTGGCTATCAAAAATGGTCGCTATGGGTCGGTACCGGGTACCGACTCAATGGCACCTAACATCACAACAACAACGTGAAAACACTAAGGGGCTGGCTTACAAGCATTCATGAGCGTGCTTAGTTTCAGAAATGAGTAGGGTAATTTAGAATCCCCACTGAATAGTTTTCTTCTTAGATATGTAACTAAAAGGGTAGAGTAGTTAATCTTTCATTTCAGGAATAGAGGGAAGAGCATGCATGGAGTATGGGAGCCTAAGCAGCATAGTGGGGACAGCAGAAAGAGTGGCAGAGGTAATGGCATCGAGAACTAGAGTAGCTGAGAACTATAGACCCATGGGACAAGAAAGAGTGTATGCCCATGGATAGAAATATAGACCCATGGGACAAGAAAGAGTGTATGCCCATGGATAGAAATATAGACCCATGGGACAAGAAAGGGTGTATGCCTGTGGATAGAACTATAGACCCATGGGACAAGAAAGGGTGGAAGCCCGTGAATAGGAAGCTGGTTTGCAAAATGGGCCCTCTGGAAATTTAAAGGATTATATGTTTTGTGTGTGGAATGTGCACATCAAAAAAATTTTAAAAGAGAATAGAGGTAAATACTGTTAACAGATAGTTCATGGAGAGGACTGTAATCATTACGATGAAACACAATATATATGATATGTTGAATGTAAAACTGATGATCTGCCTTGTAAACTTTCACTCAATTCACAGTAAAAGTTTTACAAAAAGAAAGTAAATTGTTATTTGAAGCAAATATGTTTTTAATTTGAAAAACAAATGAAAAATACATGCTATATTTTTTATGGAAAAGAAATATTTAAGATATACTGAATAATGTCATGTCAGAAAATGTCCACCCACAATAACTTGAATTAGCAATTAATGTAAATATTTAAAGAGTGCTTTAAATAAAACCTTTTTAATGTTGGCCAACAAATATTAAGGATGATTTATTTTATTATCTCACATAGTCTTTAACATGACAGTGCTGTATATTGATAGATGTAAAAATTATAAAACATTCTCAAGTATGCATGTTAATGAGCAAAGAACATTATTTTTTGTATGAAATCAGTGGAATAAACCAAAATATGACTTTGTTAGACTGTTGCTTACATTTTTGTTTTCATTTGAACTTATCAAGCACTTGATTACTGCCATTCCTTTTCATTATACTATCATTTAAAAACTCATTATTTTAGCTTTTAAAATCATTTTCTTTGATTTTTAGTATTCTTTATATGGTTAAAAATAGAGTTTTTATTATTGAGTGTTGATGGGATGATGACGGCAGTCAGTTGTGTTTAATGCACTTTCCTAAGTTGCCCCTCATTATTCTTGTAGTGCGTTCTGACACCTAATAAATGGGAAACAACTTCAAAAGCACTTAGACATGTAAATAACAGTGCTAAAAGCATTATTAAATTTTTTGAAACCCAGAGCTGCATTCAGGCATAACTACAAAATGCAAAATCTCAACCCTATCATCAATACTCAGCTGCTGGTAAATGACGACTTACCAGAAAATCATTTGATTCCAGAAAACAACTGGCATGCAGAAGTAAGCTGTGTGTGCATGTATGCATGTGCTCATGTACCTGTGTTATATAAGCTGTTGAGAATCAAGTACCTTAGGAAGCATATAAATTCATTTTTACATAATATACAATCTATATTTTTCTTGAGTGTAATAAATCATCTTACTATTGTAAAATGTTTATTGATCTTCTCTATGAATGCTACTTTATTTAGCCATATGTCTATTTGTAACATCATCTTCTGTACAAATAATGCCAATTTATTATTATTTGAACTCACCAGCTGTTCCATGGGAGAAAGATGAAGCTGTCTGCTCCAGTAAAGATTTATAGCCTCCGACACTGTATGGAGCAATTCTACTTTGTCCTATAGGGTGTTCATGACTATAAATGACGGCATGGCAGACAGCTTTCATTCCATTATGGATCCCTGATGGTGCCGTGGTTAAAGGGCCTGACACTGCTTCCACAAAACCTTGAACACTCCATGGGGTAGTTCTACTATGAATAGTATAGGGTTGCTGTGTGTGTCAATCAAGTTGGCAGTAGTGGATTTTTTAAAATTATTATTATTATTTTATTGTATATCTTTTTGACTATCATTAGATTTTCTGTATTTTTTTTAAATTAAATGGTAAGTGATACTGGAATAAGCCAAAACCCCATAGCAGGATTAATGATACCATTGGTAGCAGCAAGTGAAGCAATTTTGAGTTTCAGTTTTTATAAATACTCAAAATACAGCATTGAGGGATGTGCTTTGAAATAAAGATGTGTACATTTCTTCTTAAGTGATATTTTGTTGAAGGCACCCTGCCAGCTACTCTTTTAAACTTTTCTGAGTGAAAATATTGCTGTGAAGCCTGTCACGTTGAAGTGCATTTGCATTACTGTTAGTAAAAGGTGCTAGTGTTGAAAGCCATTGGAAGTAATTTTCCATCTAGTAATAAATGAATAGAAACAGGATTCACAGAGGTAGATACTTTCTTACCTGAAATATCCTAGCCCCACACCCACAAACATAAAAATCAATTCATATTATTATATTGCTTTCACTTATAATAATATAGCTGGCTTGCAAGAACTTTGAGATTGAATCTGGATTATTGCACTTAATTGTTGACAAGCTTGGATTGACTTTCTTCATCATTCATTTAGCTCACTGTAGAATAATAGTCACATTAACAGCTTGAGATTCGTGTAAGGATAAACTTTTGTTTAAATCTCTATATCAAGAATTAACAGTGTTAGGACATGAAAAACATTTATTAAGTATGTATAATTTATTATTATTAATTGCAAAACATTGTACAAATCATTTAATGAACCACATACAGCTTAATCAAATCAATATAAACTGCAATCAAGGTGTCGGTTCAACAAATATTATACTTATTTATATAGCACTGGATGAGCAAAATAGTTTTTATGTGTTAGCTTTTTATTTAGCTGTGTTATATGGCAGCTTCAAAAATGGCTGCAAGAATCCATGGACAGGGAATTGCCAGAGACTCAAGCCGGATTCAGAAAAGGATGTGGAACTCGGGACATCAGATGGATCTTGGCTGAAAGCAGAGAATACCAATAAAATGCTTCCTTGTGCTTTGACTGTGGAAAGGTTTTCAACTATGTGGATCATGCGAAACTATGGATACCATTGTGAAAAATGAGTATTCCAGAATACTTGATTGTGTTCTTGAGTCCAAGAAGCGGTTGTTTAAACAAAATAAAGGGATACTTAATGATTTGAAATCAGGAGAGTTGTGTGTCATATTCTGGTTCTCATGGACTTGTTTTAATTATTTTTAGCTTTAACCTAAAGTTGCATATGAGCAATTGTTGGCCTGTTCCAGAGTCTGCCACTGGTCTTATTTAGGCTGATGATATGAAACTTTTCCACCGCCTCTTTCCACAGATGTAGTTAATTTGATTCCTGTGTATTTTATCTGGTATGGTCCATGTCGTTAAAAAAAAAAAAAAAAAAAAGTATTTGTAATGAATAAATCATTGATATTGCAAAATTCTGTCATGAGCTCTGCAGCACCATTTCTATCACCAAGGCCATATTTTCCAAAGACTATCCCTTACTCTTTATTTACAACTTTTCATTCCAATCACAATAATTATCCACACATCTTGATTACATGTTTGATCAATTTCCAACTGAAGAAGTTAGTAGAATTCTTCAATTACTTTTTCCGTGCCTAAATTAGAATAATAGTGGTATTAACTTGTCTTCGTATTATTATCCTATCACAGACACTGTCACATTTCAAGATACATCTTGAAATGTTCTTTTTGATGATGGATCTTACGTCACTCCTCTTCAATTTCTTGTTCCTGGCATATGTTTGTCAGATTCAAAATTGCAAATACCAGTCTATTTCTACTCATTGATACTTAAGATTTCAATCTTTATGTGTTCCATTATATTTTTTACAATGTCCAATTTTTCTGGGTTCATATTTTATACATTCCATTTTGCGATTATTGATGGACAATTACAACTATTTCTCCTCATTTTGATTCGTACCCCATCAGCAAATGAAGGTCCTGAAATCCTTACTCCACTTATATTATCACAGTCAAGTCTATGTTATGGAAGTAACTCTTCTGTCATATTTGAAGTGCCTTTCAACCTGGGGGATTATCTTCTGGCATTGTATCTGACAATATTCTGGTGTGATATGTTAATACTTTCATTTTCCGACACAATAGCTGATAGTGTTTTGTAGCCTGTCTCTCCTTCTTCCTAGTCTTTTTCAGTCTAGAAGCTCTGCTGAAACCTGTCCACTGTGGGTGACCCAGTGGCATTTAAAATACCACAGCAACACGCAAACCACCACAGTATGACAGACAGACAAGTAGTATAGTATCATCTGTAGGTGTATGGAAATGATCATATCACCGGCAACACTGTATTTCAAGATCGATCTTGAAATGTTTTTTCTTTTTATTTAAGTTTTTATTGTGAATTGAGTGAAAGTTTACAGGGCAGATCATCAATTTTACATATAACACATCATTTACTTTGTTTCATTGCAATGATTATAATTCCCTCCATGTGCTATGAGTTAACAGTATTTCTCTCTATTCATTTTAGCTTTTTGGCTTTTTTTTAAAACACTGAGGCTTATACAATAATTTACACCACCAAAGGGCACATTCTGCAACTCTGCCTCCTGGCCTTCAGCTCTCAGTCCTTCTCTCTTGCCATGACTCCAGTTGCTCTCTCTCTCCATGTCCCCATCTCTGCCTCCATCTGTGGTGTCTCTGCTTCTCTAGATAAGGTCCTGCATTCCTCTTGGGCTCTTCTCCCTTAATGGTCCTAGGGTCCTCTGTTTCTGGACTGTAAGATAAACTATGCCTCCATTTTTGTTACAAAACTTCTACCTTTACTATTGTGACAATCACAATTAGTCATGATAACTCACTATTGAATCATAAGAATCTTATCCCTATATCTTTTACCAGACCCATCTAGACAAGATGAAAACTATTCAGTGGGGACTCTATCTTCACTCTTAAAATAAATTTCTTCTTGAAACCTTGTTAGCCAGTCACTTTGTGCCTTTATCTCCCCCTCCTTTCAGGTAGTCAATTTGTCCATCCCTGTCTACCTGTATATAGGTATTCACATTAATACTTGATGTGAAGATTCCTTTCCTCTCCATTGATATTTTGAGCTACTACCAAAGAGCTCTGGCAGCATAATGGTTATGAATCATGCTGCTAATCTCAAGGTCAACAGTTTGAAACTACCAGTTGTTCCACGGGAGAAAGGTGAGGCTTTCTACTCCCATAAAGATTTACAGCCTCGGAAACTCTGTGCAGGGTCGCTACGGGTCGGAATTGGCTCGACAGCACTTAACAACAACATCCTCCATGAGTATGGAGTCCTGGTATGGCATTGTGGGTGAATGCACCAGACTGCAAAGCCATTTGAGCTGCAAGGTTGGCAGTT
>NW_006408523.1:34947793-34949848 GCF_000296735.1 Chrysochloris asiatica | reverse complement strand
TAAGGATTTACACCCTTGGAAACCCTGTACAGGGTCGCTATGGGTCGGAACCGACTCGACGGCACTTAACAACAACAACAACAGTTGAGTTCTGATTACAAAGCCATGAAGATTAGGTCAAATGAGTACTATATGCAAGTCTGAGTGTTCTTGTGTGTCTCCCCTCACTTCATATCAGCTGGATGCTTCACTCTCAGTTCTATCCCTCTGTGTCTATGTTCTTGCCTATGGGTTCAGGTGTTCCCAGGTCTCACCACACTTTGGACCAACCAGCCCTTCCTCTTCACTCTCATCTCCTGGTCAATGGGAGTCAATGGATTGTTGTTAAACTCAGCCCATTTCTTCATTGCTGCCTTTCCCCCTCTTCCACTCACCAGTAGACTAATGTGGTTGCCAGCAAGCTTACGTGCCTGCTCATGTGTTCCCTTTGAGTTTCAGTCTCAGAGGGGGATTTGTCTTGAAGGAACTTGATTACTTGCCTTGAGGACTTCCTGGTAAATGACTTTACTGCTATTCATTTTCCATTGGACATTCCTGATACAAAATGGCCAATAACAGTCTATTTCAGCTCATTAATTCTTAGGCTATCAATATGTCTTTTTTGCATGTCATGCATTCCATGTCTTTTTTGACAACTTCCAATTTTCCTAGATTCGTTCTTCATACATTCCATTTTCCAATTGATCATTGTACCAGTTTCTTTCTAATTTTGAGTTGTGATCCATTAACAAATTTAGGTCTTGAATCTGTTGTTCTGTACATGTCATTAAAGTCAACTCTATGTTGAGAAGGCAGATATTTCCAAGTAGTATTTTGTGCCTTCCAACCTAGGAAGCTTATCTTCTGCTAAAATATCTGACAAGGTTCTACTGCTGGTCCTAAGGGTTTCAGTGTATAACATTTAGAAGCAGTCTGTCCTTACTAGTTTGTCTTAGCATGTAAACTCTACTGAAATCTGCCCACAATGGATGACCCTGCTGGTATTTAAAATACTGGTGGCATAAATTGTAGAATCACACAACATGCATGCCACCACAGTATGACAAACTGACAGATGACTGGAGGATTTGCATCTATAGAGTTAAATACTTACATACACACAATATAGTAAATTATCCATATCTGTGTTTTTCAATACTTGACCCATCGGGAATATACAAATATTTAACTTTACATTAGCTGAAAGTCAATAAAATAGCTAATTTACCATTCAATCATATTAGTATTTCAAGTATTCAATAGCCACAAGAAGCTAAAAGCTACCTTCAGAGGAAAGAGTTTATTTTCAAATGAACTGAAAAAAGTTCTATATTTATCTATAAAGTATTTGGTTCTCTGTTGACCCTTGGCCAGAGCTTAGAACTGTTTCTACCCAGTTCAATTATGATTGATGACGATAATTTGGAATGGACTTCAATTTGCAAAATGCATAGCAGAACAATAACTGGAAAGGGAAAACTTTCAGGCTGACCCTCTTCAGAAATTTAATTTCCCTCCTGGATAACAAGGACAGCATGTTCATTTCATAGCAATCAATCTCTTGACCAACAGTCACAAAAAGTGATGCCTAACTCAAAGAGGGTGGTTAATCACATCACTTTGAATGGGTGTCATTCTGCACAGTTCTGGCAGTAAGTCATCTAATCTCCCTATTAGGCTTATAAAAGGACTCACTATACCTTTTCTAAAACTCTCATTTCCGGGCTTCTATGTGGCACTGTGGGATAATGCAGTGGTCAGTTTGAACCACAAAGTTGGTGGCTCAAATTCACCAGCTGCTCCTCGGAAATCCTACACATGGTCACTATGAGTCACAAACCAATCAACGGCACTTGACAACAACATCCCTAATAGTTCCCATTCCAGTTAGCATTGCTTTATACTCATAGTAAACAAATTAGTGTTTCTTGTGATTTTGATGCTTCAGACTTGACTTAATCAGTTTCAGTTAGTTGAAAGTGCTGCACTTGGATCAGATTAGTAGGAATTACTGTGCTTGCTGAAAGTGAAGAAGACTTAAAACATTTACTGATGAACATCAAAGAGCACAGCCTT
>NW_006408523.1:34946520-34947068 GCF_000296735.1 Chrysochloris asiatica | reverse complement strand
TTTTTCTTTTCTATTCGTTTTTTTGTTTGTTTGTTTGTTTAACTTTGAATTTTCAATTGGTTTCACTTGTTTCTTAACCTGACTTAATTAAGGAACAAAGATGCATAAAACTCTGGTGTGAATTTCTGTTTGAGTGCTCAGGATGCCAAGATTTTTCACACTAGCTTTGCTGCTTCAAACTGAAGACAGAACAAAATCCCTTTACAAATCATCACCCTGGGGGACTGGCATGTGAGCTGTCTTTCAGACCTCTTATTACTAACTGAGTTCTGTTTTCCTTACTGTGCTACATATTTTGCAATTAAATTCAAAATTATGTTTTATAGATTCCATTTAAATATTCAAACTCGAAAATCTTTTCATTATTCCACAGTTATATCATCAAAAATGTTCAAGTAGGTTTTGATATATTTTAATTTGAAAATTACTTAAAGACTAATAACAAAATCAGAGACTATATTTATTCGTGACAACATAAAATAACAAATTAAAAAAAGAAATTCATTTTGTAAGTATTTTTATAAAAATTCTTTGCAAAACAATCTAAA
>NW_006408523.1:34943515-34946065 GCF_000296735.1 Chrysochloris asiatica | reverse complement strand
AAGAAGTACACACAAAATCTCCTTGAAAGTTAGGATGGCCAGACTTTGCCTCTCATACTTTGGACATATTAGGAGGGACCAGTGCTTGCAGAAGGACTTAATGCTTGGTAAGGTAGAGGATCAGCAAAAAAGAGGAAGATACCCAACAAGAAGGATTGATATAGTGGTAGCAGCAATGAGTTTAAGCATAGCAAATGTTGTGAGGTTGGCACAGGACTTGGAGTGTTTTATTCTGTTGTGTATAAGGTTGTTATGAGTTGCTACCAACTTAACAGTATCTAACAACAATCTATTTAAGAAGGAGCTCTGGTAATGTATGGATTAATCTCAACGTCAGTAGTTAGAATTTACCAGTTGCTCTGTGGGAAAACAATGAGGGTTTCTGCTCTGGTAAAGATTCACCGACTTAGAAAACCTATGCCGGTAGCTATGAATTTGAAGTAACTCAGTGATACATAACCATCACCACCATATTTAGGTGGTTCTGGTGTGGCATTATAAGAAAAGCACTGGGCTAATAACCATAAGGTTGGCAGCTAAAACCCACAGCCGCTCCTAGGAAACCCTATACAGGTTGCTATGAACCAGAACCAATGCAACAACACTTAACAACAATATATTTTAAGTGATAATGACAACTACCAAAAAAGGTAAAAATAGAAACAATAATACTTCTTGGCTCAGAAGAAGAAACAGAAGTGGTCAAAGGGATATTTAATTCAGTCAGAAATGTAAAAGAGCAGAAAGGTTGCTTTACATTCCAGTTGATAAATTAGCCTTGTTGTTTGTTGTTAAGTGCCGTGGAGTCGGTTCCGACCCATAGCGACCCTGAACAGGGTTTCCGAGGCTGTAAATCTTTACGGGAGCAGAACTCCTCATCTTTCTCCCACGGAGCAGCTGGTAGTTTCGAACTACTGACCTTGTGGTTCACAGCCCCATTCCTAACCACTATGCTACCAGAGCTCCTTTATAAATTAGCCTGACACAGTTTTATTATAAATACTTCCAGATTTATAAAAATCTATGCATCAAGAAACAGTTCACAGGGAATCTTTACAATGCTGCTTACCCATGTCCCAATTATCCATGTAGTGATATGATGAAGGGCAGTTATGAATACTGAGAGTGACATTAAAATTATGAAATGTGAAGCTTATATAGGGAGGAGGCATATCTGTCCTTACAACTCTTGTGAATGAAAGAGGAGAGGAGGAGATAGAGGAAGGGCAGGAGGAAGAGAACTAGAAACAGAAAAGAGAACGGAGATGAATGTTATGAATGTTCTCTTATTATTTCACCCTGAAAATGAAAAAAATATATATTTCTAGGCAGAAGAGAAGGTCTTTGCGTCACCACCATATAATATAAGCAAATACCATTACTTCGGGAGGAGAAGAAATTTAAAATTTCTCTGAGACAATTTATTGTTTAATATTACCAGGCATGTTGTTGTTGTTAAGTACCATGTGGTCGGTTCCGACTCATAGTTACCCAACAAAGGGTTTCCGAGGCTGTAAATCTTTATGGGAGCAGACTGCCTCATCTTTCTTCGCGGAACTGCTGGTAGTTTCGAACTGCCGACCTTGAGGTTAACAGCCCGATTCATAACCACTACACTACCAGGCATATTTACCATAATGTGCTGGTCATTTTGAACTGCAAGCTCGGCAGTTCAAACTCACCAGCTGCTCCTCAGAAACCGTATACAGTCTCGCTATGAGTCACTTGAGGGAACTTAATAACAATAATATATGTATATATATATATATCTTTCTCCCGAGAAATGGTAGGTCGTTTTCGAACTGTTCTCGGCTCTTCTCCCGTGATGGTCCCAGGGACCTCCACTCCTGGACTGCAAACTCAATCACTCCCCTCCTTTTGCTTAGCAGAATTTTCTTAGTGCAATTTTTTTCCAGGTTTATTATGAGTCAGAACCAACTTGATGGCACTTAGCAACAATACATTCATAGACATTTAATTGGATAAGGATAGTGATGTGTTCATTTTTTACTTCATGGGTATATTCTCAGTGTATTGCTACATATACTAAGTCTTTCAACAAAGTGGGAATATTTTAAAGAAAATAGGCTTACAAACTAATGTAATTGGAGAGTCAGCAGATAATTAAAAAAGTGAAAAATAACTATTATCTAGCATATGCCAAACACTGAAAGTAAATTATACAATGTATCTTTAAAAAAAAAACAAAACACTTAAGTATTTTTATTCTATTTTAGAGATTCCAGACACTTTCTAATTTCAAGTATTTAGTCTTTGCACTGCATCATGATGAGAGGTGAAAAGAATTTATACTCATATAATTTAACAGTTATTAAAATAACAGTGATTCCATGTTTTGATGTGCACTTTAATGTATTTTTATCTAGGAGAGATCAAAGCAAACCAACAGATTAATTTATAAAAGTATGTGAAAATATTGGAAGCAAAAAAAAAAACACAACTAAAGTTGAGTGTAATTTATAACATCACAATTTTTTTCCTTCACCTATAACACCTTATCATCTTTTACTGACAGATATTTGACTAGAT
>NW_006408523.1:34936466-34943255 GCF_000296735.1 Chrysochloris asiatica | reverse complement strand
ATACATACATACATACACACATATGATTGACAGTGTATTCTCTGTTTATTGTTGCCTTCAGTAAATCTTTCAACAAAGAGGGAACTTCATATTGAAAACAAGCATACAAGTTAATTCAGCTGAAGAATAATCAATAGATTTTATTAACATACCAATATTATGTTAATCAAAACATTCAGCTGGAAAAAACAGGTAATTATATCTGTTTTTACAAAATACACAACAGAATTTAATGAGCAATTTTAAAGAGAAGCAATTTTTAAATGTACAAATAACTTACAGACCCAGCGATTGGTCAGAAGAAAAGGATTATAGATTGACTTGTCAAGAAAGACTTCAAACAATTAAAAAATGGGCACAGGACATGAACCGACACTTCATCGAGGAAGACATTCAGGTATCCAACAAACATATGAAGAAATGATCATTAACCATTGTTGTTATTAAGCGCGGTTGAGTCAGTTCCAATCCGTAGCAACCCTACATAGGGTTCTGAGGAGTGGCTGAAACATCATGAGAGAGGAGCAAGGGATCCTAACCAGAAATTAGGTGACAACAGAGATGATAGCAGAGGCTCTGGCATACAAAGATAGAGCAACAGAGGACTATAGGCCCATGGACTGTGAAAGGCAGTGTGCCTGTAAGCAGGAGGCTTGCTTGCAAAATACTTTGGACATTTAAAGGGATATATATTTTCAATGTGATATGTGTACATCAGAAAAAACAAAAAAAGGTAAATACTTTTAGCTGATGGTACATGGAGGGGATTGTAATCATTGCAATGATTTGTTGAATGGAGAACTGATGATTTGCCCTGTAAACCTTCACTCAATTCATAACAAAAGCTTTAAAAAATGAAAAATAATGTTCCCCCCAAGTAATTTGTGATACCATTTTAAAGAATAAAATAAATATGCAAAAAGAGAAAGATTTCTAAGGTCTAATAGAGCAATGCCTCTGAGGTGTCCATTGCAAGACTTTCTATTATTTTCACAATTAATCTATAACTTTTTTGGGGTATAATTCTTCCTTTGAAGTACACCATGCAATGGCTTTTAGTATAAACATAGAGTTGTGTAACTACCATTATAACTGATTTTAGAACATTTTCATTACCTCTAAAATATATTTACCTCCATTAGCATGTTTCACTCATGTTGTAGTCTATATTTCTATTTCATTGTTTTTAATTGCAGTGTATTATTTCATTGTATGGCTATATCATGTTTTATTTTTCCAGACACAGTAGAAATTAAACACAGTAAACAGCAGTGAAGTCTTTGAAACCTCAGTTTTTTATCTTTATAACTTGAAAATTATTAGGACTCCTGGTATGGTGCTATAGGATAAGTTCTGGACTAAGAACCATAATGTCAGTGGTTCAAATCCACCAGCTGCTCCTCAGAAACCCTATACAGGTCACTATGAGTTGGAACCAACTCAGCAGCATTAAGAACAACAACAATAACAGTAAAGGACACAAATAAACATTCCTGTCACTATCTACAAACAACTTACAAAATGAGCTGCACTGTCTGTCACAAAAAGAAAAAAAGTGCCCCAACCCAAACCATGATCAGAGATGAATTTCACAGAGATGAACTGCTTTTTTTTTTATTATTTTTATTATTGCCAGAATGTATTAAACCACACTGTCCAAACTAAAAATGACAGGCAAACCTCAGTAAGAGTAAGTCCACATGGACTCAAGTTTTCTAAAACAGGGCCACTGAATGTCAAGCAATGAACCTACTTTACAATTTTGAGCAAGTATCTTTACCAAACTTCTCCCTCTAAGGTGCTCCATAGTTTCCATGGTATATATACTGCCTCTTGCTACAACAAACTAATAAACCTAACTCCAGATAGATAGATAGATAGATCCATAGTTTCCATGGTATATATACTGCCTCTTGCTACAACAAACTAATAAACCTAACTCCAAGTGATGATTAGTCAGTGATGAGTCCTTAGCAGTGGTTAAGCACTAGTCTGATAATAGAGAGGTTGGCGGTTAGAACCTACAAAGTGGTTCCCCAGAGAAAGACCTTACAATCTGCTGTCATAAAGATTGTTGTTGTTGTTAAGTGCCGCCGAGACTGTTCTGACCCATAGCGCCTCTATATAGGGTTTTCGAGGAGCAGCTGGTGAGCCTGAACCGCTGACCTTGCAGTACAAATGGCTTTGAAGTCTGGCGCATTAACCCACACTGC
The DNA here is from genome assembly GCF_000296735.1 of Chrysochloris asiatica. Classification (NCBI taxonomy): domain Eukaryota; kingdom Metazoa; phylum Chordata; class Mammalia; order Afrosoricida; family Chrysochloridae; genus Chrysochloris; species Chrysochloris asiatica. The sequence goes on along the minus strand of NW_006408523.1, from coordinate 34,941,042 downwards.
CACACTAGGACTCCCTCATAAAGATTGCAGGCTAGAAAACCCCCAGATTGGGCCTGTGTTACATACAAATCAACTCAGTGGTATTTGCCAACAACACCTTTTGTTTGTATATTTAACCTGATTCTTCTCCACATTCCTTAACTGTAAAATAGAGGATTCAATATTATCCCTATCAAGGGCTATCGTAAGAAAAATAAGTAATTTTCCCAATTAGATATATCAAAGAATGAAGCTAATGACTCAAACGTATCCCTCTTATTCATGCTGTTATAATTTCTGGAGATAAAATAAATAACATCTCAGCTAAACAGCAACTTTACACCTACTAATATCATATTTGAAGTTCTCATCTGAAGACCCTCTGCAAAGGTTAGGCTTGGAATAATTTCTCATATGTAAACACGTGTTTTCTCTTCACTTGCCTCCTTAGTATAAATGTGTTCAACACACAACTTTGTAAAGACAGTACTAAGAATCTATTGTAACAATGTACTTCAGATCCTTTAAATTTTACAGTTTTACAATTTCAAATTTAAATTGTTAAATTTAAAGCTTGAGTGCAGCAATTACTACAGTATTCTTAGCATTGTTTCCAAAACAATTTCAAAGCTTTAGGTATTATTTTTCCTCTTCTATTGACACACTGTCATCAGTAATAGGCTCAAACATGGCATTGGGGCAGGATTGGATCTTGTTACATTCTGTTGTGTATATGTTCACTATGAGTCAGAACAGACTTGATGACAGTTAACAACAGCAATGTAAAACAAGGTAGAAGAAATAATGCTGAATTAGGGCTGTAAAAGCAGTGGATTGTTAGAACAGAGAAGCAAACAAACAAACAAAAATGCAAATCATAAGACAGACTTGTTTACATTTATAAGAAAAATTCTTACTTCTTATAGTCATTTTCATAATAAACATTAAAAACACATACTTGTTACATGGTCCGAACAGTTTGTTGAAAGCACACTAAGTATGTTTATATGACACAATCCAAGTTTTATAAAATTCGGCTAAGAAGTTCATGAAACAAACAAACAAAAAATGTATTTACCTAATTAATAAATTTAGAACTACTTCTAAACAAGTCATATGTATTTTGAGCCCCAGAAATTTATTCTTACAAATTTCAATCATTCTACAATTTCAATTACCAAAGGAGAGAGGATGATGATAAAAATCTTCCTAAAGATCTGGACTCCTACGTAGAATAGAAATAGTCTGTCAGAACTAGATTCCTACTCCCCCAGTAGACTTTACAGGTATCAGAGAAACATCAAGAAAGTAAAAAGACACCAACAGTGTTCCTAAACTAATAGCCAAATTTGGTGGATTTCAAAGATCACTGTTAAGAAATAATTTAATGAAACACTGTAGTCTATGTATACAATTAAGCAGTAATACTTGTTCTATCTTAAAAATCATCAGGGTGCTATTAACTTTATATACATACTGAAATAGAACTTGACAGGAAACAGACCCAAAAAAAAACTGTTGTTTAAGCCAGTCTTATAGTCAAAGTAATTGATATCAGTTTTAATTATAGATTTGCTTATCTTACTATTAAAAATATATAGAGTTTGTACCCTATCCAGAGAAGCAATGACACCATAGATAGAAAGAAGCAAAGATGAAGACATGGAGAGAGGGAGCAGCTGAGGACTCTGGACTCATGGAAAGAGAGGGACTAGGTGCTGGTGGCCAGGAGGCAGGATTGCAGAATGTGCCCTTTGGTTGTTTAAATTATTGTATATCCCAGAAGGTTTCTGTGTACATCCTCCTCTCCCCCCGCAAACAAACAAACAAAACAAAACAGGGAATGGAAGCAAATACTGTTGAATGATGATGCACAGAGAAGATAGTAATCATTGCAATGACACAGTGGTGTAAGGAGGATGTTCTCCCATGTAAACTATCACTCAGTTCACAATAAAAACTTTAAAAAAAGAAAAGAAAAAAAATATCATTGCTAACAGTCTGGAAAAAAAAAAAAAAAAACTAATGTAAATGTTGGCAATGATTATAATTAAATGGAAGAATGTTGGGATTTCTTTTCCTTCATTACTTCACTGACTTTTACAATCTTTCTACAAGGACCAATTGTTGATGTTGAAGTGAAACGGAAACTAAACAAAATAAAAAATAGATAGATAGATAGATAGATAGATAGATAGATAGATAGATAGATAGATAGATAGATAGATAGATACTGAGAGAGAGTGAGAGTTCACTGTAAGAAAATCCAGAGGTAACACAACGTAGAAACTTTCCAAACAATATAATCTCTTGGAAGTCTGCACTTAAAAATTCTCAAAGGATGTTTTTGTTTGTTTTTTTTGTTTGTTTTTTTTAATTGAAGTTAAAATAGGATGGAACAAGAGTGCTAAGGTTGTTAAATCTCCAATTGCAAGAAAGAATCAATCGATGCTTGTACAAATTACTGAACTGTTCACAACAGGGAAACCAACACTTACACAAGACATTCCTTTCCCGGAATGGACCTGATTTCATTTTATTCCATGGAGATTCTCTATGCAAGGTAAAGAAATGAAATGAGTGAATCTTAAATTAACCACTTAATCCAATGTGCTTAAAATAGGTCTTGATATTCATGAAGTCACACACGAGTTTGATAAGACTGTAGCAACAGTGGATTCATCTTTCTAAAGATAAAAGTCATTGATCTGTAGGATAAGCACTAGACTGTTAACCATGAGGTTGGTGGTTCAAACCCACCAACCACTACTTGGAAACACTATAAAGGTCTTTAAGAATCAGTACTGACTCCATGGAAGTTAATATGAACAGCAACAAAAATGTTCACCTGAACAATTATACAGGGTCACTCTTAAAAACAACACTGAGTAAAGATCAGTAATATACCATTTTAGAGGGGAAACCTAAGAAATAAGTTCTTGGATCATTATGCATTTAAAAAAATCAAAAGTGAAGCCAAGACAGTAGTCCCTGGCTTGCCTCTAGTGAGGAAGAACACAGCATTCTTTATGAGAAGACACTATGGCAGCAGATCTCAAAACTTTTTGATATATACTCCTTTTATGATTTAAAACATTATTATGGATCCAAACAAATTTTTTTTAATGTTGTTTACATTATGAATATTCATCATTGTAATGATGTTGATTTTGTAACTAGTTCTTTATTTTAAATGCTCAATTAAGTAAATACTTGAAAAACTTCTCAATTTCAAATATCCATTTAGTTGGGCATTTAAAAATAAAAACATTGAAAAACTTCTCCTTAATTTCAAATATTCATTTAGTTGGGCATTTGAAAATAACCACAATCAGTCCATTACTGGTGAACATAGTTGCAATATAAAAAATTGTAAAGAACTAGTTACAAAATTAACATCATTTTGTATTTTTCAAAATTTCTAATGTCTGTATTAAGAGAACCTATAGTAGATTTTTAAGGAGCTCTGGTAGCTTAGTGGTTACGAAATGGGTTGAAAACCACAAGGTCAGCAGTTCAAAACTACCAGTGACTCCACTGGAGAAAGATGAGGCTTTCACTTCCAATTAAAATTTACAGCCTCGGAAACCCTGCACAGGATCGCTATGAGTCAGAACCAACTCCATGGCACATAACCAACCAATCACAGTAGATTTTTTTAACTATAATTTACAGTGCCAGAAATAGACACTGGGGAGATTCTATCATGCTGTACCATCAACAATTCCAATCAGAAAGATTAAGCAGGTTTAAGAACCAAAATGGTGGGGCAAATTTACAAGCATGTATTGAATATAGGGTAGAATTCTTCTGTTTCATCCTTACTGGCTTTAGTAGTTGGTGCATAAATTTGAATAATAGTGGTATTAACCAGGCTTCCCTGTAGGCTCATGATTATTATCCTATCACAGACAGTGTTGTACCTCATGACTAATCTAGATATGTTCTTTTTGACAATGAATGCAACACCATTCCTCTTTAATTTGTCATTCCCGGCATAATATACCGTGTAAAGCATAGTAAACCTCACTACTGTTGTCATACTTGAGTCCATCGATGCTGCCACTTGACCAATTCATCTCGTTAGAAGTCTTCCTCTTTTTCTCCGAACCTCTATCTTACCAAACATTATATACTTCTCCAGCAACTGGTCCACCTGGCAATATGTCCGAAATATGAAATACAGAGTTTGGCCATCTTGGCCTCCAAGGAGCACTCTGGCTGCACTTCTTCCAAAATGGATCTATTGATTCTATTAGCAGCCCAAGGCATTTTCAATATCCTCCTCCAACACCATAACTCAAAAGCATTAATTCTTCTATGGTCTTCCCTACTTACTGTCCATCTTTTGCATGCATATGAGGTTATTGAAAATACCATAGTTTGGGTCAGGCACGCCTTTTTCCTCAAGCTGACATCTTTGCTCTTCAACATTTTAAAAAGGTCTTGTACAGCAGATATGCCTAATGCAATATATTGTTTGATTTCTTGACTGCTGCTTCCATGAGTTGATAGTTGATCCAAGAAGAATGAAGTCCTTGACAACTTCAATCTTTTCTCCATTGATAAGAATGTTGTTTATTGGTCCAGAGGTGAG
>NW_006408523.1:34928946-34935701 GCF_000296735.1 Chrysochloris asiatica | reverse complement strand
AGAACATTAACTGCACCTTGAACCCATTGTATATTATTTCCTTGCCATGGTTATAATCCCCTCTAAGATCATCCACCAACCAAAGGGTACATCCCACAAGCCTGCCCCCCAGGTCATCAACCCCTCTCCCTCTCCAGGTCCAAAGTCTCCAGCAGCTCCATCTCCCCACGTGATCGTCTCTGATTCCATCTCTGACATCACTGCTTCTCTGGGTAGGGTCCTGCACTCCACTCTTCTCCCTTGATGGTCCCAGGGACTTCCGCTCCTAGACTGAAAAGTCAACCACTCCCCTCCCTTTGCCACAAAATGTCTACCTCTACATTTCCAGCCCTTACAATCAGTCCTGATAGCAATTATTCATTATTGTATTGCAAGAGACCTATCTGCGTCTCCTTTCATCAACCCCACCTAGAGAGATTGGATACTACTCAGTGGAGAGTCTACCTTGCTCAATGCCCTCTGGATCTAGGTTCCCTCTTGAAAGCTTGTAAGCCAGTCACTTCTTGCTTCAGTAGCCCCCCATTCTGGGTAGCCAATGTCCAAGTTGCCCATCCTTGACCTCTCCATGTGTGGAGGGGTGGGGATGATCCTCTCTGTGAAGATTTGTTCCTTCTTTAGAGCTACGGCTTCCATAGGTGTATGTCAAGTTCATCAAATTGTATCAGATTATTCTTTTTTTCCTCTTCTTTCTTCTTCTAGTTGATCTCTGATCATCCAGTCATTGAAGCCAGGTCAAAGAGGTATTATTTGCAAGTGTGGGTGTACTTATGCGTGTGCTCTCTCTTCTTACCTGCTGGACACTTCCCTTTCCTCTCTAGTCCTCTGTGGCTTTGTCACTGACTCTGAGTCCAAAAATCCCCTGAACTTGCCACTCTGCTGGCCAACCAGATCTCCAGCTGAGTTCACAGGAGTCTATTGAATATTTGTAGGGCTTAGCTCTCAGCTTCATTGCTGCTTTTCCCTCCTTCCCCTTATGGGTGATGAATGTGGTCACCAATCAAGAGTGTATATTCCCATTGAGTCTTAGTCTTAAAAGGAGGTTTGCCCTGAGAGGACCTTATCACTTGCCTTGTTGTCTCCTGTGCTAGCCACTTTTTTTGTTCTTGTAGTTATCAGTCTGTCTGCCTGTATTGTTTTGTATTTTTCCTGTCAGTTTTTCTTTCAAGAATTATCTTCTGTTCTTCTGGCCACTCCAGGTGGGTCTGCTTGTCCTTTCAAATGGAAATTTCCCCTAAGAATATTCTGGATGTTGTTCAGGATTCCACCTATGGTCTTGTGTAATGCAGAGGCTCCACAGGAAGCCTCCTTCACTGAGCACATTGTAGCTCCATTTTAGGTATTTCAATCAGTTATAGGCAGAAGACGGACTTACAAGTTTTCTATGGTGATATTTCTGGCTATTCCTTTCTTTCCCGCTCAAGTGTCAATTTTATAGTGGTATGCCAAGGGAAACAAGATTCAAACGACAGCCAAGCATTTTAATATTATTTCCCCCCTCTTCCCCATTCCAATTATGTCTCAATCTCTGTATCCCAGAGCCCTGTTTTTCCAAGGTTGTACATACACCATTATTTGCCTCTGTCCCATTTCAGCTTCACATTCATCCTATTGTATTTCATTTCATTGCAATGATTACAATTCCCTCTATGCATCATTACATAACCAAAGGATACACCCCATAGGCCTGTTCTGCCCCTTGGCTGTCAGCAAACAGCTCCTCTCCTTCCCTGAGTCCCTTGTCCCCAGCCACTCCATCTGTCCACGTCATCATCTCTGTCTCTATGCCTGGCCTCACTGCCTTTTTGGGTAGGGTCACACTTTCTGCTCTTCTCACTTGATGGTCCCAGGGACCTCTGTTCCTGGGCTGCAAAATCAATCACTTTCCTCCTTTTGTCAAAAAAAAAGAGAAAAAAAATCTGCCTCTACATTTCTGACCCTCACAGTCAGTCCAGATGGCAGGTATTCACTGTTGTACCATAAGAGTCTTATCCCCATTTTCTTTCGTCAGCCCAGTCACAACAGATTGGAAATCACTCAGTGGAGGTTTTGCCTATCCCTGCCCCATCTGGAACTAGTCTCCCTCTTGAAAACTTGAAAGCCAGTCACTTCTTACCTTTATAAGCCTTTCCCCCCATTTTGGGTCTGGGCAGTTTCCAGCTTCCCTCAAGGTATTCCAGTCGGTTATAGGCTGAAGACAGGTTTACATGTTGTCTGTTTGATGTTTCTGACTATTCCCCTGCCCCCCATCAATGTCTATTTCACAATGGTAGGCAAGGGAAACCAAGATTCAAAAGACAGCCAAGCATCCTAACATTATTCCCTTCTTTTCCCCTTTCAAGTTATGCCTCAATCCCTGTATCCTGAAGCCCTGCTATTCCAAGGTTGTGCATACATCATCATTTTCCTCTGTCCCACCTAACCCGTGCAAACCTGCCCAATCCTTCTCCCATCTGCCATGTTATTCTTTATCCCTCCCCCTTCTTGTGTATTGCCACCACCACCACCCCATCCCCTCCAGCACCCAGACTCTCCTGTGTCTATTCCCTACCCTGTGCTCTTTCTGCCATTCCCTCCCTCCCCTCCTCTCATCCCATATATAGCGGTGATCAGCAATTATATATATATAGATAGATTTTTTTTTCTCCTTTTAGGTGGGTTATTTTTCTTAGTCTTTTACAATAATGGTCCTATGCAGTATTTCTCCTTTTGTGACTGACTAATTTCACTCAGCATAATGTCCTCAAGGTTCATCCATGTTATGTGATGGCTTGCAGCTTCCTTGTTTTTCTTCAAGGTAGCATAGTATTTGATTTCTTTTGTTGTTGTTATTAAGTGTACTCAAGTAGGTTCCAACTTGTAGCAACCTTATATAGGCTTTCTTAGGAGCTGCAGATGAGTTTGAATCACTGACCTTACAGTTCACACCAACCTAGAGATCAAGTACTTATCCTATGGTGCCACACCAGGACTCTATTTTTTTGTAGCTTCCTAATTTTTCTTTGTTGTTATTGTTAAGTGCTGTTTAGTCAGTTCTGACTCATAGCAAACCTCTATAGGATTCCCAAGGAGTTGCTGGTGAGTATGAACTGCTGACCTTGTTGTTTAAACCGACATTGCAGTCCAGTGCTTTAGTCCACAGTACCATACCAGGACTCCAATTTTAATTTATAATGAACAATATTAGCTGCTGTTTGATGTTGCTTATCAATAATTTGATCCTCTACCCCAATGATAACAGCTGTTATGATAAAAACATTTTAAGATCTGGGTGTAAAATTTTGCAATTCCTTCTGGAGCATCTCCTGCAGGAAATGTTCTAATATGTTTCCAAAACTCAAAACTAGCAAATATGTCACAATACTCATATTACTTTTGTCCTCTAAACTGTCAATTTAAGATCCCTGAACTATTCTGGCCTAGAGTCCTGGTGTGGCACTGTGGGTTAATGCCAAGATGTTTGAACCTCAAGGTCGGCGGTTCAAGCTCACCAGCTGCTCCTTGGAAACTCTATACAGGGTCATTATGAGTATTAACCCACTGGATAGCACTTAACAACAATAAAAGACCAGAAAATTTACATAAATGCTTAAAATTACTCATAAAAGCTAATAACTGTTTAAAATTTGTGTAAATATCTCAAGATTTCTTTTAAACTTTTACTTACTTCTCTAAATCTCAATTTGACTTTTTGAAGTTTTTTAAAAGCACATACACCTTATCAAAGGAGCTCTGGTAGAGTAGTGGTTACGAATTGGGCTGCGAATGGCAAGGTCAGCTATTCAAAACTACCAGTTGTTCCATGGGAGAAAGATGAGGCTTTCTGCTCCTGTAAAGATTTACAGCCTTGGAAACCCTCTACAGGGTCACTATGAGTCGGAACCGACTCCATGGCACACAGCCAACAGCCACACCTAATCAGGTTTGCTCTGGTAACATAGTGGTTACTAAGCGGGCTGCTAACCTCAAGGTCGGCAGTTTGAAACTACCAGCTGTTGTTTCTGCAGGCGAAAGATGAGATTTTCTGCTCCCATGAAGATTTACACCCTCGGGAAACCCTGTCCAGGGTCACTATGATTGGGGACTGACTCCATGGTACTTAACAATAACAACAACACCTAATCAGCCAGCTGCTAATGAGTCTAGTTCCATCCATGATCACTCTATAGAGCAAAACAGAACTTCTCTGTTGGATCTCTGTTACTAAATTTATCTATGGGAGCTTGTTGTTAAGTGCCTTAGAGTGGGTTCCAACTCAGAGAGACCCTGTTTATGGTCTCCAAGGAGCAGCTGGTGGTTCTGAAACACTGACCTTCAATTCAAACAGACCTTTTGGCCCATGGTTTACCCTGGCAGACAGCCTCGTTTTTATCTGGATTAGGATTGGTTTCTTTGGAGTCCTAGTGTGGTCAGTTTGACCTTCAAGGTCCTTAGTTCAAACTCACCAGTTGTCTTTAGGAAGCCCTACACAGGGTCACTATGAGTCAGAACCTATCCATGGCACTTAAAAACAACAAAGGATTGGTTTTTAGGTTCAAACTGCTGACCTTGTAGCTAACAGCTCCAAGTTTTATACATTGAGTCACCAAAGACCTTTTCACACTGAATTGGGAGGAATTTTTAAAAATAATTGTTTCAAATTTTCCCAGGGTCATTTGAATAGAGACTGAGTATCCTCCCCAACCCTAGACTCACTTCTAAACACAAAAATTCTGGTCTCATTAGTTCATTTGCATATGTTTGCACTAGCTGAGGCAATTTAAAAACAATTGGAAGCCAAACTCCTTCACGGGTGTCCTTTTCCCCTACATCAGGACAAAGGAAAACTAAATACATAAAACTTACTTTTGAAAAATCTAATGCATATCGTTTACAAAGATTTTTATTTTAAGCTTGTTACAAACAAGATCTGTTGAAATGAAAGCATTTTATTTAGTCTCTGTAATATTAAAATAATTTAATCCATGAGCACACATGTGTGGAAAACATTTAAAATAGAGATCAAATGTATTCTTAATTCAGTAATACCATCTGCAGTCAAAATCATGCTTTTTTGAGAGTAACTGCTTTGAAAGGCCTTATTGTATATCAAAGTAAATGGTTTTGTAACAAAGTACTCTTTAAATGAAACTTATGTAAATGTCAAGGGAGAGGGAAACCAGGAACAATGCTTTTAAGGATAACGTTAAACTAGATCATGTTTCCCTTTATAATATTCTGTGTTTTAACAGCATAACATTTTTAGTATGATGGTGTGGTGGTGTGCCATGAAATTGGTTCCTACTCATAGTGACCCAGGAGTCCTGGTGTGACGCTGTGGGTTAATGTACCAGACAGCAAAGCCATTTGAACTGCAAGGTCGGCAGTTCAAGTTCACCAGCTGCTCCTCGGAAACCCTAATACAGGGTCGCTACGGGTCGGAAGTGACTCGACGGCACTTCACAACACAACAACATAGTGACCCTGCATAGGGTTTCTGAGGCTGTAAATCCTTAGTGGAGCAGAAAGCCTCATCTTTCTTCAGCGGAAACGGTGGTAATTTTGAACAACTGACCTTAAGGGTAGCAGCCCAACTCTAAGTAACCACTACGTAATAGTGTGGCGCTACAGGTAAGTGCGCTGGACTGCAAGGCCAGTTTGAACCACAAGGTCGCTGGTTCAAGCTAACAAGTCACTCCTCGGGAGCCCTATACAGGGTTACTATGAGTGAGAACTGACTTGATGGCACTTAACAACAACAACAAATATACACACACATATAAGCGTGAAAGGACTCTGCAGCTGTGTTTAAACCCTTGTGAGACCCCACCTGATTCACTGAACCTGTTTTGCAGCAGTGCAGAACTGTTGGCCTCACTGGTAAGTGACTTCTTACCCTCTTTCTTTGAGCTTGTTTTTCAGGAATGGAGAATAGCCAACTGGCCCCACAGATGTCCAGGGGTCATAGACAACCTCCCTGAGGGAAAGCAATGGACATCATCTATAATCACCTCCCAATATTCTGTTATACAATCCCAGAGGGTGGCATCACTTACTTGGTAAAATTTGCCTCCATTCCATAGTTCCACAACACTCCTATGCCTTCCCTCTTAAAAACCCAATAAAACCTCAAAACACCAACACTCAGGGCCAACACTCTTGTGTGACACCCTTTTCAACCCTTGGAGAGTGAATGAACCCTGAAATTTATACTTCTATACTGGTGAAGTTTTCAGACCCTGTGATTCTGGCCCAATCTAACAGAGTAATTATATGCTTTTCATTTGGACTCACTTGGAGGAAGTATTCTATCCTAACATGAAATTTCTTTACATATTCAAAAAGAAGAAACATTTTAGACACGGTCTCCTTTAAATAGGTATGATACAATTCCAGCAAAAACATAAAACAAACATTATAGACTTAACAGAGAATTAACAACAAAACAACATAAAGGGACCTGTTGTCATTTGTTCTTAAATGCCATTGAGTCATCTCCATGTGGTTCTGTAGGATATGTACTGGACCTCAAGGTTTGTTTAAAATGCAAGGTCAGTGGTTCAGACTCACCAACCACTCCTCAGAAGCCCTATGGAGAGTCACTATAAGTTGGAGCCAACTAGATGGCACTTAACAACAACAACAACAACAACATGGGCAATTGAAAGAAACACTGTCTGGTCCTGTGCCATCCTCACAATTGTTAAACTTGAGCCTATTGGTGTTGCCACTGTGCCAGTCTATGTCATTGAACTTCTTATTCTTTTTTGCTAACCCTC
>NW_006408523.1:34926769-34927656 GCF_000296735.1 Chrysochloris asiatica | reverse complement strand
CATTCTGCTTGTGCTCTTCTCCGTTTCTGATCTTATGGTCCTCTGCTTCTGGACTGTAAGATTAACTACTCCCCCAGATTTTTTTGTTTTGTTTTTAAGGGTTTTATTGTAGCTTGAATGAAAGTTTCAGGGCAGATCATCAGTTTTACATTTAACAAATCATTTACTTAGTTTCATTACAATGATTAAAATCCATTCCATGTATCATCCATCCATTAACAGTATTTCTCTATATACATTTAAGGTTTTTTTTAAAAAACCAAAACACTAAGGTATATATAATAATTGACACCTCTAAAGGCACATTATGCAAGTCTGCCTCCTGGCTGCCAACACCCAGTCCCTCTATTCCCATGGATCTAGAGTCCTCAGCTGTTCTCCCTCTTCATGTCCTGATCTCTGCCTCCATCTCTGGTGTCCTTGCTTCTCTGGATAAGGTCCTGTATTGTGCTTATGCTCTTCTCCCTTGATGATCCTAGGGTCCTCTGTTTCTGGACTGTAAGATTGATCATTACCCTGTTTCTGTTACAAAATGTCTACCTTTACAGTGGACAGTTTCAATTAGTCATGATAACAATTACTCACTATTGAATCTTAAGAATCTTATCCCCATCTCTTTTTACCAGACCCATCTAGATGAAAACTATTCAGTGGGGACTCTATCTTCCCCCATACACTATTAAAATAAACTCCCTCTTGAAATTTTGTTAGCCAGTCATTTTGTGCCTTTATTGTCCCCTCCTTTTAGGTGGCCAGTGTCTAAGTTGCTCATCCCTATATACCCTGTATATAGAGAGGATAGCATTGATACTTGATATGAAGATACCTTCCATCTCTATTAGTATGAAGTTGTCAAGGACTTCATATTTTTCTTGGATCAACTATCA
>NW_006408523.1:34924462-34925430 GCF_000296735.1 Chrysochloris asiatica | reverse complement strand
GCTTCTGTCGCTCTAGTTGTTCCATTCTGGTCTGCTTGTCCTTTCTAGTAAGAAGATCCCACCTCAGAAGGTTCTGGATAGGGCTCAGAATTCAAACTGCTGACCTTGAGGTGATCAGTCAAACTCACAACCACTATACTACCAGAGCTCCTTAAAAAGGATCTTGGGCTATAATAATAACATAAGTTGTTTGTTCTATGAGTATGGCCACCATTCTTATGGAAGGACTCAATTAGGTTTGGGGCCTGAAGAGAAAAAAGAGTGTGGATGAGATAAGTTTGTGTGAGGGCATTTTATTATTTATACAAGGGACTTAGGGCTAAAATGTGAGGGCATTTTATTATACAAGGGGCCTAGGGCTATAATAAAATGTCCTCCCACACACTTAACTCATTCACACTCCTTTTCCCTTTAGGCCCCAAACCTAATCGAGTCCTTCCATAAGAATGGTGACTTTACTCACAGAACAAACAACCTGTGCTCTTGTCTTACCCATAAAGAACTTATGAACTCCTACAACCCTGCCCAACCCATAGAGGACAATAGAGACTCCACACTTATTGGACAATAGAGACTCCACACTAAATGCTCTGCTGCTTGTCACAGGGATGCTGTAAAGCTGTTGCTGTTGTTGTTATGTGCCTTGGAGTTGGTTCCAACTCATAGTGATCCTGTACAGGGTTTCCAAGGCTGTATATCTTTAAAGGAGAAGAAAGCCTCAGCTTTCTCCTATGGAACAGGAAAACTCCTATGGTAGTTTTGAACTGCTGACCATGTGATTGGAAGCCCGATTAGTAACCAAAGTTAGCAAGGTTTAATGTATATACAGGAGGCAGAGAGACTGTATGTCCTCCAAAGACTGTCCCCGCTCTTTAACACTTTAAAAAGTCTTTTGCAGAGATTTGCCCTATGCAATGTATTTCTTAAAAATGTTTTGCTTGATGGAGACAACCAAAGTGCCCATCAAC
>NW_006408523.1:34920486-34922348 GCF_000296735.1 Chrysochloris asiatica | reverse complement strand
AAAAAAAAAAAATATACATATATATATGTTTTGCTTGCTGTTTCTGTAACATTGATTGAGGATCCAAATAAAATGAGATCCTTTCTCCATCCATGATGATGTTGCTTTCTGGTCCAGTTCTCAGGACTTTTATTTTCTTTGCACTGAGTTGTACTCTATACTAAAGGCTATATTCATTGATTTTCATCAGCAATGCCCAAGTCCGTATTCTTGAAGTTCTTGGTGTCATCCCCAAATTCATCTGACTTTCAGTCATTAATGTCCCATGCAACAAATCTGTTCTTGAGATTATTGGTAAATTGAGGTTGGCTATACTCTTAGTCCTGGTGTGGCTCTGCAGGATAATGTGCTGGACATCAGTCAGTTTGAATCAGAAGACTGGTGGTTCAAAGCCATCAGCCACTCCTTGGAAACCCTACTCAGGGTCGCTATGAGTCAGAACTGACTCAAGGGCGCTTAACAACAACAACAACAACAACAACAACAATACTCTAGGTCATATTATGGGCTCTTAAAGGCTTGTTTTAGTTTTCTCTTCTTCAGCCTGAACCTGCATATGAACTTATTTTGACTGATGATATTGAGCTTCTCCATTGTCTCCTTCCACAGATATAATTGATTTGATTTATGTGTATTCTATCTGGTAAGGTCCACCATTTATGTTGCTGAAAAAAGGTATTTGCAAAGAATAAGACATTGATCATGCAGAATTCTAACATGGAATCTCTTGTTTCCTTTCTGTCACCAATTTCATATTTTCCAACTACCGATCCTTGCTCTTTGTTTCCAACTTCCATATTCCAATCACCAGTAATTATAAATGTATCTTGATTCCATATTTAATGAGTTTCAGACTAAGAATTTGGTAGAATTCTTCAACTTCTCCATCATGAGTTTTAGTTGTTGGTGTGTAAATTTGAATAGTGGTATTAACTTGTCTTCCTTGTAGTCATGTGCATATTAACCTATAACAGACAGCACTGTACTTCAAGATTGATCTTGAGATCCTGTCTTGGAGGATGAATATGGCAACACTTCTCTTCAATTTGTTATTCCAAGGATAGTAAGTCATGTGATTATCTGATTCAAAAAGTCCATTTCAGTTCACTAATATACAGAGTATCAGTCTTTATGCATTCCATTTCATTTTTTGACATCCAATTTTTCTGGACCATAATTCATACATTTCATGTTCCAATTATTAATGGATGTTTGAAACTGTGTTATTTTTTACTTTTGGAATAGTGCTCCACCAGTAAATGAAGTTCCAAAAATCTTTGTTGTATCCATGCCATTGAAGTGAATTTATGTTGAGGAGGCAACTCTTCCCCACTTGTATTTTGCATGCCTTTCACCCTGAGGGGCTCACCTTCTGGCTCCATACCAGACAAAGTTCTGCTGCTCTTCATAAGGTTTGTTGTTGTTGTTGTTGTTGCTGTTAAGTGTTGTTGAGTCAGTTCCAACCCATAACAACCCTGTATAGGGTTTCCTAGGAGCAGCTGGTGAGTTTAACCAACAACCTTATAGCTCAAATGACTTTGCAGTCTGGTGCATTAACCCACAACACCACACCAGGACTCCTCATAAGATTTATAGAGGCTTAGTTTTCAGAAGCAAACTTCTTGTTCTTTCTTTCTAGTGGGTTTTCGGACTGGAAGCTTCTCTAAAACATGGCCACAATGGGTAAGCCTGGTAGTAATTGAAGTATTTGTGGCATACCTTCCAGCATCACAGCAACACATAAGATACCACAATAAGACAAACTGACAGATGAGTGGTAGATTATCATTGCTGTTGTTGTTGTCAGGTGCCATCGAGTCAGAACCAACTCATAGTGACCCCATGCACAGCACAATGAAACA
>NW_006408523.1:34918100-34919681 GCF_000296735.1 Chrysochloris asiatica | reverse complement strand
ATGCCATGTTTTTCTTCATAGATTATTATTGCTCAGCTATTGTTGTTTATTTCTCTTTTCAATGCTGTTTGAGGTTGTTTTATTTAGTTTGGAGCTCTGTCATTGGATGCTTAGTATTTGTTACTGCTTTGTTTTCATGGCATCTTCAGAGAGAGAAGTCATTCTCCATGTAGTGGCTGGTGGGTGTGAATGGTGACTTTGCTGTTACCAGTACAGTGCTTATCCTAAAGTTCTACCAGGCTCCTCTAAATAGAAGATTTTTTGCATATTTGGTTAATAATCTGAAGAAATACAATATTTGCAAATAAGAAAAGACTCTGGGGTCTGCATCTGAAAATCTTGATTTCCTCAGTGATTATTTGAGCTTGTTGTTTTCAACTATGCAACATAAATTATGTCAGTATATTGTGGAGCCTTTTGAATCTTGAATTATCTGACTCTGTATTAGAAGTTCAGCTTTCAAAGCTTCCTTTTGCAGTATTGCACTCCTTTCCATCTGACACCCCAAATGTGGTACCAAACTTGCCCCAAATTCTCATTCTTGAAATTCTAAATACTTCTGATTGAAATTATTGATGGCATTGTATGCTATAGTTTATTTGTGTTGCTAGTAGCTTCCTGAGGGACTAAAAAAATTGAACTCACCTACTAACTGTTCCTGTGAATCTTTGTAACCTCTCAAGCCCTATACAGTGTTGCTATCAGTTGGAGTCTACTTGATGGCAATATGTTTGGTTTGACTTTGGTGCCATTAAATTTTCTGGTGCTATAAACAAGCTAGTTGATGTAACCAGTTGAACCAGTTATAAACCATAAATAAATGAATTCTTGAACAACATAGATGACTAATGTTGTGTATCACTCAAAACAAATTTTGAACTCTAAGCAGCATATTTCAACCCTATCTTGGCCAAGGTCAGCAACAGTATTTCAGTCTTCCCTGGACATAAGTGTAGTGCTAAACCTGTCCAGTTCTGCAATAACCCCATCTAATGATGGAGCCAAGAAAAATTTATTTGGAATCTAAGAAAGAAGAATTGATTCTATTTATTTTTCATCAACACCACACATATGTTCACTTTTTAGTTCCCTTTGTTGTCACAAGCATTGTTCAACTACTTTTCTATTTCCTTTAGTTAACTTGTGCATGCCATGATGTGGTTTTATATATATGTATAAGTAAACCAGAATAGTTGTGGTTTATATATATATATATATGGAGTCCTGGTGTGACACTGTGGGTTAATGTGCCAGACTGCAAAGCCTTTGAATTGCAAGGTCGGTGGTTCAAGTTCACCAGTCAGTCGTTCCTCGGAAACCCGAAACAGGGTCACTATGGGTCGGAACCAACTCAACGGCACTTAACAACAACAACAAATATATATATATATCACAACACAAATATATGTATTTTTTGTTAAGTGCTGTTGTGTTGTTTCTGACTCATAATGATCCTGTGTAGGGTTTCTGGGGCTGCAAATCTTTGCAGAAACAGAAAGTCTCATCTTCCTCCCACAGAGCAGCTGGTGGGCTTAAACCACTGACCTTGTAACTTTCAGTCCAGTGTGATATATATATATA
>NW_006408523.1:34902731-34916110 GCF_000296735.1 Chrysochloris asiatica | reverse complement strand
CAACAACAACATATTAATTTAAATGCCTCAGTTCTTCATAAGTGTGATTATATTTATGTATTATTGAATTATCACAAGATTGAATATAGTGCTCCTCTGTAAGAATAGAATACCTGATCAACTAAAATAATATTTTCCTATGCAAGTAATCATTCTGGTGTCATTATTAATCTCTGATTTTCCATTTGTTTCTAAATGTGTTCTCATTATTTTGGTTCTAACAAAACCTTTTAATTTGTTTTGTCATAAAATAGAGATTAATTATAGACATTGATAAATATATTTAGGTATTGCTACTTATGTCTTTCATTTGTTGTTGTTAAGTGCCATCAAGTCAGTTTTGACTCCTATGGATCATGTATAGGATTTCTGAGGTGAGAGGTGAAGCTGGTGAGTTTGAAGCAACTATTTTGCAGTTCAAGCTGACTTTGTGGTCCAGTGCTTATCCTATAGCTCCACACGAGGACTCCTGCATATATGATTGAAAACAGATTTATAAGAGTATACATAGTTCTGGTGTGGCGCTGTGGGCTAATGCATCACACTACAAAGTCATTTGAACTGCAAGGGCGGTAGTTCAAGCTTATCAGCTGCTCCTTGGAAACCCTATTCAGGGTCGCTATGGGTTGGAATTGATTTGCTGGCACTAAACAACAACAACAACATACCCTCAGAAATATAAGCACACTTCTGTTTTTGAGGGAGCATAACTGGATATTTCTAGAAAAAAAATTAAAAGCCTTAAAAGCTAGCTTTTAAAACTGACAGTTCAAAGGCTAATTTTGTTTTACATATTTATCAACTTTATGCATGAAAATAAAATATTTCATAACACAATCAGAAAGTGTCATTGTATGCATAAATCCCTATGCTATGGGTTCAGCTATAAATTACAATTCATCTTGAGCATTTCAGGAAAACAGATTTCTAATTACACATATTTGCATTTTACTACTGCAAATTTCAACACTACTGAGAATATTATTTTGAACTCTTCAGACAGTTTTTAAATCCCAGAAGCTTATATATTTGTGTGTGTGTGTGTGTGTAAATGAGTGCAAATATACAAAATTATATTAACAAATCACAATTTCTTTTCAGATTCTATAAGCATTTTAATGGAAAAATTAGAAAAAATGGACTGGGACTCTCCTGCATTGTTGGTAGGATTGCAAAATGGTCCATCCTCTCTGGAAAGCAATATGGCGCTTCCTCAGATGGTTGGAAATAGAAATACCTTATGATCCAGCAATCCCTCTACTTGGTATTTACCCACAAGAAATATGAGTCATAACACGAGTAGATATATGCACACCAATGTTCATAGAGGAGCACTATTTACAATATATTTTAAAAATGGAGACAACCAAAATGCCCGTCAACTGAAGAACACTCAAACTTGCAGATAATACCCACTTGACCTGGCTTTAATAACTGATGATCAGAGCTCAACTAGAAGAAGGAAGAAAGGAAAAAAGAGTAATATGATACAATTTGATAAACTTGACCTACACCTATGGATGCAGTAGCCCAAAAAAGGGAATAAATCTTTACAGCAAGGATCATTCCCACCCCCTCCAAACACAGGGTAGACAGGAATGAGCAACTTTGGACATTGGCTGCTCCAAATGGGGGAGGAGGGCTACAAAGGCAAGAAGTTACTGGCTTACAAGCTTTCAAGAGGGAGCCTAGATCCAAAGGGCTTGGAGGAAGGTAGAATCTTCACTGAGTAGTATCTGTCTGGGTGGGGCTAATGAAAGGAGATGCAGGTAGGTCTCTAGTGATATATTAGTGAATAATTGTGGGCAGGACTGTTTGTGAGGTTTGGAAATGTAAAGGTAGACGTTTTTGTAGCAAAATGAGGGGAGTGATTTACTTTTCAGTCTAAGAGCAGAGGTCCCTGGGACCATCAAGGGACAAGAGTGGAGAGTGGGACCCTACCCAGAGAAGCAGTGATGACAGAGATGGAGGCAAAGATGACGACTTGGAGAGATGGAGTGGCTGGGGACTTTAGACCCAGAGAGGGAGAGGGGCTGTGTGCTGATGACTGGGGGGCAGGCTTTCAGGGTATACCCTTTGGTTGGTTGATGATGCATGGAGGGGATTGTAACCATGGCAATCAAATTATATAGGATAGGATGAATGTAAAGCTAATGTTTTCCCATGTAACTACCACATAATTCACAATAAAACATTAGGGGAAAAAAATTGAAAACACATATTTGGGTGAAACATAAAATCATTGTCTACTACAATTTGAAATTTATCTGTCATTTTATGAGGTTAATGGATGAACTCTTGTAAGTATTGGAATGCCATTATATTTTTAATGCAATTTATACCACAGAATTGTATCATGGTTATTTCTTCACATATATTAAAGGGTTTTCAATGACATGATGAATGAATATGTCTTATGTCAATAGATTTCTATAAAGCAGTTTCTTCATTTACGTATCAGCATGAACTAAATAGAACAGCACTTACCATGCAGAATTTGCTCAGTAAATAACATTTGAGGGGTGGAATATTTCATATCTATATGTTTAATTTTTTTTAGTGTACAAATTTTTCTATGCATGCATTGTATATACAATTTATATATATGCAATGCCAATAAGTAAATAAAATAATTTTTAAAATTATTTTAAAATACTTTTCATTTATTCTTCATCCAGTGGATGCAGAAGCCAACTTACAATGTCAGTATAAATGCCTTATGCTTTCTTTTTAAAAAAATAAAACATTCTGCATCACATCACATCATAAATAATTAAATACCCTGATTTCAATAACCTCCTTTATTTACTTATAGGCACAGTTACCTCTCAGATGAAGCCAAACACCTTGCAAGATTGATTTTCTAGGTTCGAAGGCTTAGAACTTCAATCTCATGGGACAACTCAATCTATTCTCAAGTTTATGTTCTGCATCCTAGTGAAATATTAGTGTCTGGTGTCTTAGAATTTCGTGAGCAACCTAAGATAAAACTGCTTAGATAAAACTATCAGTTTTATCTGAGATAAAAATACTGGTCTCTTCACAATAGGAGCAAAAGTGTAAGAAGGAAACTAAAGTTTCAAAGAAGAAATAAATCTATAGTACTAACATCTTACAATCTCATCTACCCTGAAACTAGAATAACTAGATTATTCCTGGCTACCTCTATTGACAGTTCTAACCAGGGAGAATATCAAACAAAAAAAGAAAAAAAAAAACTCAAATTATTTTAAAAACCCAAACTGATTGGAATAGATGACAACAGAGGACTCCCTGAGATTATTGCCTTGAGTTACTCTTGGAAGTGAAACTATCACATGAGCTCACATTATGGTGACAAAACAGAGTATTATACAAAACACAGGCTATCATACTGAAGTATGATGTTCTACTAAAATATATATATATGAGACTAAAAAGTCAACATTTATTCTAAAGTAAATATTAGATGATAATTGTCTAGGGAAACTAGAGAACAAATGGAACAACCAAACCAAAATTAAAGTAAGTTGACACATTGTGAAAATTATAATTAATGTCACTGAATAATCTGTATAGAAATTATTGAATAAGGACCAAATTTGCTGTGTGTAGCTTCACCAAGAACACACACACCAATATTTTTAAAAGAGTTTAAATTTCTGAGAGTCCAGAAAACCAGAGGTAGTTCTTAATATCTGGCAATGGTCAAACATCAAAAATGGGATCAGACTCTTTATTGTAGCATATACACTCTAACTTTGTTGTTGTTAAGTACTGTGAAGTCAGTTCTGACTCATAGTGACCCTGTATAGGGTTTCCAAGGATGTATGCATCGTGGGTCTGTATTTGCAGTGATAACATCCAGCACATTGTATTGTGGGATATTCTACCAACTTCTGGCAAATCCAGAACATCACACCTGGCTAGAAAGGACAGGACATAAGAGCTGAAAGGAGTTATACAGACAGTATAAATCCAGGATGGCCAATCCAGGTCCATGTTTTTCAGACAAACAATGATGATGTTAATGAGGAGCACTGGTATCTCTGAAGGGAAGCCAGGGTGGCCCATTGGCACTTGCAAATTGAAACCTGGATTCTAATTAAGGTAGAATAGCTTGAAAGATGTTGTGAAGTATCTAAGTCAAGAGTTCAATTGGGACCTGAGTCTAAATTGCCCATGTGAACTCCAGGACTCTTCACTGTTCAGATTAGAGGAAACACTGAGACTATCAGCCAGGATCAAGTATGTAATAGAAGTAATACCAATCATTTTCAAAAAGAGAATTTAAAGTAATTATAGTTGACTGAAAAAGAGAAAATTAAAAAAAAAAAAAAAAGGTTTTAATGCACTGAGGAGGCAGCAAGTACACGGTTAGGAGAATGTGGGAAGGAAGTTGGCATTATTAATATGCAAATGCATAGAAGGAGTACAAACAGAATTCTCTTTCCAGTTAGGGTGGTGAGACTTCGTCGCACTTATTTTAGATATGTCTTCCTGAGGGACTAATTCTATGAGAAGAATACTATGCATAATAAAGTAAGGGGTAAGCAAACAAACAAACAAAAAGAAGATCCTTAAAGAGACAAATTGGTATAGTGGCTGCAACTGTGTACTCAAACTGTGTACTCAAACCTAGCACAGATTGGGGGGATGGCGCAGGATTGTTTTTCATCGTGTTATACAGAGTCACTATGACTCAGAAACACTTGATGGCAGTTAACAACAGGCTGGAAATTCAGGTGTGATACTGTAGGATAAACACTAGACTGCTAACTACAAGGTCGGCAGCTCAAATCCACCAGCTGCTCCTAGGAAATCCTATATAGGGATGCTATGAGTCAGAACCGATTTGTTGGCACACAACAATAAAAAACTGAGACTCAGAACCTCAAGGAAGATCTCTGACCACAAGTACTGATCTTTCTGAGGTGAGAGGAGGGGACTGCACCTTGGGGACACATAGAAGAGGACACTGGATGCTGGGGTTGGCGTCTCTGAGGGTCAGGGAACAATCAGGCTTTTAAACAAAATTTAGGAAAAGTGCTACTGGAAGGAATTGCTAGAAATAAGAAGTGAGACTATATCATTGCTGACAGAATAAAAAGAATCAGGAATTGGAAGCAGACAGGGAGTGAATGATGCTCACAGGAACAATAAACAAAGAGAGAGAAAACCCCTTATTTTTCCAGCCTTATAATCTGCCCCCATTACAGCCTATTATGTGGTTGTTAGGTACCTTTGAGTCAATTCTGATTCATAACAATCCTGTAGAGGGTGTCCGAGGACATCTGGTGGATTTGAATTGCTGATCTTGTTGTTCATAGTGGAGGGCTTATCCAAGAGTGCCTAACCCCTATAACTGTGAACATGACATTTTGGAAATAGGTTATATCTTTGAAGATCATATCAACTCAATATTCTGAACTTATGTGAAAATAGAAAAATAAAGTTACTGTAGAGTCAACTTCAATTCATTGCAATCCCATGTGTGTCAGAATAAGATTGTATGAATATTCCATAGGATTTCAATTTCTGATTTTTCTGTAAATCAAATAATCCGAGGAACTGACTATTTGAAGAACACAGCATCAGGATTGGTAGAAAATTCTTTACCAACTTATTATATGCAAACAACACAATTTTGTTTGCTAATATTGAACAGCACATAATGCATTTACAGATGGAAACCAAAGACTATAGCCTTCAGTACAGAAAACACATCAACATAAATTAAAAAAAAAAAAAAATTCCTCACTGCTGGTCCAATAAATAACATCATTATAAACTGTGAAAATATTGAAGTTGTCACGGATTTCATTTCACATGGATCCACAATCAATACCCATAGAAGCAGCAGCAATCAATAAAAGCATAATAAATAAAATGATGTACTACATTAGGCAAATCTACAGCAAAAGATCTTTTAAAATGTTAAAATGCAAAGATATCATTTTGAGGACTAAGGTGTGCCTTACTCAAGCCATAATATTTTCAATTGCCTGACATACATGTAAAAACTGGACTATGAATCAAGAATACTGAAGAAGAATTTATGCCTTTCAGTTATTGTGTTGGAAAAGTATATTGAATATACCAAGGATGGACAGAAGAATGGTAACACCTGAATTAAAAGAAGTATAGCCAGAATGCTCCTTGGATGAGAGGATGCCGAGACTTCCTCTTCCATACATTGGACATGCGATCAGGAGGGACCAGTTCCCTGAGAATAACAACATGCTTGGTAAAGTAGAGCATCAGCCAAAAAAAGGATAGCATCATCAAAAACTCAATAGCATCTAACAACAACAGGTCTTTCTTCTGACTTATCCCTGGGTTGATTCAAACCACGAATCTTTCAGTTAGCAGTCATTAGCCATATGTACCACTCAGGAACTCCATACCATAATAGGCTGGGTCCTAATCACTTCTAAGTGATATTATATCAAATGGGGAAATAGACACATGGGAATCATGTCATATGAAGATCTATCAATGAGTTAAGGATCACCAAGAGGGCCTGGAGCTACCCCAAACTGAAAGAGACAAGAAATAATTTTTTTCTAGAACAGACAGTGCATGATCCTCCCAATGTTCTGAATATGGAATTCAAGGCAGAACTGTGTGACAATGAAGTTCTGTTCTGTAAGCCAAAAATAATACTACATCTGATAGTTTAGTTCTAGAATTTTTCATGTAAATATTATTGATATATCATTTAAAAATTATATATATATATATCATTTAAAATTATATATGTATTATTTTTAAATTATGTTGTTGTTAAATGCCATCAAGTCAGTTCCAAGTTATAGTGATCCTGTACAGGGTTTCTAGGAGTCATGGTGTGGTGCTGTGGGTTAATGCACCAGAACGCAAAGCCGTTTGAACTGCAAGGTCAGCAGTTCAAGCTCACCAGCTGCTCCTTGGAAACCCTATACAGGGTCTCTTTGGATCAGAATCAACTTGAGGGCACTTCACAACAACAACAAAGGGTTTCTAAGGCTGTAAAACTATTCTGGAGAAAAAAGCCTCATCTTTCTCCCAGACAATGGCTGGTAGGATCAAACCTTCGACACTGTGGTTCGAAGTCCAGTGCTTATCCTCTAAAGTCAACATGCTCCATGACATATATGTGTGCGTGTTTCAAAAAAATCTTTGGTTACACAATGAGGTAAGCATCAGGCTGTTAGTCACAAAGTCAGCAGTTCAAACCCACTAGCTACAGACAAAAGATAAGACTATCTGCTTCCGTACAGATTTAGTCTCAGAAACCTTAAGGAGTAATTCTACTCTGTCTTATAGGATCAGTATGAATCAGAATTGATTTGATCTCAGTAGTTTGGGGAATTTTTTTTTAAAGATATAGAAGGGAGATTCAAAAAGTTTGTGAAAAAATCCATTATTTTTTATTCCATTTTTTTCCATGAATTTTTGAAGCCCTCTAGTGTTTTGTGTTTGTGTGTATATACATACGCTTAGGGTTATATTGGAATCCTGGTGTGGTGCTATGGGTTAATGTGCTTGACTGCAAAGTCGACTTGAACCACAAGGTTGGCAGTTCAAGCTCACCAGCAGCTCCTTGGAAACCCTATACAGGGTCACTATGGGTCAGAACTGACTTGACAGTACTAACAACAACAAAGTTAGAGTGTATATGTTACAATAAAGAGTCTGATCCCATTTTTTGATGTTTGACCATTGCCAGATATTAAGACCTACCTCTCTCTTCCTTTTTTTTTTTCATATATGGATAAGTCCACAGAAAGCCTATGTATGTGCTCTCTACCTGGTTCTGCTGTCAGGACCTAAAGCCAGTACATTTCTGAATTTATGAGGCAGTTGTTTGAACAGAACAAGGGGCTATTGAATTATTAAAATAAGGAAGGGTGTGTGCCAAGGCTGCACTCTTTCACCATACTTATTCAGTCTGAATGCTGAGCAAATAATCTGAGAAAACTGACTATAAGAAGAACATGGCATCAGGATTGGAGGAAGATTCATATGCAGATAATACAACCTTGCTTGCTGAAAGTGAAGAGGACCGAAAATACTTACTGATGAAGATCAAAGACCACGGCCTTCAGTATGGGTTGCATCTCAATGCAAAAGTAACAAAAATCCTCCCAACTGAACCAACAAATGACATCATGAGAAATGGAGAAAAGACTGAAGTTGTCAAAGACTTCAGTTTTTTTGGATCCACTATCAACATTCATGGAAGCAGCAGTCAAGACATCAAATGACGTATTGCGTTAGGCAACTTTTTAAAGTGTTCAAGAGCAAAGACATCAATCAATTTGAGGACTAAGGTGTGCCTGACACAAACCATGGTATTTTTAATAGCCTCATATCTGTGTGAAAGTTAGATAATAAGGAAGAGTGCAGCACACTTGATGCATTTGAATTATGGTGTTGGAGTAAAATATAAAGAGTTGCATTGACTGCCAGAAGAACAAACAAATCTGTCTTTAAAGAACAGCTAGATTCTTCCTTAGAAACCACGATGCAGAGATTTCATTCCTTATACTTCAGAAATGTTATTAGGAGAGGCTGATCCCTGGAGAGAGACATCATACTTGGTAAGGTGGAGGCTCGGCAATAAAGAGGAAGACCCCCAACAAGACAGTTGAAATGGGCTCAAGGGTAACAACAATTGTGAGGATGGCACAAGACCAAGCAGCGTTTACTTCTGTTGTGCATACCAGACAGTACCTAACAACATCAGTAAAGTTGAAGTGTTTTCTCACTGTTGGTTTTATTTGCATTTCCATAGTGATTGCTAACCACAAGACAGGTAGTTCAAAATCTACCAGTTGCTCTTTTGAAACCCTATACAGGGTCGCTATAAGTCTAAACTGGATCAGTGGCACATAACAAAAACTGAGTCACTAATGACATTGAACCTATTTTTAATACTTTGTTATCCAATTTTATTTCTTTGGTAAAATGTCTGTTCAGGTCCTTTGTCCATTTATTACTGAATTGTTTGTCTTTTTGTTATTAAAGTGTAGGAATACTTTATATATTTTTTTATTTTAACCCATTATTATATGTTTCCCATATTTTTTCTTTTCATTTATATGTTGTCTTTTTACCCTATTAGTAAAGTCCTTGGATATGTATACTTTCCTAATTATGATAAAGTCTAATGTATCTATTTTAGCTTTTTTTTACACATGCATGTAGTGTCATATCTAGTAATACATTTTTTTTAAAAATGTTTTATTGTGAATTATGTGATAATTCACATGGTAGAAAATTAGCATTAGCTTTGCATTCATCCTATCATATATCATTTCATTGCCATGGTTACAGTCCCCTCCAGGCATCACCAACCAACCAAAAGGTACATCCTGTAAGCCTGCCTCCCCGCCCCCTGTAATCAGTACACAGTCCCTCTCCCTCTCTAGTTCTAGAGTCCTCAGCTGCTCCATCTCTCCATGTCATCATCTCTGCCTCAATCTCTGGTGTCACTGCTTATATTTCTCCCCATTGCCTTCAGTTTGCATGGTTTCTGCTGAAAGGTCCAAGCTTAATCTGACTTGCTTGCCTTTGTATGTAACACTTGTCTTTTCCCTAGCTGCTTTCAGGATTCTGTTCTTATCTTTGATTTTTGAGAGCTTGATTATGATATGTTTCAGTGATTTTCTTTTGGTGTCTAGCCTTCCTGGGGTTAGCTGAGTTTCTTGAATATTTATCTTCTCAGTTTTTAGGATGTTAGAGAAATTTTCTTCCAACAGTGCTTGAATGATTTCCTCTGTGGACTTGTGTGATTCTTCCTGTTCTGGAATGCCAATAATTCTTAAGTTATTCCTCTTCATGTTGTCCAACAAAAATCTTAGACCATCTTCAGATTTTTTTACTCCATTTTTCTGTTTGCTCTCTATCTTAGTGGTATTGAGATATTTGTCTTCCAGCTCACTATTTCTGCATTACATCTTTTCTTATCTACTGCTTTGCCCTTTCAGTGTACTGTCTATTTCTGATATTCTATTATTGATAGTTTGGACCTCATTCTGTAGGTTTTGAATTGTTTTCAATGTTGTATCTATCTTATTTGATTGTTCCTGTAGCACTTTCCTAACTTTTTCCTTATTTTTCTCAACTCCATTGTAAAGTGTTTTGAAACATTTTATAATAATTTTTTCTGAATTCCTTCTCAGGCATTTCAAAGGCCTGCCCTCCTTCCAGAATGGAGTCCAGGTCTACCTCTAGGTCATTTGTCTCAGACCTTGTATCTTGTTTCTGGACATGTGCTGATATGGTCATCTGCTTTTGCTTCTTGGACAGGTTTAGTGTTTATCTGTGGCCTTAATAATTAATTGAGTGTGTGTTTTGGTATTTTTTATGCTTTCTGAGTACCTCCAGGTAGGCTTCCCTTTTCACTCTTCTTATTGCTTATCTCAGAGTAACTTTCACAGGTATTGTTTGCCTCTCTGGTGTATGGCAGTTGGTATTGGTTCTTACCTGTATTTTGGTGTTTTATAGAGTGTGATTGTAGCTTGTCCATATGACAACAGTTGCTGTCTCTTCTTGAGTAATATAGGGAAAGAAAGAGTCCCCTCAAAGTAAAAGGGGGAGCATAAAACAGCAAAACAGAAATAGAAAAAAAAACAAGGATGAAAACAACAACAACAAAAACAACCCAAAGCAACAAAAACCTACATTGTATACTACAGTCTATACTCACAGAAAAGGGAAAGTAGGGAGAGAATATAAAAGAAATCTGTAGCCTAATATGAGTATGACTTTAATGTCCTCTTTCAACTTCTTGCCTTCAAAGCTGCCTGATAAGTTTCACGATGCCACTTTTGGTTGTTATGGTGTGCCTGAGAGTTTAGTTTAATTTTATTTTCAGCCTGTTTTGTTTTTAAACTCTCTTTCCCTCTCCACACCCCTTGTTCTGGGCTTTTTGCTATTAAAAAACAGTTCAGGGCCAGTTCTTGGGCTTTGAGTATCTGTGCACATGTGTGGCTGAAGAATCCACCAATAGTGGTGGTGGGGGGTAGATGTTTTGTAGCAAAAGGAGGGAAGTGATTGACTTTGAAGCCCAGAAGCGGAGGTCCCTGGGACCATCAAGGGAATTGAGCAGAGAGTGGGACCCTACCCAAAGAATCAGTGATGCCTGAGATGGAGGCAGAAAGGATAATGTGGAGAGATGGAGCAGCTGGGGACTTTAGATCCAGAGAGGGAGAGGGGCTGTGTGCTGATGACCAAGGGGCAGGCTTGTAAGGTATACCATTTGGTTGGTTGATCTTGCATGGAAAGGATTGTAACTATGGCAATGAAAAGATATACAATAGGATGAATATAAACCTAATGTTCTCCCCTGTAAACAAACTATCACATAATTCACAATAAAATATTAAAACAAAACAAAACAAAAAAACTAGCTCCTGAAACATTTCCCCTGTTTTCTTCTAAAAGTTTTATAGTTTTACTGCTTTATTTTAGACCCTTGATACATTTTGAGTTAATTTTCATAAATGTTATTAGCTTCATTCTTCTAAATGGGAAACCAGCAATCACAGTACTTTTTACAGAGACTGATCTTTCATCATTATATGGATTTAGCACTTTTATGGAAAATCAATTTTATTATATATGTTGTTGTTGTTTTTAAGTGGTGTTGAGTCCATTCTGACCCATAATGACTCTGTATACGGTTTCCAAGGAGCAGCTGGTGAGCTTGAACCACTTACCTTGCAGTTCAAATGACTTTACAGTATGATGCATTAACCCACAGCACCACACCAGGAAATGTATTGGTTCATTTAACTGTCAATATTGTTTCATTAGTTTATAGTTTTGTTGTTAATCAGTTCCAGAATGTTTCAGTAGTTTCAACTTTGTAGGATGTTCTGAGATTCAGAAGTTACAGCTGTCCTACTTTGTTCTTTTTTTTCCACCCCAATACAACATTGGATACTCAGGAATCCTGGAAATTCTTTATAGAAAAAGAAGACTTTCAGAATTTTTAGTTATATTGAGTTCATTCTGTATATTGCTTTGGGTCCATTTGGCATCTAAACAATATTGGGTCTTCCAAATGATGAAACAAAATTACCCTTCCTTTTATTTAGTTCTTCTTAATTTTTTTCAGTAATGTTATATAGTTTTCACTGTACAAGTATTTCACTTCCCTGGTTTAATTTATTTCAGGATATTTCATTCTTTAGGATGTTTTTGTAAATTGTTTTGTAGTTGTTTTCTTTATTTTCTTCTCAGAACATGATGATATGGTGGAAGACATCACCCCAGTCTAAAACTGACATCTAAAGAATGCTTTCTTACTAAAATCACAAACAATGTAAGGATGTCAGCTCTGTTCTAATTATCTAACAGTTGAATTTGAACTATTACACAATAGAATGAGAAAAAATGCATTTTGATTGAGAAGGTAGGTAAAATTATTTTTCATTTCATATCAAATGTCATATCTGAAAAACCAGATGTAATCAAAGAAAGTTACAATTGAAATTATTCACTAAGGAAACAATTCATGATTCCAGAATACAAAAACAAGGAGCCTTTTATAGATATCAAATGAGAAACTTGAAAACTATATTGGAGAGAATCCTATTTCTATGAAGCTGTTAAAAATACAATACGGTATTTACTCATTTACAGTAGCAACAAAATATGTGAATATACATCATTTGATTTTTTTATAAGATAATCATAAACATGGTAACACATGTTTATGTGGCTTTACATAACAAGTACTGGATTGTGAACCACAAAGTCCATGGTCTGAGCCAGCTATCAGCTCCGTGGGAGAAGGAGGAGACTTTTTTCTCCTGAGAAGGCTTAAAGCCTCTGAAACCCTATACAGGGTTGCTATAAGTTGGAACCGGCTCAAAACCACAACAACTGTCATAACCATAGCATTATCCTAAATTAACATATGCATTCAACTCAATAAAATTACAAATACCAGTACATTTCCCCCCATAAAGCTACACTTGACTAAGTATGAAAAAGGAATATGTAAAAATAATTTGATAATATATGAAAAACTAGTACATTAAAAAGCATTGGCCCTGTCAAATATCAAAAGAAAGCATGTGCCATTGTGTAGAGTTTCTTGTATAAGTTTTCCCATGAGTGACTGGTGGATTTGACCTGTCAACCTTGTGGTTCCAACTGACCTTGTGATCCAGTGCTTATCATATGATGACACACCAAGATTCCATATTCCTTATAGGACAAAGTATCTATAATAAAGTACAATATCCATGCATGTGTATACCTAGAAACCAGAAAAATGGAATAATAGGTTTGTAAATAGATCCAAGAAAAATGTGGCATCAGGATTGGAGGAAGACTCATTAACAACCTGTGATATGCAGATGATACAACCTTGCTTGCTGAAAGTGAAGAGGACTTGAAAC
>NW_006408523.1:34866918-34901591 GCF_000296735.1 Chrysochloris asiatica | reverse complement strand
TGTAGTTTTAAAATATAAAAGATGTAAAATATATGTAAACAAGAATATATCAATAAATTAGTCAAAAATAAGCCCAAATATATTTTGACACATATCTTTACAATTAGCAAACACTAAAAAAAATCCTTTTCTCACTGTTATTTTTTCACTAAATCTTGGTATAGATGGAATAAAGACAGCTTAACAATAGTCAAACAGCTATATGGATTTTGTCTTCAGTTATCTACGTGTCTTCTCTGAAACAAAATTTAACACAGGTTCAGTCAGACGTCATGGGTTCTCTATCGTCTTAAACTTAGTTTTAGAAAGTAACACATGAATATCATTACAGCTGTGAATGATTAAACATGGGATAAAGATAACACCAACTCCAGTTTTGCAATGTCTTAATCTTCTTTTATTTTCCTTGTGTAGAAGTAACTTCTTGGATGGATGGTATCTATTTAGTTGGTAGGAAGAGTGAGCAATACACCTACCTGCAAACAAATTATGTTAGTTTACCTTATAGCTGTGGACAAGGAATTAGTACAATGTTTAAAGGGGAAAAGATGAATTTAATGTATTAACTATAACATATCAACTTGTCTACTGCTGATTTTCCTTCCCAAATATCTCAGTTTATGACTCAGCTGCTCAAAATAATCTGCTTAATTAAATCAGGATTCACATGCTGTATATATCCAAAGTGCATATGGGAAGAAGAACTAGAAGCAATATACTTCAAAAATGGATTCTTTTAAATAAAGTCTATGTTAAAATTGGCATGTGTGCATACCATGCTCCACTGCTTTAAAGACCTTGGCTTAACTTATTGATTAACATAGAATATTTATTGTTAGATGGAGAATTCTGTGTTACAAAATTTGTATTTATTTTACAGTTCATCTATTCTTGTTGAATCACTTTTAGGAATTATGTATTCTAACCCTCTGTCATTAATTGAATTGTGTCCCACTCTAATACACTATATAACCCTAACCCTATACCTGTGGATATAATTCTTTGAGAACTAGAACAGCTTTCTTTCTGATGTTAGTAATGCCATAGCAATGTAGGATGTGTCCTAAATTAATCACTATTGATTTATAGGAAGCTGCACAGACACAGTGACTGTCAAACATAAATGTGGGTGGAAGGGAACAGATGCCATATGAAGATTCCAACAGAAAAATGAATGTTTATAGCAACAGAACTTGTTTAGAGAGTCGTTCCTTATAGCCAGTGCACTGAATTGGACTTTTCATCTCATAAATTATGAGAAACAATAAATTTTTTCCTTTAAAAAATTTACTTGTTTTTCTGAAATAGCAGCACGAAGAAATAAAGACATCTTCCATTGATTAAATCAGAAGAAATTTGTATGTATCCTAACAGGAAAATATAGCTAATGAAGTTAAATATGACACTAAAATATTGCAGGGCAGCTATTATTTAGCCTTTACGCCTACGTGGTGCTGGGGGATAAAGCACTGGACCACAAGGTCACTTTGAATCACAAGGTCAGTGATTCAATCTTACCAGTTACTTCTTGGAAATCCTATACAGGGTCTCTAAGATTTGGAACTGACTCAACAGCACTTAACAGCAACAATACCAGTGATTACAGAACCATTTCGAAATTAGTTGCTAAGGAATAAAGATTAAGGTGGGACAAAAGGAAATGGTTGAAGTTCAACCATTTCAAGATGTAGCATATGATCAAGAGCCAATGATACTGAAGGAAGAAGTCCAAGGTGCACTGAACGAATTGGCAAAGAACAAGGCACCAGGAATTGATGAAATAAAAATCGAAATCTTTCAAGAAAGTGAGGTGGCGCAGGAGGTTCTCACTCATCTCTGCCAAGAAATTTGGAAGACAACTATCTGGCCCACTGATTGGAAGAGATCCATATTTGTGCCCATTCCAAAGAGAGGTGACCCAACAGAATGTGAAAATCATCGGAAAATATCTTTGATATCCCATACAAGTAAAATTTTACAAATGGCAATACAGAAACAGCTGCAAGCATACGTGAACAGAGGACTTCCAGAGGTTTAAGCCAGATTCAGAAAAGGATGTGGAATGAAGGATAACATTGCTGATGTCTGATGGATATTGGCTGAAAGCAGAGAATATCAGAAAGAAGTTTACCTATGCTTTATTGACTATGCAAAGACTTTCTATTGTGTGGATCATGACAAGCTATGGACAACATTGCAAAATATTAGTATTCCTGAACAATTGATTGTGCTCATGAGGAATCTATACCTGGACCAAGAGGCAGTTGTTCAAGCAAACATGGGAACACTGAATGGGTTAAATTGTTCAAACAAAATATGGGAACACTGAATGGGTTAAAATTAAGAAAGATGTGTGACAGGGTTGTATTCTTTCACCATACTTATTCAACCTGTATGCTGAGGAAATAACCTGAGAAGCGGGGTTCTATGAAGAAAAACGTGGCATCAGGATCAGAGGAAGACTCATTAACAACCTGCAATATGCAGGTCATACAACCTTGCTTGATGAAAATGAAGAGGACTTAAAATACTTACTGATGAAGGTTAAAGAGCACAGTTTTCGGTATGGACTGAATCTCAATGTAAACAAAAAAATCTTCACCACTGGAGCAACAAACAACATTCTTATAAATGGAGAAGAGATTGAAGTTGTTAAGGACTTCATTCTTCTTGAATCAACTATCAACACTCATGGAAGCAGCAATCAAGAAATCAAATGACGTATTGTATTAGGCAAATCTGCTGCACAAAACCTTTTAAAAGTGTTGAAGAACAAAAATGTCAGTTTGAGGACTAAGGTGTGCCTGACCCAAGCCATGATATTTTCAATAACCTAATGTGCACATAAATGCTGGACAGTGAATAAGTAAGACCGTAGAAGAATTGATGTTTTTGAGTAATAATGTTGAAGGAGAATATTGAAAGTATCATGGGATGCTAAAAGAACAAACAGATCTGTATTGGAAGAAGTGTAGCCAGAGTGCTCTTTGGATGCCAGACTGGCCAAACTTCATCTCTCATACTACAGACAAATCATCAGGAGGGACCAGTCACTGGAGAAGGATATCCTATTTTGTAAGGTGGAGGTTCAGAGAAAAAGAGGAAGACCCTCAGCAAGATGGATAGGCAAAGTAGCAGCATCAATGTTTCAAGTGTGGCAACAATTGTGAGGTTGGCCCAGGACTAAGTAGTGTTTCATTCTGTTGTGCATAGAGTCACTATGAGTTGGTACTGACTCGTTGGCACCTAACAACAACAACACCAGCAAAGATTTCTGGTGTGGCATTGTGGGTTAATGTGCTGGACTAAAAGGTCAGTTTGAACTGCAAGTTCGGTGGTTCAAGCTCACCAGCCACACCTTAGATACCCTATACAGGGTTACTATGAGTGGGAACAGACTCACAGCACTTAACAACAACAACAGCAAGTAAAGATTATTGTGGAGCTAGAAACTAAGAACACCCCACCCAACTAGCAGGTTGACTCAAGTCATCACCTTTAGTTTCCGTTGGAGGCATGGTCTGACTCCAAGTTATAAGACTGCTTTGGACATATTTGCTCTCTTGCTCTGTATCTTGCATCTGGCTTATTATATCTGACTTCCAGTTGATGGGAGTTTTGGCCCGTCATCTGACTTGATTCACCAGCTCCCACAGTATAAATTGTTGGCAGACTGTCATCTGACTTGCTGATTTGATTCCTCAGCTACTGAGACTACATGGGTGAGAAGACACCTCCAGACTGGTCTCTGAACTATGTATTTGGGACTTGCCAGCTGCCACAATTGCATGGGCCATTTCTTTTGACAATTGTGAGTTTTTTGAGACATTGCAGTATGTTGTATAACTCTGGGACTTGAGGGAAGGGTATTGTGCTTATTGAGACCAAGGATGATGGCATGGTATAGCATGTTAGAAAAGTTGAACAGTTGGAGTATTATTAATCTCCAACTCACAGGGACCATCCTTTTGTTGACCTTTGGTTTCTGGATGGGCTAAAAATCCTCTATGGATTGAAGCAGCTTTTATGTAACAATCACTTACTCAAGGCAAAAACTGTCTTTGGGATGCATAGTTAGTAGATGTAGATTTAAGTCCTGATGAATTAGCTAGTTGTTTGCATATGGAAACATAAAGTGACAAGGAATGAGCAAGACCTACAACTCTGTTTTTTGCTGTCAGTTGTACCTATAATGGCAAGGAAAAAGAATTTTGGGGTTGATGGTAGCACTGAACCAAACCTAGATCTGGTTAGGTCAGAGATATGATCACTTGTATCACCTAAGTTGGAAAGGAAGAAACTGAACTAGAACAGCAGGAAGTACCTGTATAACCACTGGTCACTAAGAAGTTAGTTCAAGAAGGAAATTGAAAATCCAAGAAATTATTGAAACCAGGGGCTATAATGCAAAGGGATTGCTTCAGTTTGTAGATTGGTTTTGTCAACTTCCTGAAGAACTGTTACTAAAATGGATTGTTAGAGCACTTAGTTTAGGGGCAGTGTCTTTAGTTATGAATGCCACAAAATGGAGAAGTATGTTTGAATTGATGCAAGACCCACAACTCACTAGGGAATGCTCATTAATGGTAATACTTGATCCATTTAAACGTAAGTTTGATGGTGTAAAACCATCCCTCTCCCTCTAGAAGACCTGGTTTGGTACTATAGGATAAGCACTGGATCGCAAGGTCGGCGCTTCAAACTTACCAGCTACATCTCAGATATGCTATACAGGGCCACTATGAATCAGAACCAACACAACAACACTTAACAGTAATAACAAGGCTAGATTAGATGGATATGGGGATGCAACTACTTATGGGACTAAGGTGAACATTTGGGTGAGAACTGGAAGATTTCAACAGATCTTGTATGAAGTGATTACATCTCTCTTATCTGAATGTATTATTGGTATGGATATTATATCTAGTTGAGGGACACTCCCTCTACCTGATATTGTAAATTGGAAGGTGTAAATCAGCCCTTAGGCCAGTATAGTTTGAACTCGCTAAATGGGAGACTTTAGAATTGCCAGAACCCACACAGATTATTAATTTGAAACAATACAGGATACTTGTGGGCAAAGGAGATTACAGCTTTGATTAAAGACACGGTAAAGGCTAGAGTGTTCGTGACAATCATTTCTATGTATAACAGCCTGCATGGCCTGTGAAAAAGGCAGATGGCTCACGGAAGTTGACAGCAGATGATTGGGGCCTAAATAAAGCGTGTCACCTGTGGCTTCAGCTGTTCCAAACATGGTATCAATAGTGCAGAAAATACAACAGGCTGCACAGTTTGCTTTCATGAGGGAAGGATGCCAATACACTTTTAGTGTGTTGCCTCAAGATTATTTGAACTCACCAATGTATTGTCATACTATCATTAGAAGAGAATTGGACTTGGTGCCAATATCAAGTGCAGTGATATTATGTGATTATCAAATAAGGAAGAACAGGATCGGGCAGATTTTAAAACAATGGTGAGCCCACATGACCAATAGAGGTTGGTTAAAATTCAGGGTCCTGCTCAAACAGTAAAATTCTTGGGAATAACTTGCACTAGAGCCACCTGTGACATTCCACAAGTAAGCAAGAATAAGTTGCTGTCATTACCTACTTCCAGAACTAAGCAGGAGGCCCAAAGTTTGGTTGACCTAATTGTATTCTAGAGGATGCATATGCCACATCTAGGAATAATGCTGGTTCCCATCCATAAATCCACTTGGAAGAACACTGCATTTACATGGGGACCTGAGCAGGGTATTTCTGAGTTACAGAAAGCTTTCTCACTCTCCTTGCCCTTAGGTCCATAGAATCAAATTCCAGACATGATTATGAAGGTATCTGTGCCCATAAAATCAAATTTTAAATATGATTATCAATGTATCTGCTACACATGTTTATGCAGACTGGAGCTTATGGTAAAAACCTGAAAAGACTGCTCTAGTCAATGATGACCACTGGACTTCTAGACTAGAAAATGTCCAGATGCCACAGCACAAAACAAGCTGTTTGACAGATAATTACTTGCCTGCTTTGGGGCATTGATCGAGACTTCCTCAATCTCAAAAGTATATAAAAGTATCATGAGACCTAAGATACACATAATGTCTTGGGTGATGTTGGAAAAAACTACTGAATAAAGAGAGCAGTGCCCCAGATAGTTCCATAATAAAATGGAATTGGTTGATACAGGAACAAGCAATTTGGGAAATACAGAAAAGCACCCCATATCCATGGGTAGGTAGCCTTCTTTCCTATAGAACCTACCCTAGAATCATCTGAAAAGCTGCTGGAGTCCATTGTCTCATGGACAATGCCCTTTGAACAATTTTGTGCTAACCAACAAAAGGCTGCTTGATTCACAGGTAGCAAGGGAGCATGGACAACACTTGATGTAGAAAGCTACTGCATTAAGACCAGCAGATGAAAAAACCCTGATTAAAGAAGAGGTCAGCTAAACTGGATGGACTGCATGATGTCTTCCTAGCCATGATGGAAAAAATGGACAATGGAGAGAGTCTGTATATATTAATATTTACTGATTCGTTGGCAGTGGCCAATGGCCTCACTATATGGCAAGGAAAATGACTAATATCTGAAAACACTGCTCTCTTACAACCTATGGGATTCTGGACTAGGTAATTCCCAGATGCCACAAGACATGCCATATGAAAGACAAACTACTTGCCTGAATAAACTATTAAAAGGACATCTGTTTATATAACGCTCAAGAGACTTCTGTGAACTGGATGGAAACCTGGTTGACCAACAGTGTGGCAAGTCCAGATTCACCATAATATTTCATGTTCATTTTGCTTTAGCAGAATTCATGTTGCTCTGATAAGGGTTCTTTTCAAACTTTTTTAGTGCCTCAAACAAGTCTGTTCAGATATGTTCTAACAAGTTAGTATGAGTTTATTTTGGTGCAATTTTTTTTTTTTTTAAATCCATGCATAGGTTTTTCACAACATGCATTTTTCCATGAACTTCTCAAATGTCCCTCATATACCTGTATTCATCTTCCTGCAATGAAAACAGATTTTAGGGTGTTAAATTAACACAATCATATTTGTATTATTGAAGATCACTTTGGCTGAAATACAAAGTATTGGGTGAACTGAAAATTGTAGATCCCCAGAATTTAAATATATAGTCGGTAAGTGACAGCAGTGAGTAATATGATATTAAAAGTTGAATTGCAGAAGTGTGTTGGGGATTAGCTTAAATGAACATATTTAATAACATTTATGTGGTCAAATCTGCATGGCTAGTGAATAATAGGCTAGTGAGTATAGGACAATGAAGAAGCAGAAAGTTTTAAAGATGGTGCCTTGCTATATGCTCTGTGAAATAGGATGGCTGATCTAGACTGATATGAGACTGCTGAAATAAATCAAACTTTCACAGAGATACATTAATTTATTTTCATTTCAGTAACCAATATTCAGTTGTTTTAAAAGTTCATATAGTAATTGTTGTTGTTGTTCGGTGCCATGGAGTTGGTTTTGACTCATAGTGACCCTGTATAGGGTTTCCAAGGATCAGCTTATTCTATTACATCATACCAGGGCTCCTTAAGTAGGTAGCAATATCACCTTGTTACAGAAGTTTTAGATTTGAGGGTGCCACAGCAGCCTTGGGCCCAAGAGTGTCACAGCTGCTCTTGATCCATCATTGAAGAAACAGAGGCCACTCGGAGAGGTGAAGCAGAGTTTCAGATTTTATTAATCTGGCTGACTCAGAGGAGCTAGCTTCTCCAGATTCTGAGTGCCGAATACAGGGCAGTGCAGACTTATATGGGGTTGGATTGGGGAGGGGTTAGGTTGCAGACCTGTTTGAAGACAGAAGGGAAAAACCAGAGTACTGGTTCCATTCAGTAACCTGATTAATATTCTAGTCTGTCTTCTGGTCAGAGAGGATTGGTCCCGCTCAGTAACCTGATTAACATTCTAGCTTGACTCCTGGGCAGAGAGGATTGGTCTCAATCAATAACCTGATTAACATTTTAGCTTTTCTCCTGGGCAGAGAGGTCAGTGAATGTTTTTACCTTTTCCTGTTCAACCTAAGAATTTA
This sequence comes from Chrysochloris asiatica, assembly GCF_000296735.1. NCBI lineage: Eukaryota > Metazoa > Chordata > Mammalia > Afrosoricida > Chrysochloridae > Chrysochloris > Chrysochloris asiatica. The sequence goes on along the minus strand of NW_006408523.1, from coordinate 34,893,513 downwards.
GAAATACTGAATTTATAATGTCACTATATTTATGAGTTCTTGTTGTTGTTAAGCACCGTCAAGTCAATTCCGACTCATAAGGACCCTGTATAGGGTTTCCAAGTAACAGCAGGTGAGCTTGAACCATCGACCTTTGCAGTTCAAACAACTTTGTGGTCTGACGCATTAGCCCACAGCACCACACCAGGACTCCTCTAAGTAATTAGTGAATGACTTTTTGGAACACAGCACAGACCAGATACTTCTAACGATATGTACATAGGGGGTTATTAGTTACACAATAAGTAGTATAGGGATGAGTAAAGTAGCACATATTATCATCAGCTTAGATTCTCCAAAATTAGACTCCTGTACCAGGGTGAGATTCACCGAACCATGTCCAGTTCATGTCTTGGAAGGAGACCATCTAAGGTCCTCTCTACTGGCATTAAATTTAAACAGATACGCATAATCTACAGGCTAAATAACATGCACAAAAATCAGATATTGGAAAGAGGGAATAAAATGAGGTAATAAATAGGTAAAGGATGATAATAAAAGTGGAAAGTTCATTTCCTGCAAGCAATGAACAATATTTATTTCTCCTGTTCAGAGTTGGATAGATTCACTGGTACCAGAGAACAGTTCTTTCTGCTTTAAACTAATCTAAAATAATCTAGCAAAGTTTCGAGTTATTCCAGAGGGCAATTATTTTCCCCTAAGGCACACATCTTATGTCCATTGGTGCTTTAGGATGATCACAAGTCTGCTAATCATGAGCTTGGTGGTTCAAACTCATCAAATGCTCCTTGGAAACCCTATACACAGTTGCTATGAGTGGGAACCAACTCCATGGCACTTAATAACACACAACCACATGTCGATTCACATATAGGGAGATGTTGAGGTGCAATTATAACATAGCTCATTTGTGCATCCAATAGAGTTAAAAATTCTAGGAGTAACATGTACTGAAGTATATGTTTGGGGCTGTTTTATGTATTCATATATAATATGTATTTAACATATAATGCATGTACTGTCTTTTAGGACTATATTATAAATACAAATATGTTATGAATATAGCAATATTATCTGTAGATATCTATGAGTAAAATTTCTAAGAGAAAGGTATGCAAGTGGAACTAAAAAAGTCAAGTTTTAAGAAAATCCATTATTTAATGATTGATAGAAGAATTGTGCAGAAGCAAGGAAAAAGATAAGCAAAGGTAAAGTAGGGAGGAAAGAATTAATACTATAATCAGTGGCAACTTTTATTGGATATGTTACTAATAATCATTTTACATGTATAAGCTCATTAATTCTGGACACAATTTTAAGCAGGCGCTACTGTTATACAAGTAATCTGTCTTTTATTTATGATAATAATGTAATTTAGAGAGATTAAGGAAATGCCTCAAGGGCATTGTGTTCCCAAATGTGAGAAACAGTACTCAAAACATGACTAGCGGACAACAAAGACCATGTTCAGTGTAATAATTATGAAGCATTCAAAAATAACGTAAAATAAAGAATCAGGTATATTTTACTATATATTATAATTTTTAAATAAATAAATTGAAACAAATAAAAGCCTAACCATTGAAAATATCAGCATTTATAATATTTTTATTACATTGCTGCTTATATTATAATATTTAAAGGAATACTTTGACATATAAGTAGTAGAGTAAAATGAATCAAACAGAACAAGACAAGTTATAGCTTAGCATTTAACAGTCTTAATTGTTGAGATAATTAAGTGAGCAAGAACCATTAAAGTCACTATTTTGTTAGTTGTGATCTAAGAGATAAAAATAAAATACTCTTTTCCTAATTAAATGACTATGAAGTGCCAATTCATTCTTTATTGTGGCAATGTAATACAAAGAAGAATGCAGCAGTCTTTTTTAAGCAAGTGTGACACATTCCCCCCTCCCCATTTTGGTTATAAAGAACTCAGATTTCAATGATAATAAGAATTAAAGAACAAAGACTACAATGGTAAAATTGATTTATAAAATTTACTTGAAACAAGAAAATTCTAAGGTGTTATTTGATCCAATAATGCGTATTCTTGTTGATAATACATGTAATTATTTGTGGAAGAAGGCTTTGAACATTATTATGGAAGGAAAGCACACCTACTACTCACTGACATGATTAGTTTCAAAGCCAGGTTGTTGTGTGAATATCAATGATATGTAAAACTAGAGGATGACCATATCAGATCACAAAATGAAAGATGACCACGGCATTGCATACTGCCAAATTACATTATCTTATAAAAGTGAAACCATCAGCCAAGTTGAGGTATAGCATTTACCATCACAATCAGCATTATTCTTGCCTTAAATCTTGGCATTTGTTATTGACAGGTGTATGTGATAAATGTGAAAAACAGTCCGTGGATTTTTTAACTACTGTCAAAAATATAAACTGTAGAATTATGAGATAATCAATAAGTGAGGAGTAGGTACAACATAGACACTAAATAGCCTGACAGAAAACGTAGGTAGAAAATATTACATTCTTATTTATATTACCCAAACCACTCTTTGTTTTTATACATGTTTATTATCATCAGGACTGTGGAAGACATTGAGAAGAAATCGTCCCTTTTCTTTCTTCCAAAAGCATGAGCATATTAGGTAATGAACAAATATAAATAAATAAACAATGAAGAATATTTTATTCTATTAATTAATAATGTACTTGAAGAAAATAAATTTCTGAAGTAGTTGCCTATGTAGAACAATACAACAGCTAAAACAATTGGCTCAAAAATACCAACGATTGTGAGGATGGAGTAGGACCAGGCAACAATTCATTTCATGATACAATTTGCCATGAGTTGGAGCCCCTTGGATGGCACATACCAACAATAACCAGTAGTGTAAAAGAAGATCTCATACAACTTTAAATATTAAAAATAAAAATACCTCCTCAGGGCACCCTTCATTGTTGTTTATGTGGTTGTATAGACCTGTTCTTCTCTCTCATTTTCTTTATCCATATCCCTTAATATTGTTGTTGTTGTTGTTGTTAAGTGCCGTTGAGTCGGTTCCGACCCATAGCGACCCTGTACAGGGTTTCCGAGGGTGTAAATCCTTACGGGAGTAGAAAGCCTCATCTTTCTCCCGCGAAGCGGCTGGTAGTTTCGAACCGCTGACCTTAAGGTTCGCAGGCCGATTCGTAACCACTACGCTACCAGAGCTCCTTAATATTAGGACAAATATTTTGATTCTTGGTTGTAGATCTCAATACTGAGCTAGTAATAGCTCTTAGTTAATATTTTGCCCAAACAATGCCTGTTGTGGTTGTTATTGTGTACCATCAAATTGGTTCCTAATCAAGTGGCTCTGTATACAGGTTTCAAAAAGTAAGTGGTGAGTCTGAACCTCCAACTTTGGGGAAGCAGTCCAGTGCTTATCCTACAATGCTACACCAGAACTCCAAACATTGTCTCTTAGAGAATATCAATGATCTCTGAAGTCCCTGGGCGCTATATACTGTAAACATGATCTGCTGCTAAGAAAAAGGTTGAGTGTGAGCATCCTCCCAGAGGTTCCTTGTTCCTTCCAAAATACCAGTCATAAAAAACTCCACAGAGAACAGTTATATTTTACCATACATGAGATTGCCAAGTGTAGGAACAGGCTTAACTGTTTTTGTTTTATCATCTTCTATGGAGAGCAGGAGTCCTGGTGTGGTGCTGTGTGCTAATCCACTGGACTGCAATGTTGGTTTGAACTGCAAGATTGGTGGTTCAAGCTCACCAGCTGCTCCTTGGAACCCCTATAAGGGGGCGCTATGGATCGGAATCGACTCGACAGCAGTAGACAACAACAACATGGATAGCAGGAGGAGTCCTGGTGTGGCACTGCAGAATAAGCACTCTACCAAATGGTTGGTTTGAGTCTCAAGGTTGGCGGTTGAAATTCACCAGGTGCTCCTCGGAAACCCAATGAAGGTTCGCTATGAGCTGGAACAAATTTGAAGGCACTTAACACAATGACAAACAACAACAGCATGGAGAGTGGGAGAAAGATGAGGCTTTATGTTCCTGCAAAGATTTACCTCCACAGAAACCCTGTACAGGTTGCTATGAGTTGGCACTCCCTTGACAGAATTTAACAACAAAACAATAGTGGGCTTAGTTGGAGTTCTGGTGCAGCACTGTGGCTAAGCTCTTGACTGCTAACAACAAAGACGGTGGCTCAAACCTACCAGCCGCTTCTTGGAAACCCTACACAGGGTGGCTATGAGTCCAAACCGCCTCAACAATTCTTAATACCAACCACATGGGTTTAATTAAAGTTCTCTGCTTTGTCCTGTGTCTTCCCTATAGCAATGAAAGAAGAATAAGAATAAATAACGGTTCAAACTCACTGGCAGCTTCTTGTAAACTGGACACAGAGTTGCTGCGACTCAGAACCAACTCAAAGGCATTTAATAACAGCAACAAGGTTCATTTAAATTAATACAAAAATCCAAACAACCTGTAAGAAAGATGGAGATGGTTTGAATAAGCATTTAATAGAAAAAAATAGAAATGCGTAAATGAAAATCTCAAATTAATTTATGTCCGATATAAGCAAATCATAAGTGTGAGCCACTGTTTTGATTAATGACAGTGAAAAGATGCCAAAGCCACATAACATACAGTGTCGTATTGCTGATACTACTGAAAGTTGATAAGGTACCTTTTTTTGGTTGGTTAGGTTGATTTTTGTTATATCAACAGTGTGGCAGTTCCCTAAAAAAAAACAAATAAAACTATCATAAATCTCAGCAACTCCACTGCCATGAATATACCCAACAGCTTTGAAAGCAGTGCCACTCACATATGTACACTAATGTTCATGGTAATATTGGTCACGAGAGTCAAAATACAGAAAAGACATAAAATCTCATCACTACATGAATGGATATAGCCTGCTGTGGTTTTCCACCACATTACTATTTATTATATAATCTGTACCCCCAACCTACAAAGGTTTCTTTATATGAGGGATTCTGTATTATATTCCAAGGAGCCCTATGGACCCTATAAAATACGCAATGGACTGCTTACTGAAAATTCTGCATTTCAAAGATATCAGCCACTCCATGGGCGAAAAATGAGGCTTTCGGTTCTTGTAAACACTGTAGCCTCGGAAAACCCCATCTAAGGTAACTATAACAAGCACTGAACTGTAAGGTCGGTATTTCAAACTCACCAGCTTCTCCTTGAAAACCCTATACAGGGTCGCTATAACTCCGAACCAACACCATGGCACTTAACAACAATAGCGCGGCAGTATTTTCTCAATAGCAGTGTTTTTATATTATACTTGATGGGTCTCTTAGTTACATTTATGCTAGTCTCAAAAATAAGTTGTGATTTCCGCCCCCACCCCCCCACCCCCATGGAAGGAGCATGTTGTTCTTTGTTGTTAAGTGACGTCCAATGGTTTCCGACGCAAAACAAAAACGAACCTGTATAGGGGTTCCGAGGAGCGACTGGTGAGCTTGAGCCGCTGACCTTGCAATTAAAAATGATTTTTCAGTCCAATGCATTAATCTACAGAGCCACACCAGGACTTCATCCGTGGGATCATAGTGACTTTTTTTTTTCCTTATTCTTCTATAACCATTTCATTTTTTTAGACAAAGTGTTAACGATTTCTATGTATTTGATTTTTCTAATGTTGACTTCTAGTTTTATGGTATTATAATCTAAGATGATGCTTTGTAGCATTTCAATGACTTTAAATTTACTGAGACTTGTGTTGTGGTCTAGTGTGTTCTATTCTGGAGAATGTTTCATGTGCATTGGAAAAAAATGTATAGTGTTCTGTTGTTGAGTGGAGTGTTCTGTATATGTCTTATAATGCCAAGTGATTAATTGCGTTGTGCAGTTCGGCTGTGTTTTTGTTGAGTTATTTTCTAGTTGTTCTTTCATTGAAAGTGGTATATTAAAACTTCCTACTATTAATGTAGAATTGTTTATTTCTCTCTTTTATTCTGTTAGTGTATGTATAGTATCCTATCACAGAGACCGTTGTACATTAAGACAGAGCTGATGATGAATGCGAAGTCATTCCTTCTCAACTTCTCCTTCCTAGCATAGTAAATCATGTGATTGTCAGATTCAAAATGGCCAATGCCTGTCCATTTCAGCTCACTAATAACAAGGATATCCATGTTTATGCGTTCATTTCATTTATGACAATTTCTAATTTACCTAGATTCATACTTTGTACATTCCATGTTCTGATTATTAATGAATGTTTACAGCTGTTTCTCTGAGTTGTGCCCCATCAGTAAATGAAGGTCCCCAAGGTTTTAGTCTATTTGTGTCATCATGGTTAACTCTACTTTGAGGAGGCAGCTTTTCCCCAGTTGTGTTTTGAGTGCCTTCCAACCTGAGGGGCTCATCTTCCAGCACTATATCTGATAATATTCTGGTGCTCTTCATCATGTTTCAATATTCAATATTCTTGTGCTGAAAGTTTTCCACTGTTACATTCATAAGGTTTTCAGTGGCTAAATATTCAGAAATAGTTTGTCTCTCCTTCTTCCTACTTTGTCTTTGTCTGGAAGCTCAGCTGAAACCAGTCTACCATGGGTAACCTGCTGGGTCCACAGGTTGTAAGACCAGTTAATACAATTATTATTCAAAATGTACACACCAACCACTAAAGCCAGTAATGATAAAATTGAAGAATTCTACCAACTTCTTCAGTTTGAAATTTATCAAACATGCAATCAATATGTTTTGATGCGGTTAGATGCCGGGCTTGAGCTCTGGAGGGAAGTGTGAAGCCAGGGTCTGCTGGCAAGCAAGTCCAAGAGAAGCAGGAGCGGCGGAACTCCGGCAGCTGGTGAGCTGGGAGGCCAAAGCTACGCCACCATTGTTTCTGCAAATTTAAGCACGCACTCGCACAACTGCGCCCGGAGCCCGAGCACCAGACTTGGTTCTATTCCAACAAGCTACTGTCTGTGCTGCCGTGTCTGCATTGGCACCATCCTGATGCTTGGTTTCTGGTACATGATTATCAGTACCGAGGTACTGCTGATGTTCTTGAGCACCCTAGCTGATCCAGATCAGTATCAATTTTCCAGTTCTGAAGTAGGAGCGGGCTTGGAGTTCATGGTCTATGCCAAAATGTGCATCACTATTGCAATTTCTCTTCTCATGATCCTGATCTGTGCAATGGCTACTTATGGCATCTACAAGCAACACGCTGCCTGGATCGTCCCATTCTTCTGTTACCAGATAGTCGATTTTGCCCTGAGCACCTTGGTTGCTGACACTGTGCTTGTTTATCTAAACTCCATTCAGGAATGCATATGACAACTGCCTCCAAATTTTCCTTAGAGAGATGATATCATGTCAGCAAATCCTACCGGTCTGGTCCTCATTATTCTTCTGTTTATTAGCATTATTTTGACCTTTAAAGGTTACCTGGTTAGCAGTGTATGGAACTGCTACGGAGACATCAGTGGAATAAACTCCTCTGAGTCCTTATTTATGTTACCAGCAATGACACTACAATGTTGTTATCTCCCATATGATGATGTCACTGTGAATGGCGCTCCCAAGGAGACGCTGCAGCCACCCTACATGTCTGCCTAGGCCTGCAGGGGTGGGGGCTGAGGCATCGAGAGCAGCAGTCTGACCATTAGCTCTTTCTCTTCTGAGACGAGCTCTCAGAGACTACTTGTTGCTTACATGCTCACCAGTTGGAACCCTCTGTGCTTTTAAGCCTATGCTTTCACTAGATCCCTGTGAATAGACTTGCTGTAGAATTCTTTACATAAGGAGTTGAGGTGTAATGGGCTTCACTGACCTTAGCTGGGAATTGAAACTTGTTAAAACAATGGATGGATCTGGGGTGAGATGTCTGGTAATGTACCTACTGGGCACCAAAGATGGGAAATTAGCCACACTTTTCCTCTCTGTACCATATGCCCCTGCAAAAGTCTAAAATAAAGTCAACATTTGGCAATGTTTTTCTGAAAACAGAAAAAAAAAAAAAAAATGATGTATTGATAATTACTGGTGATTGGAATGCAAAGGTTGGAAGCAAAGAGGAAATAGTAATAGCTGGAAAATATGGCCTACATGGTAGAAATGATGCTGGAGATCGCATGACAGAATTTTGCAAGACAAATGACTTCTTCATTGAAAATACTTTTTTTAAACAACATAAAAGTTGACTATACACATGGACCTCACCAGGTAGACTATACAGAAATAAAATTGACTACATCTGTGGAAAGAGATGTTGGAAAAGTTCCACACCATCAGCAAAACAAGGCCAGTGGTAGACTGAAATAGAACAACAATTACTCATATGCAAGTTCAGGCTGAAGCTGAAGAAAATTAAGACAATGCCACAAAAGCCAACATATAGCCTTAAACATATCCCACCCAAATTTAGAGATCCTCTGAAGAACAAATTTGATGCATTAGAGACTAAATATGGAAGACTAGAAGAGTTTTGGGATGATATAAAAAATATCATGCAAGTAGAAAGCAAAAGGTTATTAAGACAAGAAAGAAGGAAAACACCAAAATGAATGTCAGAAGAGACTCTGAAACTTGTTCTCCAGCATAGACATGTGCAGGGGACTGGCCTCAACATAGGGGTTCGGTTCACGACGTGGAGATACCTGGTGGCGATAGAGATAGCAAAAGTGACACAGAGACAAAACAAGAGAGACAAAGAGGCACCCGGAAACCAGGGTGGATGCATCACTGGTGGGCAGACTTGGAACTACAGGCATCGTGGCCTCTGCAGGCAGCAACTCACTGCCCTGCAATCTTTACTGCATGCCCTCCAACTTGTAATGCACTGCAATCTTTACTGCATCCCCTCCAACCCGTAATGCACACCTGGGCAGGCCTGCGTCTCGGTTTTATTTAGGGGAGGAGCTTCACACCAAGTTGGGAGGGACTAAGACAAGGTACAGCTAACATCAGTAATTTTCCAGACATTCAGGTAACTTTACATCGTACTTCGCTGGTTCGAATCCCAGGCCGGAAACTTGGTTTCTCAGGCTCAATTAACATATCTATAGCCCCTGAGCTCAGTTGGGGGAAGGTGAGAGGTAAGGACATAAGGCTTGGGCAGAGTCCCGCTGTTTTAGCTTCCTGAGCCAGGTTTTCAGGAACTTGGCTGAATAACCTGCACTTGGAGAGATTCAGGGAGGATGGCTTTTTTTGTCTATAGAACAAAGAACCGAGAAGTAGCTAAGATATGTTTAGTTAATCCTTTGGAGAAAGGCTTGACCTTGCAACCTTCACAGTCTCGACTTTAGGGAAACACTACATTTATCTGTGGACATTAAGGGCTCATGTTTGGAATTAATAAATATAACTGAACACTAAGATGAAAAACAATTTGCTATTAACTGCCAAGTGGCTAGATCTGTTACATTTGGGCCTATAGGGCCTTGAACCTCTGACCAGGCTTACACGGTCTGCAACAGACATGCTAAAGCAAATGGAAGAAATGAAGAGGTAAAAGAACTGAGTAGAAATTTTCAAAAAACAGCTTTAGAAGACAAAGCCAAATATTATAACAAAACATGCAAAGAACTGAGTTAGAAAACCAAAAGGGAAGAACATGTGCAGCATTCTTCAAGCTGAACTGAAGAAAAAATTCAAGCTTTGAATTGAAACATTAAAGGATTATATTGGCAAAATATTGAAAGATGCAGAAAGCATTAAAAGAAGATAGAAGGAATACTCAGAGTCACTGTACCAAAAATAAATAATCAATTTTCAACCATTTCAAGAGGTCACATATGATCAAGAGCTAATGATTCTGAAGGAAAAAGTCCAAGTCCAATGAAATGAAGGAATTGGCAAAGAACAAATTTCCACAATTTGAAGGTATACAAACTAAAATCTTTCAAGAAACTGATGAAGCACTAAAGGAACACCCATCTATGACAAGAAATTTGAAAGACTACTAACTGGCCAACTGAATGCAAGAGATCCACATTTGTGCCTGTTCCAAAGAGAGGTGACCCAATGGAATGTGGAAATCATCAGATGATATCATTAATATCCATGCAAGCAAAAACTTTTTAAAAGATAATTTAAAAACGACTGCAAACATACATTTACAGAGAACTTCCAGAGGTACAAACTGGATTCAGAAGAGGATGTGGAAAGAGGGATATTATTGCTGATGTCAGGCGGATCTTGGCTGAAAGCAGAGAATAACAGAAAAATGTTTACCTGTGCTTTATTAAGTATACAAAGGCTTTTGATTGCATGGATCATGACAGAATATGGACCGCATTATTCGGGCTGCGAACCTTAAGTTCAGCAGTTCGAAGCTACCAGGTGCTCCTTGAGAAAAAGATGAGGCTTTCTGCTCCCACAAAGATTTACAGACTTGGAAACCCTGTACAGGGTCGCTATGGGTCGGAACTGACCCCACAGCACTTAACTACAACAACATAGAGAATGAGTATGCTGGAACATTTAATTGTACTCATGAGGAACCTGTACATGGACAAAGAGGCAGTCATTTGAACAGAACAAAGGGACACTGAAAGGTTTAAAATTAGGAAATATGTGTGCCAGGGTTGTATTCTTTCACCGTACCTATTCAATCTTGAAGCTATGTACATAATGAAATAAACTGGATTATATGAAGAAAAAACGTGACATCAGGTTTGGAGGAAGACTAATTAACAATCTGCAATATACAGATGATACAGCCTTGCTTGCTGAAAATTAATACTTACTTAAATACTTTTACTGATGAAGATCAAAGACCACAGACTTCTATATGGATTGCATTTGAACTATGGTGTTGGAGGAGAATATTAAAAGTATCACGGACTGCCAAAAGACAAACCAATCTGTGTTTGAAGAAGTACAGCCAGAATGCTGCCTGGGAGCCAGTATGACTAGAATTTGTCTCTCATACTTTGGACATATTGTCAAGAGGGACCAGTTTCTGGAGAAAGATGTCATGTTTGGTAAAATGAAGGGTCAGAGAAAATAGGAAGACTTCCAATGAGATGTATCAGCACAGTGGCAGCAGCGATGGGCTCTGATGTAGTAACAATTGTGAGTTTGGTGCAGGACTGGGTAGTATTTCATTCTGTTGGGCATAAGATCACTATGAGTAGGTATTGTCTCTAAATTCTGTTAGAGTTTCATTTATGCATTTCGTGGCTCTTTAGTTAGGTGCATAGATGTTTATTATGGTTATGTCCTCTTGTTCAATTGACCTTTTAATCATTATGTGACGACCGGTTTTCTTTATCTTTTATACTGTTGTTTCCTTAAAGTTCATTTTATTTGAAATTAATATTGACAGACTTCATTTTGTTTAAATCAATCATCAATACTCATGGAAACAGCAGTCAAGAAATCAAATGTATTGCATTAGACAAAGGTGTTGCACAAGACCTTTATAAAGTGTTAAAGAGCAAAGATGTCAGTTTGAGGACTAAGGTGCGCCTGACCCAAGCCATGGTATTTTCAATATCATGTGCAATGAATACTGGACAGTGAATATGGAAGACTGCAAAAGAATTGATGCATTTGAGTTATGGTGTTGGAGGAGAATACAGAAAGTATCATAGACTCTCAAAATAACAAATAGATCTCAGTTGGCAGAAATGCAGCCAGACTGCTCCTTGAAGGCCAGGATGGCCAGACTTTGTCTCTCATACTTTGGACATATCATTAGAAGGGATCAATGACTGGAAAAGGATATCATGTTTGGTAAGATGGAGGCTCAGAGAAAAAGAGGAAGACCCCCCAGATAAGGATTGGCACCATGCCAGCAACAATGGATTCAAATGTAGCATGATTGTAAATTTGGGACAGGACCAGACAGTGTTTCGTTCTGTTGTGCAAAGGGTCACTATGAGTTGGTACCGACTCAATGGCACTTAACAACAACTACAACTCCTGCTCTTAAATATGCTTTTCCATCCTTTGATTTTTGTTCTATATTAGTCTTTGAAAAGCAAATGGACATATGTATTAAAGCATTTGTATATATTAGGACTACATGACTTAACAATCCTACCATTAAGTATTTATCCAAGGAACTGAGGTACAGATGAGTCCTACAATGTTTAAACAAGTATATAACTAGTAGCATGCATTGTAAAGGTAAAAATTTGAAATAACTCAAATATAATGATAGTATATTCCTCCAGCCATGGAGTTTTAGTCTTTCTGGAATATTATTTACCAGAAAGTTCGTAAGAATCTTAGAGCATATGGTTTTTACTGAGATCTGGTAACACAGAAAACGCACTACCTAATGCATAACCAATTATCATTTTCATAGAAGGAAAGCATATGCTCAGTATAAACCATACAGTTTGTACAAAACGTTTAGGCACATTAAGTAATTCTTATCAGGAGACAAACATAGAATGACATATTGTTGTTAGGTGTTGTACAGTGATGCTGTCAATTCTGTTGAGCCATCTCCCTTAGGAAAAGGTCAAAAATATGGATCTCTTCCAGTTTGCTGGCCAAGTAGCTGTCTTCCAACTTTTTTTGCATAGATAAGTGTGAGTGCCTCCAGTCTGACATCAGTTTTATGAAAGATTTTCAATTTTTATCCCATCAATTCCTTCAGAATAAACTCATCTTTACCTGCTCTAGCCTGTGTAGTGTTTTTAGTTTTACAGCAGAAAAGAGTTAACAAGAAGGGTTTAAAACTAGCATTTAAAAACTATCATTATAAAACTGCTTACAGGTATATCTATTGATTGGAGTTGAAAACTTGGATTTCAGGAATTTCCCAATGATAAAAATGGCCTATTGTGCCTAAAACCGTGCAAACAATATGGGCACAGTAACTGAAAACGTATCCAAATGAAGACATTGAGGAAGGGTTATGAGAGTAATGAAAAACAGATATATAAATAAAAGAACATAGTAAAACAAAGTCATTGAAGATTGTAACCTTTGATATTATATGAGTCAGGCTGCTAACCTCAATGTCAGGAATTCGAAGCTATCAGCTGTTTTGCATGAGAAAGATGAGACTTTCTGCTTCTGTAAAGATTTACAGCTTGGAAACCCTATGCAGGATCACTATGAGTCTGAATCGAATCCACAGCATCAACCACCACCACCATACTTATTATAGCCAGGACAATGCTTGTCACTAACGTAAAGGCATACCTCATTTTATTGTGCTTCAGTTTATTTACTGTCATACATTGAATAATGTACAAATTGAGTGTTTGTGACAACTCTGTGTTTATCAAGTGTATCAGTGCAATTTTTCCAACAGTATGTGCTAACTCCTTGTCTCTGTGTCACATTTTGGTAATTTTCACAGTATTCTCACATATATATTAAAATACTATTGTACATTTAATAGTCTATGATATATTGTTGTTGCTAGGTGCTATAAAGTCAGTTCTGACTTATACAACAAAACTAAACGTTTCCTGACCCTATGATAGACTCAGAATCATTCATTGGGTTCAAAGTCCTATTGTTGTAGTTATTGTTTCAATTCATCTCCTTGCAATCTCTTTATTGCTGCGGTGCTGTGGCTTAATGTGCTGGACTGCAAAGTCAAGTGGAACTGCAAGGTCGGTGGTTCAAGCTCATCAGCCGTTCCTCAGAAATCCTACGCAGGATCGCTATGGGTCAGAACTGACTTGATGGCACTTAACAACAACTATGTTACCAGACACAGTCCTTTTCCAGAGAGTTGTTACTCCTGATAACCTGGACAAATTTACGTGAGATAAAGTCTCTCATTCTCACATCTAAGAACCTGGTGTGGCACCGTAGGATGAGCAGTCAAATTCAAGGTCAGTTTGAACCACAAGGTTGGTGGTTCAAACTCACCAGCTGCCCCACAGAAACTCTATACGGGGTTATTATGGGTTGGAATAGACTCCATGGCATTTAACAACAACAACAACAAAGACCATTCAGGCTGTACTTCTTCAAAGACAGATTTGTTTTCTATTCTGGCAGTTGATGTTATATTCAATATTCTTTGCCAACACCATAATTCAAAGGCATCAATTCTTCTTTAGTCTTTGCTATTCATTGTCCAGCTTTCTCATACACAATAAGTTCCTGATAATACCATGATCAAGTGCACTTTAGTCCTCAAAGGGACATGCTCACTCTTGAACACTTTAAAGAGGATTTTAAAGCAAGTTTGCCAACTGCAATAAATCCTTTAATTCTAGAATGCTGCTTCCATGACTGTTCATTATGGATTTAAGCAAAATGAAATTCTTGACAACTCCAATCTTTTCTCTATTAATCATAATGTTGTTGGTTGATCTAGTGATGAGGTTTGTTGCTATTACACTAAGGTATAACCTGTACTGAATCCTGTAGTCTTTAAACTTCAGTAAATATTTTAAGTCCTCTTCACATTCAGCAAGTAAAGTTGTAATAATCTGTGTATCGAAGATTGTAAGTAAGCCTTATTCCATTTCTGATTCTGCGTTCTTTGTATAGTCCAACTTCTTGGAAATTTTGTTCAGCATGCAGAATTAACAAGTATGGTGAAAGGATACAATCCCGAGGCACACATTTTCTGATTTTTAACTTTTCAATTACCTTGTTCTGTAAAAACAACTTCCCTTGGATCTATATACAGATTCTAAATGAGTACAGTTAACTGTTTTGTAATTTCCATTCTTTGCAATGCTTTTCATAGTTTTTATGATCCACACAGTCAATAAACCAAAATAAACACCTATTTCATACTCAATAGAGCACACATTAACATCTTTTCAGTATTCTCTGATTTCAGCCAAGATCCAATGATATCCCTCATTGCACATACTCTTTTGACTCCATCTTAAATTTCTGGGAACTCACTGCCCATGTTCTGTTGTAACTGCTTTTTGAATTATCTCTGGCAAAATATGATTTACATGTGATATTAATTATATTATTTGATCATTTCTGACTTCTGTTGAAGCACATTTATTTGGAATAGGCACAAATATGTTTCTCTCTCAGTCTCTTTCATGTACCATCAGTTAACAGTATTCACTTTATTATATTCTTCCCTGTGTCTCCTGCTACCTTCATCTGCCTTCTGCTAACTTCCCTTCTTGTTGCATATTGCTTGCCCTGTGACCCATGTTAGCGTGTCTACCATCCAGCATATGAATAATTTCCCTCTCCCCTGTAGCCATCAGAGACTATGTTTCTTTTATTAGGAAACTCTTTTCTTTAACTTGTTACATTGGTCTCAACAGTATTTGTCTTTTTGTGATTTATTAATTTCACTCCCATAATGTCCTCCTGGGTTGATCCATGTTGTGAAATGTTTGTTCAAATTCTTATATACTTATCTTCTTGTATTTTATGATGTTAGGGAAGTTTTCTTCCAACAACTCTTTCACAAATTTACCTGTGCCTTTTATTGTCTCATCCTGTTCTGGAATTCTGATCATCTTTACATAATTCATCTTCACAGTGTAACACTTAACTTTAAAGCTTTCTTCAGAGCTTTTCATTCTTTTTCTCTGATTGTTCTAGCATACTAGTATTGAGAGATTTATCTTAAAGCTCACTAATTTGGTCTTCCATTGCTTCAACTCCATTATTTTGCACTTTAAATGTATTTTCCATTTCTAAAATCTTAGAATTAATCTTCTCTGTTGGGTTAATTGGAGACCTGGTGTGATGTTGTGGGTTAATACGCCAGACTGCAAAGCTGTTTGAACTGCAAGATGGGTGGTTCAAGCTCACCAGCTGCTTCTCCTCAGAAAACCCATAAAGGGTCACTATGGGTCAGAATTGACTCAATGGCACTTAATAACAACAACAACAATTGAGTTAATTGTGGCACTGTGGGTTAATGTGCTAGACTTCAAAGTCAACTTGAACTGCAAGTTCAGAGGTTCAAGCTCACTACCTGCTCCTCAGAAACCCTATACAGAGTTACTGCGGGTTGGAATTGACTCCATGGCACTTAACAATAACAGCAACAACATTTCTAATTGAATGTTTTGCACTGTTTCAAAATATGCATTTATTTTGTCTGTTTGCTCTTGCAGTGTTTTCCTGGATATATTCAGAAGTACTTGCTGTGTTCTTGCTTTCCTCAATATTTCTGTCAAACTTATGAAGATCCTTAAAAATCATTCTTTTTCAATTATTTTATTACATTTTTCTCTCTCCGAAACTGTATCTTGTTCATTTGTATAAGCAATTCTTTTTTTTTTTTTTCATGTGAGCTAAAATTGTCTAGGGTTGTCATATTTGCATTTTATTGATGACTGTATATTGGTTTGCTCTTAGGCTCTTACCAACTGTCTCCTGTGGGTGTAGTTAGCAAATATAAGCATGTGCATTGTTCCATTTGCCATTTGTGAACTAGAGTGTAGGGTTGGTTTGCTGCTGTCTATTGGTCAGGCAGTATAGGAGTTGGCATTAGCTCTTGCCCAGTGGGTGGAGCTACAGAGAGTAGAGTTGGGGCTGGGTTGGATGGGCACTGTTTCTGTCTGGTTTAATTTCTGAGGGAAAGAAAAACCCTCCCACATGCACACACAAGAATAAACAGAATAAACAAGTAAGGAATCAACAATGAAAAGAGAAAACAATAAAGACCAAAAATAAATTAAAATATGCAGTCACCATAAAAAAGAATATAATAAGTATATATACAAAAGACAAAAAAGGGGCAAGGAAACAGAGCTATCCAAGAGAAAAATAAGATAGAAAATAAAAGGAAGAAATTAAAAAAAACACTTAAGAATAACTAAAACTAGAAAAAAGGACAGAAAAATGGAGCTATAGAAAAGTAAGATAGTGTTTCTTCTGACATCCATTTTGGTCTTTTCATTCTTTCCAGTTTTTTAATAACCTTTTGTTTTCTTCATGTTTGTTATTCTTGATACCATCCTACAACTCAGCTGACCTTTGGTCACTAGAGTTCAGCACCTCAAATCTATTATTGAGATAGCATCTAAATTCAGGTGAGATATACTCAAGATCTTATTTTGATTCTCGTGGATTTGTTTATGTTTTTAACTTCAACTTAGAATCGCATATGATAGGAGGAGAAAGAGTCAGAGAGATAGAGACAGAAAGAGGAGCAAAGGGAGAAGGAGATAGAAAATGTCAAAGTCAAGAAGATATGAAGAAAGTACTGTGCTTTATTCTCCTAGAGCTTATGTTATTATGAGTTGGAAGCAGTGGGAGTGCTGGTGTAACATGAATACCCAAAGTGGATATCTTTAAAGACAGAAACCTATTTTATCACAGTTCAGGAGGCTACAAATCCAAATTCAGAACAGTAACTCCAGGAAAATAAATAAACTCTGTCTTTGTGAGACATTGCAATAATACTCAGAAAAAAACAAAAGAGCACAGTATTGAGATATTGAATGATATAGAAAAGTCTCAATCAATAAAACTATGAAAAGTAAATAAAGTAAGAACAACAAAAAAACATACATTTTATAACATCATATATGTAAAGCTTACAGAAATTCAAACTAATCAGTAGTAACAAGTAGCAAATTTGTGGTTGTCTTCAGATAAGGGAATGTCCAAAGGAAGCACTATAACGTATAATGAATGTATTCATTGACTTGATTTCTGTCATGGTTTTATGGGTATTATATGCCAAAATCTTTCAAATTGTATACTTTAAATATGTGCCATTCCAACAATTTTACATGTTCAAGTCAATGACAATAATTACACTTATATACCATGCATATAAGGAGCTCTGGTAGCATAGTGGTTACGAATCGGGCTGTGAACCTTAAGGTCAGCGGTTCGAAACTACCAGCCGCTCCGCGGGAGAAAGATGAGGCTTTCTACTCCCGTAAGGATTTACACCCTCGGAAACCCTGTACAGGGTCACTATGGGTCGGAACCGACTCGACGGAACTTAACAACAACAACAACACCATGCATATACTATCACTATCAATTTCTAAATTTTTTATCACTCTTAATAGAAATTAGTGCCTCTGAAAGGATAATGCCTCCTTTCTCACTTCCTTCATCACTGAAAACTGATGATAAACTTGTTTACAAAATTTTTCCTATTCTGAACATTTCCTATACATGGGAGCATATTACATGTGTTTTATCACGGCTGACATTTTGGATGTCAAGCTTTTCAAGGTTTATTCATATTGTAGCATGTGTAGAATTTTATTTATCTTTAAGTTATTGTTGTTGTTAAATACCATAGCGACACTGTAGAGGGTTTTTGAGGCTTTAAATCTTCTCCAGAGCAGAAATGGAACTTGTAGTGCACAGTCCAATGCATAATGTCTGGAACCATTGCTGTAAGGCATTTTGTTTATCCATTCATTGGATGTTGGTCAATAACATGTTTCTACATTTTTCTTAGAGTTATGGTGTGGTACTGTATGATAAGCACTGGTCGGTTTGGACCACAAGGCTAGAGTTTCAAACCATATGTTCCTCAGAAATCCTATACAGGGTCACTATATGCTCCTCAGAAATCCTATACAGGGTACTATAAGTAGGAACTAACTTGACAGCACTTCACAGAAACAACATTTTTGCTACTGTGAATGCTTCTGTAATAAAGCTTGGTATACAAGTATTTGACTGTGTTCCTGTTTTCAATTATTTTGTGTATATACCATTGAGTAGAATTGCTGGACCAGACATTGTCTCCATTTAAAAATTTTTTGAGGAACAACCAAACTATAGTCCTCAGAAGCTGCATCATTTTCCAATCTCACTAGCAGTAGATAAAGATTTCAATTTCTCCACATACTCACTGCAAAACAATGATGTCACTAAATCCATTCTCTCATAACACTCTGCTTTTCATCTGGATTCGATAATTCGTTGCAGTGGCCAATACCCATAGTTACAGGGTTTATGAGGGAAGTTATCTGGTTATAATTCAGGGAAAGAGATGATTAGAGCACAGTTGTTTCAGTCAGGTTAGTCTCTCCATCAGTAGTGATCACAGGCAAACTTCTGTCTGCCTGGTCAAAGTTGATAAATTGTTCTAGAGCTGCTGATAAATGCCCCAGGACACACTACTCCACCATAAGCCTCAGCCTAAAGGCACTTGGCACTTGCTCCATGGGCCAGAAAACCTAGCCCCCTTCAGTTAAATGCCTGGGGGCACTCTACTCAGGAAGGAAGCTTCCTGCTCAAAGTTTTACTTGCTCCAGGGTTGTTGTTGTTGTTATGTGTCATGGTGTCAGTTCCAACTCATAGCGACCCTGTACAGGGTTTCCGAGGCTGTAAATCTTTACGGGAGCAGAAAACCTCATCTTTCTCCCGCGGAACAGCTGGTAGTTTCAAACTGCTGACCTTGCAGCTTGCAGCCCGATTTGTAACCACTACGCTACCAGAGCTCCTTAGGAAAGCTCAATGATCTCTCTCATGCTCTATCTCTTGGTTCTACTGGTACTGCTGTCCCTCTGTTACTCTTCCAACATGTCACAGCCTCCTGTGCCTGGGTGGAAGAGGTTTAGTGCATAGGGATCTCTGGGCCCAAAAGATGAACTCCACTCCCAGCACTTCTTCTTTGATGACAATAAGATACCCCCTCCTGTTTCTGAGATGACTCACTTTAAACCCACGTTAGAGTTTCAAGTTTTCACAACTAGCCCTGTTAACAGTTATTCACAACAGGATCATAAAATCTATAAGAATCTTCCTCCACTTTCTCTTACTTAGATCTACCAGGGAAAAGTAACTTGGTGAGCGTTAGAAAGACTACAGCTAAAAGAGACTTAAGAAGTAGTTCACTGCATCACACTTATCAACACATGTAGTTGATTTTCTGATCATAGTATTAGAATGCTATATTAGTATTTGTATTAG
Source organism: Chrysochloris asiatica (assembly GCF_000296735.1). Lineage (NCBI taxonomy): Eukaryota > Metazoa > Chordata > Mammalia > Afrosoricida > Chrysochloridae > Chrysochloris > Chrysochloris asiatica. The sequence goes on along the minus strand of NW_006408523.1, from coordinate 34,873,718 downwards.
AATGGGTGTGATTTTGTTCTGCATTTCTCTAGTGACTAATGACTTTGATCATCCTTTCATGGGCTTGTTAGCTATTCATATTTCTTCATTGGTAAAATGATTTTTTCGGGTTATTTGTCCATTTCTTATTGAATTGTGATTTTGTTAAGTTTTGGGAGTTTATTTTTCATTTTTTAAAACTTTCAGAATATTCTATTTTTTTCAGATTACATGCTTTCCAATTTAATTTCTTTCTATTTATACACTGTCTCTTCACCTTGCTAATAGAGTTTCTTGAGGCACAAAGGTTTTTAATTTGGATAAAATCCATTTATTTCCTTTTTGTTACTCATACCTTTTCTGGCATATCTAATAATCTATTGTTGAATACTAGGTCCCGAAGCGTAACCTTTATAGTTTTCTTTAAAAAATGTTGAGGTTTTAGTTCTTACATTTAGTTTGTTTATGTTATGTTACACTTTGTATATGGTGTAAGAGAAGGGTCCAGCTTCAATTTTTGCTTGCAGAAATCCAGTTTTTCCATTATCATCTATTGAATTGATTATTCTTTCCTCATTGCATAGACTTAGTATCCTTGTTAAAGATAAATGCTTTTTAATTTATAAAATTTCATTTATATTACATAAATGTCTACATCAATTATTATGCAAGTGCCAGACTGTTTTGAGTATGGTACATTTATATATAATGTGTTGTAATTGGGAAGCGTGATCCCTTTTACTTTGCTCTTATTTCAGAATTATTTTTGTGCATTTGGAACACTGCAGTGTCATTTAAATTTGAAGATTGGCTTTTACATTTCTGCAATAAAGGCTTTGGAATTTTAATGAGTATTGTGTTGAATCTATAAATCGCTTTGGGTAGCATCTTAGTATTATTTCAAGCCATAAACATGACACATTATTCTATTTATTTAGGTCTTCTTTAAATTCTTTCAGCAACTATTTATTATTTTTATTGCCAAGTTATTTCAACTCTTTGATTTAATTGTTTAATAGACAACACATATTTTACATGTCATAGTAAATTGAAATGTTTCCTAGATTTCTGTTTCAATTTCATTATTAATGTATAGAAAAGGAGCTCTGGTAGCATAGTGATTATGAGTTGGGCTGCTAGTCTCAAGGTCAGCAGTTCAAAACTATCAGCTACTTCACAGGAAAAAGTTGAGGCTTTCTGCGCCTGTAAAGATTTATAGTCTTAGAATTCCTATTCCGAATTGCTATGAGCCAGAACCAACTCCCTGGCACACCACCACCACCAATGTATAGAAGGAGTCCTGGTATGACACTGCAGAATAATGCACTGGACTCCAAGGTCAATTTGAACAGCAAGTTGGTGGTTCAAACCTACCAACTTCTTCTCAGAAACCCTACCCAGGGTTGCTATGAGTCAGAATGACTCCATAGCACTTAACAACAATGTATAGAGACCTTGAACACCTTTATACATTTATTAGTTTTGAAAGATTACTTGAAGCTTATTTAAGTATTTTAGATACTGTTATATTATGTATATAACTCAAAGATGATCATGCCATCTCTGAAAATTAATAGTTTTACCTCCTTACCCCTATTTGGCTAGCTTGTTTTCTGTTTCATGCTTAATTTTTCTAGCTAGGATTTACAATACAACTAGAGCAGTAGTAGCAAGTATAGGCATTCTTTTCCTAGTCCTTTGATTAAGGGGAACGTTTTCAGTATTTCTTCATTGAATATTATGTTAGCTCTGGGATTAGTGTTTACGAATCGGGCTGCGAACCACAAGGTCAGCAGTTCGAAACTACCAGCTGCTCCGCAGGAGAAAGATGAGGTTTTCTGCTCCCTTAAACATGTACAGCCTCAGAAACCCTGTACAGGGTTGCTATGGGTCGGAACCGACTCGACGGCACTTACCAACAACAACTGGGATTTCATTAAATATCTTTATCATATTAAGGGATTTCTCTTGTTTTCCTATCTTGTTGAGTATTTTTATTATTACAGTGTCAAGTAAATGTTTCTTCATCAGTTGAGATGATAATGTGGTTGCTTTCCTATTTAAAAATAAATTAATTTGATGTGTTACATTGATTTTTTTAAATGTGGAAATACCCATGTATACCTTTGATAAATCTCACTTGATCATAGCTTATAATCCTTTAAAAACTGTGTTTGATTTGGTTTTCTAGTATTTTGTTGATGATTTTTGTATCTATATTTATAAGGGATATTGCTTTGTAGTTTTCTTATGGTGTTTTTGGTGTCAGGCTAATGCTAGCCTCATAGAATAAGTTCATAAATATTTCTTCCTCTTCTAGGCTATATTTTTTGTTTATTTTTGGCTTTTTGAATACATTTAATAAGGATTTGAGTCATTTCTTTTAATCATATTTAGTAGATTCCTCAGAGGAGTCATCTAGTCTAGGACTTGTATTTGATGGGAGAATTTTGATTGGTGACTAATTTATCTCTTGTTATGGTATATTGGGATCTTGTCTTTCATTTTTATTCAATGTAGGTAGTTGCTTCCAGATATATGACCATTTCATAAGTTATCGAGTTTGTTCATAGTATCACACTTCTACTCTTTCTCTTTCTGTACTATTCCCAGTTAAATTTCTTATTTAAGATATTTATGACTTCTCTTTTGCTTGGTCACTCTAATGAAAGGCTTGTCAATTTTACTGATCTGTTTTGGTTTATTTTAAAGTTCTGTGCTTTTTAAAAATCTTTATTGTTTTTAAATTGTCTATATTATTTTTTCTCTGATACTTTATTTAATTTTTTCTGGAAGTTCTCACTAAGTTTGATCTTCTTTTACCATTTCTTCAAGTTGTAAAGTCTGGTTATTGATTTAAAGTCTTTCTTATTTTTATATATAGATGTTAGCTGGTATAAATTTACTTCTGAATGTTATTTTCACTGCATAGCATAAGTTTTAGTACACTATGCTAAGAGCTCATTTTCATTTGACTTTTTTCCCACTCTCTTTCTTCCTTGAGTCATTGATGGTTTCATAGTATACTGTTAAATTTCCATATAGTTTGGTATTTTCCAGTTCATTGTTCATTTCAGTTGTTAATTTCAAGTTTTATTATATTGTGTTAAGAGTAAATGCTTTGTATAACTTAAATTTTTAAAAAAAATTGTGGAAATTTCTTTTTTTTTTTTTGACGACATATGATCTATCCTGAAGAATGATCCATATGTACTTGAAAAATGTATATTGTGTTATTGTCAGTTGGGGTACCATAGGTGTCTTATATAAGTTTGGTTTATTGTTGTTATTAAGTGCCATTGAGTTTTCTTTCCAATTGCCATTCATTAGAAAGGTAATTGCTCTTTCTCTAGAACTTTTAAGATCTATTTATCTTTGTTGTTCTCGGCTTCATTTTGGTTTTCTAAATGAAAGGCACTGCCATCAAATCAATAGTAACTCATACTGACCATCAATAGAACAGTGCAACTGATGTTTAAGGTTTTCAAGATAGTAAATCTTTACAGGAACAGACAACCTCAACTGGTGGGTCTGAACTGCCAACATTGTGGTTTGGGCTTGAATTGCCAACTTTGTAGGTTTCAGCCCAATGCTTACTCTACAGCTTCACCAGTGCTCCATTTTGTCTTACTAGATATTTATTCACTTTAAATCATTCTATGAACTAATTGTGATTCTTGAATTTGATACTCTTTAATCATAAGAATATATTAATCATAAGAATATATTAAGACTAATAAACCTGCATTCAGAAGAGGGCATGGAACTAGGGATATCATTGTTGACATCAGACAAATCTTGGCTGAAAGCAGATTATACCAAAAAGATATTTACTTGTGCTTTATTGACTATGTAAAGGATTTTGACTGTGTGGATCATGACAAGTTGTGGATAACATTGTGAAGAATGAGTATTCCAGAACATTTGATTGTGTTCATGTAGAATCTGTACACGGACCAAGAGGCAGGTGTTCAAACAAATATATGGAGATACTGAATTGTTTGGAATCAGGAAAGGTATGTACGAGGGCCTTATTAATTTACAATACTAATTCAATCTGTATGCTGAGCAAATAGTCTGAAAAGTGAATTATATGAAGAAAAGCATAACATCAGAATTGAAAGATGATTCATTAACAACCTGTGATATGCAGATGATACAATCTTTCTTGCTGAAATCAAAGAGGTCTTAAAATACTTACTGATGAAGATCAACGTCACAGCCTTCAGTATGGGTTGGAACTTAATGTAAAGAAAACAAAAATCCTTACCACTGGATAAATAAATAGCATCATGATAACTGGATAAAAGATTGAAGTTGTCAAAGACTTCCTTTAGCTTGGATCCGCTCTTGGAATCACCAAATAATCGAATGTTGTCTTGTACTAGGCAAATCTGCTGCACAAGAACTTTTTAAAGTGTTCAAGAGCAAAGATAACTGTTTGAGGACTAAGGTAAGTATGACCCTAGCCAAGGTATTTTCAATTGTTTCATATGCATGTGAAAGTTAGACAATGAATAAGGAAAACTGTACAGTAATTGATTAATTTGAATTATGATATTGAAGAAGAATATTGAAAGTACCATGGACTGCCAGAAGAACAAACAGGTCTGTTTTGGACTAGCTCCTTGGAGCAAGATGGCAAAACTTCATCTTTCATATTTTGGACATATTATCAGTAGGGATCAGTCCCTGGAGAAGGACATCATGCTTAGTAAAGTGGAGAGTCAGTGAAAAAGAGGAAAAGCTCCAATGAGACGGATTGACACCATGTCTGAAACGTAATAATTGTGATGATGATGTAGGGCTAGGTAGTGTTTTGTTCTGCTGTGCATAGGGTTGCTATGAGTTGGAACCAACTTGATGGCACCTAACATCAACAACATTCATCCTTTAAATATTTTAGTGTTTGGTTTTTTTTTTTCCTTTCATCACTCTTCATTGCAGAGTGTACTTTTGAAACATGGTAACGCTGTATTACTCCTCCAGAGATGATTTGCATTTTTCCTCTTATGTATAATGGCTACTAACTAATCATTTTTTAAACTAAATTCTTGATTGAGTTTTTTAAAAATTTTTACTGTACATTACTTGGTTACTAGTCTTAGTGTGGCACTGTAGGCTAAGCACTGCACTGCTAACTGCAGGACCAGTGATTCAAAACCTCCAGTCGCTCCTCAGAAAATCTATACAGCATCTCTAAGAGTCAGATGTGATGTGATAGTTAACAACAATATACTAGGTGTTTGGATCATAAACATGGTTGAATACAAGATAGTATTTATCATCTTTCAGACATTTTTGGTTGTTCTTTTTAATTTTTCTATTCATACTGATGAGTAGGATGACTCCACTTTTAGTTTTATTGAACCTATGAATGTATGGCATGTTAATATCAGGTTTCTACTTAAACTAAGACTGTAGCCCTTTGGGTTCCAGTGCTGCTAAAGGTACATTTCCTAGCTAATCCTCAGCTTCAGTAGCCACAGGCTATGGCTTTTGCCTCCTAAGTATGGCGCAAGCTGTCAAGTTGGTAAATTATAATTGGCTTTCGCATGAAATCTACATTGTTGTGTATTTCTTTTCTAAGATATTGATACCAGTGACAATAATGTAAAAGTCATATTTTTTATTTAATTCTTATGTATCTTTTTATTGAATGCTTTAAAAAGTGTGTGCAGCATTTTATTTTTTATCTAGTAGAAGACTAGAACCATCTTCTGGCCATTTATTTCATGAAAAAGTGCAAACCTTGTGATGCTTATCCTTGCTCATTACCTGTGAATGCATTTATGCTAGAAATGAAGCATAAATCTAGCAGTACTGAACATTTTAAATCCTTTCCAATAAAACTTATGTTCAGGATTTCTCAATATAAGAACTTGTTTTTAATTTTAACTTTGCCACCAATTAACCTTTTTACCTTTTTAATAATACTTATGAAAGTTTAATATTTTTAATTTTTCAAAAAATGTTAAAAACATACCTAAGTTTGTGATCTTTAGATCTTTAGATCTTAACCCATTATTTTAAATAACAACAACAAAAAGAAGACAAGATGATGAATGTACTGTTTAAATTTATATTTCTGTCTTAGGTTTCTAATGTTGCTATAACAAAACAAAACAAATATATAAAGGTTTAACAGAGGATATTTGTACATGGCTATTTACCTTTATTGCAAACATATTCATGAATGTGGTAGAGCTTTTGCTATTAAGTGCCTTTGAGTCAGAACTGACTCATAGCTACCCTGTTTAGGATTTCTGAGGACTAGCTGGTGGATTGGAACTGCTGACCTTGTGGTTCAAAGTGACCTTGTGATCCAGTGTTTATCCTACAGTGCCACACCAGCATACTGGGTGCACAATGATAAAAACTTCCCAAACATTATAGAAATCCTTGAAAGAATAAATTGCTAGGTCTAGGAGTTCAGGACTAGATTCTCCGGGCCACTATGCTCAACAGGCATAACATAATCCACAAAGACAATGTTTTAGATCCTACTTTTGTGACTAATTACTTTAATCATAAAAACTCATGAGCAGCCATCTAAGGTGTAAATACTGGTCTCTCCCTATATGAAGGAGAGATGAACAATAATAACCAAAGACTATTGGAATCAATTAGTCCAGTGGACTGATAGAATATTTCCAAAAATCTGAAACTAGAAAAACAGATGGTGCCTGGAGACAACTACTAACTGTTCTGAAATGGATCACATGAAAAGTTCCTAGATAGAGGGGGAGAAAATGTGGAACAAAACTAAAAATTTTTTAAAAAGACCAGACTGACTGGTCACAAAGAGACTGGAGCAACCT
>NW_006408523.1:34841938-34866350 GCF_000296735.1 Chrysochloris asiatica | reverse complement strand
TTGGAGCTTCAAGATCGGTGTTTCCTCTGAAATCCTATACAGGGTCACTATGAGTGGGAACCAACTTGATGGCACTAAACAACCACAACAATAGCATACAATTCAGTGATATTGATTCTATTCTTCAAGTTGTGCAATCATTCTCACCCTCATTTTCTGAGTTATATAGACAAAAATTCTCACTCCCCCTAATGTTACCATCTCATCTTTACAACTGTTGTTGCCAGTTATATGCCGTCAAGATTGTTCTTGTTGAGTGCCATCTAGTCAGTTTTGACTCATAGTGACCTAAAGTGATTTGAACTTCTGCAATTTTGTTCCATTTTGATCATGAGTCTTGTACAGAATCATTCATCCAAATATTCTGCAATGGTATTTAGACATTATATAGTATCTGGCTTCATGGCATTTGTTCATGGAGGTAATTAGACACATATCCCATTTCCTCCTTCTGTTTCTGACCCCCTATTGATTCAGGGGACCAATTGCTGTGCCTTGGAATGGGGGTTGGAAGCTTTAAAGACCCCAGAAGTGATGTAACAGTTTAAGAGGTAGAGCAAAAGTACTCAACAGGTTATTAAGCCAATTAACTGGAATAGCCCATGAAACATAACTCTAAAAGAAACTAAATTCCATTTGTCTTTGGTAGAAGATAAACAACCTTTTGTCATTGCTGTAAAAGTGTCTATCAAACAATCTTTGCCAATTCAGCTAAAGTAGGTACATCGTGATAAGAATAAAAGGAGACCCATCATTAACAGTAAAGTTAAAAATAAAAACAGAAAACAGCAAATCCTGGTAAAGAGACTCATACATTGCTGATAGGATTGTAAAATGGTTTAACCACTGTGGAAAATGGTACAACACTTCCTTGAAAAGTTGAAAATAGAAATGCCATATGACCCAACAATTCTGCTAATTGGGATATATCCTAGAGGAATAAGAACCATGGCACAAATTGATAAATGCACAGCCATGTTCATCACAGCACTGCTCAAAATAGCAAAACTACGGAAACAAACTAAATGCTCATCAATGAAAGAATGAGTAAACAAACTATGGCACATATACATAATGGAATACTATGCAACATTAAAAAATAATGATGAATCTCTGAAACATTTCATAACATGGATGAACCTGAAGGACATCACACTGAGTGAAATTCGTCAATCACAAAAGGACAACTATTGTATGATACCACTGTTATATGCTCTGGTAGCGTTGTGGTTACGAATTAGGCTGCTAACCTCAAGGTCAGCAGTTCGAAACTACCAGCTGTTCCATGGGAGAATGATAAGGCTTTCTGTTCCCATAAAGAGTTTCAGCCTCGGAAACCCTGTGCAGAGTCACTATGAGTCAGAACTGGCTCCATGGTACTTAGCAACAACAACAACAACAGTTTTAAAAAGTCAAGACCAGGTTTTCAAATTAACATTCCCTTTTATGATTCAATTATGAGTAATTGTTACAGGGCTAATAGCAATTGTCACAACTGTAAATGTAGAAGAGGTTCAACTAAAAGGGAGGAACAGAGTTGTCATTTCAGGAACAGAGTTGGTGGCAGAGACAATGGCATAGAAAGAGCAGCAGAGGACTATAGGCCCATGGACTGAGAAAGGCAATGTGCCTGTCAGCAGGAGGCTGGTTTGCAAAATGTGCCCTTTGGACATTTAAACAAATATGTATTTTCAATGTGGTATGTGTACATCACACAAAAAACAAGGAAATAGAGGTAAACACTGGTAGCTGATGGTGCGTTGAGGGGATTGTAATCATTGCAATGATTTGTTAAATGTAAAACTGGTGATCTGCCCTGTAAACCTTCACTAACTCAATTCACAATAAAAGCTTTGAAAAAAAAAAAAAAAAAAGAAGAAGAGGAGATATATTCTTTAGATATTAGTAGAAAAAAAACTATTTGTTTACAGTGAACTAACGTGCTAAAGTGTAACACCAACAGTATTTCGTTCTGCTGTGCATAGGGTCACTATAAGCTACAACTGACTTGATAACACCTCACAACAACAAATGTGTTGAAAAATGTAAAATTAAAAGTAAGGAAAAATGTATATAATGTATTTTATCTGTGAATGGAATGAAATGAAAGGGGAAAAAAAAACACTGGAATTTATGTATCCACAAAGAGGAAAAAAATGATGTATTTGTTGATTTTAAAAATACAGAAATCTTTCTCATGAGAAGAAGCATTTACTACAATATAAAACATTTTACTCAACCTTGAATTTCCCAGCACTTAGCATTAAACATTCTACAAGTTTGCTTATAAAATAAGGCAAATATGATAGAAGAAAGACTAGTGAAATTAAATTTCCAGCTATTCAGCATTCCATTAGAGACTCGTAAAATTGAATCTCCTTTTTGCTTCGGTGTGAGTTTTAAAATGGAAAGTGTGTTTTCCCTGCTTTCGACTATTTCAAAGTTCTTATCAATTTGCTTATTGAATAAAAATGCAGTTGTGAATGATTTGATGCAAACCCTTTATCAAGTTATTTGAAGGCATTTGAGTTATCTACCTCATCCTTTAGTCAGTTCTGGCTCATAACGATCCCATGTGTTACAGATTAAAATTGCTCTAAAGGATAGTTTCTCCTCATATTTGAACCTTGACTTTAATTGTAATTTTCTATTTAAATCTTAATTTTACTAAATTACATCTCTAGGCCTTTTTTTTTATCCAGGGAGTCACTGAATAGTTTTGAAATACCTATCTTTAAGTTAATACTTGAGCACAAACTGCTTGTGGCACCCAATAGCTTGACATTTAGGTTAAAATAGAGTTAATTTATACAATTTATTTGAAAATTTAATTGACTATCATTTATTTAATTGGTACTCTTATGACCACACTATTTAAAATTGCAGCAATCTCCATTATGAGTTAAAACGTTTCTCCCAATATACATGTTGAAGTCCTAAACCTTGATACCTGTGAAGGTGGCCTTATTTGGAAGTGCTGTCTTTGTTGATATCATTAACTAAGTTGACATGAGATCAGACTGCAGTAAGATGTGCCCTAAAGCAACGTAACTTGTATCTTTATATAAAGAGGAGAAGAGAAACAGGTCTAGGCAGACCTAGAAAGAAGACAGCCATATGATGATGGATGATAGAAGCAGAGATTAGAATTTTGCTACTACAAGTCAAGACATTTCTTAGGCCAGCAGAAATTGAAAGATGCAAGAGAGTTGTTGTTCTCAAGTGCCATCAAGTTGTTTCCAACCCATAGCAACCCCGCATAGGGTTTCTGAAGAGCGGCTGATGGATTTGAACCACTAATCTTGTGGTTTGAACTGACCTTGTGATTGAGTGCATTTTCCTGCAGTGCTGCACCAGATGATAAGCACTGATATTACCCAAAATTCTGATTTCTAGCCTACAGAACTACCAGTGAGGTGCTATTATGTAGAAGGAAGTTGTGTGCTCAAGAAGCGCACAACAGAGAACTCGTATTCCTATTTTAACACACAAACTCATCCAGGAAGTCATACTGAGAGTTATCAAGTGGCATCCTATAGCACAGTAATGTTGCTAAATGCCATCAAGTAGGTTCTAACTCATAGTGACAGTGACCCTGTATAAGGTATCTGCAGAGTGGCTAGTGGGTTTGAAACACCGACATTGTGATGAACACTCCAGTGTTTATCCTACAGAGTCACACCAGGACTCCACAATACTGTTGCTGTTGTTAAGTGATGCTGAGTCAGTTTTGACTCATAGCGACCCTGTATAGGGTTTCCAAGAAATGAATGGTAGGTTTGAACCATCAACCTTGTGGTGACCTGTCCAGTGCTGGTCATACAACACCACACTAGGAATCCATTCATAGTAATGTTATTGTTGTTGTTAAGTGCCATCAAGTCAGTTTGGACTCATAGTGACCCTGTGTAGGGTTTCCAAAGAACGGCTGGTGAGGTTGAATTGCCGACTTTGCAGTTCGGTGCATTAACCAGCAGTGCATTGTTTTAAGCTTCCTGAGATTGGATTTTGGAAACGTGAAGGAGAAAGACTGAATCATGAACAAATAACTTAAGTTATCTAGTGCTGCTATAACAGAAATGCTTTAACAAACAGAAATTTATTTTCTCAGTTTAGCAGGCCTGAAGTCAAAAGTCAGGACACCAGCCCTCGTGGCAAGCTTTCTCTCTCTTTGTCTGAGAGAAGGTCCTTCTTTTCAGTTTCTGTTTCTTGGTTCCCTTTTGATCTTCAAATGACATGTATCTTCTCCCATTTGTGCATCCTTTTGTCAAGTTCTTGGCATTCCTTGGAAATCTTCACCTGGGATCTATCTTTCCCTAATGACTTGCTATAAAGTCCTGGTGTAGTCCCACAGGATAAGCACAGGACCTCAAGGTTGGTTTGAACATCAGGGTCGAGGGTTCAAACTCCCCAGCCGCTCCTCAGAAATGCTATACAGGGTCGCTATGAGTCGAAACCAACTTGATGGCACTTAACAAAAACAACAATATGCCTTTTTATAATCTCAAAACTGACTGACTTAAGACACACTGTACACTGATACAGCATTATTAACATACCAAAGAAAGCCCTATTCCCAAAAGATATAAACAGAATTTATGATACATATTATCTGGGGACAAAATTCAGTTCATAACAGTTTGAAGTTCCCTCGAAAAGCCTCAATTCTCTGTTCAGCTACTTACAAGACACAATAAATAAAGTTTTAAGGGCCTAGGCCACTTCCCCAAAATCTTTAGGGAATCTGGCTTCTTGCATTTTTGTTGTATTTCAATGTAAACCAATAGGCTAGTAAAGGTGTTTCTTTATGCCTAAGGTTATATCCACTTGTTACTATCACTTGCTTACTTCTTACTTGTTTAATTTTATGTAACAGATGGGAAATGCAGCCTAATTGACTTCTCTCACTACACCGAAATAACTGGTTAGAAAACTGTAAGGAGTTATAGCTTCCAAAATCTCTGCTACGTGCCTCCTTCTTTTCTCCAATTGCTGAAATACATCATCATGGCCCGGGAAGAAAATTGATTTCCTTATCATTTTGTCTGAGACACAATATTGTTCTCTTAAGTCTAGAAGTTCCCTAAATTCGATTGTTCACTCTCACCTGATGTACACTTAACCAAAGAGAGACACTGCAACCAATTTTTCAAATGAGAGGTACTGTGTAAACACAGCAGAACTTGTCTATTAGATCCATATTGCCAACAAAAATGTGTTTACTTCAGCATTGCATTCTCACCAGAACATACATTCTCTCTTTTCTTTTTTCAATATAAATAGGCTGAGAAGTTTCCTAATCTTCAGGTTCTGGTCTTTTTCTACATAATAGTTCCTTATTTAATTTATCTGTTTTAATTCACATTTTACAAAGAACAGCAAGGAGACAACACACTGCAACTTCCTTAGAAATGTTATCCGCTAAATATCTAAGTTCATCACTTACAACTTCTCCTTTTAACAAAATTGTTATTAGGTGCTGTTGAGTCAGTATGGACTCATAGTGACCGTAAGTACAACATAATGAAACACTGACCAGTCCTGCACTAGTCTCACAATGATTGTTTCTACACTTGAGCCCATTGCTGCTGCCACTGTACCATTCAATCTGTTGAGGGCCTTCCTCATTTTCACTGACTCTCTACCAACCAAGAAGTCCTTCTTTAGGGACTGGTCCCTTCGAATAGTACATCTGAAGTATTAGATACTGAGTTCTAAGGAGCATTCAGGCTGTACTTCTTCCAACACAGATTTGTTTGTTCTTCTGGCAGTCCATGGTACTTTTAATCCCTTCAAACACTATAACTCAAATGAATCAATCTTCTGCGGCCTTCCTTATTCATTGTTCAATATTTTCATGCATTAGTATAGCATTTCTGAGGGGCAGCTGGTGAGCTTGAACTGCTGACCTTGCAGTTCAAACAGCTTTGCAGTCTGGCGCATTAACCCTCAGCTCCACACCAGGACTCCTGCCATGCGTAATTGAAATACCATTGCTTCCATCAGGCGCACCTTAGTCATCAAAATGACATCTTTGCTCTTCAACACTTTACAGGGGTCTTATGCAGCAGATTTTCCCAAAGAATTATGTTGTTAGATTTCTTGATTGCTGCTTCCATGAGTGCTGAAAGGTTGATCCCAGCAAAATGAAGTCTTTAACAACTTCAATCATTTCTCCATCTTTGTGAATGTTATTTACCGTTCCAGTGGTGAGGATTTTTGTTTTCTTTATATTGAAGTGCAACCCATACCAAATGTTGTGGTCTTTAATCTTCATCAGTAAATATTTTTAGCCCTCTTCACTTTCAGCAAGCAATGTTGTATCATCTCCAAATTGAAGGTTGTTAATGAGTCTACCTCCAATCCTAATACCACATTTTTCTTCATATAATCCAGCTTCTCAGATTATTTACTCAACATACAGATTGAATAAGTATGAAAGAATACAACCCTAACACACACTTTTCTGAATTGAAACCATTCCGTGTCTGGTTTTTCTGTTCAAATGACTGCCTCTTGATCTATATTCTAGTTGCTCATAAACACAATTAAGTGTTCTAGAAGACACATTCTCTGCACTGCTGTGTATATCTTGTCATGATCCACACAACTGAAAGCCTTTGTCTAGTCAATAAGTACAGGTAAACATCTTTCTGGTATTCTCTGCTTTCAGCCGTGGTCTGTGTGACACCAGCAATGATATCCCTCATTTCACATCTTCGTCAGGTTCCAGCTTAAAACTCTGGCTGTTTCCTGTCAATGTACTATTGCATCCATTTTTCAATTATTTTTAGCAAAATTTTACTTGCATGTGATATCAATGATATTGTCTTATGATTTCCATAAATTCTCTGCTGCTTTATAATACATGCCCAGGTTCAGTAGCATCTTCCTCATTTCTATGAGTGCTAGAACAACTTTAGTATTCATATTTCTAAAAATATTTATGATAATATATGGAAAACCATAGACAGCAGAAGATTTCTCTTGTTACTGCCAATACTTTTCAGTCTTCAACATTAATGATTTAAAATTAATGAGCATTAATTCAACTAACTGCCTCAACTAAAGCCTAGGAAATAGAGATTTTTTTCCTTTCAAGTATCTCAAAATTCTTCCATGCTCTACACCCACTGACACAATTAAAATCCATTTGCATATCTTTAGTTATTTGCTATGGTTGTTGTTAAGCTGTTGTTATGAAGTTCTTCAGAGTTGGTTCTGACTCATAGCAACACGTGTACATTAGAACAAAACGCTGTCAGGATCTGCGGAACCCTCACAATTGCTGCTGGGCTTGAACCCATTGTTTCTGCCCCTGTACCAATCCACCTTTTCGGGGTCTCTCTCTCTTTCTCTGTCCCTCCACTCTGCTATACATTGTATCCTTCTTCAGGGACATGTCCATTCTGTGAATATATCCAAAATATGAGAGACGAAGTCTGGCCATCTTTGCTTCTAAGGAGTATTCAGGTTATACTTCGTCCAACACAGATTTGTTTGTTCTTCTGGTAGTCCATCGTACTTTTAATATTCTTCTCCAACATCATAATTCAAATGCATTAATTCTTAATCTGTCTTCCTTATTCATTGTCCAAGTTTCACATATGTATGAGGCTATTGAAAATATCATGACTTGGGTCAGAAACACATTAATCCTCAAACAGGCATCTTTGCTCTTCTACACTTTAAAGTGGTCTTTCTTGTGCAGCAGATTTGCCTAATGCAATAAATACATCATTTGATTTCTAGACTTCTGTTTCCACAAGCACTAATGATGGATTCAAACACACAAAATCCAAACAAAAATTGTCTTTGACAATTTCAGTGTTTTCTCCATTATCATAATGTTATGTATGGATCCAGGGATGAGGATTTTTCTTTTTTTTTTTCTTCTTTATATTGAGGTCCAACACATATGGAAGTCTGTAGTCTTTGACCTTCATTTTTAAGTATTTTAAGTTATCTTCACTTTCAGCAAGCAAGGTTGCATCCTCTGCATATCTCAGGTTATTAATGAACCTTCCTCCAATCCTGATGCTTGCTCATCTTCATATAATTCAGCTTCTTGGATCATGTGCTCACTATGCAGATTGAATAAGTATGGTAAAAGAACATATCCTTGTGCACACATTTCCTGATTTTAACTACTCAGTGTCCCCTAGTTCTGGTCAAAAGACTGCCTCTTGGGGTATGTTCACGTTCCTCATGAGCACAATGAAGTATTCTAGAATACTCATTCTCTGTAGTGTTATCCATAGCATGTCATGATACACACACTATAACACATAGTTAAAAAGTACAAGTAAACCTCTCTCTGGAGTCCTGGTATGGGACTGTGGGTTAATGTCCTGTACTACAAAGTCAGGTTGAACCACAAGGTAAGCGGTTTAATCTCAACAGGGTTACTGTGAGTTGGAACCAACTCAATGGCACTCAGCAACAGCAACAACAATGACAACAAACACCTTTCTAGGAGTCCTTGTGTGATACTGGATGATAAGTACTCGACAGCAAGGTTGGCTGAAACCTCAAGGTTGTTGGTTTGAACTCACCAGCATTTCCTCAGAAACTCTACACAGAGTTGTTATGAGATGGAACTGACTGTGGAGCATGCCACCACCAACAACAACAACACTAAGTTACAAAATTAAAAATCATGAGTTTTTATCATAACATTGTGGGAGTTATGATCAATGCCATTGTCATCTAGTACTTCAACTCCATTAAATACCCGTATTTATCTGATAATTTCGTTTTGTTCAAGTTTTAAGGTAGTTTTAGATATAGCCAACATATTTTGAGAAATGTGCTTTTGAGATTGTGTGTGTGTGTATGTGTTGTATGTTAATCAAAAAATATTCTAATCCCACCACTTCTGTTGAAACGCATGCTTAGTTCCTATGGCTCTCTTGGGCATCTATAAATCTTGAACTAACATTTTCAAAGAATTAAGTCCTCTTCACAACATTGCGAAGTATGAGTATTCCAGAACACTTAATTGTACTCATGAGGAATCTGTACCTGGACCAAGAAGCAGTTGTTTGAACAGAACATGGGAACACTGAATGTTTTAAAATTAAGAAAGGTGTGCGACAAGGTTGTATTCTTTCACCATACTTATTTAACCTGTATGCTGAGCAAATAATACGAGAAGCTGGGTTCTATGAAGAAAAACGTGGCATCAGAATTGAAGGAAGACTCATTAACAACCTGCGATATGCACATGATACAACCTTGCTTGCTGAAAGTGAAGAGGACTTAAAACATTTACTGATGAAGATCAAAGAGCACAGCCTTCGGTATGGATTACATCTCAATGTCAAGAAAACCAAAATCCTCACCACTGGACCAATAAACAACATTCTTATCAATGGAGAAAAGATTGAAGTTGTCAAGGACTTCATTCTTTTTGGATCAACTATCAACACTCACAGAAGTAGTAGTCAAGAGATCAGACAACGTATTGCACTGGGCAAATCTGCTGCACAGGAACTTTTTAAAGATTGAAGAGTAGAGATGTCAGCTTGAGGACTAAGGTGCGCCTGACCCAGGCCGTTGTGTTTTCAATAGCCTCATATGGATGTGAAAGCTGGACAGTGAATAAGGAGGATCGTAGAAGAATTGATGCCTTTGAGTTGTGGTGTTGGAGGAGAATACTGAAAGTGCCATGGACTGCCAAAAGAACCAATAGATCTGTTTTGGAAGAAGTTCAGCCAGAGTGCTCCTTGGAGGCCAAGATGGCTAAACTTCATCTCTCATACTTTGGACATATTGTCAGGAGGGAACAGTCGCTGGAGAAGGATAATATGTTTGGTAAGGTGGAGGGTGAGAGAAAAAGAGGAAGACCCCCAACAAGATGGATCATCCAGGTTGCAGCATTGATGGCGTCAAGTGTGGCAGCGGTAGTGAGGTTGGCCCAGGATCGGACATTGTTTCGTTCTGCTGTGCATGGGGTCACTATGAGTTGGTTCCGACTCGATGGCATCTAACAACAACAACAAAATGTTTCTTGGAAGCCTTGATGGCCAGATTTCGTCTTTAATACTTTAGTCATAATATCATGAGGGACAAGTCTCTGGAGAAGAACATCCTGCTTGCAGAGTCAAGAGTCAACAAAAAATAGGAAGACACCCAATGAGATGGATTGGCACAGTGGCAGCAGCAATGGGCTCAAGTGTAGCAATATTGTGAGATTGGTGCTGGACCAAGCAGAGTTTCGTTCTGTTGTTCATAGGCTCCCTAAGAATTGGTACTGACTTAACAACACCTAACAACAACAACAACAATGCAAAACATTTAAAAGCAAAATAAAAGGAGATTAAAAAGAAAGAAAAAAATTAAAGAAGTAATAAAAGAAAGGAAGGAAAGAGGAAGAAAGAAAATAAGAAGGAAGGAGCAAGCCAAGGAAGAAATGAAGAAAGGAAAGTACAAAGGAAGAAATAGGAAATAAATGTTTCCATTGGATTTATGTAAGGCCTGTATCAATCTGTAATATACCTTGGTTTTAAAAGGGAAAAAAAAAAAAAAAATGACCACATTAATATGTAGATTTTACTTGACTTTCTTGTTTATAAATGAAGAAAATTTTGTAATGTGGCAACAAATGGAATTAATTTTGATTGGACTGATTGGGAAAAATGGGAAAAGGTTACCAGGCACAGAGCAGTGTATAGTTCATAGCAAAGCATGGACATAAAAGTGAATGGGGTTAGCCTATCACACACATCATTAGCTACTGGCACAAAACCAGAAATTTCCTCATGTTGAAACTGAAATTTTAAGAAAGGTTCGATTTGACAGAGTTTTGTAAGAAGCTATGCAGTCTTTGTATTTTTATTTTTAGATTTAATTGGTTATGTGTTATAATCTTTCTCAGTTTTTCAAAATATATATTTGTATTTTATGTCAAAATGATCAGACAAGTTGAGGAAATGAAGGACAGAAAGAAGGGAAAGAAGGAGTAAGGTAAGGTAAGGCAAGGTATTGATTATAAATTGCAGTAAGGTAAAGATCAATGAAGATGAAAATGTTGAAACAAATTCATTAAGGTTCTTTTTAGAAATACTGCATTTTTCAATAATTGCACAGATTAAAATACATATTTGGTAAAAAAAAAAAAACTAACCTTTATGATAAATTTCTTTGTAGTATGAAAAATATTACCCTTAATAAATCATATTTATTGAAACCTATTCAGACCTGGTCAAACTGTGGAGGTCTCCCTGCAGACAAAGAGAGTGATTTTTAATTTGTTTGTTTGTTCATTTCAGCTAGGGATGTTACAGTTATAAAAATATCACAGGATTCTCAACATCCTGAAACATATTCATTATGTGTCTGACACTGCCATTTCCAACGGGGGTACTGATAACTTCAATAATGTTTAATAATGAGTTTCCTTGTAGGTAAAATGAGTATATAGATACCTGGTGTAGCACTGTAGGACAACCACATGGTCAGTTTGGACCACAGAGTTTGAAGTTCAAACTCACCAGTTGCTCCTCAGAAATCATATACAAGGTAGCTATCTATGGGTTGGAACAAACTCAACAGTGCTTAACAATAGCAACAGGGTAAATATGCATTTTTTTTTTTAACAAATTAATGTTTTCTATTCTGTTATATGGACTCCTGGTGTGGTGCTGTAGGATCAGCACTGAACTGTGAACCACAAGGTCAGCAGTTCAAACCCACCAGCTGAGTCAGAACTGACTAGATATTTAACAACAACAACAACGGTTCTCTTATATATCTCTGCTACACTCTTTTTAAATTTTTTTTACTCAAAACATTTTTTCTTTCTATTTAAATTCAAATGAGAAACCTAGTATTGCTCTTAACAACGTCCATTTCTTTATAATATCAGCTGGGGTTGAAGCCCCTCCTTTCTACTATTGCAAAGAATCTAGTGTACAATTACTTCATATCTTGGTCTTCAGTCCTATGATTTAGGCTACTAAGTTCCAAAAGATAATATGCCTTCCAAATTAATAACTTTATGTGAAGTATCAATTATCACATCCCAATTCTGTACATAAAATTCAGGGTATTTTTCCAAAGCCTTATTTTACAACACTTCTTTCACTTCAAGAATCATCACTAATTGCACTGACTCTAATATTTATCTTTAAAGTGGACATTACAATGACATCAGCAGTGTATATAAGCATTATATCATACTCAAAATATAAGAGTAAGTAAAAAGTGATCCACACTGTTGCTGTAGAATTTATTTTAATCAGCTATTAGAAAAGACAAATACATCATTTTTTGATATAATCTCTTTGCTTTTAAATACACTTTGTCCACTGCTTTGTAAAATCTTTCTACATTAAATTACAACATTATAAGTTACATCATTCATAATTGAGCGGAGCATTTTTTCTCTTCTTTTTTACAATTAATTACTATTTCATTGTCAAAAAGTTATTGATGGAGACTCACAAAGACTTGCTATCACATTATTGTAGCCAAAATACCAGACATTTGACAACATCTATGACTATGAAAACAATGGTAACAACAAAAATATGTATGCAGATGAAACCACATGATTTTAATTATAATTTATATTGGGCAATAATGACCAGAACACATTCAAAGAATAAATTAGCATAGAGTTTTTACTTCTTAGGTATACTGTTACATGCAAACTGGATTTGTTGTTATAATTACAGGCATATTTTTATAAAAAATAATACATGTCCCAGAAATTACATGGATAGTTGTCCCTCTAACAATGTCAACCAGAGCAGTTTGCCCCTCTCCCGGCAAATGATGCTGCTTGTTAGAGTTCCTTTTGTGATATTTTGTCCACAGTATATTAAATTTTATTTTCATTTTAGACATTCTTATTAATGTTGTGAGAAATTCTCAAGATGGTCCATCTTCAGGAATAAAGGGTGCATGAAATTGCTAGAACAGATATAGGTTGTTGATTCACACCCAGGTGTATAGGAGCAGGATGAATTGGGGAGGGGGAAGAAATCTGCTCTAGGACTGGGAACTTAAAATGAAAATACAGTCATTAAGGTCATGGGTGCATCGGTCTAGATTATGAATCCAATACTAACTGGGGGAGGGACTCTCAAAATAGGGAAATAAAACTCTTTGCAAGCCAGCCATGTGGTGCGTCTTACTGTGTCTACTGGCTTGGGCACTTAATTTTGCAAAATTGAATATAGAAAACCTCACACTCGCTAAAATGAATACTGATTGGATTTCTTGAGCATTTTTCAGTTAATTTGTGATGACTCATTGGTGACCTCCTAACCAAGAGGAGCCAAGGCGGTATTCGGGGTATCAACAATGTTTCTCAGAATGTGATAATGTCACATTAAGATTTTAGTTTGTATTTTATTGATTCATTGTGAAATTGTGTACCTTCTTTTCAGCTGTTTATTTATATTTATTTTTGTGCTGAGTTTGTTCACATTTCTTGCTTGTATTGAACAGGAAAAAGTAAAAACATTCACTGCTCTCTCCACCCAGGAAACAAGCTAAAAAATTCATCAGGTTACTGAGTGGAACCAATCCACTGTACCCAGGTGTCAAACTATTTTGTTAATCAGGTTACAGAGTAGGACCAATCCTCTCTGTCCAGGAGTCAAACTAGCACGTTAATCAGGTTACTGAGTGGATGCAATCCTTTGGTTCCCTTCTGTCTTCAAAAATGTCCGCAACCTGACCCTTCCCGAATTCTGACCCCATGTAAGTCTTCACTGCCCTGTATTCAGGGCTCACAATCTGGAGAAATTAACTCCTCTGAGCCAACTGGTTTAACAAAATCTGAAACTCTGCTTCACTTCTCTGAGTGGCCTTGGTTTCTTCAGCAACAGATCAAGAGCTGCAGTGACACTCTCGAATCTAAAACTGCTGTAACAGTATGTCTTCCTCTATTTTAATCTTTTCTTTACAATTTATATGTGTTGTTTATAAACTTCTTGCTACTTATCTTTGCAAATATAAATCCCATTCTTTTAATTATCTTTTATGGCTTGACTGTTCCTTTTTTTAATGGATCTTAATTTTAATGTGATAACCCTTTTTGTTTTTACAGTTTATTCTTATTATGTCATGGCTAACAAGTATTTTAATATACAAGGTCATGAATTTATTTTCATATTATCATCCAGAAATTTTATTGCTTTACCCTTCATATTCAGCTCTATAGTTCTCCTGGAATTGATGTTTGTGTACCATGTGATATGCAGATCACATCTTTTTTTTCCCCAGGTATGAATAGCAAACTGACTTTGAAAAAGAACAACCTTGCCCCAACAGCTCTACTTTGATACCTTTATAATAAATGCATGGTTTTATGGGTGGCTTTCTCTTTTTGGATTTCCAATTTACATTATTTATTTAAACTTGTACAAATACCATTATCTCATGTTTAAAAGCAGTTTTATAGGAAGACTTCATATTTTAAATAGCAGGGTCACCCATTTATTGCCTTAGTAAAATATTGATTTTAGCTATACTTAGAACTCTGCATACTCAAATAAGTGTAAAACTCAGTATGTTAAATTATAAGGGAAAAGTAACTGCTGAAATTTACAAAATGGTGTGTTTCATTATTTTTCTGATGTACAGAAGTCCAGGGCAAAGATTCCTAGTTTTGGAAGAATTAACATGATCAAAATTAGCTTTCTAACCCATTATAAACATATATCTCTCAATATTTCTGGGGTCTTTTACACTTTCAAATAGTAATTTTTTTTTTTTTTTATTCCTCACTGTATTTACTAGAGAATTTTTTCCACATATGGATTGAAAATATCTTTTCGTTAGTATTATTTATTTATAAGTATTTGATAATACTGTATATAATTGGAGTCCTAGTGTGGCACTATAGGATCTGCTCTGAACTACTAATTGCATGGTTGGTGGTTCCAGTTTCTCCTTGGAAACCCTATACTCTATGAGGAAGCACTGACTAGATAGCATGTTAACAACAACATAAAGGATTATAATATTTTTTAATACTGAAATTAAATTGACTTGTTAATTCTTATGTATCTTCTCTGCATTTTAGTATTTCCTGTGAACATGCACTTATCTGAGGATACCATTGTTTTCATTTCTAATCTTTATAGCTATTTTATTAGTTGCTCACTATATCACTGACAAGCATATTTCAGAATTTAGAATAGAATGAGGACATAAGAAATTCTTTAACTATTCTGTTTTAATGTTAAATGCTGTTGAGCTGGTTATGACTCATAGCAACCCTACATAGGGTTTCCGAGAAGTGGCTAGTGAGCTTGAACTGTCAACCTTGTGGTTCAAATCAACCTTACAGCCCAGTGCATTAACCCACAGTGCCTTATTCATGTTGCTACTATATGTTATAAAATATAAAATATGTTTAATCAGGCTATCAAATCATTGCATATTTAGGTATGAGGTTTCATTTAAAATAATAAAATGTATTTGCTGTAATGATCACACGGTTTTCCTATTTTCTCGTTTCACTTCTGTCAATGTGGCAACTTATTTTGATTGAGTTTGTATGATATTAAATCAACTTGCGTTACCATACGGTAAATAAATATTACTTTATATAAATTCTCTTGGTCATTTTTTATTTTTAGTGACAATATACTCGAATAAACATACACCCATTAATCAATTTCTATAGGCTCAGTTCAATGACATTGGTTACATATATAACATTGTTTCTCTATTCTCATTGGCTCTACCCATATTATTTCAGCAGCATTAATTTAAATGTTCTGTCCTTTAAGTTTCCATCTGTGTTGTAGAGATACTGTTGTAAATTTAATCTTATGTAATTAATTATTTGGAGTCTTGGTGTGCTACTGGAGGATCAGCCCCAGACTATTAACATAAGGTCAATAGTTCGACTCCACCAGCAGTTCCTTGGAAATTCTATACAGGGTTGATGTGACTCCACTGCATGTAACAACACAGCAACAATTAATTCTTTAAAAGTGTGTAATTTTCAAGACAAGCATTCATTATTAACTGAATTTAGTTGAGATAAACTGTTTCATTTAAAGATGACTTTGTTAGATATTTAGTTCAATGTTTAATAATTATATCCAGGCAATAGATCCAGCAGTTTCTCTAGTTTCAATTAAGCCAATAAATATAATTTGCAGGAGAATTTGATGTTCTAGCCCATATTTTCCCTTCTTCTTATCAGAGTCTATCTATTGGATCCATGATCAACACGTTCAGTGATGGTGGCCAGGCACCATCATTTCTTCTGGAATTAATTTTCTTCTCCTGTAGTCTAATTTCTTTTGTATTTTCTAGGCCTACTTTCTCATCTGTTCCAGGTAAATAGTGATCAATTCTTTTATCTTCTTTGGCTTACCACAAGCTTGTAAGGCCCTGGCACTATTTTCCAAGGATCTGCATGAGTTGCAACAGACTCAACAGCACTTTAAAATAACAAGCAGCTGTTGCTACTTGCAATATATATATTTTTGGCTATTTCAATCTTTTTTTGGCTACAGTGATGCTTTTGTTGCAAAATTATATATAACACTGTATTTGACACTTTATGCTTTTATTTTTCAGTTGTACAGCTTATTGATAATAGTTACATTAGTGAAGTATAGCCATTACCCTTAGCTGGTGTCAATATTCCCATCACCATAGACAAAAATAAATAAATAAATAAATAAATAAATAAATAAATAAATAAATAAATTAACTATTTCCCAGAGATAATGCTCTATTATCCTCTTTCTTCCACCTCTGATAAACACTGTAACCAGTATATTAAGTGCTGCAATATTGTTTATAATACCTATTTCTAATGATACGATGTATCAAAAAAAGAAAGAAAAATGGACAGTCGTAATTACAGTTTGTTTTAACTTGAATATGTCTTAATTTGGGCATTAGAATCCTGGTATGGCACTATAGGATACGCATATAATTTACTGGAGCTCTCATTCTCCAATGTTCACTCACAGATGTTTAATATTATGATTTACAGCTCAAAACACAGCCATACAGATATTCTTTTTAAAAAACTTAAATCAGTAACATCAAAGAACCCCAAACCTACAGATTGGTTGTTATATGTTGTTGGTGTTAGGTACAATCCAGTTAGTTCTGACTCAAAGCAAGACTAAAACACAGGACAAGATCCTCACAATTATTATGCTTGAAGCCACACAGCTTTGACTGAGGGTTGCACTTCAATATAAAAAAAAAACAAAAAAACAAAAACAGCAATGCTTATCACTGGACCAATAAACAACATCCGTATAAATGGAGAAATGATTGAAATTGTCTAAGACTTCTTTTTCCTCGGATCAATCATCAACACTCATGGAAGCAGCAGTCAAGAAGTCAAACCACATATTTCAGTAAGCAAATCTGCTGCACAAGAGCTCTTTAAAGTGTTCAAGAGCAAAGACGTTATTTTCATGATTAAGGTGTGCCCGACCCAAGCCATGGTATTTTCAATAATCTCATATGCATGTGAAAGTTGGACAGTGAACAAGGAAGACTATAGAAGAATTGATGTATTTGAGTTATGGTATAGGAAGAAGTACAGCCAGAATGCTCCTTGGATGCAAGATGGCTAGACTTTGTCTCTAATACTTTGAATTTATTATAAGGAGGGACCAGTCACTGATAAAGTGGTGAGTAAGAGAAAAAGTGGAAGACCCCCAATGAGATGCATTGGTACAGTGGCCGAAGCAATTGTCTCAAACCTACCAATCGTTGTGAGTTTGGTGGAGGACTGGGCAGTGTTTCATACTGTTATGCATAAGGTTGCTTGCTCTGAGTAGGTATTGACTTGATGGCACCAACCAGCAACAGCATTTTAACTTGATACTACTACTAATAAAACAAACAAAAACCTAGTAATGGACTTACAACATTGCTGTGATTAAGTTAATTGTTTTTAAAAACTTTTTGTTGCTAATTGATTGAAGATTTACAGACAAGATCATAAGTTTTATATTCAACGAATCATACACTTTGTTTCAAGTCAATGATTACAATACCCTCCATGTCAACAGTTATTTGGCTTCCTCTCTGTGGTTTCTATTTCCAGTCCATCCACCTGCCCGTTTTTTTCTCACGATTGAACTTACACACATGTTGCTCCTTTGATTTTTGAATCATTGACTGTTTCATCTTTTATAGTGAGAATACCTTACTAGTGTTGTTGTTTCACCTATATACCTATGTACTGATTGGCTAAATCTTGGTCCACAAGCATGAGTTCATTTCCAGACCTGCAGGGTAGTCAAAGACCATACTTACAGGATCCTCCATTGTCTTTTTGACCTGAAAACACACTCTCTGTCTCTCTTTTTTTTTTAAACTGTTTTGAGTTTTCTTACACACACAGTGCTTCTCTACCTGGGACCTTCTAATGTGATCCCTTTTAGAGCATTTGGTAGTGGTATCTAGGTACCATCAAGTTCTTCTTGTCTCAGAGTCATGGAGTCTGATAGTCACATATTCCATTAGTCGATTGGATTAATTGATTCCAAGAACCTTTAATTCTCAACGCTCTTCTTTCTTCTGCACATGGAGAGACCAATAGCTACACCCTAGATGGTCACTCATGAGCTTTTTTTGGCGGAGTGTCAAATTGCTTTATCTGAAGGAATGGTACAAATTAAAGAACTGAAGTAGGAAGTTTTGGTTCATTTTGTAGAAAAGGTAAAGGTAAACCAAACATGCACATGGCTGCCTTGGTGGCCCAGGAAGTCATGCCTATGGCCATGGGAAGATCAGGCTAAAGCTCAGCTCCCTCCATCACTGTCTCCCAGGGTGTGCTTGTCAAACAGATACTCTTCCAGGCCAGAATTGTGCACAAGTTAGTTACATAGTCACCCAATTCTTTGATGGATTTCACCTGCCCATTCAGGTAATATGGTTCAATGAAGTCACACAAGTGGGGGTCGTTCTTGTCAGTGGCCAGTAGTGCTGATTTACACTTTTTTTCCAAGTGCAGCACACACTGCACTGCATTCTGCCTGCTCTCCCAGTCATCCTGGTCTGGTTTCTTGATATCCTGCAGGAAGATTTGACTACCTCATTGGTTCTGCAGTTTCATCAGTTTTTCAGCATGTTGCTGCTCCTCATGAGATTGGTGCAGGAAATATTTCACAAAATTCTTCAAAGCCACATCTTTGTGGTTGAAGTAGTAAGACATGGACAAGTAGACGTAGGAGGTATAGAGCTCCAGGTGGATCTGGTGGTTGATGGCAGCCTCTGAGTCCTGGTTGTAGTTCTGGCGCACCTGCGAGGGGTACGTGGTCATCATGGTGGCAGTGGAGAAGAAGGACAGCAGCATGGTGCTGGAGCTGCAGGGAGGACTTTAGGGCATCCTAGGACGTGGCTGGCTGGAGGTGGTGGAGGGTGATGACGAGTGGCCAGTTGGGGAAGGCTGACGAGTGCTGGTTCCATTCAAGCGCTGTGGAAGCAAGAGACCAATGCAATTCTGTGATGAATGTATCCACTCATGGGCTTTTAATACTTCAGATGCTATTCACCAAAGTAGAATGTAGAACATTGTCTTGTGGATTATATTATGCCAATTGAACATGGTGTCCCCTGAGACTGTGATCTTGAGCCTCCCAGACCCAGCTATTCATTACCTTATGATTTTATCTAAGAAGCTTTCATGATTTTTCCCACTGTATACGCCACCACATTCACAGTTGTTTTTTGTATGAAAGGTAAATACTCACATACCAATATTCTCTTCCAAACTCTTATATATCTGATATAAATTTTATATATATACATTCCACTCTTCCTTTCATACACAATCACCACATGCTTTTCTCCATGTATCTACTAGCAGATCATTGTTTTTCCAAGGTTGTATATATATCACTACCTTGGTGTGGCACTGGGGGTTAATGCACCAGATTGCAAAGCCATTTGAACTGCAAGGCTGGTGGTTTAAACACACTAGCTGCTCCTTGGAAGCCCTACACAGGGCCACTATGGGTTGGAACTGACTCAAAGGCATTTCACAACAACAACAACTGGAGCTGTAGGTTAATGTGCTGAGCTGCAAAGTTAGTTTGAGCTGAAAAGTTGGTGGTTCAAACACATCAGACATTCTTTGCAAACCTTATACAGGGTTACTTTGAGTCAGATCCAACATGATGGCACTTAACAATAGCATCCCCTTTAGCCCTTGTATACTTCCCTGTGTCTTCACCTGTCTTCACTATTTTTCTATCAACATCTAATTATTGAAGATGCCCCAAAGACTGTCAAAGATTTTGGATTTATTCAATTCCAGAAACAAGATAGAGTAACTGAAACAAATGAGCTACAGGTAAACCTAGACTTATAAGAAGGGCAGGCTTTGGAACTGCCTGAGAAGGAATTCAGGAGAATAATATTGAGGTGCATCCAAATGCTCCAAAGAGGGGTTGAGAAAAATAAAGAAGTCTGGAATGTGTTACAGGAACAATTAAATAAGATAGAAATAACATTGGATACAATTCAAAACATGCAAAAAGAGATCAAAATGATTAATAATAAAATATCAGAAATGGACAATATACTGAAAGGACAAAGGAGTAGAATTGAAGATATGGAAGCAAGAACCAGAAATCTGGAAGACATATATTTCAATATTGTAAGATAGAAGAGCAAGCAGAAAAAAAGGATAAAAAAATCTGAAGAAAGTCGAAGATTCCTGTGGACCAACATGAAGAAGAATAACTTGAGAATTATTGGAATTCCAGAATAGGAATAATCAGACAAGACCACAGAGGAGACAGCGGAGAGCAGCTAGAAGAAAATTTCCCTAACATCCTGAACAGAGATCCAGGTGATAAAGAGGTCAGGTAGTTTGTAGGGTAAAATAGACTGTTTTAAATGGAGGAAAAAGTTAATAGAATATGGGGGCACCTCAAGGAGAATTAATACTTCACAACATATCAAGAGATTAAAAATCCAAGAAAATGGAAACATTAAAAATATGAAGTTTAATAAAAGATTGTTGCTGTTGCTAGGTGTCATTGACTCATAGTGACCTTATGCATAACAGAACGAAACACTGCCTGCTCGTGGGCCAACCTCACTACTGTTGCTATGCTTGAGTGTATCGACGTTGCCCTTGGTTGTTTAAATGGTTATTTATTCCTGAGTATCTTTGTGTACATAACAAAACAAAACAAAACAAAAACACAAAATAGAAGCAAGTATTGTCGAATGGTGATTCATGAAAGTGATTGTAATCATTGCAATGATATGAAAGATGGTTGGATGAGTGCAAAACTAATGTTTACTCATGTAAACTATCACTCAATGCACTATAAAAGCTTTTTAAAAAAGAAAAGGAAAAAGACCAGATTTCATAGTCCAGTAGAGACTGGTGAAATACACAAAACTGGCCCTTAGAGATGATTCAAGCATGGAATTGGAATTACCCTCCACTTCCTTGCCCCGTGACTCAACTTTCAGTCAAATGATAACCTTATAAGGTCAAAAATAATACCAGTAAGGTATGCACTACTTAGAACAATCAATTATGTGAGATTAAAAAGGGCAGCCTTTAACCAGGGATAAAGCTCAGAAGGTAAGAAGTGACAAGAATGAAGGAACATGGGAATATTAACCACTGGGAGGAAGTGGAAAGAGTGCTCTTACATTGTGGGGATAACAATCAATGCTATAAATCAAAATGTCTATCAATTGGTGAATGGAACACCAGTATTTATAAACATTCTTCCAAATCACAATAAAAAAGTTTAAAAAAGGAAACCAATTTAAGAATATAACTCTTTCCCTGAAATTTTCAGGATGTTTGCAATTAATTTTTTTTTTTTTTTAAACTGAGGAAGAGCTATATTTCTTTGCAAGCGTATGTATTGTCTATTTCATTATGTATGAGTGTGCATTTTCCTAAAGAGTGAGTTGTTGTGCTGTTGAGTTGGTTCTGGCCCATAGTGACCCTATACAGGGTTTCTTAGGAATGGCTGGTGAGCCTGAGCCACCTACTTTGGAATTCAAACCACCTTTGCAGTGCAGTGCATTAACACGCAGTGCCACACTAGGACTCCAGAGGGTAGAATTAAGGCATCATATAAATAAAATGTTTAGTACAAAATTTGTCATTTTTGAGATACTGAATAGTGAAATTGCTGAGAACATGAAAAAGAATTATTTTTCCTGTGAAAAATAAAGGTATAAATTTGAGGTAACATTTTTAAGCAAAAAGTATTAATCAATAAATTAATTTGTAAATATATAAAAATGGCTTATATAATACATACAAATTCAAAATGGTTTGCTACTCTGCAATGAAGCCCCTGTTAAAAATATTATTCTATTTCATTTTTGTTTTGTTTATTGTTTTATTGCTTGAATCACTCCTCTTTCAAAGGAAAATTTCAGACATCTTTGGCTTTATAGTTTCATTAGAAAAAAGTTGTACCCAATTTGTTCTTTCCTGCGCAGGTATGACCCTTGGCGATATAGTTTAGAAACCTAATTCCCATACAGCAATGGGTGAGCCAAGGGTCAAACATGGAGAGCATGTCAATAGTCCTTGAGTTGCATTTACAATTCTCATCATGAAGAGTGAGGCAAAAGTCAGGGCAGAACAAAGACCAAAGAATTTTAATGGAAAAGCTGTATTTAGTCACCTAAACTCATGTTGCTATGTGGAAAAGTTTACGTTTTTTGGTGTTGATTGTTTTTTGTGTTTGTGCAAAATAAAAGTAAATCTTTCTCTTAAATCATTAAGAAACTGATGTCAATATATTTCTTTTGTGTTTCTGGAGAAATAAATGGCCAGAAATGACATGCTTTCAGATTCATAAATTTGCTTCATTAACTTATAATTAATTTATGTACAGTTAAAACTGAGCAGAGTATGTAATTATGCATATTGTTGTTGTTGTTAAGTG
The DNA here is from genome assembly GCF_000296735.1 of Chrysochloris asiatica. Taxonomy (NCBI): domain Eukaryota; kingdom Metazoa; phylum Chordata; class Mammalia; order Afrosoricida; family Chrysochloridae; genus Chrysochloris; species Chrysochloris asiatica. Next base: position 34,843,461 of record NW_006408523.1, on the reverse strand, counting down.
CCGTCGAGTCGGTTTCGACCCATAGCGACCCTGAATAGGGTTTCCGAGGCTAGGATATAGTATATTCACTTATATATTTAACACCCTAGTAGGTCAATCAATTATTATTTTAAAAGAATTTAAAAATGTTATTGTGATTTGTGAATTATTGCCTTTGTCTTTGCAACTCCCACCAAACTCTTTTTCTCATGGATCTAAGTAAGGGAAGGTAGGAGAAAATACTGACAGGATTCAGCTGTGAATGTTAACAAAGCTAATTGAAATTGTGAACATTTGGAACTCTAAACATGGGTTTTAAATGAGCCATCTTAGAAGCAGAAGGGGGGATTTCACTGGCAACAAAGAAGAGCCAGTAATGAAACATATCCTTCTGGATCCCCACATTCTTGCAGGTTGAGACTCCTTGATCAAGGGACAGAAAGCTGTGACACCAAGAATGTGACAGATAAGCAGCCGCAGAAGAACGAAGAACCAGAGCATAAGAAAGAGCAGTAGTCTTATGCAGTTCATGGAGCAAATAAATTTGAGTGACTTTGGCCAGGAAGATTGCTGGTAGAGTAGGGTGCCTCTAATCACTTAGTGGGGGGTGCTAGGTTTGCTGACCCACAAAACTAGAGCTGAATGCTTTCAGACTGAGGCTTATGGTAGATAAGATGAACACCTGACCCAAGCCATGGTATTTTCAATAACCTCATGTACATGCAAAAGTTGGACAGTGAATAAGGAAGACCTTGGAAGAATTGATGCTTTTGAGTTATGGTGTTGAAGGAGAATATTGAATGTACCATGGACTGCCAAAAGAACCAATAGATCCATTTTATAAGAAGTGCAGCCAGAGTGCTCCTTTGAGGCCAAGATGGCCAAACTTTGTCTCTCATACTTCGGACATATTGTCAGGAGGGACCAGTTGCTGGATAAAGATGTCATGTTTGGTAAGGTGGAGGGGGCAGCAGCTGAACCATGTGCGAGAACTGCGCAGACCTGGTGGAAATGTTAAATGAAACCCAGACCACAGAGAGGCGGGGTGAGAGGTGTCTGGAGACCAGGTCGACGGAGGGGAGGGGGGGTGGGCACTGCCTAGCAGGAAGAGACTGCAGCGGCCAGCCTGGCTGTTCTACTTACCCCGGATGCGATGGCACCGTCCAGGCCTAGCCTTTGGATCCTGGCTTTGAGGCGGGGTCGACCAACTTAGAGACCCACAAGCACAGCCCAAAGCATCTCATTACAACCCTGTTGCCCCTGCTGCACTTCCGCCTCTTGACTGATGCGACATCCGAGGATGGAAATCCCACCTTTGAGCCGGACTTAAGGGCCTTAGTGCAAGGAGATTCGTGTTTAACAGTGACCACACAACCGCCACTCGTCTGTCTGTCGTGCTGGTGTGGTTTGAATTGCTGTGATTCTGAGGGCTATGCCACAGGTATTTTAAATAACCAGCAGGGTCACCAATGGTGGACAGGTTTCAGATGAGCTTCCAAACAAAGACAGACTAGGAAGAAAGAGTGACAAACTACTTCCGAATC
>NW_006408523.1:34828308-34838411 GCF_000296735.1 Chrysochloris asiatica | reverse complement strand
AGTGTGGCAGCGGTAGTGAGGTTGGCCCAGGATCGGACATTGTTTTGTTCTGCTGTGCATGGGGTCGCTATAAGTCGGTTCCGACTCAATGGCACCTGACAACAATAACAACAAGGTGGACGGTCAGAGAAAAAGAGGAACACCCCCAATAAGATGGATTGGCCAAGTGGCAGCATCGATAGACTCAAGCGTGGCAACAGTAGTGAGGTTGGCCTAGGATCAGGCAGTGTTTTGTTCTGCTGTGCATAATGTCACTCTTGGTCGGTACCAACTCGATGGCACCTATCTAAAACAATAACTGAAATGTTGAGAATAATTAAAGAAAAGAACCAGGGTTATTGGTTAGAAGGCTACCACATGTGTTTTATGAGAATTGATCATGATTTTATTGTTCTTTTAAAGTTCTGAGGCTAGTTTTACTCAGATCAACCCTGTTTAGAGTTTCCAAGGCTTTTAAAATCTTTATTGCAGGAGGAATAAGCCTCATCTTTCTCCTATGGAGTTACTGGTGATCTCGAACTCCAACCTTGTGGTTAATAGCCCATTGCTTATCCTAGGAACCAGCATATTAGTGTGGATATGATAACTTATTAGATATTTGATATGTTGAAAAGAAAATATAACATTATTTTATAATCAAAAGATGAAGTGAAAGAAACAATAGAGACAAAGATGATTCTGAATTTTCATTTTTTCTTATAACTTCAAGTAATGAATTCATAATTTAAAAAGTGAGAGGAAACAATAAACAGGCTTAAGAAAAATCACTGGGCTTTTACTGTGACATGTTAAAAATGGTAAAGAATATGAGTGTTCTATTAGTGATACAGGATCATCCAGACGCTCCATATTCTATAGAAGGCAAAGTTTAGGTACACTTATCTTTTATAATCAGTGACATGAAACCTGTTCCTATTCTGGGGAAAGACCACAATACTAAACCTGCTCTATTTCTTTGTTGGAGGGCCTAGCTGCATTTTGAGATTGTTTGTTGTACAATTTAAGGAGAAGATTAATTATGGGGCTTGAGAAGTCTACAATTTGTAGGGAAGGGTGGAACTCTGGAAATTCAGGCAAGATTTCTATGTTTCCGTTTCCTGATAAAATTTCTCTTCTCCAGGAAACTAGGGTTTTTGATTTAAGGGCTTCAACTAACTGGATGAAAAATACCCATAGCATTTAGGGCGATTGCCTTTATGGTTATCTTATTGTATCCATGGGTTATTGGTTCTAGGACCCCTGCAGATACCAATATGTGGAGGTGTTCAAGTCCCTTATATAAAATGGCATACTATTTGGGTGTAATCTATACATATCCTCTTATATTATTTTAATCATATCTAGATTATTTATAATGTTTAAAACAATATAAATACTATGTAAGTAGCACTTTATGTTCCCTCTTAAACTTTGAAGGATGGCTTTGCAAGCACATTTTTTTTTGTTGTTGTTTCCTCCCCACCAATAATTTTTATCCATATTTGATTGAAAATCAACTTATTGTAAAATTGAGTCACATCTACAAAAGACTTCATAGCGACATCTAGAAGGGTGTTTGATCACCTAATTGTGCATCACAATCAACAGAGATAATTAACAAACATTTGCTCAAATGCAAGTTCATGTTAAACTTTTTTAAAATACAAGATAAAAAGGGGACTATACAACATGACATATAGTCAGGAGGGACCAGTCACTGGAGAAGGATATCATATTTGCTAAGGTGGTGGGTCAGAGAAAAAGAGGAAGACCCCCATGAGATGGATTTGCAAAGTGGCAGCATCCGTGTGTCCAAGCGTGGCAACAATTGTGAGGTTGGCCCAGGACCAGGCAGTGTTTCATTCTGTTGTGCATAAGATCATTATAAGTCAGTACTGACTCGAAGGCACCTAACAACATACAACATGGACCTGACCAGAATGAATACACAGGCATCGAATAGACAACATCTGTGTGAAGAGATAGAAGGAAAGCTTAATACCATCACCCAAAACAAGAGCCAGAGAGAGACTGTAAAACATACCATCAATGGCTCATGTGCAAATTCAGGCTTAAACTGAAGAACGTTTCAAAAAGTCCATGAAAGCAAAAATATTTCCTGAATATATGTCACCAGAATTTTGAGGCCATATCAAGAACAGATTTGATGTATTAAACATTAATGACAAAAGATTGGAAGAGTTGTGGAATGACATCAAGAGTATCAGGAAGAAAGCAGCAGTTAATTAAAAAGACAGGAAAGAAAAAGATCAAAAAGAATGTAAGAAGAGACTCTGAAACTTGATATTCAACATAAAAAAGCTGAAGTGAATGGAAGAAATGGGGAATTATAAGCTCTTAAGAGGAAATTTCAAAGGATAGCTTGAGAACACAAAGTCAAGTATTAATAAGAAGTGTACAATATCCAGGGATTAGAAAAGCAAAAGGGGAAAACACACTCAGTATTTCTGAAAGAACCGAAGAAAGAAATTCAAGCCTCGGGCTGCAATATTGATGGTTTCTTTGGACAAAATATTTAATGATGCAGAAAGCATTCCAAGAAGATGGAAAGAATATACAGAGTCACTATTGCAAAAAGAAATGGTCAATATTCAACCATTCTAAGAAGTCGCATATGATTAAGAAACTATATTATTGAAGGAAGAAGTCCAAGGTATGCTGAAGGCATTGACAAATAAACAAAGGATCTAGGAATTCACAGAATACAAATGGAAATCTTTCAACAAATTGATGCAGCACTGCAGGCACTCACTCATCTATGCTGACTCATCTTCCAAAAATTTGGAAGACAGCTACATGCCCTGCCAACTGGAAGAGATCAATGCAGAAAATTCCCAACAATATCAGTAATATCAAATGCAAGTAAAATTGGAAAAATGGTTGTTACAGTACATTCACAGGGAACTGTCATAAATACAAGCAGAATTCACAAGAGGATGTGGAATGAGGGATCTCACTGCTGATGCTGGATAGATATTAGCTGAAAGCATAGTATTCCCAAAAGATGTTTACTTGTGCTTTATTGACTGTGCAAAGGCTTTTAACTGTGTGCATCATGACAAACTATAGACAACATTGCAAGAATGGGGATTCCAAAATACTTAATTGTGCTCATGAGTAACTTTAATATATAACAAGAGACAGTCATTAGAACTGAACAAAGGGATACAGGATGGTTTAAAATCAGGAAAGGTATGCACCAGGGTTGTATACTTTCATCATATTTATTCCATTTTATGCTAAGCAAATAATTCAAATATAAAGAAGCCCATGGCATCAGGATTAGAAGAAGGTTCATTAATAATCTGAAATATGCAGATGATGAGGACTTGAAATGTTTACTGATGAATGTCAAAGACTGTACAGTTTTTGGTGTGGATTACAACTCAATATAAATAAAACAACAATCCTCATAACTGGGCCAATAAATAACATCATGATAAATGGAGAATAAGATTGAAGTTGCCAAAGACCTTATTTTGTTTGAATCCACATGTGAATCTCAAGACAACAGCAATCAAAAACATCAAACAGTGTATTTTATTAGGCAAATCTGCTGCAAAAAAAACCTCTTTAAAGTGTTAAAGGCCAAAGATGCAATTTGAGGACCAAGTAGTTCCTGACCCATGCCATGTTATTTCAGATAACCTCATGTGCATATGAAAGTTGGACAATGAATAAGGAAAACCATAGAAGAATTAATGTATTTGAATTATGACATTGCGAGAGAGTGTTAAATGTATCATGGACTGCCAGAAGAATAAACTAATCTGTATGGGAGAAGTACAGCCAGAAGTTCCTTAAAAGCCAGGATGGTGAGACTTTGTCTCCCATACTTCAGACATGTGGTTAGGAAGGACAGTTCCCTGGAGAAGGACATCACGATTAGTAAACTAGAGGTTCACTGAAAAAGCAGACGATTCACAAGGAAATAGAATGACAGATTAAAAGCAATAACAGGACCCAAAGAAACAACAATTCTGAGGCTGAAGCAGGAAAGGGCAGTGTTTAGTTTTGTTGAGCATAGGAGTCAGAACTTACCTGAGTTATGGTGTTGAAGGAGAATATTAAAAGTACCATGGACTACCAGAAGAACAAACAAATATGCATTGGAAGAAGTACAGCCAGAATGCTCCTTAGAAGCCAGGATGGCCAGACTGTGTCTCTCATACATGAGACATAATATCAGGAGGGACCAGACCCTGGAAAAGGTTATTGTGTTTGATAAAGTGGAAGGTCAGTGAAAAAGAGGAAGACCCTCAACGAGATGGATTGGCAGGATGGCAGCAGCTATGGACTCAAGCGTAGCATTGATTCTGAGATTGACGCAGGACTGGCCAGTATTTTGTTCTGTAGTGCGTAGGGTTGCTATGGGTCGGTACTGACTTGACAGTACCTAACAACAACAACAATATCTAAGGGGATATATTGAGTAAGCAATTTAATTTACATATTTGGGGATTATGAAAAAGGTTTGCTTCAGACATAAATTGGAGAGTCTTCAGTTTCTTTGATTATATGTAAAAAATCGAACTGCATGATATATAGAAAATTTAACAGAATAATATAATTTGGACCTGAGTCACTTCAGTGTTTGAAATTTGAATGTTGAGAAGGTACCAACAGAAAAATCCAAGAAGCAACCAGTATAGGAATAATGCAAAATAGTTAGCATTCAAGACGCTGAAATGTTTTGATAAGGAAGAGACAATCCATTGATTGTAACACTACTGAGACTTTCCATAAGATTCTCATCTTTGGGACTATAAGGGAGAGTCCTATATTAACTATGCCAAAGGCAGATTTGGTGAAATGGCATGAAAACAATAAAACACATTTTAATATATTACAGTAGGAAATTTCAGATAGAAAGATGTACTGTATATAATTATCTCTTTAGAGGAATTTCCCCTGAAATTGATATTTGTAGATGGAAACAATTTTAAAATATCAATTTCTCCATCTATTTTAGAAGATATTTTATGTTGGTGTATTTTTTCGAAAAATACCCCTCCCCATATAATTCTTCTTTTTGAAGAATTATAGCGATCCTAATGCATTTGGTAATATGGACCTCAGGACACTACAAGGTGCCTAATATTTTTCCATGTGTGACCATCTAGTGGACCTAATAGGTTAAAAAAGAAAATATTGCTACTAGAGTTCCATTTCATTCGTGGACAGGCTTATTCCAAATAACACAAGTTTAGGTATGTCTCTGTGATCAGTAAGTGACTGCAGACAAGCTCTTTTAATAACAACACACTTGTCTCTTGTCTCATTAGGGTCCCTTTAAAAAAAAAGGATAATTTTGTATCATGGAAAAATAAGATTTTTAGGTTACGGCTAATGTTAAATTTTAGTAAAAGTAGACAAGTTTCTAAATCACTGAATCTTCACAAATTGTTTATGGGATTGTGACCTCACATAAGACAATAGTTTTTAACTGAAACCTCAAAGATGAGCAAAGAGAAGGAAGACTTCTAATCTTGACAAATGAAGAAACTGTTGCCAAAGTCCAGCAATGGGTAGAAGAAGTCTGTAGAATCACCACTGATGAAATAGCTACTGAAGTTGAAATCTCATGTAGTATGGCATTTTCAATTTTGAATGATCATCTTTGGCTCAGCAAGGTTTTAATTGGATGGATGCCTAAAGCATTACTCGAAGATCAGATAGCCCCCAGAACTGATCATTACATTTGTATTTGAAGAAATATCAAAACTATTAAAAATAATTTTATGAAATTAATTGTAACTGGGGATTTGTCTTAGAGATCCTGAAAGCAAGTTCCTATAAAAACAAAGGGTTTCTAAGTCAGCTAAATGCAAAGCAGATGACAGCTCAGAAAATTATGGCAACTGTTATTTGCAGCTCTTAGGATAAACACTGGACTGCAAATCACACAGGTTGGTGGTTTGAGCCTACCAGCTGATCAATGGGAGAGAGATGAGGCTTTCTGCTCCTGTAAAGATTTACAACTCTATATGGAGTTGCTATGAGTTGAAACAGACTCCATGGTATTTTATCATAAACAACAAAGGAGTCATCTTGGCAGGTTTTCCCAAAGAACACAAGATGGTCTTGGGACTTCTTATGGAACTGTTTTGGTTTTTCGTTTTTTATTTTCTTAAAGAAAAAACAACAAATGAAAACTGCATTGGTGAGAAAAAGGTCTGAAATGTTATGTGAAGATTTTTTTTTTTTTCCCTCCTAATCACAATAATGTTCCTGCTCATTCTTTGAATGTAGCAAGGATTGCCCATCAAAAATTTCACTGGGAAATCTTAACCATCCATCCTACAGACTTGATCTTGCCCTTCAGGCTTCCTTTTGTTCCCTAAACTCAAACACTGAAAAGGAACACAATTTGTATCCTTTGAGGATGACAAAATGGCCATATTGATGTGGTGTAACTACAAGAAAACAGAATTTTTCAGGGAAGGGTTAGGCAGATGGAAACACCACCTTCACAACTGTATAGACCTAAATGTAGGGCATACTGAGAAACAATAGCGTCACATTTTGATATTTTTATTTAATAACAGTTTTTGTTCTTTTGTATAAGTACTATTTGACTTACCTTCACATATGTCACAAAGAGTGAGTCTTTCCACTGACTACTCCATAAAATGAGGCCCAATACCAAAACAAAAACACAGCATAAGAATATTTCCACTAAAACTAACAATCTTAAAAGTTTAAGCTGAAATAAGATACACAGTTAGGAGCAGGCCAAGTCTAACAACACAGGGCCACATTAAGGAGGATCTTAAACCTGTTGTTTTTGTTGTTAAGTACTGTCAAGTCAGTTCCACCTCATAGCAACCCTGTATAATAACAGTATTCAAAAATGCAATGTAAAGCAGATACTTCAAAGTACAAGCTAACCATCAGAGAGTAATACATTTCAAAGTGCCCACTTATCATGAGGAAGTAGATCCAGTTAGTTCAAGAAAGAACCCTGATGATTGTTGTCACGACCTTAACGTTCATCTCACAGCACCAGTTGGTAGAGATTGCTAATGCCACACTGGCACCTGAGGATACAGAAAAGGTTCATAATTATTTAATTGGCATTTCTGATTGACACAAATAATTGGAATGCTAAATTGCTAATTAAAATGTCAGAGGTTCAAGTCTATTCAGAGTTTCCTTGAAAGAAAGGGCTGCATCTACTTCTGAAAAATCAGGCTTTACAAACTTTGTGGAGCACAGTCTATTCCGGCATATATGAGGTCACCATGAGTTGGATCTACTGTATATCAGCTGTTTTATTATTGTAACTATTAGGTCTTCTGGGATATCAGGGTAGACCCTCAAACAGGACTGAAAATGGCATGAAAGAGCAATGAGAGATAACTGGTTTGGGTTTTATGATATTTATGGGTGGACCTTAGGTAAAAGTTTTCTCACTTTGGCCAGATTTTGTATGATCCGAACTTCCTTCTGATACCAAAGGAGAGAGTGTCTGGTTTTGTTTTGTTTTCTTATTGACTTGGCCAGATGTAGCACAGAATTGTAATGGGAGTGCTGAGATTTGAAAGTTCGCAGCAGTCAAATATCCAAATTGGAGTCAAGCTCTTTATTACAATATACATTTCTCCAAATCCCGTAAAATGAATGCATTCTTATTACAAAATTTCAAACTACATTTCCTTTCCACTTATATATTTTTTTATATTGTCAAGTAATTACATTCATCTGCCTTTTCATAATTGTTTTAGAGAGTTAATGCAAAAGGGAGAGGTTACTTGAGTGTCTCCACAAAAGTTTTAAATTAGAAAATCTAAGTATATTCTTACTAAATAAAATCTCAAGAAACCCCAATGGTTCTGTAGGGTATATGACTGAACTGCTAACCACAACATTGACAGTTCAAATCCACCAGCCATTCCATGGGAAGACATTTGGGTCTTCTACCCCAGAAGTTCTGTACAGGCTTGTTATGGGTTGAAATCAACTCAATGGCTGTGGATTTTTTTGAAGTATGTTCTTTATTTTTTATTATTTTTATTAAATTGTGGGAAATTTAAAACTGGATATGTTTATGTAAGATTTTCTTATAAATGATAGATACACTCTTTCATAATTTTGGAGTAGATTGCTACAGAAATGGTTCATTTAAAACAATCTCATTTAGTAAAATAAAAGAAGTTACTATTATTCATGATCAGATTTATTAAACTCATATGAAACATTACATAGTGAACCCACTGCCATTGAATTTAATACAACTCCTCGGAAACCCTGTACAGGGTCGCTCTGGGTCGGACCCGACTCGACGGCACTTAACAACAACAACAACAACAACATAGTGACCCTATAGGACAGTCTAGAACTGCCCTTTTTGCATTGCCAAGAGCGTAAATATTTACAGGAACAAATAGCCTCAGCTGTCTTCCAAATTGTGGTTGGTGGGTTTGAACTGCTGACTTTGCAATTAGCAGTCCAATGTGTTACCCACTACACCACCAGTATTCCTTTTTTGCATGATGTTGTAGTAATAGTTTAGTGCCGTTCAGTCAGTTTTGTCTCATAGCAACCCTGTATAGGGTTTCCAAGGGGCACTGACCTTGCAGGGCTCATCCTATAACACCACATATGAAAATCCTTTAATTGTTTTTTTAAAACAACAAAATCAAGGCATGATTTGTAACACTTATCCTAGGGATAACTAAAAAATAACCCCATTTTTTGTTTTCGTGTGGTAAAAGCATAAAGAATTTAATGTCCTCCTATCTTGAAGTATTAAAATAAAGAGACTACTTTCTCAATATGTAGAAATTTTGATAAACTACATTAATATGCATACACTCATCTGCTTTGTTACTCATCTCAATCAAAATTTTTAGTGCTGCCACATTTTATAGTCCAGGAGGATTCATGTTCATGGGATCCCTTATGTCGGTATTTTTGTCTTTGTCAGCAGTTGTCAATTTAACAGTTTTCATCAACAAAGAAGTGTCAGAAGTGACATCAGTATTTTAACAGAACTCTCAGCACTATAGGATAAGCATTAGACTATAAACCACAAGGCTGTCTGTTCAAACCCACCAGCTGCTCCTTGGAAACCCTATGCAAGGTTACTATGAGTCAGAACAGACTCAGTGGCACTTAACAACAAAGGTTAGTTTATTTTAATTTTTTTTCTTTGTCTTTAAGTAAAACAAATGCATACCATCTTTCATAATGCAGATAGTGAATCAATTAAACATCAAAACAAAACAAAAATCTTTTTAGCCATCCAAAATAACTTTTGAAATATATGGTAAGAACCTGCTTTGGACACAGAATGGATCTAAGGAACTATGTGAAATAGTGAGTAATTGGTTATTGAGTTTAGAACATTATTATTACTTTTACATCAGTTAGATCAATAGTTACATCAATAGTCATAGTGATATAATCTGATTACAAATTATTTTAGTTTTATGAAATCTGAAATACAGGAGTTGGGGGTTTGAAGTTTCATTGTCTGATGAAGAAAAACATGGAAATTTGTACGATGGAGAGTCAAAGACAGGTGTTCATTATAATAACAATTTAACCATATAGAATATAAAATGTGAATTACACATGAATATTTTTAAAATAAAACATTTGAAATTCCTGATGTGATAATATAGGATAAACATTGGGCTGCAAACCTGTTAGATGCCCTAACAAACTCTATTAACTGTGAGCCTGGTATCAGTTCTGTGTGGTCATTGCAATCAATTATTCAACCTAGCTGAGTAGTGTGCTGTGAGATGGATATTTGGTGTCAATTTTTGTTTTTGTTTTTACAGATTTGTACTGTTCTTTTATTGTTTGTTTTGTTTTTACAATAATTTAGTGATGAGTTGCATGCAACACTGAGGTTTCCAGGAACTTGCCTAAGGTTATACCCTGAAATTTTTCAAAGCTACTCTTTTCTAGAAAACCACAGAAATCCAGTTTCATGCTTTGAATAAAAATATTTGTTGTTGTTAAGAGCTATCCAGTTGGTTCCCACTGGTAGTGCCCATATAGGGTTTCCAAGGTTTTAAAAAATCTTTTTGAAAAAAGAAAGTCTCAGCTTTCTCCGACAGAGCAGCTGGTGTGCTCAAACAGCCAACCTT
>NW_006408523.1:34825601-34827255 GCF_000296735.1 Chrysochloris asiatica | reverse complement strand
AACTTCTGTGTCCATGAGAGTTGATTGTGGTTCCAAGAAAAATGAAGTCTTTGACAACTTCAATCTTTATTCATCGTGATGTTGCTTATTGACCCAGTTGTAAGGATTTTTGTTGTCTTTACATTGAGGTGCAATCCATACTGAAGGTTATAGTCTTTTAACAGTATTTATCAATATTTCACATTTTCTTAACTTCCAGGAAGCAAGGTTGTGTGCTCTGCATATCACAGAGTGTTAATAAATCTCCCCCTAATCCTGATGCCATGTACTTCTTCATATAATCCAGTTTCTTGGGTTATTTGCTCAGCATACAGGTTGAATATGTATAGTGAAAAGATAAAATCCTGGTGAATGCCTTTCTTGATTTTAAAACATTCATTATTCCTTAGTTCTGTTTTAATGACTACCTATTGGTCTACACAAGGGTTCCCAAAAGCATGTTTAAGTGTGCTTGAATAGCTGGTCTTCTCAATGATAGTCATCCTTTGTTATGGTCCACATGGTCAAATGTCTTTGTATAGTCAGTAAAGCACAAGCAAACTTCTGGTAGTCTCTGCTTTGATCAAAGTTCTGTCTGACATCAACAATGACATCCTTAGTTTAACAGTCTTTTCTGAATCCAGCTTGGATTTCTGTCATCTCACTGTCAATGTACTGCTACAACCGTTGAAAATGATCCCCAGCAAAATTTTTCTTTCATGTGATATTAATGATATTGTTTGATGATTTCTGCATTCCATTGGATCACCTTTCTTTGCAATGGGCTCAGATATGGATCTTTTTCAATATTTTGTCCATTGTTGTTGTTAAGTGCCATTGAATTGGTTCTGACTCATAACTTCCCCATATAGGATTTCCAAGGAATGTCTTGTAAGTTTGAACCACCGACATTGTGGGTAAAACCAACCTTGCAATCCAGCAATTAAACCACAGTGCCACACCAGGACTCCATTTTGCCCATATTTGATGTTGTTGTTGTTAAGTGCCCTCGAGTTGGTTCCAACCCATAGCACATAGAATCTTTCAATATTATAAACGAGACTTGACTTGTTTCTTTGGTTATTTCAGCTTGAGAAATGCTGAGTGCGTTCTTCCCTTCTGCTTTTCTAACTGCAGATCTTTGCACATTTTATTATAATACTTGGCTGCCTTCTCAAGCTGTGTTTGAAAATTTCTGTTCAGCTCTTTTACTTACTCATTTATACTAGCTGTTTCATAGTTTCTCTATGTTCAAAAGCAAGTTTCGGAATCTCTTTTAACATCCGCTTTGGTCTTTTTTTTTTTCTTTCCTGTATTTTAAATGACTTTTTGCTTTCTCATGAATGATGCTCTTGCTGTCATCCCACAACTCTCCTGGTCTGCAGTCATTAGAATCTAATGCACTGTATTTGTTCTTGAGATTGCCTCTAAATTCAGGTAGCACATATATAAGGTCATACTTTTGGCTATCGTTGTTAAGTACCGTGGAGTCGGTTCCGACTTATAGTGACCATGCACAGGGTTAGACTGGCGTTTATTGTCCTTTGCTTCAGACTGAACTTGCATTTTAGCAATTGATGGTCTTGGTTTGACTGATGTTACTGTCCTTTTCCATGATTTCTTCCCACAGATGTAGCCAATTTGACTATTGAATATTCCATCTAATGTGATCCAC
>NW_006408523.1:34800012-34824505 GCF_000296735.1 Chrysochloris asiatica | reverse complement strand
TGCTGTTCATAAATCTTTCAGTGCCTAACCATTCAGAAATAGTCCATCTCTCTTTCATCCTGGTCTTTTTCAGCCTGGAAGCCCCATTGAAACCTATCCACTATGGGAAACCTTGTTAATATTTAAAATACCTGCTGCATAGCATCACAGCAACACACAAACCACCACAGTATGACAAATTTACAGATGAGCACTTGTTCATAAACTTTGATGCACAAAATAGAAGTGATTATAAATTTAAGGTTTCCAGTAGTTTGGACATTAACATGTAAATGTATGTACACATTATATATATACACACACACACATATATAAATATATAATAGATGTATGCATTATGTATTTATGTCTTAGGCTGAATTTTCTGAAAGCAAAATCTGAATCTTATATATTATATATAAAGAGAAATTTATATCAAGGAAATGGCTCATACAGTTGCAGATGTGTTCACTCCCAAGTCTGTGGTTTAGATGTCAGATTGAAAAATTCTGACTAATGTAACTGCAAGACTGATGAACCAAGAATGACTAGAAGGTAGGTCTGGCAGGTAAGAAGACTAGCTGCTGATGACTCCCAGGTTTGGCAGGTAAAACAGCAGAAACTGGCTCAAGTCCAAATAAGCTGAAGTCAAAGGATAAGCAAGATGCAAGATGTACACCCAGCAGAGAGTAAACAAGCTTTACTGAGTGTGTAACAAATTAGATGCAGGCCACACCCCTGAGAAACTTCATTTCAATTGATTGTCCACTCGTAGTAGACTTCATCATAGAGATGATTACATTATATTAGATCTTATCACAGGGATAACTACATCTTACTGAGAATTCTCTTAGTCAAGTTGACACAAAATGTTAACTATCACAGTGTACATACTAAGTCAGTATATATTTTTTTAATGCACAGCCGAACTCCAAAGTTGGAATCCTATGAATAATTTATATCTACCATTTTTTTTTTTTTTACTCATTTCATTATCCTGAGTCATATAGATTTTTTATTTTTCAAACCAAATTAATGAATCCCTATATATTTTATGAAGGAGCTCTGGCAGCATAGTGGTTACAAATCGGGCTGTGAACCGCAAGGTCAGCAGTTCAAAACTATCAGCTGTTCCGAGGGAGAAAGATGAGGCTTTCTGCTCCCGTAAAGATTTACAGCCTCGGAAACCCTGTACAGGGTCGCTATGAGTCGGAACCAACTCCACGGCATGTAACAACAACAACATATATTTTATAATCTGGATTATATATTAATCCAAACTTAATTTGTAATATTATTTTAAACATATATTTAGTAAGTATAGGCTGAATCAAATAGCATAAAATATGTTTGGATATTTATTACAATCATTCTCCAGGAAGATATAGTTTTAAATCCTTCATAAAAGCCTACTTGTTCAGTATTAGTTCATGTATCCTGAATTCTATCCTCCTTATATACTTTTTCATCATTGCCTGTCACTATAATATCATGACATATTAAGTTATAATTTTAAGTATTTCTCTTTCTAATGTTTTGAAGTTTCTTTTTTAAGGAAATAGTTTTTTGTATCTTGCACACAGAGACAATATGAAGAATTTAATAATCATCTCTTTAAAATACGATTTAGTTAGTTTGGTTTGTTTGAAGATAGAGGTCTTTAAGACTTCTGATATATCAGAATGTTTCCAATGTCTATCCAAAAGCCTGTTGTTGTCCAGGCAATTCCAACTCATAGTCCCTATAGGACAGAGTAGAATTACTCTTTAGGGTTTTAGAGACTGTAAATTTTTACAGAAGCAAGCTGCCACATCTTTCTGCTACATATTTGAACTCTTTATATGTCTGTTAGCAGCCAAGTGCTTAACCCACTGTTCCACCAGGGCTCTTAACCAAATATATTAGAGGAAACTATTATACCTTCATTCAGTAATACTTTCCTCTTTAGTCTTCAAATAGACCTGGGGAGGCATTAAGGTACTTCCTGAGAAAGTAAAAATTGAAATACATTGTAAAAATCTGCCCTGCCTTTCATCAGACTGAAATAAAGACTCAGGAAAAAATAGCTGCAAAGTTAACAGAGAACAGTATATCTCAGAAGGATACACTGTAACCGGAAAGTAATAACAATCTTCTTTTTCGAAAAACTGTTTCCTTAATCACGGAGGAATGTCGTTCGTTCTCTAAAACCCTAGCATATCAGAAACTTTGAATTATATCAGTAAGAATGATGCATCCCCCATGTCTAAAGGATTCATAGCAGGTTTGATTTACAATCCAGGTAAACCCTGGATTTCTGTCAACAGCACTTCATATAAATCTCAACTTTGAAATTGATGGTCCAGAACCTTTGTTGACCCTTTTGTTCACATCCCTGGTTTACTTTAAATCTATCACAATCCTGCTTCATTTAAATGTCAACTAAAACTCCACTGTTGCCTCAATCCTATATTAATTCTGCTTTTCCTTTGTTTGAGAAGTACCATGGTTCCTTTGGTACAGATGGAGCCCTCACTCATTACAATTAACTTATAAAACCCTGGTGGGCTTTTGGTAGCTTTGGACTAATTTGAAGGATTTACGAATTGAATGAGATCTCCACTGCCCTGTTTTCTCACTGGGACCTTCATCTCAGTGATAGTGTTCACAACCTTGACTCTCTGTGGCTAGAGGATTTTCTTTGTCTACTGTGTGGGCTCCAGCTGCTTCTTGACACTAATGGTATCTTTGACACTTCAATTTCAAGTGATTGTCTCCTGGTATTTTGGGGTTCTGTTAGGACTTTGGGGTTCTCAAATGAAAGTTTACTTCTAACCCCTTCTTTTCAATCCTGACTGTTCTCTGTTTGTCCAAGATCTGATTTTGTGTTTGTCTGATGTCAGTCCCAGTCTTCTCTGTGTGTCAGATTTTAACTTTAAGAGCAGATCTTTTGTCACACATTTCTTCTTCTGAGAAGTTGCTGATTTCTCAGCTCAGCATTTGTTAAGATTTAGCCATAAGGATGAAGGACCGGAGACCACCATCAACATTATTTTTACATATTACAATATACATGTTTGAGCTGAAAGTGAAAAGATAATAATGTTAATAAATGATAATACCTGAGGAATTTCAATCTCCCCATCATTTAACTTTGTATTTAACTGAAAATAAAATAACAGGTTCATGTCCTCTCATCATAATACCAGATCTGACATTTGATTATTCATTTTGCATCACTTGAAAGTGTACCTCAGTCTTCATTTTTGGGAAAGCTTTCTCTATTATTTGATTTGCTGCTATTTGTCTTGTTTGCTGTTTGCTTTACTATCATGTTGAGTTTGGGGGTTGTTTTTCTTTTCTTGTATGTTCTTTGAAATGGGTTAATAGAATGGTAGAGTAATTTTTATTTTTAAAAGTTTTAACAATTTGATGGTAACAAATATAGGGAAATTGATCACAGAATTAGGCTGCCCAATTGTGTATAAAGTTTTCTAATGAAGTCTCTATACAATTTAAAAAAGAGGAACCCTGCTGTTTGAGCACATAGTAGATGAATGGCAATTTGGATACACCAGACAAACCACAGGAGAAAGATGTGGCAATCTACGTTGGTAAATATCACAGTCTTGGAAATTCCACGGGGCTGTTTCACTGTGCTCTATAAGGCTGCTGTGATTTGGAGTTGACTTGATAGTAAAGGGTACTATTGAAAAGAGTTCAGCATGTGCAACAAACGACACCAGCCATTCCTCCCACAGCACTCTCTGCTTAGCTTGGTTCAATAATGCATTCCAATAGCCACACAGATCTCAGACATCATACTCACAGTTACGAGGTGTGTTGGGACGTTAGCAGGCTACAATTTAGGATTAGAAATGTTCATGGCATGGCTCTTTCAGTCAATATAGCCTCTTTCCAGCCAGTCCCAAAGGCAGGCCACTCTCTCGTCATTGGCTGCTTAGCCATGTACCCTTTGGCTTTTGCTGTGCTCTAATAAAGTTACAAACCTCTTTTAATGTTGTTGATAAATGCCCAAAGGACACACTACCTACCCCAAAGGCATTAGGCTCTAGTTCCTGGGTCAGCAAACCCACTTCCCCAATTAAATGTCTGAAGGCACTCCACTCCACAAACAAACCTCCTGCCTAGAGGCACTCAGATTGACTTGTTCTATGGGCCAGGAAGTCCTCTGTCTGTCTTATGTCTGACTCTTCATTCTGCTGCTGTTGCTCCTCAAGCACTCCTATATCACAGTCTGTCTCCTGGTTCCAGAATGTACAATATCCAGGTCTGTCAGGGTCCAAAAGACATGCTTCATTTCTGGCTCTTCTACCTTGATGGTAGTGAGATTGCCCCTCCTACTTCTGAGATGGCTCATTTTATACCCACATTGGAGATAGAAGATTTCACAATCAATCTTATTAACAATCACTCATTACGGAATTATATAAACCTATCAGTGTGTTCTTCTGTTACTCAAATGCATCAGAAAAAAAGTTACAGAGACTTTGAGTAGAAAAGCCATATGAAGTAATTCACTGCACAGCTACATGCCAGAGACTGCATTAGATTTTTAATTTTGCATATATAAAACAGCTATTTTCAGCTTTGGAAAAAATTTAAATGTGCATTAACATATATGTAAACATGAAATTTATAATTACAATTATATATCTACATTAATAAATTTCCAATTCACAACATGGTTGAGTTCCAAAAAAGTTTTATGCAAAACTTGGCAGTGTGTGAAACATCAGCCATCAAATGCTTTTCAGAATCCAGGAATCATTTCAGAGGTGGCCCAGTGGTTCTGCTCCCTCTCCTGAAGTGTCTGTCCTAGTCTCCCTGCAGTGTTTTCAGGTAGGAGGGTTGGCTTGTGCCATATCAAACCACAATCAGAGCTAAT
Source organism: Chrysochloris asiatica (assembly GCF_000296735.1). NCBI lineage: Eukaryota > Metazoa > Chordata > Mammalia > Afrosoricida > Chrysochloridae > Chrysochloris > Chrysochloris asiatica. Next base: position 34,819,638 of record NW_006408523.1, on the reverse strand, counting down.
AATATAAGTATTTGTAGCCAAGAGGGAACCTACGCTGCAATGATTGTTGTATTCTCGCTGTCATGTCAGCCTATCTGTGGCCTTCTTATAGAGTGCCATCTGAAGTTTCTGTTCAGTAGGCTGGGCAGCCACAAGCTATAGGCCAGCTGTGGAGAACATGGATCATATAGAACATGTTTACAAACTAAAGGTTTCACCCTGACAAATGGCCTTTTTTCCCTTTCTTTTGTTCTTTCACTCTTTTATATTTATTCTAATTCAAGACTGAGGAGAAAGGTGAGGTAGAAGGAATCAAGGACTTGGGTTCAAGAGGGAAATTGTCTTTTATTCAAAACACATGGGTCCTTTGCCTGGTTTAAGATGATTTCGGTAGATTTTTTTTACTCTTGTCCTAAATGTAAATTTTCACGAGTAAGTGTAATGCTATTATTATTGTTACTACAAACTTGCCCTCCAGTTGCTTCTAACACATAGCAACCCTGCAGAGGGTTTCCAAGAAGTGGTTGGTGGGTTGGTTCAAAGATCAAAGACTACAGCCTTCAGTACGGATTATACCTCAATGTAAAGAAAATCCTCACAAACTGGACCAACAGATAACATCATGATAAATGGAGAAAAGACTAAAGATATTAAATACTTCAATTTGCTTCGAGACAAAATCAATGATCATGAAAACAGCAGGCAAGAAATTAAATGATGTGTGTTAGACCAATATGCTGCAAAACATTTAAAGTGTTCATGAGCAAATATGGCAGTTTGAGGACTAAAGAGTGCCTGACTCAAGCCATGGTATTTTAAGCAGTATCAGATGCATACAAAAATTAATCAATTAAAAAGGAAGACCATAGATGAACTGGTGCATTTGAGTCATGGTATTGGAGAATAATATTAAAAGTACCATAAACTGCCAGAAGAACAAACTAATCTGTTTTGGAAGATGAGCAGCCAGAATACACCTTAGAAGCCAGGTTGGCAAGACTTTGGTTGTCATCCTTCAGATATATTATTAGGAAGGACCAGTTCCTGGAGAAGGACATCATGGTTGGTAAAGTAGGGGTCAGTGAAAAAGAGGAAGACATCAGGGAGATGGATTAGCACAGTGGCAGCAGTAATGGGCTCAAGTGTAATGATTGTGAGATTGGTAAAAAGCCACTCAATATCTTGTTCTGTTGTGCATCGGGTCACTATGAGTTGGAACTGACTCAAAGGCTCCTAATAATAGCAGCAATGCTGAGCAAATACTCTAAGACTGGATTTTATAAAGAAGAATGTGGCAACAGGATTGGAGGAAGACTCACTATCAACCTGAGGTATGCTTGCTGAAAGTGAAAAGGATACAACTTTGCTTGCTGAAAATGAAGAGGACTTAAAATACTTACAGATGAAGATCAAAGACCATACATAGTCTTCAGTGTAGACTACATCTCAATGTAAAGAAAACAAAAAAGTTCATAACTGGGCTAGCAAATAACCTTATAATAAATGAAGAAAACTTGGAAGTCTTCAAAGACTTCATTTTTCTTGGATTCACAATACTCATGCAAACAGCAGCCAAGAAACCAAGCATCCATTGCATTAGGCAAAGCTACTGCACAAAACCTCTTTACAATGCTCAAGAACAAAGGTATTAGTTTGAAGATTAAGGTGCACCTGACCCAAGCTATGGTATTTCCAGCAGCCTCATAAGCATGTGATAGTTGGAAAAAACAATAAGACAGAGTGTAGAAGAATTGAGGCTGTTATGTTGTGGTATTTGAGAAGAAAATTTAAGGTACCATGGACTGCCAGAAGAATAAGCAGGTCTGTGTGGGAAGAAGAACAGCCAGAATGCTCCTTAGAAGCCAACCAAGATGCTGTGACTTCCTATCTCATACTTTGGGCAAGTCCCATGAGAAGGACATCATGCTTGATAAATTGTAGGTTTACTGAAAAAAGAGAAAGAGCCCCTATCGAGATGGATTGGCAAGGTGGCAATAGTTGTAAGGATGGCTCAAGACCGGGCAGTGTTTCATCCTGTTGTGCATAGGGTATCAATGCAATGGTGCCTGACAACTATAAGGTTTTGTTCTTGTTTACCTTAATCATTCTTTTCAAGAAATATATACTCCAGTGCTAGACATAAAGCCACAGCCTGGATTTATTTATTGTAGAAGAAACAGAGAATAATGGTTAGGAACTTAAACAGTAGGTTCTGCTGGTTACATGTAGTAAAATCTGAGTAATCATCCATACTACGAACATTAAGAGTAAAACAAATGTTACTTATTTAATAATTTATGTATAATACTAAATGTTTATTATTAAGAGAAAAAGAATAAAATTCACACAAAATATACATTGTCAAATTTGTTTAGAAATTAAATTTATAGTGAAACACACTTTAGAAAAAGAATACTATTAGTCATAAAATATTAAATGTAAATGAATAAATAAGTCATATAAAATATATGAAATCAAATATCCAAAATAATGTGCCTCAGTAAATTAGCAAATAATCTTATATGAAAATACTATTGTAGTTTTCTTGTTAATATTAGAGTAATTTAAAGACAAAACTTTATCACCATAGTCATAGAAAGAAGTAAGTAGAAAGATGTTCCTGGATATTAATGCATCAAATATTCTTGTATTATTTTATTTCTGTAATGATGCAGTTTAACAATTTACATTTTAACTCTGAAAAAGTGTAAACATTTTTATCATTTCTTCCTTTTGCAAGTAAATGAAATTTTAAGGCCATAAAGATTTGTCTAATATAATTTTCTTAGTAACAGTATGAAATGTACTCTTATAAAACAGATGAATTCAAACTGTAGTTACTGTTATTTATTCCCATTTACTGCATACCAATGTTATGATATAAAGACTAAAAGCAAACTCTTCCCATAAGTCAAAATGCTAGGTTATAGGGCTTATTAACTGACAGTGTAATGAAAATAACAAAATCATAAACCAATAATAAATGATCACATCTTACTAAAACAGCAATCAAGTGCATTATGGCAAATGAAAAAATATATTAAAAAATAGAACACAACTTCCATACAGAAAAATATTAATCATTAACTGTTCAATCATTTACCCTTTTGTGGATTTAAAAATACTGTGTCTTATGAACTGAATGTAATATTTTTATATAATAATTATTTTCCTAATACAATTATAAATCACAAACATTTAAACACTAGTGTACATTCTGTGATTCTCAATTTTTAGTGACAACTGAGAACAAGATATAAAATGAAGAATCTTGTGGGACTAAGCTTAAGCAGAAGCAGTTTATTACAAACATGCATCCTCAATGATTTTGTTTATAATGTAATTATATTATACGTTAACTACTAAGCATGAGAATGTGTACACAGCAAGTTCAATATCTATTGAGTAGAGGTCTTCTTTATTATATCTTAATTTTTAAAATCGCCAACAAATCTCAAACTTAAGTTGATGACCCTCTTTTATATTTGTGTGAAGGTTTTCCTTATGCTCATAGGAATGATTTAAATTAACTACAGAAAGCAGAAATTAATGCATAACAAAAATCTGGATTATCACTATTATTAAAACAATCAATCTAAGGGTAAGAATTAGAAAATAAACTTTCTTTTTTTTTCATTTGCTTGAAAATAAAATTCATTATTGATTGTATGTTTGATATATTGATGTTTGTCATGTTTTAATTTATTACAGAGAGAAAAATGAACACTGTATTTCAAGCTAGAGACATGGTTTTCTAACAAAATAGATTGTAAATGCTTCTACATGTATATAAATTATTAACAGTAAGATATGTAAAGTTGTAGTCAATGATATATCTATATCTTGAACTAGCAGGCAACGATTTGTATAAAATGAAGTCCCTTGGAGCAGTTTTGCTTTCTAATTTCAGCCTGAGAAATTTTGCTAGCATACCCAACAACTTCATTCCATTGCATTTTCTTTTTTTTTTTTTTTTTCTTAATGGTTTTTAAAATAGATTCTCCTATCAACAAAGTTAAATTTTGCAGCACAACATACAAAACGTATAGGAGTAAGTTGTGTTTCAATCTGTACATATCAAATAATGAAAAACAACTGTGTTTATCTTACTGAAAACACAGTAGTGTATGTTTGAGATGAGTCTCAGACTCTTTAGACAAATAGCCGTACAGTCAGAATATGGAAAATTGGTTCCTCATTTAGCAAATGAATTTTATTCTGTACAGTTCCGTGTAGGCCTATCTTTTCATGCCTTGGTAACTAAAGCAAATGTTAGAATTGTGACTCAAAAGATTGGAGTTTGCATTCTAACTTCTAAATATAATTTGTAATCCATAAAATTAAATGAACCCTGTTTGATCAGTAATGTCTTATACATAATAGTTCAATTTTTACAGATTTTTCATTAGTTTCGATGTATAATAGATACATAGTTCTATTTCGCTGTGCATTTTTTGTAACTTTTCTTTTTTCCCCCAGAGATACCATTCACATACCATGAAATTTACACTTTGTAAATATATAAATCAGTGTTTTTTAGCATATTCATAAGATTGTGCAACCATCATAATTTCTTTATACATATTAATAATTACTCCTCATTACTAGTTTTCCTTCCATTCTGCCAACCACTAATTTACTTATCTACATGGAATTGCCTATTCTGGACAATTTATGTACAAATGTTGTTGTTAAGTGCCATCAAGTCATTTTCATCTCATGTTGTTGTTGTTGTTGTCAGGTGCCATCGAGTCGGAACCGACTCATAGCGACCCCATGCACAGCAGAACCAAACAATGTTAGATCCTGGGCCAACCTCACTACCGCTGCCACACTTGACGCCATCAATGATGCCACCTGGCTGATCCATCTCATTGGGGGTCTTCCTCTTTTTCTCTGACCCTCCACCCTACCCAGCATGACATCTTTCTCCAGTGATTGTTTCTTCCGGACAATGTGTCCAAAGTAGGAGAGACGAAGCTTAGCCATCCTGGCCTCCAAGGAGCACTCTGGCTGCACTTCTTCCAAAACAGATCTCTTGGTTCTTTTGGCAGCCCATGGCACTTTCAGTATTCTCCTCCAACACCACAACTCAAAGGCATCAATTCTTCTACGATATTCCTTATTCCATCTCATAGTGACCCTGTATAGGGTTTCCAAGGATCTGGTGGGTTTCAATCACCAACCTTGCAGTTAGCAGTGCAGTCCTTCCTTATCTAACTGCCACACCAGGAGTTTATGTACAATGTGGTGGTGGTTATGTGCCATGAAGTCAGTTCCGTCTCATAGCGACCCTGTACAGAGTTTCTGAGGCTGTAAATCTTTACAGGAGCAGAAAGCCTCATCTTTCTCCCTTGGAACAGCTGGTAGTTTCGAACTGCTGACCTTGAGGTTCACAGCCAGATTCGTAACTACTACAGTACCAGAATACGGTATAACCCCACTTTCAGCAATTTTTCTTTCCGAGTGGTCAACAGTGATCTGAAAATATTTAAATGTAGACCCATTTTAAGTTCAGGATTATGGTAGCTCTGTAGGATAAACACTGGACTTCAAACTACAAGGTTGGTGGTTTGAGCCCATTAACTGTTCCACCATGGAAAGATGAGGCTTTCTGCTTCCACAAAGATTTACAGCCTTGTTATTGTCATTAAGTTCTGTCAAGTCAATTCTGACTCATAGTCACCCTGTATAGGGTTTCCAAGGAGCAGCTGGCGAGTTTGAACTGCCGACGTTGAGGTTCAAACCAACCTTGCAGTCATTATCTTATAGCCTTAGCTAATGATGAAATCGAATGCTGTCCAGATAGTCAGTAGCAATAGCACATGAAACAGAGTGACATGTTTCCTAGACCCAGGTCAGTAAGCTTACTTGTAGAGTGGGCTGCCTTCAGGCATTTAATTGAGGGAGCTAGGTTTGCTGACCCAAGAAGCTAGAGCCAAGAGCCTTCAGACTGAAGCTTAGGGAAGAATAGAGTGCCCATTGGATATTAATCAGCAGCCCTAGAAGAGCTTTATAACATTACCCAAGAAGGGCAGAAGTCCAGCCAAGGGATCCCAGACCAGAGAGGCCAGCCTGTAAGAAAAGTTGAGAAGAGGCTGTCCTGACTAGAACTGTGCTTTGAGCATTTCTGACTGAATTGTAACCGTTTAACTTCCCTAACAAACTCCTTAATTGTATGATCTGTGAGTTCTTTATGACCATTGCAGTTGGTTTTTAAACTTAACAAAAAAGTAGAGATTGCCATGGGAGTGACAGTCAATGTCAGAATTGGAAACGAAGATTGGAGGCTGGCCATTTGTCTGACCTCAGTCTAATAGGAATTGGAATTTCTTTTCCTAAACTAGGCAGGGACCTGAACAACATAGTTGGAGGATCCATCGTACCAAACTCTTCCAGCATCTAGTGGCTTAATACTGCCTACATGGGTTTCTATCCTGTATGTATATAGGAAAAGACATAGCATATATAGTGTTTGATGCTATTCAAAGTTTCAAAAATATATTAGGGATCTTGCAACATGTCAACCATAAATAAGAGGAGACTTGTTAAGTGCCATTGAGTCAATTCCAACTCATAGAGACTCTGTATAAGGCTTCCAGGAGTGTACATCATTACGAGGCAGAAAGTCTCATTTTTCTCCAGAGAAACAGCTGGTAGTTTCTAACTGCCAATCTTGTAGTTCTCAGTCTAGTATTTACCCTACAGAGCCACCACACTTCCACATGGAAGACTATTGTACATGGAATTAAACAATACATGGCCATTCCTATTTTACTTATTTCACTCATCTTATTGCTGTAACATCTGTAAGTATTCATTACATTTTATGAATTCTACTGCAAGACAATATCACATGTTATTTATACATTCATCATTTAATGGACTTCTTTCTACTTTTTGTCTATTATGATGATGCTGTTATAAACACTTGTGTACAAGTTTTTGTGTTAACTTATGTTTTCAAGTCACTTGTGAACATGTTTCCAAGTAACTACCTAAGAATAGGGTGCCTTGATAGCATAGTGGATTACAAGTTGGGCTGCTAACCACATGATCAGCAGTTTGAGTCTACCGGCCACTTTTGACTAGAAAGATAAGATGTTATGACCTCATTCGAAAGACAGGTGACCCAAGTGAATGTGAAAATCATCAAAAATATCATGAATACTGAATTCAAATAAAATTTTGTTTAAGATCATTCAAAAATGGCTGCAACAGTACACTGACAGAGAATTAGCTGAGGTTCAAGCCAGATTTAGAAGAGGACATGGAATGAGGGATATCTTTGGTGATGTCAGATGGATCTTGGCTGAAAGCAGAGAATACAGAAAGGTGTTTACCTTTGCTTTATCAACTGTGCAAAGGCTTTCAATTGTGTGGATCGTGACAACCTAGGGACAACATTGCAGATAATGAGTATTCTGGAACACTTAATTGTGCTCATGAGGAACCTGTACAAAGACAGAGAGGCAGTTGTTCAAACAGGACAAGGGAACACTGAATGGTTTAAAATTAGAAAAGGTATGCACCAGGATTGTATTCTTTCACCATACTTATTCAGTCTGTAGGCTGACCATGTAATCCTAGAAGCTGGATTCTATGAAGAAAAACATGGCATTAGAATTGGAGGAAAACTCATTAAAAACCTGTGATAAGCAAATGATACAACCTTTCTTGTTGAAAGTGAAGAGGATTTAAAATATTTACTGATAAAGATCAAAGACCACAACCTTTGATATGGATTGCACCTCAAAGTAAAGAAAACAAAAGTCCTTATCACTGGACCAATAAATAACACCAAGATAGATGGAGAAAAGTTTGAATTGTCAAAGAATTCATATTGCTTAGATCCACTATAAATACTCATGGACGCAGCAATCAAGAAATCAAACAACCTATTTCATTAGGCAAATCTGCTGCACTAGACCTCTTTGAAGTATTGAAGAGTAAAGACGTCAGTTTTAGGACTAAAGAGCTCCTGACCCAAACCACTCTATTTTCAATAACCTCATGTGTTTTTGAAAATTGGGCTGTGAATAAGGAAGACTGTAGAAAAATTAATGCATTAGAGTTATGGTGTTGGAGAAGAATACATAGATTGTTGTAGATAAGTGCCATTGAGGTGGTCACTCATTGTGACGCTGTATACGGTTTCAGAGGAGCAGCTGGTGACTTTGAAAGACAACATCAGGACTCCAATATATAATATAATAATAGATGCCTTTTTTATTTATTATTCCTTTAATGGACTATTTATCTACAATTTTTATACTGATTTTTGAAGAGTTTTTTTTTTATGTTTATATTTGGCTTTTACATAAAACTCGCATCCTAGAATTTCAAAATCTTATGAATATTTTAAGAACAAATAAATTGATTCTTATTTCCAATTTTTCCTAAAACATGTGTTTGGAGGTATGTTGAAGAGAAAAATCAACAATGGGATCATGTTTTCCTTCAGTAAAGCAAGTAGGAATTCACATGAAATCAGTGTTTGTTGTCAGAATGAATTAGCAGTCTACCTTTAGATATTTTGCTTTCTAATATGGGCACTCTCTTAAAAACAACTAACAGGTATACAATGCAATTATTCAGCCTCCCGACCTGATAGAATATGTATGAGCATTCTAGTTTATAATCATCCACTGTCTTATTTTAATGTACTGTTTTTTCATTTACTTGTTTTAACTGTGGTCAAAATTTAATTTGTTGAAAAAAAAATCAAGATGTTTATCTGCCCTCAATTTCTCCTCCTTTTGTATTCTATGCAAATTTGGTGAATTTGCTTTTTGCATTAACTATTTTATTTACTTTTTTGTTTTTTTTCCCTTGTCTTTCTCATTCTATATTCTCAGGTAGAGCAAAGCTGCACTCTTACAGACGTGTCAAGATGCTGTATGTAGAATCACCTGAAGATTTGTTGTAGTTAAGTGCCGTCCAGTTGGTTCTGACCCATAGTGACCCTGTATAGGGTTTCCGAGGGACAGCTAGTGAGGTTGAATCACTGACCTTGCAGTTCAAATGGCTTTGAAGTCTGGCACATTATCCCACAGCGCCACACCAAGACTCCATGATTTGAAGGTTTGTTGCTTTTGTTGTTAAGTGTCGTTGGGTCCATTGCGACCCACAGCGACCCTGTATAGGGTTTTGCAGGTGGTGAGCTTGAACCATCAACCTTGCAGTTCAAATAGCTTTGGAGTCTGGCACGTTAACCCACAGCGCCACACCAGAACTCCAATGTGAAGGTAGGTTTGTCCTTTAATCCAGAAATAGAGTTTACAGACTGACTTGACACTTAGCCATTCTAAAACCTGATGAAATTGCTTAGCCAATCTGAGGTTGAATACTCAAATTTGAACACGGCAACATAAAAGTAACCCTAGGCTTCTTGTTTAGTTGCCATTGATAAAGAGTAGAGTATAAAACAGACAGGACTCCTGTTTTCAAAGAGATAATAGTGTAGTACTATACTAAGTGTATAATAACCCCAATAAACATTATCATCACAAGCCTGAATTATTTTGATTAATCTAAAAGAGATTTACAAAATTATGAAAAAAATGTATAGAATCTTAAGTCAATTAAGAAGTGGCTCAAGTTTTTTCTCAACAGGTTTGCCACCAGCAATACAGGTAGGTGTTGGTGAAAACCATCACAAAACCTAAGTCAAAATGGGAATGGAAAAGACTCATATCAACATCGTCATGGCTGGACACCAAGTCAACCACTACTGTTCACCTGATCTACAAATGTGGTGGAATCAACCAAAGAACCATCGAAATTTCAGAAGGAAGCTGCTGAGATAGGAAAGGACTCCTTCAAGTCCACCTGAGTCTTGGATTAACTGAAAGCTTGAAAGTGAGTGAGGCAATACCGTTGATATCTCCCTGTGGAAATTTGAGACCAACAAGTACCATGTGACCATCAGTGATGCCACAGAACACAAAGACTTTATAAACCTCAGTACAGGAACCTCACAGGCTGACTGTGCTGTCCTGATTGTTGCTGCTGGTGTTGGAGAATTTGAACCTGGTATTTCTAAGAATGAGCAGACCCGTGAGCATGACCAACTGTTTTATGCACTGGGTGTGAAACAGTTAATTGTTTGTGTTAATAAAATGGATTCCACTAAGCCACCCTACAGCCAAAAGAGATATGAGGAAATCATTAAGGAAATTGGCATCTACATTAAGAAAATTGGCTACATCCATGACACAGTAGAATTTGTGCCAATTTCTGGTTGGAATGGTGACACTATGTTATAGCCAAGTGCTAATGTGCCTTGGTTCAAGGGATGGAAAGTCACCCATAAGGATGGCAATGCCAATGGAACCACATTGCTTGAAATTCTGCACTGTGTCCTGCCACCATCTCGTCCAACTGACAAGCCTAAGTGTCTGCCTCTCCAGGACATTGACAAAATTGGTGGTATTGGCACTGTCCCTGTGGGCAGAGTGAAGACTGGTGTTCTCAAACTAGACAAGGTGATCACCTTTGCTCCCATCAATGTTACCACTCAAGTAAAATATGTTGAAATGCACCTGTTGAGTCTTTGAGTGAAGCTCTGCCTGGGGACAATGTAGGCTTCAATGTAAAGACCGTCTCCGTCAAAAATGTTCACGGTGGCAATATGGCTGGTTACAGCAAAAATGGCCCATCAATGGAAACAGCTGGCTTCACTGCACAGATGATCATCCTGAATCCTCCAGGCCAATCAGTGCTGGATATGCACCTGTGTTGGATTGTCACGCAGCTCACATTACTTGCAAGTTTGCTGAGCTCCAAGAGAAGATTGATCACTGGTCTTTTAAGAAGCTAGAAGATGATCTCATATTCTGAAGGTCTGCTGATGCCGCCATTGTTGACATGGTTCTCAGCAAGCCTATGTGTGTTCAGAGCATCTCAGACTAACTTCCTCTGGATCATTTTGCTGTCCATGATATGAGACAGACTGTTGTTGTGGATGTCATCAAGGCAGTGGATGAAAAGGCTGCTGGAGCTGGCAAAGTCACCAAGTCTGCACAGAAAGCTTAGAAGGCTAAATGAACATTAACTTTAACACCTGCCTTTAACAGCAGTCTTAATCAGTGGTTGAAGAACAGTCTCAGAACTGTTTGTCTTAATTGGTCATTTAAGTTTAATAGTAAAAGATTGGCTAATGATAATAGTGCATCGTAAAAGCATCAGAAGGAAAGGAATGTTATGTGGACCATTTGTTTCTTTTTTGTGTAGCAGTTTTAAGTTATTTGTTTTTTAAAATGAGTACTTTTTAAATGGAATCAACATGACCTAAAATTTGTTACAGAATTTTGAGATCCATTAAAACCAAGTTTAATGGAGAAAAAAAAAAAAAAAAAAGTGACTCAGTGGTAGAAGTAAAACATTATATTAGAAGTTTTCATCAGGGAATGATGTCAGTTATTTAAATTAGCAATGTTCTGTCAACATCTATGATTATTAAATGTTTCCTTTGGGTTAAAAATTTGGAAATTACTGGTTACAAAAGGGGGAGATTTTATTGGAATAAAGAAGTCATTATTCAGATTCAATTGGGCTGAAGAAAGAAAGGGAAAGAATTTCAGTTTTTCAAGAGGGAGGATTTAAAATAATAAAATGGTGGATAAAATATAAAAACGTTAAAACAAAATATAAAAACATTATATTAGAAACATTGGATAACAGAAAAAAAAGCAGACAATATATGAGAACCCTTGATGCCATGCTATAAATAGAAATATTACACAGGAATGCCATAAGTCAGAATCTGCTCAACGACGCTCTATAACTTAACTACGCCATAATCAGTCTAACCTTCACTTCTCCTGTCTATATAATAGAGATGATTCTGATAATAAATAGACTGTGTTTTCAGCTGCCTGTTTTTTTTTTTTTTTTTTCAGAAATAAATATAGGAAAATAGATAAGTTTATGTTTAGTAGAGTACATTTTGAAGCAATTTCTAAACAGAAACTTAATTGTCTCACGTATAGATTTTAAATATATTAAATATCTATAAATGGCCATTTCAAGAATGTAAATGAAATTATTTGCCTCTTAGTATAAGTTAAAAAAAAAATCTTTATGAATAGTTAGGACATTTTTGTAATTAGTTGGAAAGTTATTACCCAGATTGATGTTATTAAAAATAAGTTCTTACTGTTAATGTTTTTAAATTAGTAACAGCATTATGCTTTATTGACTACGCAAAGGCTTTCAATTGTGTGGATCATGACAAGCTATGGACAACATTGCGAAGTATGAGTATTCCGGAACACCTAATTGTGCTTATGAGGAATCTGTACTTGGACCAAGAGGCAGTTGTTTGAACAGAACACGGAAAAACTGAATGGTTTAAAATTAAGAAAGGTGTGTGACAAGGTTGCATTCTTTCACCATACTTATGCAACCTGTATGCTGAGTACATAATCTGAGAACTTGGGTTCTATGAAGAAAAACGTGGCATCAGGATTGGAGGAAGACTCATTAACAGCCTGCGATATGCAGATGATACAACCTTGCTTGCTGAAAGTGAAGAGGACGTAAAACATTTACTGATGAAGATTAAAGAGCACCAACTTCAGTATGGATTACATCTCAATGTCAAGAATACCAAAATCCTCACCACTGGACCAATAAACAACATTCTTATCAATGGAGAAAAGATTGAAGTTGTCAAGGACTTCATTCTTCTTGGATCAACTATCAACACTCATGGAAGCAGCAGTCAAGAAATGAAATGACATATCGCATTGGCAAATCTGCTGCACAAGACCTTTTTAAAGTGTTGAAGAGCAAAGATGTCAGCTTGCGGACTAAGGTGTGCCTGACCCAAGCCATGGTATTTTCAGTAACCTCATATGCATGCAAAAGCTGGACAGTGAATAAGGAAGACCGTAGAAGAATTGATGCATTTGAGTTATGGTGTTGGAGGAGAATATTGAAAGTCCCATGGTCTGTCAAAAGAACCAATAGATCTGTTTGGAAGACGTGCAGCCAGAGTTCTCCTTAGAGGACAAGATGGCCAAACTTTGTCTCTCATACTTTGGACATATTGTCAGGAGGGAACAGTCACTGGAGAAGGATATCATGTTTCATAAGGTGGAGAATCAGAGAAAAAGAGGAAGACCCCCCAATGAGATGGATTGGCCAAGTGGAAGCATCGATGGACTCAAGTGTGGCAACAGTACTGAGGTTGGCTCAGGATCAGGTAGTGTTTTGTTCTGCTGTGCATAAGGTCGCTATGGGTCGATAATGACTCGATGACACCTAACAACAACAAACAGCATTATGAAGTCAGTGTCTATACATCAAGCAGTTATAATTGCAGCATATGGTTTTCCATGTAGTCCTGATATGATGCTGTACAGGTAACCCCAAGGTCAACAATGCAAAGCTCCTCAGAAGCCCTACACAGAGCCACTATGAGTCAGAACAAACTCAAGAAACTTAACAGTAACAATAATTCTACCATAAATTTCTGAAATATTGGGTAATTCTTACTTCGAAATAGTTAGTAGTTGAAATTGATTCTCAGTACCTCTAAAAAATAAAATAAATGACAAGCCATTATTTGAAACTTAAAATATTACTACCACCTGCAAATCCTTTATTTTTTAGCCTAAAACTATATTAAACTTTTCAATAAATCATCATTTGAACTCTTTCTAAATATTTAATCCTCAGTATTGTTTTGAATATGTTGTTGTTAAGTGCTGTGGAGTTGGCTCTGACTCATATGAATCCCATGTAGATTTTCCTAGGAGCAGCTGGCTTGTTTGAACCACTGACCCTGCAGTTCAAACCAACCATTCAGTCCAGTGGTTATCCTACATTGCCACAAATCATCACTTGAACTCTCTCTATTTCACCATCATTTTCATTATGTTTTGAATACAGTTAAGGCTAAAAGTCACATTTAATTGAAGCTGTTGCAATAGTAATATACACATAACTTAATGAATGTATTTCTATTCATGAAAACGTAAAGCACATCTTATTTAGGAGACCTATCACATATGACATTAATTTTTTAAACATTATTTTTTTGTCAACTAAAATTCCACACACTTTTTGCTAAAGTTGTTGTTGCTGGTATGGTTGTTAAGTGCTATTTGTCGAATCAGTTATGACAAATCGCGACCTTGTAAAGTATGTACTATCCAATAACTCTAATTCCTGATTGTAGTAGGAATAATTTTTACCTAAAAGTTTGATAAGACAGACCTAAATAAAAAATTCTAAAGCTAATTACAAAAAAATTTACAATAATTCCTAATACAATGTCTTAATTTGCTAGCAACTTTCATATTAGATACAGCAAATATTCTCTGAAACATTATGATTAATTTGTCCATAACTGATCCCCTAAAGTGTAGCTTTAGGAAAATAAACTGATCATTCTTCAAATTTTGTTAAAAATAGTACTTCACATAATTAATTATGATCACTTCTAATGCACAGAACCCATATGTCACCCATATCCACTGTCAGTTCACCAGAGATGCTGTTGCTTCTCCAATCATGAATGCTAATAGGATGAATCCCACCATTAACCAGCTCCATCATACAGTTGCTACTTCAAATCTCTCTAATGAAATGGGGTAAATGGTGCTGGTCTTGAAATAAATGAACAATATACTTCCAATTAAAGCAGGAGCCAAGTTTCAGATGATTAACTAACTATACATTAAACATCACAGAGCCTAAGTATCAGGGTCTCTATCCTTTCATCTGATATCTAGCCATTTAATGGATATGTATTTTCATAAAGCTGTCTGTACGTGCTTTTCTATTTCAGTAGGCATATCCTGTCTGATTGTATACACATGTTTGCATGATAGGTGGTACAGGAAACCAGAAGTATGGTAAAGCAAACACTAAGGCTTTCTGAGCATGAATTAAGAAACCACAAAATCAACCTTTTTTGGTTTTGTTTTTAGAATACTTGCCTCATTGCATAACCCAACCATTGATTTATTGACAACTCTGGAAAAATCATTAGATGGTGTCTAAAGAGATACGACATCTGTTTTAAGACTATTGTGGAGTAGAGCAGAATTCAATATATTTTACTATTATCAAAGGTCTTGTAGGAAATTGTTCAGGACATTGCAAGAGAGACTGATAATGTAGCCTATTTAAATTGCATGGGAAAATATAAACCCAACATATTAAATCAAACATTGGAAGTCTTCCACTGTGATCACTTTAAGGATAGGTTAAATCAGTCAGATGAATTGGTATATGAATAGAAAAGATATTTCAAAAATAAACTGACCAAAAATATGGGGGATAAGGAAAACTTCTAAATTCTTTCTTCTCTATAAGTGTATGTGAATAAGAGATAAAATATCTTAGACTGATGATTTGTCCAAGGCTGTAAATAACCAACACCACCTAAAAACTGGAATAATTCTCTGAGAAATCCATAAAGCAGGAGCACTGATTGCCCAGTTGTTGATGACATGCATATTCTAAGTGTCTTGGTTTACTGCTGTCAGAACTACATAGTGTTCAATCTGACATTGTAATATCCTTCACTACTGGACACTCTAACACTGGGTTTTGGAAAGCATTACAATTACATATTTCTGGCCAAATATAGAAGTTAGGTATAAACCAATTACATTTGCCATAAATTATGTTTACCATTTATTACATTTATACTGATCCATATGATATTGTATCTGAATCCAGACACTATCATACAGATACTGGACTTTACACCCTTCCCTTTTTCTGAATAAAATTTATTAGTTAGAGGAATCAGTAGGTGACAATGTATGGAGGTAACTTGGTAAACTGAGTGCCAGCCAAATGTTAGATACTTCCAGAAAGGAAACATCTAAAATCATAGGCGATAACAGGTAAGTGAAAAAATCACATCCAAATCATGCATTTTGAAGTCTCTAAGATAATTACCATGCAGACTGTATTGAATTATTTTGATCATTATCCAAATCTGATGCTTTCTTGTAGTAATACATAACTGTAATTAGCACCCAGTACTAGATTTATTGGGGATATAAAGAGCTGATAGCCATTTTATTGTTGAATAATATCACTATTTTCTTTAAGTAACAGTGCTCCTTGTATTCCTATGAAAATGATGGTTAGTGAATTTCCCTAAAATTTGAAAGTATGTGGTAGATATTTCTTTCCATGGACAACATTCCCAAACCTTTGTGGAAGAAAGTTAGACTAGACAAGAATTCTAGGCAGTTTCTTTGTTGACAATGCTATACTCTTGAATTCTATCTTTATTACTTTTTCACAGCTGAACCTTATGCTCTTTCTAGGTTATTCTTGAATATAACCCATTTTGTTGTTGTTGTTGTGAAGTGCCGTCGAGTCAGTTTTGACCCATAATGACCCTTGTATAGGGTTTCCTAGGAGCAGCTGGTGAGCTTGAGCCACCGACCTTAACAGTTCAAATGGCTTTGCAGTCTGACACATTAACCCACAGTGTCACACCAGCACTCTAACCCATTCTAGGCTCCTTTAACGGTATATCATTAGCATTGTGCTGGGATCTCTCAGCCCTTGATAATTATCCTGTGTCCCTAAAATTGCTAGCCTCATAGATCTTAGGGGTTGAAAGGGAATGGGTTATTGATGAAATAAAATATTAATTTTAGAACCTACCTTAGAAATTTAAAAGGTGGATTGATTGAAAAGGACTGCTTTGTTTAAGATTAATATCCATGCAAGCTGGCCACTCACAAAAGTATTGTCAAGAACCCTGAAAAGACTTTAGATTTTTCTTAAAGGTATAAATCCAATCAATACTCCACTTCAAATCTTGGCTGCTGGGCTTCTAATTATGATAGAAAAGCAAATGGTGAATGTTAACTAATTTGACATATTAAAGAATGTTCCAATTTAAATATTTGTAAAGAGCAATGCAAATATTAGTGTCCTGGTATGGTACTGTAGGATAAGCACTGGATTGCTACCCACAAGTTCAGCGGTTCAAATCCATCATCTGTTCTTTGGAAATCCTATATAGTGACACTATGAATTGGAATCATCTTGATGGCAATTGACAACAGCAACAACAAAGAGCAGTAATGATCATAAGTAAAGTAGCTCTTCTTCAGAGGCATAACATTTGAAGTTATTAGTTTCTTTATGTGTCTGTGTAATGAGTTTGGAAAGGAGACCTGGTGTTACAGTAGTTAAGCGCTTGACTGCTAACTGGAAGACTGGTCATTCAAACTCATCCCCTACTCCACAGGAGAATGATGTGGTAGTCTGTTTCCACAAATTTGTACAGCTTTGGGAACTCTATGGGGTAGTTCTACTCTATTCTGTAGGGTTGCTATGAGTTGGAATCTATTCAGCATCAATGATCTTAGTTTGAGCTAGGTAGTCAGTTTGAGGGATTTCATGACTCATTAATAAAAAACATATGGTCACAGATGACAGTGTTAGAATAAATAGCTGTTTGTTGGGGCCAGAGCTTTGCAAAGTATTACATGTGGGGGAAGCCCATCTCAGGGAGATCTTTGAAAATCAAGTAGTGTGTGGGGGCCTCATAGGAAAAGAAGGCAAGACAACTACTGGGGCTGAGGGCAAGAAGGCTTATATGTGTAAATGTTGTTGCTCTGCCACAAAGAAGTGAGTCACTAGGTCAGAAAGCAGCTTGGGGCTTTTATAACTACATTGTTTTAACTTTTCAAGGGCTAGCAGATGGTGTGTGCATTTTGCGGGGTTTGTAAAGTAGGTATACTTTAATGGCTAAAAATATACTTATTCTGGCTATTTGTAAGGCAACTGAAGGTACAAAAATTGAGTTTTTGACAGCAGGCTATTTGAGCTAACAGAATCAGCTGTGAAAAAATGAGCAACTTTGGCCAAAATACAGAGGATGCCTGTTTCATCTATATTACAATTGTAAGGTGTACACTGAAATCAAGTATACTATTTAAACTCTGAACATAGAGTAGTTGAAACCTAAATTATTTTCTTATATAATACATGTGTCTACTCACTCACTGCTACAATTTTAGCTTCTGAAGAAATAGAACCAGACACACTGGGTAAGTCAGGTCTGTTTATTTAGTAAGTTTTATGAACTGATTACGTAAAACCTGAATTTAGAGCTCTCTGTAGACAAAACTATAGAAGAAGTCAGGAAACAAACTGACAAAATAAATGAAAAACATGGGAATTATATTAAAACCCCAATTAGAAAGCCTGAAGATTAACACTAAGTCTTCAAAACCTGTTACACAAAGGACAAAGGAGTAGAAGCGAATCAATGGAAGGTCAAATGACTGAACCTGAAGAAAAATCTTTCAATGTTTATCTGATCAATCTGAAAAAAGAACAAAAAATTCTAAAGAAAGCCTAAGATTTATGTGGGATACCATCATGAGGAATACCTTACATATGATTGGAATTCCAGAATAGGATGAAACAAAAATCCCCATAGAGAATACTGTCCAAGAGTTATTGGAAGACAAGAACATAGACATTAAAAAAGTTGAATGAACTCCAAAACAGATAGATCCCCAAAGAAGAAAACACCAATACAAATTATAATCAAACTTTTCAAAACCAAACATAAGGAAAGAGTCCTGAAAGTAGCTCAGGAAAAAACAAAGTTATCTATAAAGGAGAACTAATAAAACTGAACTCTTATTTCTCAGCAGAAGCCATGCAGGCAAGAAGACATGGAACAACGTATGAAAAATTCTAGAAGAAACAAGTGCCAACAAATCATCATATACCCAGCAAAATTGCTGATAAATATGATGGTGAAACTAGGTCATTTTAAGGTAAATAGAGATTCAAAGAACTTGTGAAAATCAGTTTAGCTTTATAAAAAACACAAAAGAGGGTTTCTTGGACAGAGAACCCACAATAGTACACAACAACCAGAAAACTGACATACATGACAGTATCACTTAGAACGCAACCCAAATATAGAAGTATTCAAAGTTACACAGATCTTACAAGACTGAAAAGAAAGAACCAGACATACAGTTGCAATAACAATGACAACAACAAAACATAAAGTAAAGAGAAGGAATAATGTAGCTACAGAACTTCCAAATAAAGATAAAATCAAGTATATTTCAAGAAATAATTAAAATCAGCCTAACTGTAAAAACTAGATCAAGCTTTTGCCCTAACCCTAGCCCAACTCCTACACCTAACATTAACCGTGTTGTTAGGTGCCATCAAGTCGGTACCAACTCATAGCGACCTTATGCACAGCAGAATGAAACACTGCCCGAATCTGGGCCAAAAATCACTAATGTTGCCACGCTTAAGTCCATCAAGGCTGCTACTTGCCCAATCCATCTCATTGGGGTCTTCCTCTTTTCTCTGATACTCCACCTTACCAAACATGATATCCTTCTCCAGCGACTGGTCCCTCCTAGCAATATGTCTGAAGTATGAGAGATGAAATTTGGCCATCCTGGCTTCCAAGGAGCACTCTCAATGCACTTCTTACAACAGAGATCCATTGGTTCTTTTGGCAGCCCGTGACACTTTCAATATTCTCCTCCAACACCATAACTCAAAAGCATCAATTCTTCTACGGTCTTCTTTATTCACTGTCCATCTTTCACATGCCTATGAGGTTATTGAGAATATCATGGCTTGGGTCAGGTGCACCTTAGTCCTCAAGCT
>NW_006408523.1:34777106-34798492 GCF_000296735.1 Chrysochloris asiatica | reverse complement strand
GGATATATTCAAGGTCATATTAACCCTAGTGCTATCCATATTCCTAACACTGAATGAATCCTAGGTGAGCCTAGACCTAGCCATAGTCCTAATACTTCTACTTGTTTTGTTGTTGTTAAGTGCTGTCAAGTCTATTCCAACTCATAGGGACCCTGTATAGGGCTTCCAAGGAGCAGCTGATGAGTGTGAACCACCAACCTTGCATTTTAAACAATTTTGCAGTCTGACACATTAGCTCACAGTGCCACACCAGTACTCCTTATTCCTACTAACTCCCCCTAAAATGATGCTGTGTTTCTCAGACTCATAAACTGAAAATATAGTCTTGTACATATTTTCAAAGCACTCTCTGTATTATTACAAGGTTGAATAATTTTCCAATGTGTTGTGAGAAGGAAAAAACCTTTATAGTTTACTCTGTTCATGAACAAGAATTCTAAGGAGTTTTAAATTAAAAAAAAAAAAAAAGACAAAGATGAACTTTAGAAATCAGAGAAAGAGAGAAAACTAATAACTGATAACTGATAATGCTGCTTCAATAAGTTTACTAGCTAATTTTTCACTAGAAAAGATGGAAGTTAGGGGCAGTGGAAAGATCTATTTTAAAAGTTCTGGAAAAACTAGATTGTGAACAAAATGCTCTACATAAACCAAAACTATTTTTCAAAAATGAAAGAGGTATTATGACATTTCCAAATTAAAACAAACTAAGAAAGAAAACCACAAAGAAATGACAATCACAACAAAAACTGAGAATTCATTGAAAGGATTTATGTTACAGGCCAGAGTACAATAGTCAGTCTAAAATGAAAAAAAAATTGACAGTAACTCAACTCATAAAATATAAGAATGCTAGTAAAGGTAACTGTATTGGTAAATATAAAAGGCAGCACAAGTAAATTGCTTTTTGTAACACATTTACTTTCCTTTCATGTAATTTTAAAAGCACCTGCGTAGGGCAATGATTGTAAATCTATACTGATGAGCACACAATGTAAAAAGATGCCCATTTTAACAATAAAAGGATAAACTTGGTGGTGGAGCAGGAGCCATAAAGATGCAAAGCATGTTTACAACTGGTGGTATGTTTAATGGAGTCAGTTTTTATTCTTAGTACCATCATGGGACTGAGAAGTACTATGTTATATAGTTTCCTAAGCCGATGTGATATTGTGGGTTAATGTGCTCAACTGAAAAGTCAGTTTGAACCACAAGGTCTGCGGTTCAGCTCACCAGCTGCTTCTAGGAAACTCTATGAGGGTCGCTATGGGTCTGAACAAACTTGACGGCACTTAACAAAAACAACAATCTTTACAGAGAAGTTCTGGTGTGGCATTGCGGCATAGAGCACTGGACTGCAAAGTCAATTTGAAACACAGGGTCAATGGTTCAAACTCACCAACTGCTCCTAGGAAGCCCTATACAAGGTCTCTATGAGTAAGAATCAACTTGATGGCAATCTTTACAGAAGCAGGTAACCTGCTCTTTTCTCCTACAGAGCAGATGGTAGGTTCAACCTACCAATCTTTGACAAGCAGAATAATACTTGACTGTTTGGCCATCCACTCATGCCACACACTATCACCAGGTGGATTCTGATTCATAGTCACTCTATAGGACAGACTAGAATGTCTCCTTTTAAGTTTCCAAGACTTTAAATCTTTGCAGGAACAAACAGCTTCATCTTTCTCTTGCAGTTCAAACTCACCAGCAGTTCCCTGAGTCAGAACTGACTTGATGACACTTAACAACAACAATATATGCCAAATGGAATCCTGCTGTGGCACTGTAGGGTAAGTATTGGACTGCTAACCACAAAGTTGGTGTTTCAAGCCCACCAGTGACTCCTCAGAAACTCTATACAGGGCTGCTGTAGTTCAGAATAGACTTGATGGCACTCAACAAAAACAGTAAACCAAATGTGTCCTGATATGGAGCTGTAGGATAAGCACTAGACTATTAAGCACAGGCCAGTGTTTCAAACTCACCAATATTTCCTTGGAATCCCTATACAGGGTTGCTATGAATTAAGACCATAGCTCTCAACAACAATCACATATACCAAATAGGAGCTCATTGGTTCTGTTAGATAAAGACTGGATTGTGAACCACAAGATTGCAAGTTCAAGTCCACCAGTCACTCCTCAGAAAAAGATGAGACGTTCCGCTCCAAGAAATATTTAAAGTGTTAGAAACCCTATACAAGCTTGCTATGAGTCAGAGCCGATTATACTAACAACAACAAATCACATTCAATAACCTGTCTCTCCTTTTATCCTATTTTTAACCATCGGAGTTAAGCAGAATTTTTTTTTTTTTAATGTTTTATTGTGAATTATGTGATGGTTTACATGGGAAAACATTAGTTTTACATTCATCCTATCATATATTGTCTCATTGACTGGGTTACAATCCCCTCCATGCATCATCAACCAACCAAAGTGTATACCCTGCAAGCCTGATCCCCAGTCGTCAGCACAAAGCCCCTCTCCCTCTCTGGGTCTAAAGTCCCCAGCTGCTCCATCTCTCCACGTCATCGTCTCTGCCTCCATCTCAGGCATCACTGCTTCTCTGGGTAGGGTCCCGCTCTCTGCTCTTCTCACTTGGTGGTCCCAGGGACCTCCACTCCTAGACTGCAAAGTTAATCATTCCCCTCCTTGCTACAAAACGTCTGCCTTCATATTTCCAACCCTCACAATCAGTCCTGATAACAATTATTCACTATTGTGTCACAAGAGACCTATCCGCATTTCATTTCATCAGCCCCGCCTAGACAGATTGTATACTACTCAGTGGAGATTCTACCTTCCTCCACACCCTCTGGATCTAGGTTCCCTCTTGAAAGCTTGTAAGCCAGTCACTTCTTGCCTTTGTAGCCTCCCTTCCCCGCACCCCCACCCCCCATTTTGGGTAGCCAATGTCCAAGATGCCCATCCCTGTCCTAAGCAGAATTCTTAACTGAGTAAATATTATCCTATATTTTCTATCTAATTGATTTAATATATCTGTATTTTTAAAATGTAATTTGATAATGATAACATAGTGTGGACACAAAGAAATCACTCTCAGCAAGAACCAATTAGACACAAATTTCCATTCCTTAGTTTAATCTCTATTTGTTTGTTTGAAATTTGTATTGTGAATTGAGTAGTGAAGGCTTATAGACAAGATCATTGGTTTTGCACTCAACAAATCACACTCTTTGTTTCATTTCAATAATTACAATCCACTCTATATAACAATCCTATCACACTTCCTTTCTGCAGTTCTTATTTCCATTTCCACCTTCCTTCCAATCCCTTCTCAACTTTATTTCTAGGTAAATGTTGCTATTTTGAGCTTGAATGGTTGACCTTTCCATGGTGAGCATATCCTACTAGTGTTGTCTCCCCCATATGCATATCTATTACTTAGCTGAAAATTGAGCCACAAAGGTGAGTTCTGTTCCAGACCTGAAGGGTGACTGAGGCCATAGTGTTGGGGTCTTTCACACTCTTTCGGACCAGTGAGCCTGGGTTTTTTGCTTTTTTTGTATAATTTTGAGGGTTTTTTTCTACATTTTCTCCTACTCTATCTGGGATCTTCCAGTGGGATCCAGTTACTATTTAGTTCTTCTGGTCTAAGAGTCTTAGTGACTAATGTTCACATGTTCCGTCTTTCCATTAGTCTAATCTATTTCAAGCTCTTAATTTTTCATCACTCTTCTTTCGTCCACAAATGCAGAGACTAATGGTTGCCCCTTAGATGGATGCTCTTGAGCTTTTAATGTCCCAGGTCCTACTCTCTAAAGACATAAAACATTGTTTTTGTGGAATAGCATGACAATCGATCCTGGTACTCTCTGAGGTGATGGTTCTGGCCCCCAGGCCCAGCAACTCATTGTCTTAAGATATTTGTTAATATATAATTAAGTTTTCTCATTTTGCCCTTGGTATGATACACCACATTTATAGGCGTGTTTATAGTATAGGTAAATACCCATGTAAAAATATCCTCTGTAAAACTCATATTTTTGTGAGTATGTTCCCATTCTCCTTCCCATATCCATTCATCATGTACATCTGTCTATGTATCTACAATGTTGTTCCAAGGTTGTTTATATAGAGAATTTATCTCTATCCCTTTGAACAACAGCATTCCTCCCTGTGTCTTTGCTTATCTTCATCATTCTTCTGCCAACTTCCCTTTTTTCATATATTGCCCTCCTATCACCGAAATTGATATGTGTCGATTCTCTAGCAAATGAATTACTCTCCCTTCCCTCCCACCCCTGGTAACCACCAAAGAATGTTTCTTCAAGCATGAAAACCTTTCTTTGAGGTTTTACAATAATGGTCTCACACAATATTTGTCCTTTTGTGATTGATTTCCCTCAGCATGTTGTCTTCCATGTTTATCCATGCTATGAGGCATTTCACAGATTCATTGTTATTCTTCATTGTTGTGTAATATTCCACTGTGTGTTTATAAAAAAAAACAAAAAACTTGTTTATTCAATCTTCCATTAATGGGCATTTAAACTCTCTCCATCTTTTTGCTATTGTGAATAGTGCTATGATGAATATTTAAGTGAGCACATATCCACTGGTGTCATGGCATTATTTCCTGGGTGTATATACCCATATTGCTGGGTCATATGGTATTTGTATTTCTAACTTTTTGAGAAAGTGCCATAATACTTTCCACAGTGGTTGCACCATTTTACAGTTCCATCAGCAGTGTAAAAGGGTCCCAGTCTCTCTATGCCCTCACCAACATTTGATGTTTTCTGTTTTTGTTTGTTTGTTTGTTTTATTTAACTTTTCCACTAATGGGCTGTATTGGCATGTTTGCTGTCTGGCGAAGCATACACAAGAAAGAAAGAAAAAAAGAAACAAAACAAGCAACTAAAATCAAAGTAAAGAAAATCAAAAAAGAAGTAAAAAAAGAGAAAATGTAAAAGAAACAAAAAAGCAGGCAACCACTAGAAAAAGAATATAAAAATCTTTTTTTTTGTGTGTTTATTCTTTCATCTCATTCTTCTCTTTACCTTCCTTTGCTTTATATCCTTTCTATCTCTACTTTTTTTTCTTTTTTTTTCTGCTTCCTCTTTCTCCCTTTCTTTCTCTTGATATTTCTCTACAACTCTCTAGTCTCTTTTCTTTTACTATCTTTCTAGTTCAGGACTGGTCAGAATATGTTCAGTAGGTCTGGATCAGGCCATACCTGATTCCAGGTACGGGGTTGGTGCTGCTAGCTCTCATTTCCATTTGCTGTGACTCACAACTGTGCAGCTCACCACTGTGTGACTATGATTATGAGAGATCAGCAGTTTTACTGCCAATGTATATGACAAAGAATGGTCATGCCTCTGGTCAGCAAAGTAATGTCAGGTTCAAGAAAAATTTCTACCTGACTATAAACTATATGCCTTAGTGCCACCAACCAAACTCTTCCTTCAAAACCATCCGTAAGATTCAAAGGTGATTGCAACAAACATAGGCAAGCACAGATGACCTAAGTCCTTCCTTCTACCACCTACTTCGGCCCCTACAGTGTCTTTTCAGCTTCTTCTTCTAGGTAGGCCTCGTCCAGGATTGGTCAAGGTCAGCTCTTCATGGTTGGAGATGGGCCCATCAGAATTCAGGTACTGGGACTGGTGCAGATATCTCCCCATTCATTTTTATGGAAATCACAACGGTGCCACAACTGCTGTGTGGCTCTGACAGCTGGGAGAGCAGGAGGTCACTGGGGTTGTATGTAGGTTTGTGCTGGGCATGCATCTGATCACCAGTGGCGTGTGGGAACAAGAAAAAAAAATGCAACTTTATTCCTATGAGTCATCAGTATTTATCTGCAATACCAATACATTACCTTGTTGCTACATTTCTGTAATTGATAGTGGATGCAATTACTTTATTAATACAGAGAAACTGCCCTAAACTATTGTAGTATTTATCACTCAGCAGCATTATTCAGTAAGCTAGTGTTCTTTATTTTAGAAAAACAATCATTTGTATATAATAGAGTCTTGATGTGGCATTGTGGTTTAATGCGCTGGACTGCAAAGTGAGTTTGAACTTCAAGGTCAGTGGTTCAAGTTCATCAGACACTCTTCAGAAACAGGGTAACTATGGGTTATGATTGACTCAATGGCACTTAACCACAGCATATAATAGTAAAATAAATTAATACCTGTTATTATTGTTTTGCAGTTATAAAATAGAATAGTGGAATAAAAAGCCATTAAGTTTTCCATCCATGGTATTTATGAGTGTAGGTCAAAAAGTATAGCTATTAAAACATAGTAACATTTATTGAACGAAAGTATCAAAATGATAAGGTCATGTTTCTTAACATGTCCTGAATTTAGGTCTGTATGGAGTCTTGGTGTGACGCTGTGGGTTAATGCATCAGACTGCAAAGCCATTTGAACTGCAAGGTCAGCGGAACAAGCTCACCAGTCACTCCTTGGAAACCCTATACAGGGTCACTATGGGTCGGAACCAACTTGATGACACTTAACAACAACAACAGCTTCTCCGTAACACTGCCCTGAAAATTTTCCAGTTTCAGATGGCTGTGCCACATCTGGTCAGTTGGCACATGTCACCAGTCTGTCTCCTTTTTTTGCCACATCTGTTCAGCTTTCTCTCCTGGTAAGCATTAAACTCACTTCTCTATCTTGTCATCTGAACCCCAGGCCTCCAGAACTATCATCTGCATCTGTTTCATTTTGTTTTCTGTATCTTTGTTGTAGAAAATCTGTGTAGTTTCTGCTTAGTCTGCTATCTTGCCACCAAGATAATATGCTAGACTACAAGGTCTGTTTGAACTGCAATGTCAGTGGTTCATAGCCACTAGCTGCTCCTCAAAAACATAGCCATTTTGAAAATTTAAAAATTGTTCTATAGGTTGAAATGGAATGCATAAACATTGATGTAAACATCTAGGGTTTAGTGAGCTGAAATGGACTGGTATTGGCCATTTTGAATCTGACAATCACATGGTTTATTATGCAGGAAATGACAGGTTAAGGAGAAGTGGAGTCACATTCATCCTCAAAAAGAATATTTCAAGATCCATCTTGAAGTATAATGCTGTATGAAATAGGATAATATCCTTATGCTTGCAAGGAAGATCAGCTAATAACATTATTATTCAAATTTACACACAAACCACTAAAGCCAGTGTAGAGTAAATTGAAGAATTCTACCAAATTATTCATTCTGAATTTGATCAAACAAGCAATCAAGATGTGTTGATAATTACTGGTTATTAGAATGCAAAGGTTGAAAACAAAGAAGAAGGATTGAAAACAAACAAACAAAAAAAAATGGGAACATATACCTCAATGATAGCAATGATGTTGGAGATTGCATGAAAAAAATTTTTCTACACCAATGACTTCTTCAATGCAAATAACCTTCTTTAAACAACATAAAAGACAATTATACATATGGACTTCACCAGAAGGAATACAGAGAAATCAAACTGACTACATCTGTGGAAAGAGATTGTGAAAAAGCACCTTATCATCAATCAAAACAAGTCCAGGGACAGACTGCGGAACAGATCACAAATTGCTCATATGAACACTTCAGACTGAAGCTGAAGAAAATTAAAACATGTACACAAGAGCCAAAATGTAAAAATTTACATATATCACCTAAATTTAGGATCATCTCAATAACAGAATTGAAGTATTAGACACTAATGCATGAAAACCAGTAGAGTTGTATGATGATATCAAGAACGTTATACAGGAAACTAACAAAAACCAAGAGGTCAGTAAGAATGCAGGAAAGAAAAAAAAGACCAACATAGATGTCAGAAGAGATTCTTAAACTTTCTCTCCAGCATAGAGACACTAAAGCAAATGGAAGACATGAGGAGGTAAAAGCGCTGAATAGAAAATTTCAAAGGGAAGTTTGAGGCACAAAGTCAAATATAGGGAAATGTGCAAAGACCTGAGTTAGGGAACCAAAAGGAAAGAATGTGCTCAACACTTCTCAAGCTGAAAGAACTGAAGAAAATATTTAAGTCCAACTTGCAATACTGAAGGATTCCTTGGGCAAAACATTGAATTATGCAGAAAACATCAAAAGAAGAAGGAAGGCATACACAGAGTCACTCTACCAAAAAGAAGTAAGCGGTCCATGTTCAACCATTTCAAGATGTGGAATATGATCCAGAGGCAATGTAATAAAGGAAGAATCACACTGCACTGAAGGCATTGGCAAAGAACAAGGCATTGGGAATTGATGGAATACAAATTGAAATCTTTCAACAAACTAATGCAGCACTGTGGAGGCACTCACTTATCTGTGCCAAGAAATTTGGAAGACAGCACCTGGCCAACTGATTTTTGACCATTCCAAATAGAGGTAACCCAATGCAATGTGGAAATCATCAGACAATATAATTGATATTGTTGTTGTTGTTGTTAAGTGCCGTCGAGTCGGTTCCGACCCATAGCGACCCTGTACAGGGTTTCCGAGGGTGTAAATCTTTACGGGAGTAGAAAGCCTCATCTTTCTCCCGCGGAGCGGCTGGTAGTTTCGAACCGCTGACCTTAAGGTTCGCAGCCCGATTCGTAACCACTACGCTACCAGAGCTCCTAATTGATATTACATGCAGGTAAAATTTTGCTAAAGATAATTCAAAAATGGGTTCAACAGTATCATTCATAGGTAACTGCATGAGACTCAACCTGGATTCAAACAAGAACATGGAAAAAGGAATATCATAGCTGACATCAGATGGATCTTGTCTTAAATCACTGAATACCAGAAAGATGTTTATTTGGGCTTCATTGACTATGCAAAGGCCTTCAACTATGTGGGTCATGACAAGCTATGGACAACATTGTAGAGACTAAGTATTACTGAACACTTAATCATTTTCCTGAGGTATCTCTGATAGAACAATGGGCCATCATTCAAACAAAACAAGGGGACACTGAGTGGTTTTAAATCAGAATAGGTGTGCACCTGGTTTATATTCTTTCACCATAGTTATTCAATCTTTATGTTGAACAAATAATTCAAGAGGCTGAATGATATGAAGACCAACATGGCATCAGAATTGTAGGAAGGGTCTGCAACAACCTGTAATTGTAGATGATACAATCTTGCTTGCTGAAAGTGAAAAGGACTTAAAATGCTTACTGATAAATATCAAAGACCAGAGTCTGGATACACCTCACTGTAAAGAAAACAAAAATCTTAACTACTGGACCAATAAATAATATCATGATAAATGGAGAAAAATTTGCAGTTGTCAAAGATTTCATTTTTCTCAGACTGCCATCAACATTCATTGAAACAGCAGTCAAGAATCAAACAATGTATTATATTAGGTAAATGTGCTATATAAGAACTTCTTAAAGTGTTTAATGGCAAAGATGACAGAGGACTAACGTGCACTTGACTCAAGTCATGGTATTTTCAATAGTTTCATATACATGTGAATGTTGGACAATAGATAAGAAAGACTGCAGAAGAATTGATGTATTTGAGTTATGGTGCTGGAGAAGACGATTAAAGTTATCATGTACTGCCAAAAGAACAAACAAATCTGTGTTGGAAGGTACAACCAGAATGCTTCCTAGAAGCCAAGATGGCTTGACTTCATGTCCCATAGTAGGACATACTATCAGGAGTGACCAGTCTCTGAAGAAAGACATCATGCTTGATAAAATGGAAGGTCAGTGAAAAAGCAGGAGACCACCAATGAGTTGGGTTGGCACAGTGCCAGCAACAGTGTGCCAAGTGTAGCAGCAATTGTAACAATGGTGCAGGAACAGGTGAGTAGAACTAACTCTATGACACTTAACAACAACAACTAAGGTTTATTACATTCATTTAATTTATGCTGATAAGTTATTGTTGTATCATTAATGCATATTTTATTCTTTGTGTTTTCTTTTTTTTTCTGATCCTGGAAATGGGAATGAAATTCATTCTCAAAAATAAAATGACTATATTATTCCATATATCTGAGGTGACAAAGACAAATAGCTATGAACTGGGGGAGGGGTGATTTGAGGATTCCCTTAAACAAGCCAACCTAAGATTATTTATTTTGAATTGCTTATAGTGAATGAGTATAAGAATTCGCATTATATTAAAACATTTGACAACCAATATAATATGTATAAAGCAGTAGTTTTCCCCCTCAAACAAAAATCTAATACATAATGTTATGCTTCAAGAAACCAACAAACTGTAAAATTAATTTTTGCCAATGTATATAGTACAATGAAAAAGTCATGCATTTCTATAATTGATAGTGGATTCAATTCCTTTATTAATACAGAGAAACTGCCTTAAGCTATTGTAGTATTTATTACCCAACAGTATTATTCAATAAGTTAATGTTCTGTATTTAAGAAAAATGATCATTAGTAAATCATGGTAAAATAAATAAATACTTGTGATATTTGTTTGTGGTTATAAAATAAGAATAATAGACTAAAAAGCTGTTTGGTTTTCCATCCAGAGTGAGTTAAAAAGCATTGATCTAAAAAATCATGGTGGTGGTGGTGGTATGTCGTGGAGTCAGTTCAGATTCATAGTGACCCTGCATTGGGTTTCTGAGGTCATAAATCTTTACAGGACCAGAAAACCTCCTCTTTCTTCCATGGTAGAAACGATCACTGGTAGTTTCGAACTGCTGACCTTGAGATTAGCAGCCTGACTCTATGTAACTACTATGCTACCAGAGCCCATTATAAAATGATAGTTGTTGTTGTTAAGTGCCGTCGAGTCGGTTCCGACCCATAGCGACCCTGTACAGGGTTTCCGAGGGTGTAAATCCTTACGGGAGTAGAAAGCCTCATCGTTCTCCCGCGGAGCGGCTGGTACCTTTAGGTTCGCAGCCCGATTCGTAACCACTACGCTACCAGAGCTCCTTAAAATGATAGTAGCATTTATTAAACAAAACTATCAAAATGACAAAGTGTTGTGTTTTAAAATACCCTACATATAGGTCTATACACTTCTGAAGGTAAAGTTTCCATCACTTTAGCTTTTTCTTGAAAAATTCTGCATTCTAAATGAATCCTGAGTAAAAATACCTTTTACTTACTCTCATTATCACCATAGTATACCCTCAGCAGGAGTCCTGGTGTGGTGCTGTGGGTTAATACGCCAGACTACAAAGCTATTTGAACTGCAAGGTTGGCAGTTCAAGCTCATCACCTATTCCTTGGATACCCTATGCAGGGTCGCTATGGATCGGAACTGACTTGACCCCACTTAACAATAACAATAATACTCTCAACAAGATGAACTGACACAGTGGCTGAAACAATGGGCTTCAATATAGGAAAATCTCTGTGAATATATCACGGGATCACACAGTGTTCCTTTCTCCTTGGAAATAGAGTGATTCCTACATAGAGTCACTCTGAATAGGTAGTGATTTGAAGGCACTTAACACCTGTTGTGACCCTGCAGGATATTGCGCTGGACAGTAGGGTCAGCTTGAACCCTAAGGTTGGCTGTCCAAATCCACCAGCGGATCCTTGGAAACCCTATAGAGGGTCGTTATGAGTCAAAATTGATTCTATGGCACTTAACAACTACAACAGGCAGCTCTAACACACTGCAAGCTGTTTAGGAGGCCTGTTGACTCTGATCTTGAGACTTGTCCTGGTTTTCTGCTTCTCATAGATCTTTCTTCACCCTAATACTCTGCACTACTTTTGGAAAATCTTCACATTGTACTTTCTGAGTTGCCAGAATATGTCAGGAACTTCTCTGTTTCTATTATCTGCCACAACTTTGAGCATCTGCAGCCTTTTTGAAAACTCCTGAGAGTGAAATAGAACTGTGTGCAAAATTGCTTGGTAACTAGAGCTCCTTCGTTTGTTAGTTCAACAGGTCTCTTTTTAATTCTATCTCTGGCAGATGCACTCGCCACCTTCTGTTTTGCAAGTAATTGATGCTGTGTTGGATTTCTGAGATTTAATGTATCAAGTTGCTTTTTGTTCCTAGGTCTTTCACGGAGGGAAAGAAAAAGTGTAAGTTACTTTCTTAGTTCTCCTTGTTGAGGTCAGTGTTATGATCTCTTAAGAATGACTACTCCGCTGCTTGTTCCAATTATGTTTCATCTACTTCTATCATAAATAATACTATTAATTTTGTATTTCTTTTCTAAGAAATGTGAATTGGGTGAAGCTTTATAGAGCAGATCAATTTTCCATCCAACAATTCATACATGTCTTCTTTTATTTCAGTGATTTCATTCCCCTTAATTTTCAAGTTTTAAAAGGTATATTATTTAGTATTCTTTGAAGTCCCACCTACTAACTCTTTGCTGTTGAGTCAATTCTAAGTCAAACTGACCCTAACTCCATCTTGCTTCTTCACCTGAGTTACCCTAGCTCCATCTTGCACCTTCAGTTGACTCTAGATGCCATTTTGAGTACTTTTACACACATTGACAGCTGAACTATCAAAGTTACACAAGATAATTCTAGGAAGGAAGGGTGAGGCAGGTTTGCTTTCAGGCAGAGTGCTTTTGAAATTGTATTAAGGACATCCCCCTGACCAGCCTATGATGGGAATGTCTCCTTCTCAGGGATTTCCTTGGGCATGCCCTTAATGGAAATTGGGGTACCAGGGCAGCAGGTCATGAGCCACATGCCCCAACCAATATGGTCAAAGGGTCCCAGAACCCATCACTATATTTTTCTAATCTATAATATTGTACGTATCCAAATCATGGTCTATTTCCTACTTCTGTAGTACCGTCTGTGACAGTAATAAATAGATCTTGCACCAATTATGATTTTGTGACAAATTTCCTTTTGTTTTCATCTTCTATAAACAGTTACATGTCTGCAAATTTAGTGGACAACATTGATAGAGGTTGGCACCAAGGCATGACCAGGGGACACTCAGGGTTGTGGCAGTGGTTATATGCCATGGAGTCGGTTCCGACTCATAGTGACCCTGTACAGGGTTTCTGAGTCTGTAAATCTTTACAGGAGCAGAAAGCTTCATCTTTCTCCCGTGAAACAGCTGGTAGTTTCGAACTGCTGAAATTGCAGTTCGCAGCCCAATTCATAACCACTATGAGGTTATAAAACTCATTCAGGACACTGTGACCTCTAATACTTGTTTTCATATCAGGAGGAGTCTGGACAGAATGTGTGACCTATATCTATGTACAGTAGGGCTTGTTACATTTCTTTATGGTTTGTAAAATCTCTTAGACCATAGAATTCCCTCTTCAGAGGATTCAGATGCAGCCAGTTCCTTGTGCCTCTGCAATGCCAGCAGAGGTGACCACTAGTGACTCCAACATGGGGCTTCTAAGCCAGACTTGGAACTCAAACTGGGACTTTGAATGTACGGCACAAGTTTAGACAACCGTCACAGCAGAATTCATTATGAAATTTTAGACTCTGTCTTGGCCACCAGCATGAGAAAGAGGAACAAGAAATCAGAACTAAAACCATAAAAGTGCATAAACAAGAAATTCCTCATCCTCACTGGAAACCAGTTGGACTCACTTAATCAACTACAAAGGACCCTATAAAAGATTTTTAAACTGTAATCTTGAAGAGACACTGTTGCCTATGATATGTTTCCCCTGCAGGCTATTCTCTTAGGAAAAAAACTTTCTATAGTAACCACTTATGACTTTTAATCTTTTTGTAGTCCTTCTTACCTCCTCTTGTAACCAGGTTTCCTATAATAAACTTTTGCTCTTATGGGAACATTGCCTCATCTGACTATTCTTAATCAGTAGAAGGAAAGACACCACTTTTGAAAGTGTACAAATGTGATTGGCACTCCCTAATAGAACCATTATGACCTGATGCTGATGATCTCCCTCACCTGGAGGCTGTGTCCTTGCCTTTGTCTTGTCTTTGTGCTGCTTAAGACTTAATAAAAAGATCTCTCTAATATGCATTTGAATCTGGGGTCTTTTCTCTCCTCTGCACCCTATTCAGAAAGCATAAAAAGAAGATGGAAGGAATACACAGCGTCCCTGTAGCAAAGCGAATTGGTCAATGTTCATCCATTTCAAGAGATAGCATATCATCAAGAACCCATGGTACTAATGGAAGTAGTCCAAGGTGCACAGAAGGTATTGGCAAAGAACAAGGATACTGGAATTGATGGACTACTAATTGAAATATTTTAACAAATTGATAGAGAACAACACTTAAGCATGTTGATGAGGAATCTATACATAAACCAAGAGGCAGTTGTTCCAACAGAACAAGGTGACACTGAATGGTTTAAAATGAGGAAAGTTGTGTGACTGGGTTGTGTTCTTCACAATACTTATTCAATGTATATACTGAGCAAATAATCCTAAAAGATGGAATATATGAAGAAGTACAACATGACATCAGGATTGGAGGAAGACTCACTAACTGCCTGTGATATGTAGATGATACAATCTTGCTGCTAAAAGGGAAGAGGACTTAAAATACTGATGATCAAAGACCACAGCCTAAAGTATGGGTTGCACCTCAATGTAAAGGAAACAAAAATTCTCACCACTGCATTAATAAATAACATCAAGATTAATGGGGAAATATTGAAGTTGTCAAAGATTTCATTTTGCTAGGATCAACCATCAACACATGGAAGCAGCAGTCAAGAAATCAAGTGACATATTGCAGAAGGCAAACCTGCTGCATATAAGTCCTTGTTAAAGTGTTCAAGAATAAAGATGTCAATTTGAGAATTAAAGTCTCCATGACCCAGACCTAGCCTCATATGAATGTGACAGGTGGACAATGAAATAGGAAGACCGTAGAAGTATTGGTACATTCAAATTATAGTGTTGGAGAATAGACAAAGTACCATAATGGCCTGAAGAACCAACAAGTCGGTGTTGAAGTAGAGTCGGAATACTTCTTAGAAGTCAGGATGGCAAGACTTTGTTTCTCATACTTAGGATATGTTATCAGGAGATACCAGTCCCTTGAGAAGGACATTATCCTTGGCAAACTGAATGATCAGAATGATGGATTGACACTATTGCTGTAACAATTGGCTTAAGTTTAACAATTATTAGGATGGCACACGATGAGGCACTGTTGTGCACAGGACCAGTTCATTCTGTTGTACAAGGGATCTCTATGAATTGAAACGAACTCAATGGCACCTATCCATAATAACAATAACTCTGATACACTATTATTGTTTTTGTGTTAAGTGCCATCAAGCTGATTCCAACCCATAACGGCTCTCTGTAGACTTTCTAATGGGCAGCTAGTCCTTTGAACTGCCGACCTTATGGATCAAACCAACCTTGTAGACCATGCTTATCCCACAGCACCACACCAGGACTCCATGACACACGAATCCTCATTAAATTCATCTTTATTTGACATTATACCTACAATTGAGGTTTCTATAGATACATAGCACTTCCCACTTTATTTTTAAGAATACTAACTTATTACAGATTTATTTGTCAGATATGAAATTTTCTTTTTATTTCTCTTCAAACAGAGATGCAGAACACAGCACTGTAAGTATGTTTATCTTTATTTTGCAGATAAGAACACTCAACACGATAATTGTAGTACCTAATTCGGGTCAGAGCTAAATGTTAAGTCTAGGTGTTATGAAGCCAACACTGGTAAATTAGCCAAGTTATTTACTAGTTAAAAATGTTTCTGATGCATTTTATTTTTCAGCTGATGTAAAGACTAGGCTAGTAATTCCATAGAGACGCTTATCATTATCATAATTATTAAAAAAAAAAAAAAAAACTAAGGTCAACTACAAAAAGTTATAAAAAGTTATCACGTCTTTGCAATTAATGTGCTAGATAATTAAGAGTTCATTGAATGGTGCTGGCGTGTCAGTTCTGACTCACACAAACTCTGTGTACAACAGAATAATACACTGCCCCATCCTGTGCCAGCCTCACAGTCGTTGCTATGCTTGAGCCCATCGCTGTTGCCACAGTGTTAATCCATCTTATGGGGCCTTCCTTATCTATGCAGACTCCACTTTACCAAATACAATGTCTTTCTCCAGAGACTGATCTCTCGTGATAACATTTGTACTGAGAGTCATGAGCTAACAAACAGAAAAAGTATCAAAAATATGTAAAGTAATTATAATACAAGAAGATTTTTTATGATAAAGCTGATATAATAAACTAAGTATATAGAAAAAAAAATACACTTATTTGATTTATGGTAGGAAATATAGGGCAGCTGTTTTTTATTATCCCAAATTTATATTTAAGAAACCAACTTTCCAAGTTTTAAAATGAATTGCCTAAGCTTATACTCCTGGCAAACCATGTAGCCATCACTGACCTCCGTATTGTCTGTTGCAAAATCTAGTGCTCTCTACTACGTTAAATTGGCACCTGGCACAGATTCTTAGGATATGACAGTTATCATTTTTCAATTATAATGCTTACCTAATATAACAGGTTATTCATCTCACATAGAGCGCTTAACTTAAATATGCAATTGCTATCTATTACTACTTTAGAATTAAGGAAAATCTTTTAAATTGCTTTAAACTGTTCCTATACATGAAGCTGGAGTCCTGGTGTGGCACTGTGGGTTAATGTGCCAGACTGCAAAGCCATTTGAACTGCAAGGTCGGTAGTTCAAGCTCACCAGCTGCTCCTCAGAAACCCTATGCAGCCACTATGGGTAGGAATTGACTCGATGGCACTTGACAACAACAACAATACATGAAGCTAAGGAGCTCTGGTAGTGTAGTGGTTACAAGTCGGGCTGTTAACCTCAAGGTCAGCAGTTCGAAACTACCATCTGTGCCATGGGAGAAAGATAAGGCTTTCTGCTCACACAAAGATTTACAGCCTCGGAAATCCTGTGCAGGGTCACTATGAGTCAGAACTGACTCCATGGCACATAACCACCACCATAACCGTACGTGAAGCTTGATTTTATTTTCTAAAGTTATTACAATTTTATTTTTTTTTATATTTAAAATAAGACATAATATATTTTAAAATCAAAATATACTATTGTTTTAATATTATTTCACTGTAATGGTTCATATATCATTATATTTAATATCTAAAAAATTATCTAATTTTTTAATAACTCAAAACTAGGCTAAAACCTAGGGGCCTATTTCTACTCCCCACATTTCTGTTCTGTTTATTCTAATGTAAAAACAATAATTAGCAACATTCTATGTACTAAAGAAACTTCTGTGTGGCCAGCTGCAAGGGTCTTTTTTAACTGTCTTTCAGTAATTTAAGATATTTCACATTCTATAATAAGTTTCAAAAGAGCCCTAATTGCAGTGTAAGGTAAGTACTGGACGTCTAAACACAGGTTGGCAATAAAACCCATCAGGTTTCCTGAAAGAGAAAGATGAAACTGTCTGCTCCAGGAAAGATTTTTAGTCTCAGAAACCCTATAGAGGGTCACTATGGGTCAGAAGCCCTCAATAGCAGTGAGGTTTAGTCTCAGAAACCCTACAGAGGGTCTCTATGGGTCAGAATCATTCAATAGCAGTGGGCTTTGGTTCGTAGTTATTTCTGAACCTCTTCCCACATTATGGTATCTCTCACAATTCAAACACTGCTATCTTTATTTTCCCAAAAGCACTTTTTATATATATGTTTAAACAGTTGGGATAGTTAAGGTTTGTGTCCACTTTACTTGGCCAGGCTTCTCAGTGGTTTAGCAGTTGAGATGTTATTATGTCCGTAAGTCTATGATGAGGTTTTCTGTGAACAGCCAGTCAACTGAAAGGATGTTTCCTTGTGGTATGGCCTGCTTCTAGAACATTGGACACTCAGGTAAACCTTGCTTGCTTCCTGCTGGATCTGGCTCTTGTATCTGGTTCCTCCTCTGACCTCCAGTTCTTTGAACTTAAACTAGAGACTTACTTTACTACTTACCTGACTGCCTACCTGCCATCTGAGCTGCCGGGTTTTTTTTTTTATATTTT
This sequence comes from Chrysochloris asiatica, assembly GCF_000296735.1. Classification (NCBI taxonomy): domain Eukaryota; kingdom Metazoa; phylum Chordata; class Mammalia; order Afrosoricida; family Chrysochloridae; genus Chrysochloris; species Chrysochloris asiatica. Next base: position 34,780,580 of record NW_006408523.1, on the reverse strand, counting down.
ATTTCAGGGGAAACTGTGAGCACAATCCCCCGCTTCCACAAACCATAGAGGTCAGCGCATTCCATGTGCAATGGATAAGGCTCCCCCTTCATGATCATAGCATCTCCCCTGCCAGGTACATGTTTGCCATCAGATTTCCCCCCACATGCATATACTCCCCTCTTCTTCAGCTAATTTCCACAGATACTAAAATCCATAGATCCTTAAGTCTCTTATATTAAATGAATTTTTTTTTAATATAAGCTAAGCACATTTTCCTGTATACTTTAAATAATCACTAAAGTGCTTAATTTTACCTAATGTAAATTCTCTGCATATAGCACCATAATTCTCTCTCTTAGTCTTTGAGGGACTGTTTTGAGCACTGAATTGTTTCCCATCACCACCAAATTGTGGATCCCCAGTTGGTTGAATCTGTTGATGCAGAACTTGAAGATGTGAAGGAACAACTTTAATATGCAAAAATATAAAGCGAAAAAATCATTTCCTCAATTTCACTTTAATGACCTACTGTTTCTGTTTGCGGTGAAATATTTTAATAATTCACCTTTTTCCCAGATTCTCTTCTGGAGAGTGAGATTTATCATTTTAGAGAAATCATGTACTGATATTGACGGCACTCAACAACAACATAAAAATATTTTATCAAAGTATATTGTGATGTTTATTTTTATTATATACAAGTATGTTGTTGTTGTTATGTGCCGTGGAGTCAGTTCTGACTCATAGCAATCCTGTACAGGGTTTCCGAGACTGTAAATCTTTATGGGAGTAATAAACCTCATCTTTCTCCTGTGGAATAGCTGGTAGGTTCGAACTGCTGACCCTGAGGTTAGCAGCCTGATTTGTAACCACTATGCTAGCAGAGCTCCTTATATATAATTACATATGGTATAAAATAGAAAGATTTAAAATTTTAATGGTAATCAAAGAGACAATAAAAAGAAAAATTTAAATGTATATATGGGTATGCATTGTATTAACAAAAAATATAGGTATCAAATACAAAATCACATGAATAACATAAGCAATCCTGACATGACATAATGTATTTATGTGTGTGCATTTGTACAATCATTTGTTGTTGTTGTTCTTGTTTTATGCACAATCATACACGTATAAAAATAAAATATGTTAGGAAGTGATAAATATGTAAATGGAAAGGCAAGTAGAAACAAAGGAAAAGGAACTTATATGTATTATTTTTAAATAGGATAAACATGGCTACAATCCATAAGTTCAGTGGATCATGCTCACCAAGCGCTCCTGCAAAGATTTACAGGCTTAGAAACCCTATACAGGGTTGCTATGAGTTGGAATCAACTCTATGGCACTTAACAACAGTAAAATATATATGTATGCAAAGTATCCCTTGTATGTAAGTTCCCCAACCCATGCTTTGGTCAGTGGCAGTTTGTGATGAAGTTTTTTGATGTTTTATGGAGAAATAATGAAGTTGCAGTATTAGTTTTTTAAATGTAATTTAATTTAAATAAATTTATTCCCTCATTATTTTGAGATATTATGTTTTCTATATGCACTGGTGTGGCACTTTGGGTTAATATGCTGTACTTCACTCATTGAAAGCCCTATATAGGGTTGCTATGGATCAGAACCAACTTGATGGGACTTAACAACAACACATGCATTGCGGGTTAAATGAAGTTGCTTTTATGATGTTAAAAATAACTGATAGCTTTTACTTTAAAACTTCTGTTTATTTCATTATCTTCCTATCGCTAGAGATGTTGCAGAAGATATTGAAAATCTTCGTTGGTACACCATTACTGAAAACTTTCGAAAAGGGAGTAAGAGGGTTATGCTTTTTTTATTGTATATTTTCATAAAAAGGTTGAACAAATTATTTAGTGACTTTTACTAGGTTAATTAATTATATTAAAAAAGAACCAAGCAAGCAAGAAACTTTGTCAAAGGGAGACAAAACTATACAAAATGGTGAACTCAATGAACCATAAGCAAAGTACTATGAGTTCAGGTGAATCATATTTTGGGATATGAAAATTGTATAAATTCTTAATTTTTTTCTATCTAAAATAATACTACTACAATTCTAAACATAATTTTGCTAAATATGAAAAGAATGCTTTTAATTTTTTTTTTTTCATTTCATTTAAGTATATACAATAAACACGGGGAAAAGGCAAAAATGCTCAAACAAAGCTGACGTTGCTTTATCACTTAAAAATTACACATTTGATGAATGTTAATTTGTCAAACATGTCATGATACACATTTTCCTTAACTGAGAGTCTTTGACTATCTTTTATATTGATTTTAAATTACATTGCTTTAAATGTATTATGCTTATAACAACCATCCTATCATGTATCTATGATCTATCTTTGGTTATCTTTTATATTTATTTTAAGTTACAATGCTTTAACATATGTATGCCTATTCCAGTCATTCTGTCATATACGAGTATTTGAACTGATAATGAGTAGTAGTTTAATTCCTACTCAGCAACAGGTGACCATCGTCCTTTGAAGAACATTGGTGGTGTGATGGTTAAGTACTTGGCTGCTAACCAAAAAGCTGGTGATCCAAACCCACCCAACGGATACACAGAAGATAGACCTGGTGTATACTCACATAAATATTACAAACTAGAAAACCCTTTGAGGTAGTTTTACTCTATACATTGCATCACTATGAGTGTAAATCAACTTGACTGCATCTAACAACAACTCTAAGAGTTCATTCACCACATTTTAGTTTCAGATAGTCAAGGCATATATTACATAATTGTGGGCACAATTGTGGATATTCTGATAATAAATTAGAAATGTTTTACTATTTTGCTGGAAACATTTCTTGTATACTATTCCTAAATCCTCTCAAGTTATTTCTGCCTCACTCCTCTACTTTTACTGGTGAAATTGTATTGTCACAGCCAAATGGTAAAGTGAGTTGCAATCATATGCAAAAAAGTGCAGAATATGAGAGGCAAACTTATATTTCCCGGTCAATTAAAAGAGAACAAATGGAAACAGTTTATTCTAACCCTCCAATGTCCAAATCCTTTTACAAAAAGATTTTTTTAAAAAAGAGAATGACATATTATCTTAAAATTTTTGATAGTTTCAGTGTTGTTAAAGAACATTGTTAACTCTTTTCTCCCTGAAATTTATTTTAGTACATAATGTAAATGAAAAAAATTACTTAATATCTAACAGCATGGGAAGCTGAAACACAAATGAGAAAGAAGCATACTTTGGAAACTAACACAGTTTATCAAGTAGGAGTAAAAGTAAATATAGAATTGTTGTAGGAGTAAGGCTGGGAACAGAGAGAAATCAGCTAGAACTTTCAAAAGGGAAAAACAACAACATGTATTTGAAATATTTAAATGACCATATAAGGATTAAAAACATTTGGTTTCAATCTTTTTGAATGAGGAGAAATTTTGCTAATATCTGTTCTTATTTTATCACTGTATCAGCCATTAGCAGA
>NW_006408523.1:34755694-34776961 GCF_000296735.1 Chrysochloris asiatica | reverse complement strand
TTAGGTTTTCTGCTCCCACAAAAATTAAAAAACTCAGAACCCCTGTACGGAGTCACTATGAGTCAAATCTTACTTGATAGCACTTAACACCAACAACAATGTGCAACGATATCTACCTGGTTTCTTGAAGCTGTGATACTAAAGGGATCATTAACATTGCATCTGGAGGCATGAAATAGAAAGAATAAAGGTGGATTTTTTAATATAGTCTATTGGTAGGATTAGCCAAACACACCAGCTTCTTTTCCTCTCTCCGACTCTTCTTATTGAGGAGCTCTGGTTGTTGTTGTTGTTGTTGTTAGGTGCCATCGTGTCAGTACTGACTTGTAGTGACCTTATGCACAGCAGAACGAAACACTGCCCTATCCCAAGCCAACCTCACTGTCATTGCCACACTTGAGCCCACTGATGCTGCCACTTTGCCATCCATCTTGCCGGGGGTCTTCTTCTATTTCTCTGACCCTCCACGCTACCAAACATGATATCTTCCTCTAGCGACTGGTCCCTCCTGACAGTATGTCTAAAGTATGAGAGACGAAGTTTGGCCATCCTGGCTTCCAAGGAGCACTCTGGCTGCACTTCTTCCACTACAGATCTGTTGGTTCTTTTAGTAGCCCATGGCACTTTCAATATTCTCTTACAGCACCATAACTCAAAAATGTCAATTATTCTATGATCCTCTTTATTCACTGTCCAGCTTTCACATGCATGTGAGGTTATTGAAAATACCATGGTTTGGGTCAGGCGCACCTTAGTCTTCAAGGTGACATCTTTGCTCTTAAACACTTTAAAAAGGTCTTGTGCAGCAGATTTGCCTAATGCGATACATTGTAATGCTAATGAGTCTGGCTGCTAACCTCAAGGTCAGCAGTGTGAAACTACCAGCTATTCCTTGGGAGAAAGATGAGGCTTTCTGCTCCCATAAAGATGTGCAGCCTCAGAAACCTTATTCAGGATCTTTATGAGTTGGAACCAACTCCACAGCACATCAGCATCACTCCTCTTATTAATCTCTAATCTCTCTCTCTCTTTTTCCTGGCTTTTTTTTTTTTTAAATTTATTCCACTGGTATAAAATATATTATTGCATTTGTTTCTAAGCTAATTCTAAGCATTACATTTTACTAAATGTTTCTCAACAAGCTAAATATTGGTTATTGTGATTTTTACTATAAATGTTGACCCACCACCCATCTGTCTAGGAGTTACTGGGTGGTGCAGTCAGTTAAGCATACAGCTAATAACCTAAATGATGTAAAATTGACCCTACCCAGGGGCATCATGGGAGAAAGATCTGATAATTTGCTTCGCAAAAGTCACAACCTTAAAATCTATGAAGCACAGTTCTACTCTGCACATATGGTATTTTCATGAGTCAGATTCTCCTTGAAGGCAATTGATTAACCTCTCGGTCAGTTTGTTCTATTGTGATGACATATTGCTAAGAGGATGGAAGCTACTTTATAAGTATTTCATATATCAGTAGGGTCACCCATGTTAACCAGATTTCTGGGAAGTTTTTAGGGTAAGGGAGTAGGAAGTAAGACCTGATCATCTATTTCTGAATATTAGCTAATGAAAGTTCTCTTTATAATAATAGAGTAATGTCCAATATAGTGCTGGAAGATGAGCACCCCAACCCCAGTTTGGAAAGCATTCTAAATACAAAAAGAAAGGAAATCTTTAATAAGATTATTACAGTAACAAAAACGAGGCCCAAACATACAGAGGATTTTGAAAACAGCACAAGACTGGGTAATCTTTCATTCTTTTGTACTTAGTTCACCATGAGTTGGAGCCATCTAGATAGCAACTAGCAACAACATAAAAATGAATTATTTTGTGTATTTAAAATGTATATTTTAATTCAAAGAAAAATTATACTATACTTATAAATTATACAAGTCACTTTGTTGTTGTTTGGTGCTAAAAAGTTGGTTCTAATTCACAGGAAGCCTACATTCAAAAGAACAAGGCCTTGCCATCCTGCACAATCCTAATTTTTATTGTGGTATTTGAGTCAATTGTTGCCACTATGTCAGTTCATCTTGTTGAGGATCTTCTTTTTCTGTTGTTTTTAAGTATCATCAGGTCAGTTCATACCCTGTGTACAACAGAAAAACCACTGCCCAGGCCTGCACTACCCTCACCATTTTTCTTATGTTGGAGCCCATTGGTGGAGTCACTCTGTCAGTCCATCTCATTGAGCATTTTCTCTATTTTGCAGTTTCTTTACCAAGTATGATGTTCTTCAGCAGTGATTAGTCCTTCCTGATAACATGCCCCAAATCTCCTTTTACTCACTTCTGAAGAGCATTTTGGCTGCCTTCCAACACAGGTTTATTTGTTCTTTTGTCAGCCAATGGTATAGTCACTATTCTTCACCACACTTTAATTTAAATGCCTCAATTCTTCTTTATTACTTTTCCAACTTTCACGTGCATATGAGGCAATTGAAAATACCATGATTTGGGTCAGACACACCTTAGTCCTAAAAGTAGAAAATAATATGATATAAAGGAACTGTGTTAGCAGAATGGTTAGGAGTTGGGCTGCTAATCTCAAGGTCAGCAGATTGAAACTATCATCCATTCCCCAGAAGAATGATGAGGCTTTCTGCTCCCACAAAGATTTAGACTCCAAAACCTTATGCAGGGCCACTATGAGTTGGAAATAACTCCACGGCACACCACCACCACTGCCAATGAAGGTATGGGTATGTGGTGACTCTAAACAATAAGCAATGGACTGGGAACCACAAGGTTGGAAGTTCGAGCCCACGAGTCTCTCCATCAGAGAAAGATAAGGCTTTCTACTCCCACAAAGGTTTAAAAACCTAGGAAACTCTGAACAGCATGGGTATGAGTCAGAACCAACTATGTGGCACTTAACAACAACAACAATGCAAGTATGAATAGAGAAAAGCCTAAAAAAATTGGCTTCCTGAAAACACTAGTATAATTATTAAATTACTTGTGAGAGTGATCATGAAACAAATAAACAAAAACAATAGGCAAATAGATAAATATCAAAAATAACATTTTTATTTTACTACCAATTAAAAACAATAACTTAAAAAGTAGGGAAACTTACAAATTACTAGAAAAGCACATCCTAGCAAACTGATTTTAAAATGTTTAAAATAAAGGTATGACAAAAAAATTTTTAATGATATCGAACTATTCCTCCCTCAGTACTTTCTCAGTTTAGTTTGATCATTCATTGCAACAGCCACACAGAACTTAGACACCATATTCACAGTTATAGGATGTATTAGCAAAGTTAAGAAGTTCCGTTGCAAGATCAATGGAACACAATTCTTTGATCAGGTCAACCTCTTCTTAGCCATGCCAATAGGCAGGCCTCCTTAACAAACCTTACTCCCCAATTAAGTGTATGGAGTTACACAGTCTGCAAGCAGGTTTCTGCCCAGAGTTACTCAGCTTCACCTGCTCTGTGTGCTTGGTAGTCCACCACTCCCTCTTGTGCTCTGACTGTTGGTTCTGCTACAGTTCCTCCTCTGTTGCTTTTTTTACCCCCTCCTGGGTTGCGGAGGCTCAATGTGCAATGATCTTGGGGCCCAAAGGATGTGCTCCTCTCCTGGCTCTTCTTCCTCTTTTGTAATAAGATCCCACCTCCTGATTTTGAGATGATTCATTTTGTGACCATATTAGAATTCCAAGTTTTTACAATAACAGTGTAAACTGTTAACAATCATTCACAGACGAATGATATCATAGTATCAGTATCTTCTCCCACCTTCTATTACTCAAACCACCAGGAAGGGTCGTTTGATGGCAGTAACAAAGACTAAGACTAGAAGACACACATTAAATAATTCACTAAATCCCAGATATAAAAATCAGCCACTGGATTAATGAATAATTTAAATCCACTATTGAAAAGGCTCTGGTTGCTCTTCAAATCATATAAATCTTTCATCTTTTACTGAAGATTTCCATGGAGAGGAACAGATTGAGTTTTAAAGTAATTTTATGTAAGGAACTTTGGTAGTGTAGTGGTTACAAATCGGGCTGTGAACTGCAAGGTCAGCAGTTCGAAACTACTAGCTGTTCATTGGGAGAAAGTTGAGGCTTTCTGCTCCCGTCAAGATTTACAGCCTCAGAAAGCCTGTAGACGGTCGCTTTGAGTCAGAATCAACTCCGTGGCACATAACAACAACAAACAACAATTGAAAGGGAGTCCTGGTGTAGCACTACAGGTTAATGCATGGGACCTCAAGATCTGTTTGAACCACAAGGTTGGTGGTTCAAATTTGCCAGCCACTTACCAGAAACATAATACAGGGTCGCTATGAGTTGGAACCAACTCAATAGTACTTAACAGCAGCAACAACAACAGCATTGAATGTAGGAGTCCTGATGGGACACTCTAGGATAAGAACTGGACTGTGAAGCACAGGGTCGTGGCTCAAATGCATCAGTAACTCCTCAGAAACCCTATGCAGGGTCTCTCTGAGTCAGAACAAACTCAAGGGCACTTAACAACAGCAACAACTGAAAGGGAAACATTAGTGCCCAGATTACTCACTAGTTAATTCTTCTATACAATGAATGAGTAAATATATGAATTTTATTGATCCTACACATTATGGCTTTTACTATAAACATTTTGAATTTTTTTCAAGATAAAATGGTTTGATAGATTTAGCATTCCCCGTCTGGTACTAATCAGAACACAGGATGGACCAAATATGAATCCAAGAAAATTGGAAGTTGTCAAAAATTAAATGGAATGCATAGACATTGATACCCTAGCATTAGTGAGCTGAAAATGATTGGTATTGATAATTTTGTATCTAAAAACTACATGATCTACTATGCTGGGAATGGCATATTAAAGAAGGCAATTGCATTGTCTTCATCATAAAAAAATAAAATAAAATAAAAAATCTATCCTGCAGTACAACATAGTATGTGATAAGACAATATCCATATGCCTACAAGGAAGACCAGTTAATGCAATTATTATTCAAAAGTGTGCACTAACCACTAAAGACAGAGATGACTAATTTGAATTCTACAGAGTTTTTCAATCAAGATGTATTGATCATTACTAGTGATTAGAATGCAACAGTTGGAAACAAAGAGGAAGGATTTATAGTTGAAAAGAGATGGTGGAAAAGCTCCATATTATCAGTCAAAATAAGGCCAGGTGCAAGCTGTAGAACTGGCCATCAATAAATCTTATGCAAATTCAGGCTGAAGCTAAAGAAACTTAAAACAGGCCCACAAAAGCCAAACTATTACCTTGAACATATTCCACCTGAAATGAAAGATCATCAGAAGGACAGATTTGATGAATTGGATACTAATGACTAAAGACCAGAAGAGTGTGTGATGCCTTCAAGATCATCATACAAAAAAGCAAAAGGTCATGAAGAAGACAAGAAAGAAGAAAAAGACCAAAATGGATGTCAGAAGAGCCTCTGAAACTTACTCTCCAGCATAGAGATGCTAAAGCAAATTGAAGAAATGAGGAGGTAAAAGAGCTTGAATAGAAAAATCCAAATGTCAGCTAGAGAACACAAAGTCATATATTGTAATGAAATGTACAAAGATCTGGAATTAGAAAACCAAAAGGAAGGAACACATTCATATTTCTCAAGCTGAGGCAACTGAAGAAAAAATCCAAGCCTTGACTTGCAATATTGAAGGAATATATGGGGAAAATATTGAATGATGCAGGAAAGCACCAAAAGAAGATGAAAGGAATACAAAGATTTACTGTACAAAAAAGAAAGAAAGAAAGAAAAAAAAAAAAAACGGTCCCATGTCAACCATTTCAAGATGTAGCATATGATCAAGGGCCAATGATACTGAAGGAAGAAGTCTAAGGTGCACTGAAGGCATTGGCAAAGATCAAGTCTCCAGGAATTAATGGAACACAAATTGAAAGAGTTCAACCAACTGGTGAGACATTGGAGGCCCTCACTCATCTATGCCAAGACATTTGGAAGATAGCTGGCAAAGTGATTGGAAGAGATCCAATTTTGTGCCCATTTAAAGAGTTGATCCAATGGAATGTAGAAATCATCATGCAACATCATTAATATTAGATGAAAGTAAAATTTTGTTAAAGATAACTCAAAAATGTCTGCAACAGAACATTGATAATACTGTTCAAGTTGGATTCAGACAAGGAAGTAGAATGAGGGATATAATTGTGGATGTCAGATGGATCTTGGCTGAAAGCAGAGAATACCAGAGCTCAAAATCAAACCCAGGCAGATTACTATGGTACACAAGTCAGACATGCCTCCATCCTACAATCTTCTTTACACTTCTGACATCAAACTTAAATTCCACAATATTCTTAATTATTTACTGGGTTTGGAAATTTGTAGCAATGTCCAAACAGAACACAGAAACAATACTGATGATCATGAGGTTTATTAAAGTCAAAATGGTACAATTCAGGACCAGAAACAATTCAGGATGAAGCAGTTCTTCAGTCAAGAAAGCCTTTCCTGCCATACTGCAGGCATGCATTGATTGTAAGTCTTTGGCCTTTCAGCCTTAAACCTTAAGGCTTCTTTGGCCTGAGACCTGTTTGCACAAGTGTCACAAAGCTCCTTTTGCTAGTCTGCAAATGCCCTCAAAGTACATTCTGCAAGTCAGTTTCCTGTCTGTAGGCACTCTACTTTTCTTGGTCCATGAGTTCAGAAGTGCTTAGCTGCTGTGTTTCTCCATGCTGCTTCCTCTGCTGCTGATAGTTTTCCAGGTATGGATCTCACACTCCACTCATGGTCTTCTTTCTTGATGGCCCTGGGATCAGTTGTTCTGCTTTTGAGATGGCTCCTTTTAACTCTAGCAGGATGGCAAAGCTAACTAATCCTGGCATCAGGATCTGTACACCCTATTTGCATTGTCCCACCCAGTCATTTGGTGAAAGTAACAAAGAGCATGGATACAAGAGACATATTAATTAAATCCACGGTATCACACTGAGCAGTCTGATGATACTTTGAACTAAGCTAAAATCTTTCTGTTTTTCATATAAGGATATCAACACTTTCCTTGACTTCTCAATTCAACTTTTTTTTTTTTTTTTAATGTAGAAAGGCTTAGATGATCAATCATTGAATATTGCTGTAGGTTTTTAATTCTCTTATTATGTTTGCTTGAATACTTCTTGTATAAGTCGATTTTATACATCACTTACTTGATAAGGTCTCAGTAGGTCAATAATTTTATCATGTAAAAATTTCATTATAATATTTTCATTCACATGAAAATATCATGTGGCTTATTAGTATGCCACTTGAGCATAAAAAATAACACATCTTTGGAGTGTATGCCACTTTTAATTGACTGAATTCCAAAAGCTTAAATAAACATAATACTGAAAAACTGATCTAGTGACTCACAGTTTACTGTTTCACTACTAGTTGAAAAGCTTTCTGAGAAGGTGGGTATTAAAAACAGGAGACTCTACATACAAATTGCTACTTCAGATTCCTCCTACACTGGTTTTGACTAAATGATGTTACCTTCTATGTGCTAGTTCTAAAAGTATAAAATGCATTAGTGTATTCGGTTAATGAGCTGGTGTCTCCTTATGCCTCCCCTTAAAGTTTTTCTTTATACTTTTAGGAATAAGAAAATAAATTTGATCGCACCTATGTTTGTGAGTTTGCATTTCAGAATCAAGGTAGAAAGGTGGGAAATGGGGTTGAAAACATTTAAAATTAAATATTTAACAGTGTTTTTATAGTAGATAGGCATTGAAGTACTTCTGGTGTTGTGTTGTAGGATAAGCACTTCAAGGTCAGCAATTCAAACCCACCAGCTGCTCCTTGGAAACCCTGTGAGGGGTCTCTATGAGTTGGAACTGACTACATGGCACTCAACAACAACATGGACATTGAGATGAATATTAGAAGGTTCAAGTTCTTGCAAAGTTCCTATTTATTTGCATGATTCTGCACAGAATATATTAATTTTTTAAATGATGCAAATAACACTTGAATTGGTGAGTGTTTCATATTGTAATTATTTAAGGAATTAAAGAACAATCTATTTGGAAATTGGTTTAAGCATTTCCACACTTTCCATGCAAATTATTTGAAATGTAGTCCCCACCCCCCAGGATCTTAGTAAATCATTGTTTCTAAAACTTGAGCTACATTGCTCCTCATGATAGGGTACCAAAGAGAAAAGGTGACATTTTATGACTTTTCTGTTAGAAAAATCTAGGTTAATGCAAATGATTTAGTATATTGACCCCAAAAGGGTTGCTGTTGTTGCTGTTAAATGCCATCGAGTAGGTTCCGACCCATAGTGACCCTGTATAGGGTTTCTGAAGAGCGGCTGGTGAACTTGAACTGCTGACCTTGTGGTTCAAACAACTTTGTAGTCCAGTGCATTAACCCACAGTGCCACAGGTTACTTCCCAGGAGTTGGGAAGTACTTCCCAGGAGTTGGGAAGGTATAAAGTTATGATTAGCTAAAGGAAATGAACCAATAAGAGAAAATTGGAAAGATTGGAGAGAATTGAACAGGATTTGCATTAATATAGAGTTCACTGAGTTTGTCAGAAATGTGCATCCTCACTTCAAGTGGTTCAGAAGTGTCACATATTTATTCTTGCTAAATGAAACTAATAAATCAACATAATACTATCTTATTAATATACAAAATTAATTACTTGAAATTTGTTGAATGCTTGCATTGCATACCTGTTTTACACAGATAAAAAAGTGATAGATTAGAAAATATGCCATCTTAATAATATTTCTGAGATGAATTGTTTTGTTTATAAATAATTAAATCATATAGTAAATTTTAAGGAGCTCTGGTTGTGTAGTGATTAAGAGTCAGGCTTCTAACCTCAAGGTTGGTAGTTCGAAACTACCAGTCATTGTGAGGGAGAAAGATGAGGTTTTCTGTTCCCATAAAGATTTCCAGCCTCAGAAACCATATACACGGTTGCTGTGATTCAGAACCAACTCCACGGCACACCACTACCATCATATTAAATCTTTACAACCTCATCTTTCTCTCAAAGTGAATGTACATTAGCATAAAACTGTTGCTTTTCTACAATTTTCCCATAAATGCTACTTTAATCAGAAGATATTCTGGCTTCCATATAAAACAAGTCATTATTTAATCATATGCTTTTACTGTCATGAAAAGAATCATCAGCGTGTTCCAGCCTGTCATCTTCAAGTCTTCCTAACTTTTTACCTGGCCAACTCCACTAAGCCAATACCATAATGTTCAGATTCTGTTACATACAGCAAGTCATTTCCAGATACCTAATTTTCCTTTGTATAGGTTAGATTGAGCTGAGAGTTATATAAGATAAAGAAATATTATAAATATAACTACAGCTATAGCTATATTTTGTAGGAGATAGATGAGGCTTTCTGCTCCCCTAAAAATTTGCAGCTTCAGAAACCCTATGAGTTGGAACTGACTCTATGGCATATACCCACCATTACCACCATAACAACATTTATAATATAGATATATGTATTATACTTATGAAGTCCTGATGTGCTGCTGTAGGTTAATGCACTGGATTGCAATGTTAGTTTGAACAGCAAAATCGGTGGTTCAAGCTCACCAACCACTCCTCAGAAACCCTATGTAGTGTCGCTATGAGTCAGAACTGACTCGATGGTACTTAACAACAACATTATATTTATATAATATAGATATAAATGATATAGATATTTAAGAGATATAGATGCATATATGTGTGTGTGTGTGTGTATATATATATTCCTGGTGTGGCGCTGTGGGTTAATGCGCCAGACTGCAAAGCCATTTGAACTGCAAGGTCGGTGGTTCAAGCTCACCAGTCACTCCTCGGAAACCCTGTATAAGCTCTCTATGGGTCGGATCTGACTCGACAGGACTTAACAAAAGCAACAAATATATATATATATATCTTACAGAAAATTCATATTGTCCGGAGTGAATAGTCGCTGGAGAAGGATGTCATGCTGGGTGGAGGGTCAGAGAAAAAGAGGAAGACCCCCAACGAGATGGATCAGCCAGGTGACATCATTGATGGCATCAAGTGTGGCAGCGGTAATGAGGTTGGCCCAGGATGGGACATTGTTTCGTTTTGCTGTGCATGGGGTCGCTATGAGTCAGTTCCGATTTGATGGCACCTGACAACAACAACAACATTGCTTATATCGGGGCTCCCTGATCTTCACAGAGATCACTCACTCATTAAATTACTGCCATTCAGGGGCTTTCAACTCATAGTGACCCTGTACAGAGTTTCTGAGTCTGTAAATCTTCATAGGAACAGAAAACCTCATCTTTCTCCCACGGAACAACTGTAGGTTTGAACTACCAACCTTGTAGTTAGTTAACACATTAAGACTCCTCTTCACAGAGATAGAGCCATTTTATGCGACTCTCAACAAATTCCACTTTTGACTCCTACCTCATTTTCCAAGATTGTTCCTTATCCAACACATCATCTCTATATTCCAAGACATCAATAATGAGGAAGGGTAATTACAATTAAGGGGCACATTAAGGATTCTAGATAGAACATTTCAGAGAAGTTTTGAAAGAACGCCTCTCTTTATATCATTGACTGAAATTTAGTTAGTTGGATAAAAAGGCTCAAAAAAGAATTGAAAAACTTGTTGTCCCAGATGGCCATGTATACTTATATTACTTAGAGCTTCTACACCAAGAGAGAATGGATACTAGGAATTAATAGTCTTTGAAATAATGAAAAAAAAAAAAAAAAACATATATAGGGAGAGAAGACATTGCTTATAATTCAGGGGAAATATTTGTATGCTTTTTGTGGGTAATGTATGTTCAAGCTCTCAAATGTATCAAATTGTGACAGGTTCCTACGTACTGTTAAGCCATTCTTTCAGACAAGCCTAACTGATTTTTGATCAATAATGTGTGTAATTTATATGCATGTGTAAGCTGGGAAATAAAGAAGAAAGGCAAAAGAAGAAAGGATGCATTAGAATAATTGTGTTGGTGAAGAGTATAGAAAAAAAGAACAAATAAATCTCTTTCAGAAGATGTAATGCTCCTTAGAAGTGACATTTCACCTCATATATTTTGGAAACATTATCAGTAAGGATCAATCCCAGGAGAACATCACACTTGGAAAAAGAGAAAGACCCTTAATGACATTGACACAGTGGCTGCAAAAATGGGCACAAACATAGTAAAGATTTGAGGACACAATATTTTGTTCTGTTTACATATGTTATTGTTCTTAGGTGCCATCGAGTTGGTACCGACTCACAGCAACCCTATGCACAACAGAATGAAACACTGCCCAGTCCTGGGCCAACCTCACAGTTGCTGCCACACTTGAGCCCATTGATGCTGCCACTTTGCCAATCCATCTCGCTGGGAGTCTTCCTCGTTTTTATCTGGCCTTCCACCTTACCAAACATGATATCGTGCTCCAGTGATTGGTCCCTCCTTAAAATATGTCCTAAATATGAGCACTGGTCCCCAAGGAACATCCTGGCTGCACTTCTTCCGACACAGATCCGTTGGCTCTTTTGGCAACCCATGCTACTTTCAATATTCTCCCCCAACACCATAACTCAAATGCATCAATTCTTCTACAATCTTCCTTACTCACTGTCCAACATTCGCATGCATATGAGGTTATTAAAAATACCATGACTTGGGTCAGGCGTACCTTAATCCTCAAGCTAACATCTTTGCTCTTCAACACTAAAAAGGTCTTGTGCAGCATATTTGCTTAATGCAATATGTCGTTTGATTTCTTAATTGCTGCTTCCATGAGTGTTGATAGTTGATCCAAGAATAATGAAATCTTTGACAATTTCAATCTTTTCTCCATTGATAAGAATGTTGCTTATTGGTCCAGTGGTGAGGATTTTTGTTTTCTTTACATTGAGATGCAATCCATACTGAAGGCTGTGGTCTTTAATCTTCATCAGTTAGTATTTTAAGTCCTCTTCACTTGCAGCAAGCAATGTTGTATCATCTGCATATCACAGGTTGTTAATGAGTCTTCCTCCAATCCTGACGCCATGTTTTTCTTCATATGACTCAGCTTCTCAGATTATTTGCTCAGCAAACATGTTGAATAAATATGGTGAAAGAATACAACCCTATCATACAACTTTCTAATTTTTTACATGTTGGGTCATGTAAATTTGGAATTGAATTGATACTCCCTAAAAACAACAACAGTCTATAATGCAGTTTTCAATGTGATACACATTAAAAATATATAAAATATATTTTGGAGTAATTACCTTTAAAATAAAGTATTAGAATAGATAGCCTCAAAAATTCTTTAAAAAATTATCCTATGAAGTTGTGGGTGTTTTATTCTGTTAATAATTTATTTGTATTATTCTTATGTTATGAGGTCCTAGTAAACAAGTTTTAGGTTTTGTTTTTCATCTCTACATTTCTTATATGTTAATATCCCTACCTGAAAATGATTATGAGATCAATACATTTTTAAAGAACAAACAGATAAATGACTATTATAGTACATCTTCTTCTGGTATAAGGTGGCACAAAACTCAACTAGAGTTTGGTTTATAAAACCTAGGACAGTGTATTTATTAATGGGCAGGAGGAAAGGTGATAATATTAGTGATACTGAATCACTCAAAAATTTTTTTCACCAGTTTCTATGAATGAGCTTTACACTATGAATGTGGAGGGTTGTTTGTTTTTATTGTGGGTATGATGAAAGTTACAGAACAAATAATGTTTTCATTCAACAGTTTCTACACATTTTGTTTTATGACACTGCTTGCAAAACTTTCAGAGTAAAGCACTTTTCCCATTTCCTTCTCATTTCCATTTTCACTTCTTCTGTGCTCCTTCTTGTTTCTTGATATTTGTAAAAACAAAAAGAAAATTTTTTTCTTTTGGTCTTGTATGTTTGATTTTTCTGAGGAGCGCATTTTCCAGGAGTGTTATTGTTCACTTTCTAGGCCTATCTGTTGTTTGGCTGAAAGTTGAGCTTCCAAGGTGGTTTCATTTCTAGGTTTGAAGGATGTCAAGGAGCCATAGCCTTTATGGCACACCATGATTAAAATGATTAGAGCACATCAGTCCAAAAAAAGAATTGGATTTTACACAAAGACCAGTAAAATCAAAGTGAAACTAATAATTACACAGGTTTTTTGGCCTAACTTCTGTCTAACTGCCCGTTGAAGAGAGAAAGGTAAATTTAGTCACTCTTGCAATTCTCTTTCAGGTGAGTCTAACTCCTGGGGACTCCAGGTGCTTTGTGAATTTCAGAAGTAGATCGCTGGGCTTTTATTCAAGACGCTTTTGGATGGACTTGAACTTCTACTTCTTCAACTAGTACCTGAACATATTAACAGTTTTCAAACCTTTCTGTTCCTGTTTGTTATCTCAACACCAGTTCTGATTTATGATAGCCTTATGCATAACAGAATAAAATATTGACTGACCCTGTGTAATCATCACAATCTTTGGTATGTTGGATCTTGTTGTAACCCCCATGTAAATACATATCTTGGAGGAGTTCCCTTGTCCCCTTGTGTTGATGCTTTACAAATCATGATGTTCTTTTCAAATGTTTGGTCTTTTTTGATGGTGTATCCAAAGTGAGAATGACCAGGTCACACCATCCACACTTCTGTAGAGCACGTTCTGGCTGTACTGACTCCAAGAAACTTGTATTCATTCATTTGGAAGTACATTGTACACTTAATGCTCTTTGCCAACACCGCAATTAAAAAAAAAATAAAGTATCCTTTGATCTCACTAGCACATACTACAGAATTCACATGCATGTGAGGTGTTTGGGGAATATGGTCAAGATGATGAACTAGGCAGATACACTGTTTAGATTCTTTACAACCAACACATAAGAAGCCAAGTGCAACTAAGATGGATGACAATTCTGGAACCCAGAATTTCAAAGGAAAGGATAAAGAATATGGACAAATACTGATTAGAGGAAGAGACTGAATGAAAACCGCAAACAAATAGACATGTGGAGTGTATTGGCAATGGCTTTTGCACAGCTTGTCCATTCTGAATTACTCTAAGCAGTGTTCTAACCAGGACAGGAACCAGCTTACTAGCTCCTCTCACTCAGAGATGCATAGGTAACCACACCAGGGACAAACAACCAGAGAGGGGTAATCTCTTCACCTACTATCCTGTACAACTTCTCAGTGACTAAAGGTATGCCAGCCCTCACCATGCCTACCTGGCAGTGGGACAAATTGCTGCTGAGCTGTTTTTTCAATTTTTTTTTTTTAGTTGTTTCTTTCCTTTCATTTCCCCCATTCTTCCCATTTTATTTATTTATTTTTATTCTCCCCTATCCGTACAGAGCCGTACTTCTTCAGTCAGCAATGCCTGCCTCTACTCCTCACATAGGTTCTTTTTCTTGTTGCTGTTGCTACATGTCATCGAGTTTATTCTGACTCATAGTGACCCTGTGCACCACAGAAGAAAATGTTGGTCCTGTGCCATTCTCACAATTGTTGTTATGTTTGAGCCCATTGCTGCTGCCACTGTACCAATCCACTTCATTGGGACCTCACAATATTCTTGTGCTATTCATAATGTTTTCATCTTCCAACACTATATTTGACTATGTTCTTCTGCTATCCATAAGGTTTTCAGCAGCTAAACACTCATAATCTGGAAGATTTGCTGAAACCTGTCCACCATGGGTGACATAGTGTCCAGCATAAAGCAACATGAAAGCCACCATAGTAAGACAGACCGTCAGATGAGTGGTGACCTCATGTAGTTAACATTGCATTTTCACTACAGCTGTAATCTGCTGCACAAGAGCTTTTTAAAGTGTTGAAGAGCAAAAATGTCAGCTTGAGGACTGACTCAAGCCATGGTATTTTCAATAATTTGATATGCATGCGAAAGCTGGACAGTGAATAAGGAAGACTGTAGAAGAATTAATGTTTTTGAGTTGTGGTGTTGGAGGAGAATATTGAAATTGCCATGGGCTACCAAAAGAACCAATAGATCCATTTTGGAAGAAGTGCAGCCAGAGTGTTCCTTGGAGGCCAAGATGGCCAAACTTCGTCTCTCATACTTCAGACATATTGTCAGGAGGGACCAGTTGCTGGAGAAGGATATCATGTTTGGTAAGGTGGAAGGTCAGATAAAAAGAGGAAGACCCCCAGCGGATTTACTGGAAAAGTGGCAGCATCGATGGACTCAAGCGTGGCAACTGTAGTGAGGTTGGCCCAGGATCGGGCAGTGTTTCATTCTGATGTGCATAAGGTCACTATGAGTCAGTACTGACTGGATGGTACCTAACAAAAACAACAACAAATGCCTGTATCATGCTTTGTTTTTGTTTTTGTTTTTTTCTGTTCTTTCTAGTTCTTCCCTGTACACATCTTCCTTGTTTTATTCTTTATTTCTTCCTCTTCCTCTCTTTATGTGAATTCTGCAGAGCAGGTGCCCTGTTCCCATTGACTCCTCATTCCTCATTCAGCAGAGTCCAGCCCTGCCACTCTGCATGTGGTGGTGTGTGTGTTCACAGAGCGAGCACCATGTTTCTGTTTCCACCGCATCCTATTTGGCAACTAGTGCTTGCATCAATCAATATGATATCATTTTTCAGTTTAATTTAATTTCTTCATAGTCCTTCCCTCTTTCCTCCACTTAACTTTTTTCTTTATTTTCTCTTCCTATTTCCTCCCTGCTTCTTCTTTTTTTAATCTTGCAGAGCAGGTACTCCCTGCCCACTGCCTCTATGGTGAACAGTACTGCCCCTACCACCCCACCCTCAGCGGTGCATACTCCCTCAGACCAACCACCATGATCCCATTCCATCGTAATGGAGTGTGCTTGTGCCAGTTCTATGCCACTTTCCTTTTTTCATTTTCATTTTCTTTCCTCTCCCCCTTTGCTTTTTGTTTTTCTTTTAATTCATTTTCCTCTTCACTGTTTTGTTTTTCTTTCTTATTCTTCTTATCCTGTAGACTCAATGCACTACCCCCTCTGCACCAATGGTTTGCAGTGTATGCCTCTACAGGTGATGTGAGATCCAGCACATGGGAGCACCTCCTAATACCTCCAAAGTCAGCAGGCTCCACCCTCCAACACCCCAACCCATCAGTGGCGGGCAGGACCGAAGGACATCATTTTGATAGCTGGCTCTTGCACCACTACTGTACTTCTCTCTCTCTACTTCTTTTTTGTTTTCTGTTTCTTCTTAGTACTCTCCTCTCCCCACATTTTCCTTTTCTGTTTCTTTCCTTCATCAGTTGGGACCCAGAAACCCTACTCAGTTCTACCACCACATCTGGTTCCTGACCCTCACTAGACAAGTGTCACCACCAGAAAAACACCACTGGATCAATGATTGACATAGACCAACACTTCCCAGCTCCCTCCATGTCCAGCCTGCTCTAAGCAATTAGAAACATGACCAGCAATTAGAAACTCTTGCCAGCACTCCTAACTGCTACTGAATTTCACTAGAGACAGGTGAGGAGCTCCTTAATACTGCCAAATTAGCAACCCTTGCCTAGATTTGACCCATTACCTAGATTTATTAAATTTTTAAGTTCTTTGAAAGACTGTGACTTAGGGCAGACAAATTGTTTTCGGAAAGTTAAGGGAAGGATTATTAACCTTTGGAGTATAAATCTGGAAACCTTCTAACATAATAAGGGAAACTTGGTGGAGCAATCATTAAGTGCTGGACTGCGAATTAAAAGATTGGCTGTTCCAATCGACCTGCCACTCTGTGAGAACAGAGCTAATTATCTTGTCCATAAAGATGAATGCATACAAAACCCTGTCAGTTAGCTCTCTTCTGTCACTCTGTCTCTGTGAGTTAGAATCAACTCCATAGCACCTAACAACAATCGTCAAAGTAAATGTCTCCAGGTGGGGAGATAGGAAGGATTCCCTTGAACAACCCAGTATTTTATCTCTTTTTTAAAGGCAAGCACATAGGCTTAGCCTTTCCCAGATAACTTGACTAATCAACAATCTTCAACTTCCAAGATTGGTCCCTTAAAACTGATTTTTGTTGTTGTTGTTGTTCAGAAAGCTATAACTATGCAGAAATGTAATCATATGTCTCTAATCCATAATTGACATGTGTACTTTGAGCAGAATGGGGTAAACATATCTCAATCCGAAAAATATCCTCATCCTAGTTATAATCATCTCCACTATGCTACCAGGATTCCTTAAACCTACAAGGTAATAGAACAAGCAATTTTATGTATCTTGTTCCTTAAAAAACAAACAAACAAAAAAGGTAGGGGAAAAAAGAAAGAATGATAATATGATAATATCACTTCTCAAGGTATTATGAGGTGAATCAAAAATTTTCCACCCTCCTGGTATGGCTCTGTGGGTTTATGCGCCAGACTGCAAAGCCATTTGAACTGCAGGGTTGGCTGTTCAAGCTCACCAGCTACTCCTCGGAAACCCTATCCAGGGAAACCCTATCCAATGCTTCATTAGTTAGTTGAGAGATTTCAACTTGTATTCTATAAATTCCTAAATTGTTGGGTCTTTTTTGTTAATGCTTTCATTGCAACATAGACTTCTTCCTTCAATACCATTACGTATTCATCATATACTACCTCTTGAAATGCTTGAGCATCAACCAATTGTTTTTGGTAAAGTGACTCTGTATTTCTTCCACTTCCTTTTGATGCTTCATGCATCATTCAATATTTTGCCCATATAACCCTTCAATATTGTAACCACAGGCTTACTTACATTTTTCTTCAGTTCATTTAACTTTGGGAATACTAAGTATGTATTTTCTTTCTGGTTATCTAACATGAGGACTTTGCATATTTCATTACAATACTTTACTTTGTTTTCCTGAGTTGCCCTTTGGAATTTTTTGTTTAGTTATTTTACTTCCTCATTTCTTCCAGTTGCTTTAGTTTTCCTTTGATCAAGAAAATCTTCTTTTTTGACATCCATTTTGGTCTTTCCTTACTTTCTTTTTTTTTTGCTCTTTAACACTTTATTTTATTTATTTATTTTTAAAGGTTTTTATTGTGGATTGAGTGAAAGTTTACAGGGCACATCATCAGTTTCACATTCAAACATTCACATACCTTGTTTCACTACATTGATTATAATCCCCTCCATATACCATCAGTTAACAGTGTTTCTATCCTCTTTAGCTTTTTTTTTTGCAGCGGGGTGGGGGGGAGAAACTTTGCCTATTTGGAATTTACAGTCTCGGCTTTTAGGGAAGGTTTTTACATTTATCTGTGGATATCCAGGGCTCATGTATGGAATTACTAACAAGCATAACTGTATAATCAGATGAGGGACAGTTTGCTATGTCTGCTAGGTGGCTATAGTTTGATCCTCAGAGCCTATGGTTTGGACAGTCTGCAATGTTTAGGCCCACAGTTTCCTTTCCTTCTTGTCTCTTTAGTGAACTTTTACTTTCTTCATGTATGATCTTGATGTCATCCCTTGTAGTTAGCAGTCTAGTGCTAGTCCTACAAAGCCACAATGCAGTATATTGATAGAAAATTGGGCTGCTAACCTCAAAGTCAGCAATTCAAAACTACCAACTGTTCTGCAGAAGAAAGAGGAGGCCTTGGAAATCCTATACAGGGTCTCTAAGAATTGTAATAGACTCAAAGGCACTTAATAACAACAACCAATTTCAGTCAAGATGGTGCAACTAGGAAAATACTTAAAATCTCATTTTAAAGAACTAAAACTAGTAGGAGTCTTAGTAAAGACTATTTTGTTTTAGACGTTATGTTCTTTTGAAGAATTTTCTAACATGCACTTCATTTTACAAAACAGAAACTCCAAGCATTGCCTGGAAGCTGTGTTTTTGGGTAAATTATTATTATGCAAATATTATTATGGCCCCATTTCTAAGACAATGTTCATAATAAGGATTTTTTAAATTTTTGGAAGTTTTCTTATCTTTGGAACATTTTGACCTCCCCATCAAAATATAACTCTTATTAGCAAATCACACAATAAATAAACACCAATTAATTGTTGGTTTAATAATATTTTTTGTTTAGTAATGGATTAAAGAAAAACACATTGCTCATTGTGTGATGTATAACATATAGAATTAAAATGTATGGCAATACTACACAGGCTAGAGGAGTTGAAATAAAAGCATATGGTTCTTAAAAAAGAAAAAGTTAAATTAACATTAAAATACAAAATAAAGTAAGGTTCTTATACTACAGATTAAGTGATATACTTAGTTGAGGATTGGCATACTGGGATCAATAAATCATACATTATAAAAAGGTATAATAAATTCAACATATAGACAACACATAATGTATCATAACCAAATAATATATTTCCCAGGAATGCATTGTTGATTTACTATTCAGAAATCAATCTATGTACTTCATAGCATTAGTAGGCTAAAGAAGAAAATCCATGTCATAGATGGAAAAAAAAAAAAAAAGGCATCTGAAAAATCCAACATTCAATACTATTAAAAGCTCTTATAGAAATAGGAATAAAAGGGGATTGTCAAGTAGTGAATAATTTAATTTTTATTGTAGTTATAGTCTGTAACATCCACCAAACATTTCTACCTTGCTGGGTCTGGGTAACAGAAGGTGGGAAAAGGTACTGATAAACTGACAGGATTCAGCTGTGGATATTAGAAGAATTAATTATCATTGTGAAATCTTGAAACTCTAGCACGGGTATAAAATGAACCATCTCAGAGTCAGGAGGAAGGATCTTACTACCATCAAAGAAGAAGAACCAGGCGTGAAGTGTATCCTTCAGACCCCAACAGTCCTGCTCATTGAACCTCTTCAAGCCAGGAATAGAAAACTGTGACACCAAAGGACTGGCAAAAGAACAGTAGCAGCAGAACCAAGAAACAGACCATGAGACAGAGCAGTGGGCTTCCCAGTCCACAAAACAAGTAAAGCTGACTGACTGTGGGCAGAAACTTGCTTGTAAAGTGTGGTGCCTCCAGGCATTTAAGTTGGGGAACTACGTTTGCTGACCCTTGGAGCTAGGGCACAGTGCCTTCAGGCTGAGTCTTGTGGTAGAGTGCTGTGCCCTGTAGACATTTATCGTAACTCACTAGAACACCTGTGCCTTGAGAATTTTCTTGTCACCTTCCCTAATAAATTCCATAACTTAGTGGGTTGTCTCAGTTCTGTGTATGCACAGCAACAACTTACCAAACCAGTACATAGCCACTATACTACTTATCAAACCCAGCATGAGTTGAGAGTGCTGTAGGAGGAATGGTTGGTGCCACATATTTTGCAGCACTTACTTAACTTCACAGAGAGACTATAAAAACTTGTAGCTAACATTATTGTTGGTTTTGTTGTTGCTAGGTGCCATGGAGTCTGTTTCAATTCATAGTGAACCTATAAACACCAGAACAAAACACTGCTTGGGTGTGCCTCACCCTCACTCTCTCGCGATGTTTGATTCCCTTGTTGTAGACAGTGTCAGTCTATCTCTGAGGGTCTTCCTCTTTTTCCCTGAACTGCTTTTCACAGCATATGACCTTCTGCAGGGTGCCTCCTCATAACATGTCCACAGTATGTGAACTAATTCTCACCATATTCACTGCTTAGGGGCATTCTGGTTGTACTTCCCCCTAGACAAAATGTTCTCCTGGCAGTACATGGTATTGTCAACATTCTTCTCTAACACCATAATTCAAAGGCATCAATTCTTCTTCAGTCTCCTTTATTTTTTTCCAGCTTTTGCATGCACATGAGATGATTGAAAAGACCATAGATTTGATCTGGTGCACCAGAGTTCTCCAAGTGACAACTTTGCTTTTCTAAACTTGACTGATGCTTATGTCAGCCTTGATTGTGCCTCCAAGAAAAGCTAAATCTTTGACAACTTCAATATGTTTTCTAAGTTGTTTATTGGTGCCGCTATGAGGATTTTTGTTTCATCGAGTTGTAATCCATAGTGAAGACTGTATTATTCATCAATAAGTGTTTAAAGTCCTCCTCACTTTCAGCAAGCAAACTTGTGTCATCTATATATTACAGATGATTAATAAATCTTTCTCCAGCTCTGATGACACATTCTTCTTCATGTAATTCATCTTCTTGGATTATTTGCTCAGCATGCAGATTGAATAACTATGGTGAAAGGGTACAACTTTTCTTCATTTTTAAACTATGAAGTATCCCTTATTCTGTTCAAATGCCTGCCTCTTGGCTTGTGCATAGGCTCTGCTCAGTGAAACAAAGTGTTCTGGATCCCCATGGCTTGTCATGATTCATGCAGTCGAATACTTTTGAATACTTATTAAA
>NW_006408523.1:34753060-34755432 GCF_000296735.1 Chrysochloris asiatica | reverse complement strand
GACCCTGTACAGGGTTTCCGAGGGTGTAAATCCTTACGGGAGTAGAAAGCCTCATCTTTCTATTGGGTAATTTCTGCATTCTTTTGGATTACCTTACAATGGGCACAATATGGGTCTTTTCCAGTTGACTGGTCTGTTAGCTGTCTCTCAAATTGCTTGACAAGTGTTTATAGAATTTCATCCGTTTGTTGAAACAACAGTGTCAGTTGATAATCTATCAGTTCCAAAGCCTTGAATTTTGCTAATGCCTTTAGGGCAGCTTGGACTTCTTTCTTTAATACCGTTGGTTGTTAATCATATGCTACCTCCTGAAATTATTGAACATTGTACAATTCTTTCTGATATAGTAATTGTGCATTCCTTTCATCATATTTTTTTTAAATTTATACAACTTTTTTTATTTATTTCATTAGTTCACAAACCTTTTATTGAGTTTTTGATATGTGTAAATTATGAACAAAAAAATATGAATATGATATGGACCCTCCCCTCAAGAAGCTTATATCAATTTGATCATAGTCTATATTGTTGTTGTGGTGGTGGTGTTTCTTGTTTTCTTTTGTTTCCGTTTTTATTGTGAATTGGGAGACAATTTACAGAACACACCAATTTCCCATTCAACAATTCATGCACTTTTTTCTCATGTCATTCATTGTTATCCCCAGAAGGCAACATCACTTATCCTTTGTTTTGCGTATTTTGCTGTGTTCCTGGTTTTCCCTCCTCTTACTTTTCTATCCTTCTAAATTTGTCCTTGGGTAAATGCTGCCCTTTTGATCTCAAGTGGTTGGATATTCTAAGGAGTGTATACTTCTTTAGTGTTATTTTCCCCTTATAGACATGTTATTGTGCCCTTATAGACCTGTCTATTGTTTGCTAAAAATTGAGCAAAGTGGGTTAGCTCAGTTCCAAGTGTGAAGGGTGGCCTAATGCCATAGTCTGAAGGGTTTCATCCATCTCTATCTGACCAGTAAGTGTTTTTTGTTCTTGTTGTATTTTTAATGATTTTGAGTTTTATTTCACATTTCTCCCCATTCTATCCACTATCATCTACTGCATTTGGTATGGGTAGCCTGATACTATCTATTTCTTGTCTCAGGGTCATGAAGGCTGAAGTTCCAGTAGTCCATTAGTCCATTGGACTGATTTTTTCCATACATCTTAAATAATATCTGAACCTTAAATAGTTGTTTATGAGCTTTTAGGAGCCCTGTTGCTATTCACTAAAGTAGCCTTCTATCTTCTTTTCTTACTGTATACCTCATTCAGTATTTGCCTCCTAGAGTCCTTCAGTATTATAAATCAAGGCCTGAATCTTTTCTTTAGTTCTTACAGGTCAAGACATGTCAACAATGTTCTTTCTTTTTGTTTTTGCACCTCAGGACCTTTGCACATTTCATTATAATTCTCTACTTTGTCTACTTGAGCTACCCTTTGAAATTTTTCATTCACCTCTTTTTGCTTATCATTTTTTCTATTAATTTTAGCAGCACTAGATTCAAAAGTAAGTTTCAAAATCACTTCTTACATCTATTTTGGTCTTTTTTTATTTTCAGTCTTTCTAATGATCTTTATCCATGCCTGAAAAAAATGCCTTGATGTCATCACCAAACTCATCTGGTCTTTGGTTATTAGTGTCCAATGAATCAACCCTATTCCTGAAATATTCTCTAAAGTCAGGTGGGATTTACTCAAAGTCATGTTTTTACTCTCAAGAGCATGTTTTAATTTTATCAGCTTCAACTTGAACTTACATATGAACAATTGATTGTCAGTTCTGCAGTTGGTCCCCGGCCTTCCTAAAGTACTTCATTGTAAAAGACTGAATGCTTTCTATTGTAAGAATGGGAACAAACATAGATATTTTCTCTCCCATTTCTCAATACAACAAGAAAAATAAAGACATGTACAATTAAAGAAAACGTGCTTGTCTATGTGAAAAACAGGGGGAGAAAACTACTAAAACATTATTAGACTGAAAAATGTTGTTGTTTTTGTTAAGTACTGGAGAGTCAGTTCTGAATTATAGTGACCCTGTATAGGGTTACTGAGGAGCAGCTGATGAACTTGAACCACTGACCTTGCAGTTCAACCTGACCTTGCAGTTCAGCACATTAACCAGCAATGCCACAGATCAAAAAAAACATACATCAGATGTACATGAAATTATAGAAAATAATATTGATAAAATACATTTTTGGTAAAAGCCATATTGATAGACTTAGATCTGAGATTGTTTTGAGGTGGCAGCAAGAGGGATGGATTGAAGAGAAGGATGAGAAAACGTAGAGGTAATGACATACTTGCTATTTTTTGTCGTGGTGATGATTTCACAGGTTTGTATATAACTGTGAAATCCTGGTGTGGAACTG
>NW_006408523.1:34749827-34751145 GCF_000296735.1 Chrysochloris asiatica | reverse complement strand
GTGAAACACAGTAAAAAAATGAGTATAGGAAATTATTATGATTTTCAAATAAATTTAGTTTATTTTAATACATACCATTGATGATGGATTGCATAGAGCCCTCTAGATATATATGTGTGCATGATTTTATTTATTTATTGGGTAACTGTTATAGAATAACTGGTATCCTTAGATTGAAGCGTTTCATGATCATACATATTGGCAGATACCATGGCATCATAGTATATATTTATGGAATTTAAAAAACAAAATAGAGAGTACTTTCCTTGATTAATTTTAGATTTCAAAAATGCAAGTATTTAAGTAAAAATAAATGTTAGGTAAAAATATTTTACAACTCTAATCTATTCTTGTTTGGTTGACCTACTTTAGAAGTACAGTCTCTGTCCAATTTAATTGTCTAGCAGAGAGTTTGGTGTCAGAGGGAATTTGAGATGGGGATTTTGAAAGCTGAAGCTTGTGAATGCTGATCTTATTTTTCACTTTCCAAATATAGCACTTTCTATCTAGAGTTGATAATGCATACTTAAATTCTGAACAGCTGTGTAAGTTTAAGGAAAAAAAAAAAAAAGCAAGAAGTGACAATCAAACACTGTTTCACACATTCCCATCGTTTTGTGTTCATTTTCTTGTCAAACATTGAGTGGGACATGTGACATCCATCCACTTTTGTCTTAGGAGTTTTGGGTGTTTAGTTAACTAAGCACTAGATTAGTCATGTCTGGTTTTCAAGTAATTTGAGGTTATAATTTCACAATCTAAGCAGACTTGAATTTGATTAAACTTGTAATATCTTCCCTTCTAATTTATAATAATCAAATTAAAGAGTCACCTAATCACACACAGTCCTTCAGTAGATCCTTAAAAAGACATCTTTATTTTTAAGTATAATGAATATTATATATTTTCCTTAATATTTTTCTATGCATTGGCCATTTGTTAAATCTTCCTACAAATTAAATATCAGACAGAAGTCTTGAATCATCTTAAATATATTAGTTAAAATCTGTATAAAACAGTGCTTCCTGAATCATCTTCACATTTTATTGAAATGACAACACTGACTCATTCAGACACAAGACTGGAAAGTCTGTATTTCTACAAAACAACTCCCTAACCAGTGTTCCCGGTACATGAGTCTTACTTTGAAAAGCAAGATAATAGAAAGCAATTTTCCATATAAAATGATTTCTACAGTGATAAGTCACTGGAAAACACATGGCTGTTGAGTTTATTACAATTCACAGAGACTCTGTAAGATAGAGTAGAACTATGTAATAGGTTTTCAAGGCTCTTGTCTTAAAAAAAAAAAAAAAAA
>NW_006408523.1:34744210-34748866 GCF_000296735.1 Chrysochloris asiatica | reverse complement strand
AATTTTAAAACTTTCAGTGTTCCCATTTTCTGTTCAAATAACTGCTTCTTGGTCCAGGTACAGATTTAGACTCCTTGAATCACTGTTGCTGCTGTTGTTAAGTGCCATTGAGTCCATTCTGACTCATATTAACTCTGTTTAGGGTTCCTAGGAAGGGCTAGTGGGTTTGAACCACTAACCTTGTGGTAAGCAATCCACTGCTTATCCTTCAGTGCCACACCAGGGCAGTGTTATTGTTGTTAAGTGCCTTTGAGTTGGTTCTGACCATGCACAACAGAATGAAATACTGTCTGCTTCTGTGCCATTATCACAATCATTGTTAAGCTGGAGCCCATTGCTGCTGCCATTGTGCCAATCCATCTCATTGGGAGTCTTCCTAACCTCCTTCTTCGCTGACCCTCCACTTTACTGAGCATGATATCCTTCTCTAGGGTTTGGTTTCTCTTAATAATATGCCTGAACTATGAGAGACGAAGTCTTGCCATCCTGGCTTCTAAGGAACATTCTAGCTGTACTTTTTCCAACAGAGGTTAGTTTGTTCTTTGGACAGCCCATGGTACTTTAATAATCTTCTCTAACACCATAACTTAAATGTATCAATTCTTCTACAACTGAATATGAGGCTATAGAAAATACCATGGTTTGGGTCAGGAAACCTTAGTTCCAAAACTGATGTCTTTGCTCTTAAACACTTTAAAGAGGTCTTGTGCAGCAGATTTGCTGAATACAAAAAGCCATTTATTCAATGAAGCTGCAAGCTAAGCCCTACAGCATTCAATAGAGTCCTCTGAACCCTGGTAGAGGTCTGGTTGGCCAGCAGTGTTGCAAGACCTGGGAACTCTTTGGCCCAGAGTCCATGACATAGCCACAGAGGACTAGAGTGGAGAGTGAAGTGTCCAGCTGATTAGAAGAGAGAGCATATGCACAAGAACACCCACACTTACAGATAATACCCATTTGACCTGGCTTCAACGACTGGATGATCAGAGCTCAACCAGAAGAAAGAAGAAGAAGAAAAAAAGAGTAATCTGACACAATTTGATGAACTTGACCTACACCTATGGATTCAGTATCTCAAAAGAGGTAAGAAATCTTTACAGCAAGGATCATTCCCACCCCCTCCATACACAGAGTAGACAGGGATGGGCAGCTTAGAAATTGGCTACCCAAAGTGGGGGTGCTACAAAGGACCATCTTACAAGGTTTCAAGAGGGAATCTAGATCCAGAGGGCATGGAGGAAGGTAGAATCTCCACTGAGCGGTAGCCAATCTGTCTAGGCAGAGCTGATGAAAGGAGACGCGGATAGGTCTCTTGTGATACAATAATGAATAATTGTTATCAGGACTGATTGTGAGGTTTGAAAATGTAAAGGTAGACATTTTGTAGCAAGGAGGGGAGTGGGTTAACTTTGCAGTATAGGATCAGAGGTCCCTGGGACCATCAAGGGAGAAGAGCAGAGAGCGGGACCTTACCCAGAGAAGCAGTGATGCCAGAGATGGAGGCAGAGATGATTACGTGGAAAGATGTAGCAGCTGGGAACTTTAGACCCAGAGAGGGAGAGAGGCTGTGTGCTGACAATTGGGGGTCAGGCTTACAGGGTATATCCTTTGTTTTGTTGATGATTCATGGAGGGGATTGTAACCATGGCAATGAAACAATATATGATAGGATGAGTGTAAAACTAATGCTCTTCTATGTAAACTATCACATAATCCACACTACAACATTTTTTTTTAAAAGCCATTTGTTTTCTTGACTGATATTTCCATGAGTATTCATAAGAGTCCAAGAAAATGAAATCTTTGACAACTTCAATATTTTTCCTATTTATCATGATATTATTTATTGGTCCAGTAGTGAGAATTTTGGGTGTTGTTTTTTTTTTTTTTGCAATTAAGTGAGTGTCACCCATACTGAAGGCTGTGGTGTGCCACACACCTTTCCTTGATTTTAAACACTCAGTGCCCCCTTGTTCTGTTTGAAAGACTGCTTCTTGGTCTATGTACAGGTTCTTTATGAGCACACTGAAGTGTTTAAGAATACTCATTCTCCACAATGTTGTCTGTGGCTTGACATGATTGACACAGTCAAAAGCCTTTTCATCATCAATAAAGCACAGGTAAACATCTTTTTGATATTCTCTGCTCTCAGCCAAGATTCTTCTGATGTCAGCAATGATAAACCCTCATTTGACATCATCTTCTGTATCAAGTTTGAATCTGGCAGTTCCCTGTCAATGGACTATTGCAGACAATTTTGAATTATTTTGAGCAAAATTTTACTTACATGTGATATTAATGATATTGTCCATTAATTTCTGCATTCCATTGGGTTACCCTCTCTTTAGAAAAAGCGCAAATATGGAGCTCTTTCTATCAGTTGACCAAGTACCTGTCTTCCAAGTTTCTTGGCATGGATAAATGAGTGCCTCAAGTGTTGTGTCAGTTTCTTGAACTATTCCCATTTGTATTCCATCAATTTCTAGAGCTTTGTTTTTTGCCAATGCCTTCAGTACTCCTTGGACTTCTTCTGTCGTTGGCTCTTGATCATATGCTATCTCTTGAAATGGTTGAACTTCATTCCTCCATCTTTTTTTGTAGTTTTCTTCATCATTTACTATGTTGCCCATAGAATCCTTCACTATTACAAATTGAGGCTTGAACGTTTTCTTCAGTTCTTTCAGCTTGTGAAACGCTGAATGTGTTCTTCCCTTTTTCTTTTCTAATTATAGGTCTTTGCGCATTACATTATAATACTTGATCCGTCATTTGAAATTTTCTGTTTAGTTCTTTTACTTCCTCATTTCTTCCATTTACTTTAGCATCTCTATGCTGGAGAGCAAGTTTCAATCTCTTCCAACAAAAATTTTGATATTTTCCTTCTTTACTGACTTCTTAATGACCTCTTGCTATTTTTCCTGTATGATGTTCTTATTGTCATTCCACAACCCTTCTGGACTTCTGGACACTGTTTCTTTGTTGTTAAATGCTGTTGAGTTGGTTCTGACTCATAACAATCCTATACAGGATTTCTGAGGAGCAGCTGGTGGGTTTGAACCACTGGCCTTGCAGTTCAAACTGAGCTTGAGGTCTAGTAATTGACTTAAAACACCATACCAGGACTCTACAGAGCACCTAAAATAAATGGAGGTTCAAATATTAAAAACAATAGTCTTTTTGTTGTTGTTGATAGTATTTTTTTTCTCATTTGGCAATGTAACTAAAAATAAAACTGGTAAAAAGATGTTTTTCCTCTATGTTTTAGGAGATATGTTTACATATATTTTATAAACCTCAGTTATTAAGTAGCAGGACCCATTCAACTTGTTTAATATCTATACTACAAGCCATTGTTCTACACAAGTTCTAACTTCTGATGAAATAAACATTTCAATTTATATTAGTTTAGCTTGTTCAGTGAAAATCAGTTTATTGTTCTGCATTTTCTTTCCATTTCCCAAATAATATATTAGCATCATCTAATATTTAGCTTCAAAACATGCTAAAGAGTTTACCTCTTATAATCTGCCAGTTTGGAAACCTCCCATAAAACTTTGATACATTTTGGAAAAAATAATTAATTCCCTCTTTGACAGGTGGCAATGTAAAGGATACTTATCTGCCATTGTCTATAATTTGCATAATTATTTTATTATCTATTGACTAAAATTTCATTGTGTCTTATGATATAGCATAGGAATAAATCACCCTCTTGCTCCTATAGAAACTGAAGAACTAACACTTGAAAGTCTAAATCAAAACTTCTTACTAGGGATGCAGACTTCATGTTCTTTTATCTTTCTCTATGCCATTATCACACACAATTATAGTTGAGGTTATCAGGGGTGTCTGCTTTATTTTCCTTTATAGTGAATTATTTCTTTAAGATTAACTTCTTAGATTGTTCCCCATATGCTGGATAAAATTTTAGCATGGAAAATGAGTCACAATCGCCTACATGTTACTGTTGGTGACTCAATTTTCAATCCATTTTTTATAGACCAGTATATTTATACACAGTATGGTAAATTATATGCTCCTTTATTTAACTTTGTACTAGTCACCCAGTGATAGTGAATTCATTAATGCTAGTCCTTGGAAACCCTATACAGGTCGCTATGGGTCAGAACTGATTCAACGGCACTTAACAACAAGTCTCTTAAGTGCTTTATTATATAAGAAATGATTATATATCTGTGTTTCAAAGAATATGGACATCCAGGCTTCTTAAAGAGTATTCTACCAATTTTTATTTTAAAAGAGAAATCAAATAAGAGCTTAGATGGCTAAGAAGTTTTGTCTAAAAGTGCATAGAATGTGGAGGCACAGAAAATATTTATATTTTCTAAGTAAAAGCAAAAATCCTGCTACTGAAGAGTTTAAGGATCCTCATAATGGTATGGATTAAAAATTGACCTGCTAACCAAAAAATCTGTGGTTTAAACTCACTAACCTCTCTGTGAGAGAAAGATGAAGCTCTCTGCTTCCCTAATGATTTATAGTCTTCGTCCCTAAGGAGCAGGTCTACTCTTCCTACAGAGGAACCCTATGAATTGTAATTGATTCAATGGCAGTGAATTTGGTTTGGTTTTATTGAAAATGTTGAAAAGTTATTTAAAATAAAACAAAATTATCATTATTAAATAAGTAGCTTTT
>NW_006408523.1:34731654-34744058 GCF_000296735.1 Chrysochloris asiatica | reverse complement strand
ATATATATATAATATCAGAGACAGAGGAGAAGGGCTTGCTAAAGGAAATTTGTCTGGAAAAGAAAAATATGGATAATTATATCAGTATTAGAATACCAAATATATATGATTAGAAATTCAGGAAAGAAAATGTATTGCTTGGCTTGACTATTTTATTGTATGTAAATATGGTGGTAAAGAAAGTTAAAATAAGGTTTTAGTAATTTCTGATATTCCAATCTGTAAGGGAAAAGATAAAATCATAAATAATTATAAATAGAATTTGGTCTTATAATTTGGTGCCATAACTCTCTGCACTGAAAGTCATCTGGTCAGTTTGATATCCTTGTATCATTTAATCAATACTCATGGCATATTGGCAGTGATGATTGATCATGAATGTTAAGGAAATAAATAGGATTGTTATTACGTAATGTGAGTAGAGAGGAGTATGTCTGCAACCCTAGATGTTACTTGAGGTGTCTTTAATACCAATGTAATGGAAAAGTTTTGTCTTTTGGTGCCATTGTGTCACTTTTGACTCATAATGATCACATAATGGCCTCTATGACACAGAAGTTCTGGTTTCATCCTTAGGTGAGCTACAAATTTAAGCTAAACAAAGTAACTAATGACCTAAACAAACATTTTAGGAAGTATGCACATTTTTTTAATTTGATACGTATCTGCATGCATTTGCACGTGAAGGTGTATACACAGACTATATACCAGGGGATTTCAAAAAGTTTGTGTAAAAATTCCATTATCTTTTCATTCCATTTTTCCACAGACATTTTAAAGTCCCTTCATAGGTCAAATATACATAAGTATCATGTTAGTATTAATTAACCATATATTTCAATATTTAAGTCATAGATAAGAAAAGGGATAGTGATTGAGTTAGAAAAGGAATAAACACCATTGAAAGGTAGAAAGTGAAAAAGGGAATACCTAATTATTATTTATGGGGCATGACTAAGTGAGCATTCATATTAAGTGGGACTAAGATATAGACAATGTTTCTTATAGAAAAAAGTTTCAAGAGCTACATGTGGGTCATGGGATAAAAGCAGTCGATGTAGTATTGCTAAAGGTAGAGTAAGCTGGGTTGTCCAGTTGGTTCTAAGTTTGTCGTCTTTATAACACCATTATAAAGTTCTTTCTGCAGTGCAGAATCTCTTCATCATATGATTTCTGGTTAGATTTTATTTAAGAAGTTCTTGTGCAACAGCATTAAGATGGAGGAAAAAGAGACATGATTGTTCTCTGGAGGCAATTGCAGGTGGATGCATCAGCAGCCATGAAATACACAGTAGTTTTCTGTTAAGCTTTCATATTCATGCTTAGTTTTGCAAAATGACATAATTGAAAAGAACTCCTCAAAGATTCTTAAGATTTGTAAAATTCACAGAGAGTTCTTCCTTCAGGCTTTGACCTTTAAAGGTGAATTGACAATACAGGGTCATTATGAGTCAGAACTGACTCAATGGCACTTAACAACGTAAGTTGCAATGGACCTGAGGGCACGAAACATAAAACAGCATGAGTCAAAATCTACTCAAATGGCAGCCAACAACAGCTACCAAAAATATTCATTATCAGGAAATAAAAAAGACTCTACATGTGGCATACTCAGGAATCTTGTCAGTAGCATTTGAGGCCCATGGTACACTGTAACTGCCAATACTCTCTTAAACCTGCTAGCTTGGTGTTTAAAAATCCACACCAGTTCATGCCCCTGCATGAATATCTTCTACATCTTAAATCTCTTTCCATGCCAAAGTACTTTCCCATGTGCATGCTTACCTCAATCTGTCTAATCTTATAGCTTTAAAACTGAAGTTGTAATGTAAACACCAATACAGTTTTTTAGGAAGGATAGCTTGCTGTACTTGTTGAAACATTGCAATTTTTAATCTGTCTATTCCAAGAACTTTGTTTTTTTACCAGCGTCATCAGTGCAGCTTGGGCTTCTTACTTCAGTACCATTGGTCCTTGATCATAACTTTCCTCTTGAAATGGTTGAACAGTGACAATTTATTTTTGGTACAGTGACTCTGCATATTCCTTTGCTCTTCTTTTCATACTTTCTGCATAATTCAATATTTTACACATGGAATTCTTTAATATTAAAAGTCTAAGTTTGAATGTTTTCTTTAGGTCTTTCAGCTTGAGAAATGCTCACTGGGTTCTTTCCTTTTGTTTTTCTAACTCCAGGTCTTTGCACATTTCTTTATTATATTTTAATTTGTCTTCTTGAGCTACCCTTTGAAAATTTCTGTTCAGGTCTCCATTTCTTCCATTCATTTTAGCATCAATGCCCACAAGAGCAAGTTTCAGAGACTCTTACAATATCTGTTTTGATCTTTACTTTCTTTCCTGTCTTCTTAATAAACTTTTGCTTTCTTTCTGTAAAATGTTCTTGATGTCATCCCCAATCCCTTCTGGTTTTCGGCCATTAATGTCTGATGCATAAAATCTGTTCTTGATAAGGTCTCTGAAACCAGGTAGAATATCTTCAAGTTCATATTTTGACTCATATGGACTTGTTTTAATTTCCTTCAGCTTTAGCCTGAATTTACAAATAAGTAATTGATGATCTGTTTCATTGTCTGCCTCAATTCTTCTTTTCCATGATGATATTGAACTTCTCCAACATCTCTTCTCTCACATGTAGTCAATTTGATTTCTGTCTATTCCATCTTATGAGGTCCATTTGTATAACCACCTTTCATGTTGTTTGCTGTTTTTGTTAAGTACCATCAGTTGACATTGACTCATAGTGATTCCAGAAGAACAATATACTGCCAAGTTCTGAACCATCCTTATAATTATTGTTACACTTGAGCCCATTACTACTGCCACTGTGCCATCCATCATGCTGAACACCTTCCAATTCTTTGCTGGGCCTATAATTTATCAAGTATAGTGTGCTTCAACAGGGACTGGTCCATGTCCAAAATATGAGAGACAATGTTTCACCATCTTCTAAAGAGAGTGAGGACTGTATTTTCCCCAATACATGTGGGTTTGTTCTTCTGACAGTTTATGCTACTTTTAGTATTCTTCTCCAATGCTGTAACTCAAATACATCAATTCTTCTATGTTGTTGTTGTTGTTAAGTGCCATTAGGTCAGTTCCAACTCACAGCCACCCTGTATAGGGTTTCTTAGGAGAGGCTAATGAGCTTGAACTGCCAGACTTGTGGCTAAAGGCAACTTTGAGGTTGTTTTTGAGAACCGTCCTACAGCACCACACAAGGACAATGATTCTTCTAAGGTTTTCCTTAGTCATTGTCCAACTTTCAAATGCATATGAGGCTATAGAAAATACCATGTCATGGATCAGGAAAACCTCAGTCTTCAAATTGATGTCTTTGCTCTTGAACACTTTAAGGAGGTCTTATGCAGCAGATTTGCCAAATACAACACATCCTTTGATTTCTTGACTGCTGCTTCCAGTAGTGCTGGTTGTGGATCCAAGTAAAATGAAGTTTTTGACAACTTCAAACCTTCTATGTTTATCAAAATGTTATTTATTAGTTCATTTATTAGGATGTGTGTGTTCTTTACATTGAGATGGAAACCATACTGAAGGCTGTAGTCTTTGATCTTATTCAGTATGTATTTTAACTCCACTTTGTTTTCAGCAAGCAAGGTTGTATCTTCTGCATATTGCAGATTGTTCACTAGTCTTCTTCCAATCCTTATGCCACATTCCTCTTCATATAATCCAGCTTCTCAAATTATTTGCTGATATGTATGCTGAAAGAATACAGCACTGATGCACACTTCTCCTGACTTTAAAATATTCATTATTCCCTGCCCTGATCAAACAAATCCTCATGAGCACAATCAAGTGTTCTGGAATATCCATTATTTGCAATGTTATTCATAGTTTGTCATGACCCACACAATTGAAAGCCTTTCACTAGTCGAAAAAGCTCAAGTAAACATTTTTCTGGTATTCTCAGCTTTCAGCCAAGAGAAATCTGAGGTTAGTAATGAAATTTTGTTCCATATCCCCTTCTGCATCTGATTTGAGTTTCTGGCAGTTCCCAGCACATATACTGTTGTAGCCATTTTTGAATTATCATTAGCAAAATTTTATTTGCATATGATATTAATAGTATTATTCAACAGTTTCTACATTCTGTTGGGTTACCTCTTTGGAATGGGCACAAATATGAATTTCTTCCAATTGGTTGACCAGGTAGCTGGCTTCCAAAGTTCTTCACATAAAAGAGTGAGTGCCTCTGCTACTATATCAGCTTGTTGATATTTGCATTTATATCAGTTTGCATTCCATTAATTACTTAATCCTTGTTTTTCACTAATGACTTCACTACACTTTGGATTTCTTCCTTAAGTACTATTGGTAATTGATCATATGGTACCTCTTGAAATGGTTGAACATTGACCATTTATTTTTGGTACAATGACTCTTGTATTCCTTCCCTCTTATTTTGATGCTTTCTGCATCAATATTTGCCCATGGAATCCTTCACTATTGTAAGTCTAGGATTCAATTTTTTCTTCAGTTCTTACAGCTTGAGGAATGCTGAGTGCATTATTCCTTTTTTGTTTTCTAATTCCAGATGTTTGCAATACATAATTTCATTATAATAATTGATTTTGTCTTCTTGAGCTACTCCTTGAATTTTTTTGCTGAGCTCTTTTACTTCCTCATTTCTTCCATTTGCTTTAGCATCTGTACACTGAAGAGCAAGTTTCAGAGTATCCTCTGACATTCATTTTGGCCCTTTCTTTGTTTTTTGGGTTTTTAATGACCTTCTACTTTCATGTTTGTTATGTCATTCCTTAGCTCTTCTTGTCCTAAAAGCTTTATTTCATTTAACGCATCAAATCTCCCATTGAAACAGACTCTAAATTTAGGGACATATTCAAGGTCTCATTTTAGTCCTATTGTATGTGTTTTAATTTTCTTCAGCTTCAGTCTGAACTTGCATACGACTAATTGATGGTCTGTTAAAAAGTTGGCACCTGATTTTGTTTGAGTTAATGGAATCGTGCTTTTCTATTGTCTTTTGGAGATGTAGTCAATTTGATTCTTTGTATTCCATCTGGTGAGGTCCATGTGTAAAATTATTTTATGTTGTTTAAAAAAAAAAAAAAAAAGCATTTGCAATGAATAAGTTATTGTGCATTAAAAATTCTATCATGTGATCCGGCATCATTTCTATTACCAAAGCCATGTATTCAAGTACTGACCCTTTCTTTTTATTTTCAACTAATTATCAGTACATACTGATTGCATGTTTGATCAATTTCAGACTGAAAAAGTTGGTAGAATTCTACAATTTAATCCACTGGTTTTCATGTTTGGTTGTAAATTTGAATAATAATGGGATTAACTCATATTCCTCATAGGTATAGGGTTATTATCCTGTCACAGATAAAATTGTACTTCAAGTTAGATCTTCAAATGATCTTTTTGATGATGAATGCTTAGCCATTTCTCTTCAATTTTTTGTTACTGTTATAGTAAATGATATGATTGTCAGATCCAAAATGGCCAATACCAGTCCATTTCAGCTCACTAATGCCTTGGATATTGATCTTTATGCATTCCATT
Source organism: Chrysochloris asiatica (assembly GCF_000296735.1). Lineage (NCBI taxonomy): Eukaryota > Metazoa > Chordata > Mammalia > Afrosoricida > Chrysochloridae > Chrysochloris > Chrysochloris asiatica. The sequence continues at coordinate 34,738,484 of NW_006408523.1, read as the reverse complement.
TCATTTTGACAACTTCCAATTTTCCTAGATTCATATTTAGTATATTCACTATTTCTATTAATGGATGTTTGCAGCTGAATTTATCATTACCATCCTAGTAAACCATATGATTAGCATATTCTGTGTAAGTTATCATGATTTGATAGTAAACGGAATGATTATCATAGACAATACCAGTCAATTTCAACTCACTAATGCCTAGGATATTATAGTGATCTTTATGTGATCCATTTTGTTTTTGCCAACTTCCAGTTTTCCTAGATTCATACTTTGTAAATTTCCTTTTCCAATTATTAATGGCTGTTTGCCACTATTTCTCCTCATTTTGAGTTGTGCCCATCAGCAAATGAAAGCACTGAAAGTTTTATTTCATTTGTGTCATTGTGAATTGCTCCTCAATGTAAGGAAAGCAAAGATCATAAGAACCAATAAATAGTATAATAATAAATGGAGAAAAAAATTGAAGTTGTCAAAGACTTCATTTCATTTGGATCCACAATCAATGCTCATAGAGGCAGCAGCCAAGATATCAAAGGCTATATCGTATTAGGTAAATATGTTGCATGAGATCTCTTTAAAGTGTACAATAGCAAAGATATCATTTTGAAGACTAAGATGCACTGGCTCAAGCCATGGTATTTTCAATAGCCTTACATGTATATAAATGTTGGACAATGCATAAGGAAGACTATAGAATGGATTCATTTTAAGTTATGGTACTGAAGAATATTGGAAGTATCATGGACTGCCAGAAGTAAAAAGAACATTTTGTTAGAAGGCAGGATAGTGAGACTTTGTCTCTCAAACTTGTTGATAGGAGGGACCAGTCCCTGAAAAAGGACATCATACTTAGTATAGTGGAGGGTCATTGTAAAAGAGGAAGACCGCCAACAAGGTAGATAGGTGCAGTGTCTGCAGTAATGGGTTCAGGCGTAGCAATTACTGTAAGGAGTGTTCAGCACTGGGCAATGTTTCATTATGTTGATCATAGGGTCACTGTGAATTGGAACCAACTGGAAGGCACTTAATAACAACCCATTTCCGCTCACTAATGCCTAGAATATCAATCTTAATGTATTCCATTTCATTTTTGACAACTTCTAATTTTCCTGGATTCATACTTCATACATTTCAAGTTCTAGTTATTAATGAATATTTCCAGCTGTTTCTCCTCATTCTGAATTGTGCCCCATCAGTAACTGAGGGTCCCAAAAGCTTTGCTCCATTCATATTATTATGGTCAACTCTTCTTTGAGGATGCAGCTCTTATCCACTTGTATTCTCAGATAAATTGCAGCCTGAGGGGCTCATCATCTGGCACTATATCTGACAAAGTTCTACAACTATTCATAATATTTTCATCTTCTGGTACTACATCTGACAATGATCCACTGTTATTCACATGGTTTTCAGTGGCTAAACATTCAGACATAGTCCTCCTCTCCTTCTTCTTAGTCTGGAAGCTCCAATGAAACCTGTCCACAATGCAAGACACTGCATATTTAAAATACCAATGGCATGGCTTCTAGCATCATAACAACAGGCAAGCCCCACCATATGACAAACTGGAAGACGATTGATGAAGGCTTAAATATTCATGTTAAATTTCTGAAGACTTTGTACAATACTCTAGTTGAAAAAACATGAATATTGGCATCTTTACCGATATGATACTGATGTAAAAAAGTAGTCAGTCCTGAATTACCCAGGTTGGTCTTAAATGCCATCACAAGTTTATTAGAAAGAGGAAGATGGATATTAGACAGAAGAAGATAAGACCTTGTGCTATTTAGTTTGGAGTCATATAGACACAAGCCAATGGAGAGAGAAGGCTGATTGTCTTCTGGCAGGAAGCTTTTTGGTGGAGTGAGGAGCCTCAGGGCACATAATCAACATAGCTAAAAAAAGCTATCTTAAAACATATTGGATCAGGGCTGTGGCTAGGCCAATGTACAAGGGCCTGAGAGAGGTGTGCCTGTCATCATGACTGAGAAGATGCTGTCTGGATCCAACAGCTGTATCCTGAACATTCCTGAACATGAATTGCAAACCTGTTATTTTCCTAATAAACTCCATAGGCATGAATACTGTCTGTGGTCATTGCAATGAATAGTCAAACCCTTCAGAGAAATAGAAAGTGGCATCTAAGGCCTATTTGGCTTAAGTGAAGACAAAATAAAGTTAGAGATATGCCTGCCCTCTACCTCGTAGGAAATCACCTTGCTGGCCCCAGTGTGTGTTGGAGCCCTAATGACAAGTATCCACATAGGAGTGACTATGATACAAGAGATAATACAATGATTTATTATAGATACATTCATTAAGTAATTAAATAAACTAAGTATAAATTGATTCATGATTCCTTCTGTTGAAATTTTTAAAGAGTAAATGAGAATGAATAAACCCAGGTGGATTTTGTTGGCATGGGACGTATCATTGTTAACACATAGGTATCGAGCTATGGATGAAAAAGTCAGCAAATTTCCTCCGTTATTTAAATATTGTATTGTGGGGAAACCATCCCTCTCCTTAAAGGAACAATTAAAATATTTTAAAGAAGTCATACATGAGGTGGGGGCAGTAGATCTTTGCATAAAGCACAAGTAAAACATTCTAGGGAAACATTTTTTAAAAGTCCTATTGTGAAAACTAAAATTCTCTTGCACATTTTTGCTTATTTTTAGTAAGGATTCTCCTACAAAATACTTGATTAAAACATTCAGCAATTGTAGCCTGGTTTCATCCAGTTTTTGTGGTGTCATAGCAAAAGAGGCAGTTGTTCTTGGAGAAAATGAGTCACTGTTTTATTTGCTCCTCCTATTCTGGTGTGGTGCTGTGTGTTAATGGCTGGGCTACACAGTCAGTTTGAACCACAAGGTTGGTGGTGTAAGCTCACTAGGGTCACTATGGGTCAGAACCTATTTGACGGCACTTAACAACAACATTTCTAATACTACTTCCTTGGTTACTTCAAGAGACTATTGGTTAATTGTTTTACCATAGATGACCACTTGCAAGTTTGTCCCAAAGCTTTTGCTCTGAGATAGTCTTTAAACCTTAGACTAAAATTTCCTGTAACTCTTCTTTAAACCAAATAATAACTTAGTTTTATTTGTAAAGAATGTCTGCCTTGAACTTTATTCTCTTTAAAGAACTATCAATATTCAATCGAATTGACATTGTTGTTATTGTTGTTAATTGCCATCAAATTGATTCTGACTCAAAGTGACCATAATAGAGTTTTCAAGGCTGTGAAACTGTGAGGGAGCAGAAAACCTCATGTTTCTCCCACAGAACGGCACAAAATGGTAGATTGGAATCTTAAGGGTAATGATTTTATGAAATTGGAGGAGGAATAATTCCATTAAGGAGCATAAGAATGGCAGCATAACTTAAGGAATGTAATCAATGCCAAGGGATTGCACATATTGTTGTAGCTGTTCTTGTTAAGTGCCATCGAGTCGGTGCTGACCCATAACAACCCTATGCACAGCAGAATGAAACACTGCCCGATCCTGGGCCAACCTCATTACTGTTGCCACACTTGAGTCCATTCATGCTGCCACTTGGATAATTCATCTCATTAGGATGAATTAGGAAAAGTCTTCCTCTTTTTCTTTGACCCTCCACCTTACCAAACATGATGTCCTTCTCCAGGGACTGGTCCTGCCTGATGATATGTCCAAAGTACGAGAAACGAAGTTTGTTCATCTTGGTCTCCAGGGAAAACTCTGACTGCACTTCATCCAAAATGGATCTATTCATTCTTGGGACATCCCATGGCACTTTCAATATTCTCCTCCAACACCATAACTCAAAAGCATCAATTCTTCGATGGTCTTCCTTATTCACTGCCCAGCTTTCACATGCATATAAGGTTATTGAAAATGCCATGGCTTGGGTCAGGTGCACCTTAGTCCTCAAACTGATATCTTTGCTCTTCAACACTTAAAAAAGGTCTTGTGCAGCAGATTTACCTAATGCAATATGCCCTTTGATTTCTTGACCGCTGTTTCCGTGAGTGTTGATAGTTGATCCAAGAAGAATGAAGTCCTTGACAACTTCAATCTTTTCTCCATTTATAAGAATGTTGTTTATTACACATGTAGAAATTGTTAAATGGGTGTTGGAGGAGAATGTTAAAATCCTCATGGGCTTCCAAAAGAACAAACAAATCTGTGTTGGAAGAAGTAATGCCAGAATTCTTCATAGAAGCCAGGATGGCCAGAATTCATCTCTCATACTTCAAATAAATTATGAGTAGGGACCAGTCTCTGGAAAAGGAAATCATGCTTGGTAAAGTGAAGGGTCAATGAAAAAGAGGAAGAAATAATCTCCCAACAAGATGGATTGGCACTGCAACAGCAACAAAGGGATCAAAGGTAGCAAGGATTGTGAGGTTGGTGCAGAACCAGGCAGTGTTTCATTTTGTTGGGCATAGGGTTGCTATGAGTCAGTATTGACTCAATAGCACCTAACATTAACAACAACATGGACTACTGTATATATTTTTGATAACATTAAAAAAATAAGATCAATTATGTTTTTAAAATGAAATGTGATAAGAAAGAATTTGAAAAATTCAAATGTATTTGATATTTCTAAATGTCATTATATGTTGTAGGAGAGGGACTCAGAAGTTCATGGTAAAAGGAAATTAAAAGATAATGGAATTTTCCCACAAATTTCTTGGACTCCCCCTTTTATTGTATAATCTTGTAGTTTGAAAAAGTACTAATCCTGTCTGAGCTATGACTGAACATTTCCAGTGGGAGTCATGCTGGGTCTCTATATCCAACTTTAGAATGGTACTAGCTTTGCTGAGTCACAAGTGATTCTCTGGCTTTTCTCGATTATTTTTTCCTCCTACACTTTTCTCTCTACTTATCAATTAAAACCTTTCTTTTCCTGCTTGTTATTTTAAATTATATCCATCTACTAATACTCTAACTGCGCTTGTGCTACAAAATTTGCATCACATGAAATTACTGCAAATCTCATCTCCAATTTTATTTACTCTAAGTCACAAAATGAGATAAATGTTAATACTTTTATATAAATTATTGTTATTCATTTTAATTTATGTTTTCCAAAAGAATGTTTGTGTGAAAATGAATCCTTCATACTATCAAAGAAATGTGCTGTAGTCATGCAATACTGAAAATCAGACATCTTTTTATAATCAAAATTGCTTATAACTATGAAAAAAGGTTAAATATTGATTCTATAGATGATATATGGAAATATGAGTTATCATTTCATTAATCAATAACTTTTACAAAATATTTGTAGTCTTGATGTGGCACTGTAGGATTAGCACTAAATATTTAGAGTCCTAATATGGCACTGTAGGATAAATACTGGATTGCTAAATGCAAGGTCAGAGGTTCAAACACACCAGCCACTCTGGAAAACCTATGCAGGGGTGCTATGAATCAGAACCAACTTGATAATACTTAACAACATGCTAAATATTGAGGATCCCTGGTAGTGGAGTGGTTAAGTGCTGAACTGCTGCCTCAAAGGCCAGCAGTTCAAACTTACCAGCTGTTCCATGAAAGAAAGATGTATCAATCTGCTTCCATAAAGATTTACAGCCCTGGAAGCCCTATGAGGTAGTTCCACACTGCCCTACAGGGTCACTATGAGTAGGAATTGATTCAATGGCAAGGCTGGGTTTCTTATCTATTAAGTATTGTGGTTTCCAGAAATAAAAATATTTTGCAAGTTAAACTCCAACTTAATGATTAATGCTCTTTTAAAGCATTTAAATTCTTCATTCTGTATAGTTGAACAAGTTTAATTTCCCCTAGCATTTTAAGCTTTTAAGACTGGCCTTTGTCTAAAATTTCATAGAGCAAACAATCCTCACATTGTACAATCTGAGATGTAAAATGAAAAACTATGTATATGTAGCTAGCATGAATTGAATTTTGTCTCCAACAAAAATATATTGAATCTCTAGCCTATACCTGTGAATATGGCCCTAAAGCTAATTATTTTGGAATGTAATCCTACAAATAGAGTAGAATATACATAGACATATGATATGGCATGCTGTTAAGTCACTTCTGACTCAGAGCACTCTTGTATAGAGCTTCGGAGGTGTTAGCTTCTTATGGGAGCAATAAGCCTCATTTTCCTTCAGCAGAGCAGTTGTTGGATTCCAACTGATGACCTTGCACTTAGTGGTCTAGCACGTAATCCACTATGCCAACAGAATTCCTTGAGACATACACAGTGATAAAACAGATCATGTGTAATGACAAAGGAAAATGCATCTACAAGTCAAAGTGGGCCAAAAATTAAATGCAGATACTAGAAAATGAAAGACATTAAAAAAATGAAAGACATCAACCTTCCTGTTGACCCAAATGTTTAGTCTCTTGAACTCGGAGAAAATAGGTTTTTGCTCTATAAAGATGTCTATTTTGTGTTGTTGTTATTGTTAGAGTGACACTAGGTAATTAAGCTACTACAAAGTTTATGAAAGAGACAAAGTATAATAGTTTACTACTGATGCTCGAACACTGACAATATGTTTCAAATAATAGGGACAATGGTTGCTTTCTCAGCTACTTCCTCACTCAGTTCACTCTGTTTATTTCACATATTGCAAGAATGATTCCCCTGGTAATGTAGAGGGGAAGTAATGCTAAATTAATGGTTTAACACTTAAAGGAAGCTGTCATTGCCTAACCACAGCACCAACAGGGCTCCTTATCTTTCAGTGAGTCCTGGCTAAAGATGTTGACTTTTGTGTTGTGTCTGTGTGTTGTTGTTGTTGTTGTTAGGTGCCATCGAGTCAGTACTGACTTAGCGACCCTACG
>NW_006408523.1:34728142-34729919 GCF_000296735.1 Chrysochloris asiatica | reverse complement strand
AAGATGGAAGGAATATACAGAGTAACTTTACCAAAAAGAAATGGTTGATGTTCATCCATTTCAAGAGGTAGCATATGATCAAGAACCAATGATACTGAAGTAAGAAGTCCAATGTGAATTGAAGGAATTGGCAAAGAACAAGGCAGCAGGAACTGATGGAATAAAAACTGATGGAAATCTTTCAAGAAAGTGAGGTGGCATTGGAGGCCCTCACTCATCTATGCCAAGAAATTTGGAAGACAACTATATGGACAACTGATTTGAAGAGATCCTTATTTGTGTCTGTGTGTACACAATATCAATTATTATGCACCTAAATACTTTTCATTCAGTAATTTCAGAACTTTACATTTTAGCAATCTTAAATCCCAAAAAGACTTTATTCCCAAATGCAAAATAAAACAATATGTCCCATTGCATCATCTAATAATTGTCAGCTCAATATTTCCTGTCCTAAGTGTTTCCATATGATATAAATATTGCTTCTAGTTAGAGGAAGGAACCATGATTGCTCCCTTTAAATCTGGACACTCATTAATAACCAATATAATATGATATATATGGTATTGTGTAAATCTAAGACTGTTTTTTTGTTTTGTTTCTTTTAAGCACTGTTGATTTGTTCCAACACATAGAGACCCTATATAGGCTTTCCGAGGCTTGACAGGTGACCTGGACTGACAACCTTGCTGTTCAAACTGACTTTCCAGTCCAGTGCTTATCCTACAGTTATACCAGGACTCCATCCTAAGACTAGGTCAGAAAAAAAACTGATGTCATGTCTGTTTTGTCCACTGAAGACATTCACCTTCTAGAGCATAAAGTTACTCTGGTACCAACTACTCTGACACCACCATGCCAACAATACAGCATGAACATGAGTAAATGCTCTGAAAAACCATCCTAGCTAAGATCTCAGACTTCAGTCAACAACACTTCTTAGACATGTAAGTGAAGTAAGTGAAAATAGAATATATTATTTTTGAAGTGAAACATGTAATGGAGTCATCCTCTCCTTCTTCCTAGACTGTCTTTGTACGAAAGTTAAACTGGAACCTGTCCACCATAGGTGAGCCTACTGATAGTTAAAATACTTAGCATAGCTTCCAACCTCACAGTAACACACAAGCCACCAGAGTGTGACAAATTGTCAGATGAATGGTAGAAAGATTCATTTAGAAGAATGAAATTCCATATGTATTTTACATAGAACTATAATTCTTTATAAAACTTTCTAAATAAATAAGAATTTCATTTGTTTATAAAATAATTTTAGCTTGACATCTAGCCACTGACTCTGCTTGTTGTAATTGTGCAGATAGTTTCCTGCTTAACATATTTTGATCCTTATTTTTTATTAGAAGAATAAAACAGTAATGAAAGAACATTCTGTTGTTCTGTTATGCAGTTTATTTGTGTTGATGCAAAAATACAGAAGGTCTCCCAATTGCAATGGCTGACTTTGTTGAGTATTTTATTGGAAATTAAAATAAACAGCTTTCAAAAATACATGTTTCAGATTTGGCATATGCTCATATAAATTCATGATTGTGTGTCTTTTTATAAAATTCTTAATTCCATAGTAATTTCTGAAACTACTATGGAATGTGAAAAATCTAAATAGAAATAATCTCTAAATTGTTGTTGTTGTTAAGTGCCGTAGAGTCGGTTCTGACCCATAGCGACCCTGTAAAGGGTTTCCAAGGGTGTAAATCTTTACTGGAGTAGAAAGCCTCATCTTTCTTCCGCGGTGACAGGTTTCAAATGAGTTTCAAGA
>NW_006408523.1:34726175-34727187 GCF_000296735.1 Chrysochloris asiatica | reverse complement strand
CAAAGAAAAAGGATCAGCAGTTGGAACACATGGCCTTGGTTATAGAAATAATGCTGGAGATCCCATGATAGATTTCTGCAAAACCAATGAATTGTTCATTTCAAATAACTTCTTTAAACAGCATAAGAGATGAATATGCACATGGGCCTCACTAGATGGAATACATAGAAATCAAATTGACTACTTCTGTGGAAAGACACAATGGAAAAGCTCCATGTCATCAGTGAAAACAAGGCCAGGGGCAGATTGTGGAACAGACCATCAATTGATCATACACAGATTCAAACTAAAGCTGAAGAAAATGTAAACAAGTCCACAAGTTCAAAATATGAACTTGAATATATGTCCTACCAGAATTTAGAAATCATCTGAAGAACAGATTTGATACATTAAACACTAAGATCAAAGACCAGAAGAGTTGTGGGATGACATCAAGAACATCATACAGGAAGAAAGTAAAATGAAGTTAAGAAGACAAGAAAGAAGGAAAAGGTCAAAATGTATGTCAGAAGAGACACTAAAGCAAATGGAAGAAATGAGGAGGTACAAGAGATGAACAGAAAAGTTCAAAGATCAGCTTAAGAAGATAAAACCAAATATTACAACAAAATGTGCAAAGATATGGAGTCAGAAAACCAAAAAGGAGGAACACACTCAGCATTTCTCAATCTGAGGAAACTGAAGAAAAATTTAAGCTTCAAATTTCATTATTGAAGGATTCTCAGGGAAATTATTGAATGATGCAGAAAGGAATACACAGATGGAAGGAATATACAGAGTCACTGTACCAAAAGGAAATGGTTGATGTTCTACCATTTCAAGAGGTAGCATATACTTAAGAGCCAATGATACTGAAGGAAGAAGTCCAAGGTACAGATGGAAGGAATACAAAGAATAAGGCACCTGGAATTGATGGAATAAAAATTGAAATCTTTCAATAAAGTGAGGCGACAATGAAGGCACTCACTCATCTATGCCAAGAAATTGGAAAGACAACTATCTGGCCAACTGA
>NW_006408523.1:34723975-34724802 GCF_000296735.1 Chrysochloris asiatica | reverse complement strand
GTTGAGTGTGGATTCAAGCAAAATGACGTATTTGGCAAATTCAATCTTTTCTCCATTTTCCATGAAGTTATTAATCAGCTCAGTTGTGAGGATTCTTGTTTTCTTTAAATTGAGATGCGATCCATAATGGAGACTTTAGTCTTTGATTTTAATCAGTAAGTATTTTAAGTCCTCTTCGCTTCTAGCAAGCAAGTTTTTATCATCTGTATATTTTAAGTGTTAATCTCATTCTTCCAGCACTGATGCCATGTTATTCTTCATTTAATCCAATTTCTCAGATTATTTATTCAGCATAGAGACTGAATAAATAAAGTAAAAAAAGATACAAACCTGGTACACACCTCTCCTTATTTTAAACCATTCAGTATGTTCTTGTTCTATTCTAACAATACGGTCATAATCTATGTACAGGCTCCCCACTAGCACAAATAAGTGTTCTGGAATGCCCATTCTTTATTCTTTGCAATGTTATTTACAGTTTAAAATGGTCACACAGTCAAAATCCTAAGAATAGTCAATAAAATGCAATAATCTCTCTGGTATTTTCACCCATGATCTAACTTATAACAGAAATTATATCCCTAGTTCCACTCTGAATATGCTCAGTATATTCCTTTCATCTTTTTTTTGTATGCTTTCTGTGTTATTCAACATTATACTCAAGGAATTCTTCAGTATTAGAAATCAAGGCTTGAAATGTTTCTTCAGTACTTTCAGTTTGACAAGTACTAAACATGTTCTTCCCTTTCGTTTTTTTAACTCCAGGTTGTTGCACATTCCATTATAATACTTGACTTTGTCCTCACAACCAGACTTTAGACATTTTC
>NW_006408523.1:34721132-34722682 GCF_000296735.1 Chrysochloris asiatica | reverse complement strand
GATTCAAAAATAGTCAATACCAGTACATCTCAGCTAATGCCTAGGATATGGATCTTTGTGGGCTCATTTTTGACAATTTACAACACGATAACTACCAGACTGTGAACCATAAGGTCCATGATTCATGACCACCAGCTGCTCTGCAGGAGAACCATAGGGCTTCCTGCTCTCATGAAGATTTTTTTTTAATGTTTTATTGTGAATTATGTGATAGTTTACATGGGAGAACATTAGCTTTACATTCATCCTGTTGTATATTGTTACATTGCCATGGTTACAATACCCCGTGAAAATTTTTAAATAAGACTAGGAAATCCTATACAGGGTGGCTGTGAGTTGGAACAGACTCAAAGGCATTTAACAACAACAACAATTTTCCCAGATTCATACTTCGTACATTCTATGTTCCTATTATTAATAGATGTTTGCAGTTGTTCCTCCTCATTTTCAGTTGTTGCACATCAGCAAATAAAGGTCTCAAAAGCTTTGCTCTATGCACTTCCTTATGGCCAACGTTTCTGTGAGGAGGTAGCTCTTCTCCAGTCATATTTTAAGTGCATTCCAACCTGAGAACTGCACCTTCTGACACTATATCTGAGAATTATCCACTGCTATTTACAATGCTAACCATTCAGAAGTAGTCTGCCTGTCCTTCTTTCTAGTTTGATTTAGTCTGTAATCCTGAAATATACACACCATGGACAACCCTGCTAACATTTAAAATACTGGTGGTATAGCTCCCAGCATCACAACATGTAAGCCACCTCAGTAGGACAAATTAACAAAGAAGTGGTGAACAACTTTTCATGATGATCCTAAATACCTATAAAACAAACAAAAATTACCAGTAGGTGACATGTTTTTAGGTGCCAAGAGAAATTTCCTCATTGAGTTTTGAAATACTATAATTATACAAGCTAAAAAATAGACCAATCAAGACAAGAGACACATATTCTATCCAGATAATTAGTTGAAATATGCAAAAAAAGCTTCACCCCAAATTGCAAATTTCTAAAAATTAACATGTAATTACTTTCACCCAACTGTGTGAAGTTGGCAAATTTTAAAAATATAAGTGGCATATTTAGACATTTCTATATGTATGCTTAAAATATTTAGTAAAAAGAAAGGAAGAGAAGTGTATAGGATATATAAATAATATATTTAACATTTTACTAAATATATCTACTTCAAATCATATATTCTTTAAACAGTCTTACTAGGCAATGTCTGTGAAGCAGTAAAAGCTTTTAACATTATTAATAAAAACTTTAAAAATTGGTTTAATAAAAACTATGGTAGTTTCTGAAATAAAGTGATACATAATAATTTTTTTTTAAATTTTCTTCTACAGATAGAAACATAGAAAAACATGAATGTTCATAGCAGCATTATTTTTAAAAGCAGAGAAGCCACATGTCTATCATCAGTAAATAAAATATAATATCCCCATAAATTGAATTAAAGGAACTTAGTACTGATGCATGAAACTGGATAGCACTGTGCTAACTGTAAGAAACCAGTCACAAATGATAACATCTGTAAGATTT
>NW_006408523.1:34719201-34720544 GCF_000296735.1 Chrysochloris asiatica | reverse complement strand
ACTCGATGGCACCTGACAACAACAACAACAACAGTGATACTGTATCAGAAATAGCACAAGAGGATTGTTTAAACAAACATAAAGCTATTCTGTCACAGTTTAGAAGGCTAGTCCTATTTCAGAGTGTTGGCTGTAGGAGAAGAATTTCTCTCTGTGTTAGATCTGGGGAAAGGTTCTTGTCTGCTTCCAGAAACTGTAGGTAACATATTCCTTGGAGATTGTCATTTGCCTTTGCATCAACTTTCTCCTGGATCTAAAAGCTTCAAAAGCAGAGATAGCAGGTCCAAAGGAAGAACTTCACTCTCGGCTCATCTTCCTTGATGGGAGTAGGTACCCCTGATATCTGCTCACTTCTTTCTTCATTATCTCTTTTAAGTAAGAGGTGTTGCAACCCATCCTAATCCTCTTATTGTTTTATCACACCAGATAATATCAAGGATCAAGGGGACTCAATATATAACTGCCACCTTACATCATTACGTAACTGTAAAACCACTAATAATCATGGTCCAGCAAAACAGGCACATATTTTGTGGGGAGGGGGGGGAAGAGGGGGGACTTAAGGGTGGTAGCATAGGAGTGACTGCAAATTAGTACAGGATTATTTTTGGAATAGCATATGTATCCTATAATTAGACTGTAAGGATGCTTGTGTACCTCTTTGATTATACTAAAAGCCACTTAACTGTACTCTCTAAATGGATAAATGTTTGATTTAAACATTATATTCTAGTAAAACTGTTAAAATTAAGTAGGATGCACCTACATGAAAATAATAGAATAAAATAAACCAATAAAGACTATAAAACAAAATTTTAACCACTTTTAAGCAGAGAAATTTAGAAGCCCTGCTAATGCAGTGGTTAAAACATTCAGTTAATAACTCAAAGTTCGGTGTGTCAAACTCAACAGCTGTTCCATGGAAGAAAGATGCAGCAATTTGTTTCCTAAAGATTTACAGCCTTGAAAATCCTATAGAGTAGTTCTACCCTGTACTATAGTGACACTATGAGTTAGAATCTACTCAAAAGCAGTGGATTTTGGGAACACAGAAACGATACGTAATATCAAAAGAATTAATTGCACCTAGGGGGAAAGTTAAAAAATAAAAAGCGTACAGGGAAGCATTGATAAAAGCAAGAATCAGAATACTGTGAATGAAAAAAATTATATTGCAACAAAATGAACAAACCACAGAGAGTGAACTCTAGATATTTTAAAAAAACTTTAAAAATATTAAAAATTAATCCAAAAAGCACACAAAGCAAAATATATATTCAAAAGGTGAACATATGTTTCTAGTTAAAATTTAGAGAATAGGTTCATGTGAACTCAACTATATT
>NW_006408523.1:34704459-34718821 GCF_000296735.1 Chrysochloris asiatica | reverse complement strand
AAAAAAAAAAACCAAAAAACATTGAGAATTTAGAGAAAATAAATATAGATGACCTAGAAAGAATAGAGAACACAGAATTGCTAATTAGCAGAAATGTATGCCTTAAACACTAAGGTAAATCTTTGCTAAAATAGAAGAGTCGATAGCTTAATATTTTGTAATCACATAAATTATAATTTAAGAATTACAGAATATTTATTTTTAGATGTAGCACTTGAAAAAGCACAGGTGTCCTGAAAGAATTTGGTAAAGATCAGTTTTAGGGCAAAGAAAAGAGAACCATGAGAGAAAACATTAGATAAAAGAAATCATGTTGAACACAGAATTTTTAACTGGTGTGTGGAGTCCTGGTGTGGCACTGTGGGTTAATGTGCTGGACTACAAAGTTGGCTTTAACCTCAAGGTTGGCGGTTCAGTTTCACCAGTTCAAGCTCACCAGCTGTTCCTTGGAAACCCTATGCAGTGTCACACAGGTTGGAACCGACTCTACAGCACTCAACAACAATAGGACAGTCTAACTTTGTGAACCTTAAAATTTGTGAACCTTCTTAAAATTAAGATGGATACACCTGCACAAACATATCCTATATCATTGTGCTTAGCAGTACAGTGCTTATCGTATAGGACGAGCGCTGGCAGGTAATCCCAAGGTTGGCAGTTCAAACTCACCAGGTGCTCCTTGAAAACCTTATCAGATAGAACCGACTTAACAGCAATATATAATTTTACTTTAATTGTACTGGTGTGGCTCAGTAGGCTTAGCACTGTCCCACAAGGTTTATTTGAAATGCAATGTCGGTGGTTCAAACTCAGAAATCTTATACAGGCTCACTATGAGTTGAAACCAACTTGAAGCCACTTAACAACAAAAACTAATAGCAATGATGAATTTAAAGTAATAAATATGAACTGATGATATATACAACTATCATAAGCAAGTCTTTCTCAAAAAGAGGTGAAATAATTACTCTTGATACAGGGAGGATATAATAAAATTAGATGTTTTTCCCTAATTATGCATACTTGAGTTCTTGAGGTATTATTTAGGCCTATTGCTATTATTGTTAGCTGCCGTACTCATGAAAATCCCATAAATAATGGAAAGAAATGCCTGTGACATTTTCCTAATCAGATGTGGATCAGACATCAGTGAATCACATGATTTTCATTAACTAATTAGAAGTAGATGGCCAGCCATTTCTTCCCAATCTATCTTAATCTGAAAATTTCTCTTACAACCTGTTCAGCATCATAACAATATACAAGTTTCCCCTAAACAATGGATCTGACTTGGACTTTTTTCTTGGTACTTGAGGTGCTTGCCCAGAATCTAACCTGAGTCTTCCATAGGGAAGGCAAGAACTGGTACTACCCCATGGGAATATTTAGCATATACTTTTTCAGTAAGAGATAAAATTAAAAAAAAAAAAAAAAATCCTGGTGTGGCACTGTGGGTTTATATGCTGGGCCACAAGGTAGGTTTGATCCACAAGATTTGTGGTTCAAACTCACCAACTGTTCCTTGGAAACCCTATACAGGGTCACTATGAGTCAGGACCGATTCAATGGCACTTAGCAAGAGCAACAACAAATACTCCATTGATTTAAACAATTGATTTAATAAACCAATCATATTTTTGCCCTTGAGTCCAATAAGACTCAAAATGTAATAAGATAACACAATAGATACATACGTAGATTCCTTTAGGAGTCCACAGAAGAAACACAGATTTTTTTAAATTAGAAAATATATTTCATTCTCATTCAGTAAGCTATTGGAGTCCTGGTGTGGCAGTGTAGGAGAAGCACTGAACAGTTAACCAAAAAGTTGGTGGTTCTAACCCACCATCTTAGCAGTAACCATGAATTGGGTCCTGTGAGTTGGAACTGACTAAAAGGTACTGAACAATAACAAAAACAAAGACATAATAGAGGAAATCTTTACTATACTCAAAGATTAATTATATTGATGAGAAGGTAATTTAATTACATAATGGCATACTATTGTTGTAGTTAAGTGTTGAGAACCTGTAAAGGCTATACATCTTTACAGGAGCTGAAAGCCTTATCTTGCTTGAAAGATGGATTGAAACTGATGCCTTGTGGTTGGCATCCCAGCACTTATTGTATGGAGCCACAGCACCACCCTAATAACTTACTGTTGTTTTTAAGTGCCATCTAATCAATTCTGGCTCATAGCCACCCTGCGTAGGGCTTCTGAGGAATGATAGATGGGTTTGAATCTCCAAAATTTTGGTCAGCAGTCCAGTGGTTATCCAACAGCTTACTAGATAAAAATTTTAAATACTTTCTAGTTAAAAATATCTGTGTAAAAATGTTTACATAATAATAATTATAACAAAAACACAGTAAAAGCATTTATATTAAAAACTTTGTTATTATTGTGAAGTGCCATGGAGTTGGTTCCCACTCATGGTGACCCTGTATAGGGTTATGAGGAACAGCTTCATTGGGTTTGAACCTCTGACCTTGGAATTTAGCTGTCCAGTGCTTAAACTATAGCATCATACTAGGACTCCTATTTAAAACTCCTATTTATATTTGTATTCCCAAATGCATTTACTTGAAAAGGATTAAAAATAAAACTTTTAATCAAAAAGGCTAAATGTAGATAATAAATTGAAATGCTAAGCTTGTGATTTAAAAATATTAATAAATTTAAGATAGAGTCAGTGTACTAAAAATCTGTTACTTGGAAAAGACTTGGAAAAGAAAAAAAGTGATAAATGTCAAAGAAATTAATGAAGACATCTAGATCTAGAAACGTATATAGAGTTATAAATATAAGAATATAAATAATTTTTAAGGAGAGGCTACAGCCAGTTTAAACTTGTTGGAAATAATGTTAAAAATAGCATTTTTCTGGGATAGGTATCTGCAAACCTTGTTAGTAAGAGATTAGACGATCAGTATTTTTGATATTTCAGGCCTCATATATGCCTTCTGTCCTATATTTTTATGTGTCATTTAAAAAAATTAATGTTTTCATTTGTTTTTGTGAATGAAATTTGTAAAAAAAAAATTTTTAATTATAAAATCTTGGTTTATGGACTGAGCCAAAACAAAACAGGCTATGTACTATATTTGACTCAAAGACTATAATAAGTTCACCTCTGTCTAGAAAATGCATAAATGATTTGTTGTTGTTGTTGTTGTTGTTAAGTGCCTTTGAGTCGGTTTTACTCAACTAAAAAAAATATGGTCAAATTTTGTCTCTCATGTTGTTGTTATTAGGTGACATTGAGTCAGAACCAACTCATAGCTACTGTATATACAACAGAATGAAACACTGCCCAATCCTGGGCTAACCTCACAATTGTTGCCACGCATGAGTCCATTGATGCTGCCACTTTGCCAATCCATTTTGACGATGTCTTCCTTTTTTTCTCTGGCCCTCCACCTAACCAAACATGATATCCCTTTCCAGTGACTGATCTCTCCTGACAATATGTCCAAAGTATGAGAGACAAGTCTGGCCATCCTAGCCTCCAAGGAGCACTCTGGTGGCACTTCTTCCAACACAGATCTGTTTGTTCCTTTGGGCGCCCATGGCACTTTCAATATTCTCCTCCAACACCATAACTCAAAGGCATTAATTCTTCTACAACCTTCCTTATTCACTGTCCAACTTTCACATGCATATAAGGTGACTGAAAATACCGTGACATGGGTCAGTACCTCCTGACATCTTTGCTTTTCAACACTTTCAAAACGTTTTATGAAGCAGAGTTGCCTAAGGCAATATGTAGTTTAATTTCTTGATTGCTGCTTCCATAAGTGTGGAGTGTTTTATGCAAGTAGTGCACATTTTACATTTTTTGTCAATCATGCCTAAAAATAGTAGCATAGCATGCACTTACTTACAGAAATATTGGGCACGGGAAGTGCCTACCTGGAAAAAAAAAACAGAAAAACTAAGAATGCAGTGTCATTTGCATAAAAATCTGGTGTGTGTGTGTGTGTGTGTGTGTATCAATTTTTTTGCCTAAAATAAATAAGTGAAGTAAGTGCCATTGAGTTAGTTTCAAATCATAGGTTGCTGAGAAGCTGCTGGTGGGTTTGAATCACTGACCTGGAGGTTCGAAGTCCAATGCTTATCCTATGATGGCAGTTATTAAGAACCTATTATGAAGGAAAAATGTGTTTGGAGGTGTGTCTGAAACGTTGTCATCAGCCACCTCTGTTTTGGCCCTGAAGCATGACCACACCATGAACAATGGCATTCGACGTTGTGCTCTGCAGATGGTAAATTTCCACTAGCAGATTGTCAGACCTTTATTCCTAGCCTGTGCCAAATCAAACATTGGTCTCTGGCATGAAAGTTGGAATTCTAACTCTTAACCATGTATGTTTATAAAATAATTTAGTAAAAGTATGCCTATATGCAAGTTTAAAATTAATATGTGCTTTATTAGAAAACAATATTATATTAACCAATTTGTCGTACTGTAAAAGCATCTAATGTATTTAAATAAAATGTAAAATTTACCTCAGTTCCATGTTGTAATAATCACCTCCCTTTCATTCCACTTCCCGATTGACTCATTTTCAACAATTAAAGGAATTATAATAGGAGAGACATCAGCTTAACAACAATCTGTCTTCAATAACACAGTAATTTTTTTTTTTTTTTTTTTACAAGGAGTAAAAGATCATCCAGGGAGATGATAGCTGTGCTTCAGGCAGTTTGGGTATTACAGATGAGAGATTAGTGATTGTTAGAAAGTAAAAGAAGTTTCCTCCAAACAAATTGCCCCCCAGTGAAAAATTGAATCACTTATTAAATTTGCTTTTGACTAGGAGAAGATGGCCTTGACATCTGTTATCTCATGGAGCTTATTATTACTCCAGATGGCAGCTCCAAACTGTTCCCTAGGGTTTTACTTCTAAAAAATAACAGTTTTGTGCTTTCAGAACACGAGACCCTCATCCCCATGTCATAGTCTCCATCTTGCTTTGCTTCCTAATATATGTTTTTAATCAAATTTAAGAATCCAAATACAAGAAGGTCATTGATATGACTTTTGAAAATTTACATACATAATCTTATAAAAAGAAAAAGGCTATTGATTCAAAATGATAAAACTTCTTTGCTAAAAAATAAAGTCATCTATGCTTTTTATTATATAAATTACTTAAGCTTCAGTTTCTAGATGAAAGAAAATACCTACACATATAAAAAGATACATAAAGAGAAATATTTTTTTATGTTTGTTCTTCCCACAGAATTATGGTATTGCAATTCCAGCACAGGAACTTTGGGAAAGAAGGCACTGATGGAAAGGCAGATTAATGAAGGGTATCATAGATAGGAAGAGATTAAATGAAGAGTATAGAGCTATAGGATAAGCACTTGCTAACCACAAGTTCAGCAGTTCAAACCCATGAGCTGCTCCTCAGAAACACTTTACAGGGTCGCGATGAATCAGAACTGAATCCACGGCACTTAACAACAACAGCAATCAGAAATACATCATGACGGCTATGTAGGAGGAGCACTGGACTGTGAACTACATGGTTGGTGGTGTGAGCCCACCAGACTCTCCACGGGAAAATGAAGCTTTCTGTTCCTGCAAAAATTACAGCCTAGCTCTTTAGGGTCCCTGTAGTCAAAGCCGACTAGATGGCACTAATCAAGAGCAGCAATCATGGAGAAGGAACATGTATGTGATATAGTGTGTGGTGAGTCATTGTTAAGAAGAAGAAATTTTGCATAACTAAAAGCTGGAGAGAAATACATTTAAATATATTAAAAAGAAATCCTAACACTTGAATAAAGAATATTGCAAGTGTAATTGCTACTAGACCGTACCATAACCCGGGGTCTCTTTCTCCTTATATTGTCTCAATCAGACTGAATTAAGTTCACTCTTAAATGAGTAATATTCAGAAAAGGATCCATTACATTCAAACCATGTATTCAACAAAGAAAAAAAAGTAATTTAAAAAAAAAGCAGAGCAAAACACAAGTACTATTTTGGAAGCAGAACACAAAGGCAAGTTAAGAGGTTGCATGAATAAGTTCTTTTATAAGGATGAGCATGAGTCTGGTCCCTATGAAGTGGAGGTGGTTGTTGTTATTGTTAGGTGCCATTGAGTCAGTTTTGACTCATAGTGAAACAATACACAACAGAAAAAAACACTGCCCAGTTCTAGGCCAACCTCACAATCATTACTACACCAGAGCCCATTGATGCTGCCACTTTGCCAATCCATTTATCTGGGGTCTTCCTCTTTTCCTCTGACCCTACACCTTACCAAACATGATCTCTTTCTCCAGAGACTCGTCCCTCCTCATAATATGTCCAAAGTATGAGAGATTAAATTTAGTCATCATGGTCTCCAAAGAGCACTCTGGTTGTACTTCTTCCAACACAGACCTGTTTGTTCTATTGGCAGTCCATGCTACTTCCAGTCTTCTCCTCCAACATCATAACTCAAATGTATCAAATCTTCCTTTTCACTGTCCAACTTTCACATGCATATGAGGTTATTGAAAACATCATAGCCTAGGTCAGGCACACTTTAGTCCTCAAGATGCTTTGATAGCTTTGCTTTTCAACACTTTAAAAAGGTCTTGTGCAGCAGATTTGCAGCAATATGTCGTCTGATTTCTTTGCTGCTTCCATCAGTGTTGATGGTTGATCCAAGAAAAAAAGAGGTATTTGACAACTTCAATCTTTTCTCTAAATATATGAATGTTGTTTATTGTTTCAGTGGTGAGGATTTTTGTTTTCTTTACATAGAGATTCAATCCATACTGAAGGCTGTGGTTTCTGATCTTCATCAGTAAGTATTTTAAGTCTTTTACACTTTCAGCAAGCAAGGTTGTATCATCTGCATATTGCAGGTTGTTAATGAGTCTTCCTCCAATTCTGATCCCACATTTTTCTTCATATAACCGAGCTTCTTGGATTATTTGCTCAGCACACAATTTGAATAAGTGTGGTGAAAGACTACAACACTGTTGCACACCTTTCCTAATTTTAAACCATTCAGTGTTCCCATATTTGGTTTGAATAATGGCCTCTTGGTCCATGTAGACGTTCCTCATGAGCAAAATTAAGTGTTCCGGAATGATCATACTTTACAATGTTTTCCATAGCTTGTTATGATCCACACATTCGAAGCCTTTGAATAGTCAACAGAGCACAGGTAAACATCTTTTTGGTATTCTATGCTTTCAGCCAAGATCCATCTGACATCAGCAATGATATTTCTCATTCCACATCCTCTTCTGAATCTGGCAAGTTCACTATCAATGTATGATTGCAGCCATTTCTGTATTATCTTTAGTAAAACTTTACTTGCATGGAATATCAAAGACATTGTCTGATGATTTCTGCATTCCGTTGGGTCTCCTCCCTTTGGAATGGTCACAAATATGTATCTCTTCCAATCAGTTGGCCAGATAGTTGTCTTCCAAATTTCTTGGCAGAGATAAGTGAGTGCTTCCAGTGCTGCCTCACTTTTTTGAAAGATTTCAATTTTTATTCTATCAATTCCCAGTGCCTTGTTCTTTGCCAATTCCTTCAATGTACCTTAGACTTCCTCCTTCAGTATCTTCGGTTCTTGATCATATGCTTCCTCATGAAATGGTTGAACATCAACCATTTCCTTTGGTATAGTGACTGTGTATTCCTTCCATCTTCTTTTGATGCTTTGTGCATCATTCAACAACTTGCCCAGAGACTCCTTCAATACCACATGTCAAGGCTTGATTTTTTTTCTTCAGTTCCCCCAGCTTGAGAAATGCTGAGCATGTTCCTCCTTTTTGGTTTTGTGATTCCAGATCTTCGCACATTTTGTTATAATATTTGACCTTATCTTCTCAAGTTGACCATTGAAACTTTCTGTTCAGCTCTTGCACGTCCTCATTTCTTCAATTTTTTTTAGCATCTCTACACTGGAGAGCAAGTTTCGGAGTCTCTTCTGACATCTATTTTGATCTTTTCCTTATTCTTGTCTTCTTAATGACTTTTTGCTTTCTTCCTGTGTTATGTTCTTGATGTCATCCTAGTGACTAAATATTCAGAAGTAGTTCATCTCTCCTTCTTGCTAGTCCATCTTCATCTGGAAGCTCATCTGAAACCTGTCCCTCTGGGTGACCCTTTGGTATTTAATACTCTCTGGTATTTAAAATACCCATGGCATAGCTTCCAGAATCATAGCAACTCTCCAACCACCACAGTACTACAAACCAACAGACAAGTGGTGGAAAGTGGATGTTAAAGTATCTCAAATGTCTAATTTTTCCAATGTTATATCACTCTATAATCCCAGATATCAATCACCACTCCTCTATTCCCTCACATCCTAGAGTTCTAGATATACTGTGATGTCTCACAGAAGTCACAACTCAAAGAAATGGCTCAAACAATTGTGGAGGCTGGTAAGTCCCAAATCAGTAGTCCAAATGTCAGTCTAGAGGATTCTTCTAATCCACATAGGCTTAGGAGCTGAGAAGCCTAAATCAGAATATCAGGCAATAATAGGCTGTCTATAGAGAAGACTGCAGTAGCTGGTGCATCTGGTCGGGGGATAGGCCACAAGTGTCGAGAACTGAAGATCAGACAGGGATGAGTCAGATGCAGGATCCAGAGCAAGAAAAAACTTGGCCAAAGCATCCCTTTCTATTGGATTCAGACCATGCTCCAAGGAAATCTAGGGGTGGTGACTTCTTCACACCTTTTAGTAAGGATCATGTCGTTAAATGCTGCTGAGTCTGTTTTGACTCATAGCTACCCTCTATAGAGTTTCCAAGGAGTGGATGATGAGTTTAAACCAACCTTGCAGTCCAGCACATTAATCTGCGGTACCACACCAGGACTCTTCTAGTAAGGTGGGGCATCTTTAATTCTTAGTTCCGCCTCCATCCTTACTCTTTAGCCCTACCTCGATCCATACTCCTAAACTCCTCAATCCTTAGTTGCCTCATTGACAACTAACATCAAAATGAATCCATGATAACAGTCATGTTATTATTGTTGTTGTTCTTGAATGTAGTCAGTTCTGAGTCATAGAGAATCTGCATAGGCTTACTGAGGAGCAGGAGAAACTGGTGTGTTTGAGTCAATGACCTTGCCTTTAGCTGTCCAATGCTTATTGTACAGCGACAGACCAGGACACCAAAATCACAGGCATAGAGTCTAGGGTTTACAACACATTACAGAATGGAGGAATATGTCTAGAGTGGTCATAAGAAATAATTAAGTGCCCTGCAGAGAGAGATACTAAAGAAAATAACTCCAAATCCATGTGTAAGTCTCCTTTGAATCTATCATGGAATATAATTATATGCTTCCTCAAGAAGAAATTCCACAAGGTTAAGTAGAGTACAATTGAAGAGATGTATTCCTAGAGCTCATGGAGAGACCTGGAATATCCAGTTTCTATCAACCTGATTATTCAGTAGAAAACTTAGAAAAAGTACCCGTTAAGAGTAGATATGAACTGTTCCTATAATCAAAGCAACTCTAAAGAGACTATGTTACTGTTGTTAAGTGCCATTGTGTCAGTTCCACAGTGGTCCTGTAGAGTGTTTCTGAGGCTGCAAATCTTTGCAGGAGCAGAAACTGTCCATTTTTTGCCTGCAGAACAACTGGTGGACTACAACTACTAAACATGTTATTCACAGTCCAGTGTTTATCCTATAGAGTCACTGCACTCCCAAAGAGACTATAACAAATATTAAAATAACCACTCATGATCATAAAACAGATCCAGAAATAATGACATGCAAATGATAATAATCTTTTAATTATAAGAAGACCACAAAATCCACGAACTTGTATACACTATTTTAGCAATCCAATAAAATGTTCAAGACAAAAGTTCTGCTTATAGTCATGTCAATGACTGGAATGTGACTTGCCAATTACTATAAAAAGGCAAGAAGAATCAGATTGGACAACATTTATGAAAGAATCTGTTTCTGATGTTGGAAAACATGCACTGATATCCCTAAAATGAACCCTATGAGTGGCCTGTAGTTTTTCCTAGAAGCAATTACAAACCGTAGCACAGATTTAGAACACATCACTGAGTGATTCATCTTTCTTGATGACTTGGTAAAGAGAGAGGAAATTAGGGAGGACAAAGCAATAGAATCCCTGGAGTCAAGTATCAGAAGGCAGGAGAGCACTAGTAAAACATTCCCATCAATGTGCAAATTAATTACATGAGACATTTGCATGGATGATCATTTTAACAGGAATATAGTGGCAGTCCATGAATCCAGACAATGAAAACGTACTAGGGAGAGATGTTTGATAACTCCCAGAGCTCATGCAGAGCAGAGAGTCACTCAATGTTGTATTAGAATAGGTAAATATCATTTAAAACCTGTGGCATTGAGTATACATCCAAGCAAGATTATAGGTCTAATAAAGACATACTAGCAATTGTCAGGTGTGTTCTGGCCCATTCCCCATTCCTAGGTGCTTCCATGTCTGCCACTCCCCCAGGGCTCATTAATTTCGTAGTGCTAGTGTGGAGCGATAGATTAAGCACTGGATTGCTAACCACAAGGTCATCAGTTCAAACCCACCAGCAGCTCCTTAGTGTTGTTATGACTCAGAATGACTTGAAGGTACTTAACAGCAGCAACAAGGATAAATAGAAGGAGTTCTGGGTAGCACAGTGGATTAAGCATTAGTATGCTAAATAAAAGGTTGGTGGTTTGAACCCACCAGCCAATCTGTAGAAGGAAGAGAGCATAATCAACTTCCATAAAGATTTACAGACTTGTGGTTCTACTCTGTCCTATAGGGTAACTATAAGGCAGAGTCAACCTGAGTGCATACAACAAGCTAAACAACAAATACAGTCTAGAAAACTAATGCTGCTGTGGAGCAAATTGTTTGCAAAGGTGTAAATCTTGATGGAAGCAGGCTGCCACATCTTTCTCCTAGGGAATAGCTAGTGAGTTCGAACTATTGACCTCTGGGTAAGCAGCCAATCACTCTAACCACGGTAACACCAGGGATGCTTGTATAGTCTATAGTAGCCTTAATTGTTGTTGTTGTTAAGTGCCGTCGAGTTGGTTCCGACCCATAGAGACACTGTATAGGGTTTCTGAGGAGCAGCTGGTGAGTTTAAACTGCTGACCTTGCAGTTCAAATGGCTTTGCAGTCTGGCACATTAACCAGCGTCATACCAGGACTGCATTAGAAATAATCCTTAAAATAATCAAGTTTATACAGAAAATAAATACCAAAATGTCTTAAAGAAAATCAATAAAGTGAAAACCTAAGAGTCATAATATCTGGTATTAATGAAACATAACTAGGTATCTAAAGTTGGAAATACAAAATATGACATGTAAGCAATCAATAAATAATATGGAAACTGACATATATTACAGTGATATTGGAAATAACTAGAAGAATTTCAAAGCTTAAACAATTGTTTTGGAGGATAAAGGTTAAAGAAATTTTAAATAATATAATGTGTTAAACTGAAGATTGTAAAAAAAATGATTAGAACTATGTTTTCAAAATATAGTACCTAAAGTTGTAGAAATGCCACAAAATGATACACCTACCAATCCATGAAAACTTCAATCCATAGCTAAGGTGTTCATTCTGATTCATAGCAACCCTATGGAGTGTTTCTGAGACTGTAAATCTTTATGGGAGCAGAAAACCTCATCTTTCTCCTGCAGAGCAGTTTGTGGGTTTCAACGAATTTCCAGCAGAATAAACACACACACAAAGATTATACCAAGATACATCACAATTAAGTACCACATCTACAAATATGCTTCAGGAAAACATTGGCTAAGAATTTTGTGCAGGTGTCATCTCTGTGGTAGAAAAAAATATTCTTAAATTGTTGAAGTTATTTTTATTTTTATTTTTTAAGTCATTTCTGGATAAACTATCTCCTTCTAAGGCATGTTCCATTTGAAATGCAATTAACTGAATGTTGATCTTTAAATCTGCACTTAGGATTGTTGTTATGTGCCATTGAGTCAGTTAGGACTCATAGCGACCTTGTATTGTGTTTCTGAGGCACTAGATTATAAATTTGAACCACTGACCTTACTGTTAAAAGGAAACTTCTGGTCCAGTGCTTATCCTACAGTGCTACACAAGTAATTATGATTAAATGATGTAAAATCCTGAAATATGAAATAGTCTTTGTGTCTTCCGTGATACCAGAGAAGCCCTCTAAAAAGGAAGATAACACTTGGAGTTAAATAACACTATGGAAATAGTTTGTGTAAGAGTGTGCTGTCTAGAGAATGCAAGGAGGTTTTAATCATGTTCAAAGCTAGTAGCCTTTGCGGCGGGGAATTTGGCACTGGGGGATGAAACAAAGTATATGATTCATTGAATATCTATAAACCTTCTTTCAATTCACAATAAAAAGTAAAACAAACCTGAAAATTTATGGTGAAATATACTTGAGTTTTCATTGAAACCATGAATGGTTATATATTTATGAAAAAATAATTTTCAGGTTTCCTTACTTTGTTTGTTAATTAAAAATAATTATATTTTTCTGTTTCAGTATGCAGGATTGATTCATTGCTACTCTTTTAAACTTTGTTAATATAAGTTAAAATATAATTATAGCATTTTCTTTGATAGGATCATTTAAATGCACAGCATATTGAAATGATAACATTTTAAATGTGCCAAGGAATGTAAGAAAAAATAAAAATAAAATTCTGTGAACATTTTCTTACAATATGTATATATATGTTATTATAAGTGTTTCAGTTCATACACAGATTCATTAAAACAAAAAAAGAAAGTTTTTAAACATGTCTCTGTAAATCAGTGGATGGCTACAAACAAGTTCTCTCGGTAATACAAAGACACTTGTCTTCCTTGGCTGTTCAAACTCACCAGCTGCTCCTTGGAAACCATATACAGGGTCTCTATGAGTCAGAGACAGCACATAACCTTGGAGGTCCAGTGCATTAACCCACAGCACTACTCCCAAAAGCAATTATTAGGTATTATGAAAAATATAGAGGAAAAAACAAGAAAATTTTAAAAATGTATAAATTTTCTCTATTTAGAGATTATAAAACTAAGGAAAAATGAAGCATAGGGAATCATTAAACATGAGTAACAACAAAGGCAAGAAAATTGAAGATATAAGAGAAATGTAAGAGAATCAAAAAGCAATTCAAAAGCCTAACATAGTATAGGGATGTTAGAAGAGAAATCTGAGAAAAAGAGGAGAAAATTATCATGGAAACAATACAATTTTACAGAAATAAAAAGATATGAATCTCCTGGGTGAAAGAGGTCACTCACTGAGGATCTAGCATGATCAAAGAATGAAGGTCCACACCAAGTTACAAATACAGCATTATCATTTCCAAAACACATGATTAATAAAAATTCCAAACAAGTTTTAGAGCAAGACAGAAAAATAGACATGGAAAAAGAAACAGAGAAGACAGATACTCTAAATGAGTTTGAATATGAGAGAAAACTTCTCCAGTAAATATTGGTGGTGGTGGTGTGCCTTAGAGTTGGTTCCGACTCAGCACAACCTTGTATAGGGCTTCCAAGGCTGTAAATCTTTATGGGGGTGAAAAGTCTCATCTTTCTCTCTCAGAATAGTTGGTAGTTTTGAACAGCTGATGTTAAGGTTAGCAGCCCTACTCACAACCACTATGCTACCAGAGCTCCTTAAGTCTGAGAAAATATAGCAGTGTCATCTTAATTTTTTTTTTTCTTTTTTGTAATACAATATTCCTCTGAAATTTTAGTTGAAAGACAGGTACTGTCTAATATACAAGAAAATTGCCTTAATGCGCTGGACTGTAAGGTTAATTTGAACCTTGAGGTCAGTGGTTCAAGCTCACCAGCCGCTCCTTGGAAACTTTGTACAAGGTCACTATGAGTCAGAACCCCCTCGATGATACCTCACAATAACTGAAAAAAGTAAAGCAACTTCATTTCATAAAAGAAATTTGATAAGAATAATCTTAACTCAATAAAACATGAAGTAGGTATATTAACATATTACCATGCTTCATATTAACTAAAAAAGAAATGTGACATGAAATTCAGAATTCAATATGACCTGATCATATAGGTCCTTTAAACAACAGAAACTACTTTGTACTTAATTATCTATACAATAATTGTTGTCGTTGTTGTTGTTGTTAGGTGCCATCGAGTCAGTACCGACTCATAACAACCTTATGCACAGCAGAAGGAAACACTGCCCAATACCGGACCAACCTCACTACTGTTGCCATGCTTGAGTCCATCGATGCTGCCACCTGGCTAATCCTCTCTTTTGGGGTCTTCCTCTTTTTCTCTGACCCTCCACCTTAACAAACCTGATATCCTTCTCCAGCAACTGGTCC
>NW_006408523.1:34691178-34693734 GCF_000296735.1 Chrysochloris asiatica | reverse complement strand
GCTAGACATAAAACAAGAATCCAATAACTAGTTATAGAGAAAGAGAAAGATAATATGATAATAATGTTAATATTCCATGAACGTAAATATAGGGTTTATTGAGATAAACACTATTCTCCCTTTATTGTTGTTAAGTGCCGTCAAGTAAGTTCCAACTCATAGTGACCCTGTATAGGGTTTCCAAGGATTGACTGGTGAACTTGAACTGCTGACGTTGAAGTTCAAACCTACCTTGCAGTCCAGCAACCTACAGTGCCACACCAGGACTCCACTATCCTCTCTACTCCTCCATAAATTTAAAATTATTAGAAATAAGACACAATTTAAAAGCAAAAAGAAGTACGTTAATGAGAGAAAATGTTCTCAAAATATATGTCTGACAAAGAATTTATAAAATTATTACAAAAGTGCAAGCAACTCAACAGAAATATAAATAAAATGTCCAAACAGATACAGTTCATAAATGAATAATTTTTTTAATGATCAATCTCACTAGTCCTCAGTGACATGTCAATTGAAACCACAGCACGATGCTACTAGATTCACTTTTAAAAGTCTTGGGATAAATAAAAACAAAAATAAACAAAAGCAACAGATAATGTAATTTGGTACAATGATTTGGAGCAGTCAGAATATTCATATAATACTGGTAGAACTATAATTAATTATTACATTCATTTTGGAATACTCCAGACACTACTAACATTAACTATACTGACATGACATATAAAATGACATTTCTCTTTGCAAGCATGTATCTAATTAAAATATGAGGGTAAGTAAAAAAATATTGATCCTAGGTTTCCAATTCATACATGCAAGGGTTTATTACAACATATATATTTAAGGGTTTTTGTTTGTTTTTTTTTTGTTATCAGAGAATGGGTTGCAGACAAGTTTTCTTGCTAATACACTTGTCTTAGCCTCCTAAGAGTGACTTAAATAAAGTATCCAATCAAAACAACAACTTCCTAGGGTCAATTAAATTCAAAGCAGAAAGGTCAGATCAGAAGGCTATGGTAACTCATTTTATTGTATCCCAAAGGGTTAATCTAGATACATTTTCTGAACGGAAGCAGTATGAAAATTGAAAACTAAACGGGTAGGAAAAGGCCAGGAATGTTGTACCTGGGAATTATTTTTCTATTACAATTATGCACCTTCTTCTCATTCTTTGAGAATTCATTCAAGGCTGTCCTATAAGAATTTCTTTGGGAAATTTTGCTTCATCCACATTACGCCTTAATCTTATCCCTACAGATTTCTTGTTTCCCAAACTCAAAGAGAAAACCAACACAATTAGCGTCCTGCAAAAATGCCAAAACTGCCATTTTGACTTGGTGTAAATCAAAGACAGAGAATAAGTCAGGTAAGGGTTAAAAAGACGGAAACACTACCTTCAGATTTGTATAGACTTAGATGACAGCTATTTTGAGAAATAGCTTCACATTTTGACATTTTTGTTTATTAGAAATTCTACAAATTTGTAGCCAACTTTTTAACTTATCCTTATATCCACACCAAAGGACCAAACAAAGAATATTTTGTTGGTTGCTATTGCATCAATTCTGACTCATGGAGACCCTTTGTGTGCAGACTGTCAGCTTCTGACGAGGGTTTTAAATGAAGCTAGCTTTCAGAAGCTCCTCCAACACACCTCTGGGTGGTTTGAACAACTAAACTGTTAGTTAAAATCTGGTACTTAATCATTTGCACTACCCAGGGACTATCATTCACAAAAATAATTCTTTGTTAGTTGTTGTTAGGTGCTGTAGAGTCAATAATGATTCATAGAGACCTTAAGAACAACAGAACGAAACATTGCCTGTCCTGGGCCAACCTCTAACTCCTTGTTATGCTTGAGTCCATTTCTACTGCCACTGTGTGACTACATCTTGTTGGGGCTCTTCCTCATTTTCACTGACCCTCCACTTCACCAAATAATGTCCTCCAGGGACTAGTCCCTCCTGACAATATGTCAAAATTATGAGAGACATAGTCTCACCATCTGTGCTTCTAAGGAGCACTCTGACTGTGTTTCTTCAAACACAGATTTGTTTGCTTTCCTTTCAGTCCCTGGTATTTTTAATATACTCCTCCAACATCATAAGACAAATGCATGAATTATTCTAAGGTCTTCCTTACATATTTCCCAACTTTCACATGCATGTGAGGATCTTGAAAACACCATGATTTGGGTCAGGCCACCTTAGTATTCAAACAGACGTCTTTACTCTTGAACACTTTAAAGAGGTCATGTGCAGCAGATTTGCCTAATGCAATACATCATTCGATTTCTTGACTGATGTTTCCATGTGTGTTGATTGTTGTTGTTGTTAAGTGCCTTCAAATCGGTTTAAATTCATAGTCACCCTGTACAGGGTTTCCGAGGAGCGGATGGTGTGTTTGAACCTCCAACCTTGTGTTTCAGACCAATCTTATGGCCCAGTGCATTATCCAGCAGTGCAGCACCAGGACTCCATGAGTGTTGATGGTGGTGGTGTGCCGTGGAGTCAGTTCTGACTCATAGCAACCCTGTATAGGGTTTCCGAGGCC
>NW_006408523.1:34687460-34691078 GCF_000296735.1 Chrysochloris asiatica | reverse complement strand
CTGGCTGCACTTCTTCCAAAACAGATCTATTGGTTCTTTTGGCAGCCCATGGCACTTTTAGTATTCTCCTCCAACACCATAATTCAAAGGCATCACTTCTTCTATGATCTTCCTTATTCTTAAAAATAGGAAATTTTACAAGTTCAGATCCTATCAAAAGCCAGAGGCTTTTTGAGAAAACACAAGAGCATCTTACCTGGATCCCTGATGAGGTTTAAGGAAACAAGTCTACAGGGACAACAGTCTTCTGCAATTTAAAATTTCCATCATATTAAGCTACATTTAAAGAATTGTTCTTTTAACAAAGTTTTATCGTCTCTAATTTTAATAGAAAATTAATTCAAAGTAATAACCTAACTAATTGCATTTTTGTCTCTAGTTTCTGCATGGCAACATTCAGACAATAACACTGTGAATAGAAAAATTCCTTAAATATGTATAATCTCTAGTCAACTCATTCATGCAATCTGAAGAATTAAACATGCTGATTTACAAAATAAGTTTGTAGTTTTTCTGTTATTTAAATATGGTAATCTAAACATGTCAAAAATGTGAAGGAATACTAAATGAATCCAAACTTTATGTTTAACTGAAATTTCTACTATTTTCAAATGAATATATCTTTGGTGAGCATATTATTTTTTATTGTACAAATCCCATATCTTCTCTAGAGTTGAAAAGCCTAGACCTCTAGGGTTGCCGGGAGTCTTGCACTGGACACCATGGTGCATAACCACACCACCATGGTTCTCAAAGAAATCTTAGGGTGACAGTGGTTAAGCTCTTGGTTGCTAACAGACCCACAAACCACTTCACAGGAAAAAAGACGCCATGTCTGCTTCCCTAAAGATGACAGCTTTGCAAATCTATGGGGTAGTTCTACTGGGTGCTCTAGCATTTCTGAGTCAGACTTGGCTTGAATACAATCATTTTTACAGTTCTTAAACCTAGGTCATGTTGTTTTATGCCATCAAATTGATTCTGACTCATAGATACCCCCTATTACAGAGTAGAGGAGCCCAGGTAGTGTAGTGAATTACTTACTAGACTGCTTACTGAAAGGTTAGTAACTTCCGTCCACCAGGTGCTTTGAATGAGTAAGATGAGACTTTCTGATCCCATAAAGAGTCAAATCCTCAGAAACCCCAAACAGCATTGCTGTGAGTCACAAATGACTCAAAGGCACACCATCACCACAACCACCATTACAGAATGGAACATTCTAATATGATTTCTTTGGTACAGTGTTTATGGGAGCAGTTTGCTAGATCTTTTCTTTCCTAGAATAACTGGTGAGTTAGAACCACTAAACTTTCAGCTCGCAGCTGGTATTGTATCACTAGGATTCCCTTTTTGGTCAATGGGTCCTTTTATAGGCTTCAATATTTTTTAAAATCCCAGAATACTCTTTGGAATAATATCTATAAATTTACACCCCATTAAAAGTTAAAACTGAGAAAATTGTATAATATTTTCTATTTTTATCAGAAATCATTCTTATTATTGCTATCAAAGCAACATACTTATGAAAAATAACTATTTTCTGAAACAACAAATTATGAGAAGAATGTATTGTTCTATATTTTTGTTTGGCTTTTTAATGTCTTGCTTGATATTAAACAGGATGATTTTCATAGCTGCTCCTTCATCCAATCTGCTCCAATATGCAGTTTTGACTGAAGTATATGAAGCAATTTCACCTAGCATAGGATGCAGCTGGAAAGAAGAGAAACATTTCATTGTTTTTTCATGTTTGTGCGTATATTCTTTTGGAACTCTGCTAGAATGTGACAGTGGAGTCACTAGGGGTGGTGACATCTGGTCTGTTACTTCAGGGCATCACCTCACTCATGGACTTCCTCTTGTACCAGACCATAAAGAATACTTACTAATGTTTATTATCCAAGTTAACAATTGAATAGCATGTAGTAAAATCAGTGGTAAACTTCTTGAATATGATGTTTCTTGAGTTGCGTCACATCAGTAAAGAAGGTCCAGACTAACAAAAACAAACCTGTTTTATAAAACCATTCTTCCAAGATTATTAGGTATAATAGTATCAGCAATTGAGAGAAAGCCTTTTAGATTGCTCTCCTTTTCTTTTAATTATTACTTCAATCTCTAAAAGAGTTATTGATATAGGTTCGTAAGTACCAATTACCAAAATATTATAGCTAAAACCCCAGGAAAAATGACAAAATCAGTGACTATAAAAACAGAAGCAGCTGCCACTAAAACAGCAGGTACTTTACTTGTAGCACATGCAGATGAAACCACGTGACTCAAAGCATGATTTCAAAGTATTGGAAACTTGATAATAATGACAGCTTTGACTGAGTGCATTAGAAAGTCCAAAAGATAAATTAGCATAGAATTTTAGATTTACAGGTATATTGATACTTGCAAGCTGGGTTTTCAAAAAAGTTTTTGTTGTCATAACTAACTACAGGACTATTCTTATATAGCATAGCACATTTCTGTGGAAACACTGTTCACAATTTTTATTGGAAGTCATTTTAATGTCACCCCTCTGACACTGACAGTTGGTACCGTCCTCACATCCAGTACCATCCTAGTGATGTCACTGGTCATATGACAAGTTATAATTTCTTAAAGACTTGTTTAAATGTGGAATCTGAAATGAAATCAATGAACTTTTTGTACTCAGTGAATTTAAACTCTGGTTTATCTTGCAATAGGAATGTACATTTTATACATCTTATGATTATTATCTTTGGAAAATACTTTGTAATTAAAAATCCATAATGTCCAGAATTTTTTTATTGGTTAAAAATGCAAAACCAAAAAGGCTCAAAAGGCATGTAATTTAAACACACACACACATTAAAGTTCCCAATATAGAAGCTGATCATAAAATAATTCCAATTCTATAGCATTGTGACAATTTTCACAGTTCTATAATTTCATATGCAGTTATGTTTAAAATAAATGTTGTAATCCATACTTATCACATAAGTCACAACTGAAAAGAACAAGACAAGACATCTTGCTTTATTTTAGGAATGTTTCATTCTTTTTTGTTACTATCATACCTTCTGTTACTGTTCATTAAGCTAGAGATTAATAACCATTAAGCTACTTGACTACATGCTAGGTCAATCATGCTTTGATAGTAATTTAAAGCTCCAAAGAAAAACTGAGCAGATCATTTCCCACATACTGTTAGTGAGAAGCAGGCAGTGAGTGGAGGCTTAAACAGGGCAAACAAATGATCTTGAGTTTTTTTAAAAAACCATTGTGCACAGGTTCTCCTGAGAATATTTTGACAATGATATATGGGCAAGCAGTGCTAAGGCAAGACCAACATTGTTCTAACCACGCAATTTTTAGCCAGTACTGCCAAAGAACAAAATATATATACCCAACTGAGACTCATGAAACCTCTATATTCAGTAAAAACAACAGTAACAACAACAACTCGAGAAATAAAATAACCACAGCTTCCAGCACATTCTTTCCTAGTTTTGTTTTTATTTTCCATGTACATAGTAACTTAGGTTAGGAATTGTTATGGTCAAACTTTTGTGATTTTTATATTGTTGTTGTTGTTGTTATGTGCCGTGGAGTCGGTTCCGACTCATAGTGACCCTGTACAGG
>NW_006408523.1:34683897-34685690 GCF_000296735.1 Chrysochloris asiatica | reverse complement strand
CTAATGTGTCAGACGGCAAAGTCGTTTGAACTGCAAGGTTGGTGGTTCTAGCTGCTCCTTGGATACTGTATACAGGATATACAACAACATATATATGTTGTTGTTGTTGAGTGCCGTGGAGTCGGTTTCGACCCAGAGCAACCCTGTGTAGGGTTTCCAAGGAATGACTTGTGAGCTTGAATGGCCGACCTTGAGGTTTGAACCGGCTTTGTAGTCTTGCGCATTAATCCACAGAGCCACACCAGGACACTCTCTCTTCTCTCGCATAGCCTTCTATCAGTACAGTTCGAGCGTACGGATGAGATCCTGTTTGAAGTCAAGAATGAAATTTTTCTCTCAGATTCTGAATAGCACCAATTTAATACACTAACCTTGAAGCTGATCAAACATATTGAACTACCTGCAGTTTATACTGACGTTATCTAGTATCAGTTTTACTACTTCCAGTACTTCATGTAACATGAGACTTCCCTTCTATCTTTAAATAAAAAACAGTGGTCTTCTGGTCCTTTTACAGCCTGGGAGCTGAAGCATATGTCACAATATGTTTTTTGACAACCTCCATTTACCTAATTCAAGACAGTCAATAAATCTGTGGTATAAGTGCAGTCGCATTTCTCACTGCCATCATTAGTCATACTGACAAATGTAAACATTATCTGGAAAATTAGCCTCCTGAAGAGTACATTGTTTTATACTTTTCAGAACTTTACCATCTGTCTTAACAGTACACTTTTGGAGAATTCATTTGTATATAGTGTTTATATTAAAACTTTTCAATACTTACATAGAAACAATCTTTTTATATATTATTTGCCCAAGAAAATGTTAATTTAGACTGTAGCACTGTATAAGAGTACATTTATAGGAAAATTCCAAATGGGACAGCAACTTAATTTTTTTATTAAAGAATGTTTGCCTTGAACTTTGGCGTCTTTTAAAGAATGATCCAAATGAGATGTTTAAGTTACAACAGTAAGTCTAAAGCATAGAATGTGTGTTTTTAAAATAAAAAACACTTTTTAAAATTATGGGCCACATATAGTGTAGGCTAACAATGGTGAAACTGTGCAAGAGATAGGGGTTATGGTAACACAAGGCATATGCAAACATCGGCAATAAACTGTAGCTATAACAATTGTTGAATGACATATGTGTTGTTGTGGATATTTTCACCAAAAAGAAAAGAAAAAAAGAAAGAAATTCTTGTACATTGTACGTAATATGTAGGCAGACATTTCTTACTTTCTAATAGAACAACTTCAATTCAAGGGATGCCCCCAGGATAACTGTAAATAGGTCCAGTTTTACTACAATTGGATTTTTGTGCAAAAATGGAGACTTTTAGTACAATTTGTCAGAAATACTTTTACGTAACAAACTGTTAAAATTCACTAGCATGTTATATCTAAGAAGTTTTCTAAATCTTTACCATTGAACCCAAATCTAAATTGTTACCACTGCACCAATAAACAAAACTATGCTAAATGGAGCAAAGATTGAAGTTTTCAAAGACCTCATTTTGTTTAAATTCATACTTATTCAGTCTATAAGCTGAATAAATAATTCAAGAAGCTGGTTTATATTAAGAAGAATGTGGCATCAGGATTGTAGGAATATTCATCCATTGACAACCTGTGATATGCAAATGATACAATCTTGTTGAAAGTGAAGAGGACTTATACTACTTACTGAAGAAGATCAAAGACCACAGCCTTCAGAATGATTTACACATCAATGTAAAGAAAACAAAAATCCTCTCAACTGGACCAATAAATAACATCATGATAAAT
>NW_006408523.1:34663310-34677392 GCF_000296735.1 Chrysochloris asiatica | reverse complement strand
CACAAATGTGGATCTCTTCCAATCAGTTGGCAAGGTAGCTGTCTTCCAGGTATTTATGATTTCATCATGGTTAAATTAATCTTTATTTTTGTTCAGTATTGAATCATCTCTCAAATTTTATGTGAAAATCTACTTTGTTTCCTAGGTCAGAATGATTTTATTTTTTTTTTCAGATTCAGTTAAATTTTCAGCATCTTTCTCATTTTTGGCATAATCACAAGATGTTAAGCACTTATAGGTTAAGTACAAAGCTGAGAATATTAAATGTATTAAATCCTTCAAAGTAATTTCTCACTCTTGCTTTCTTTTGAGCTCTCTTGCTTTTTCTATGTCTTGGTTTCATTTCTTCTTCCATATGACTGATTATATCCAAAAAAATATTTTTAGTTATTATTTGAATGGCTTATTCGTCTAGATAAACTTTGTCTAATGCAGTAATGTTTCACTACAGTGAATATTCAATATTGAAGTACGTTGTTGTTTTGTTGTTGCTAAGGGCTGTCTAGTAATTCAGATGTGCTGATAAGCATAAAATGAATATCCAATTTTGAACTCAATAAATAAGATGATGAATCACCTTAATAGTTTTATGTGGATTCTATTTTAAATAATCATAATTTAATATATTTAGTTAAATATATTAATAAAATTAATTTCAATTTTTCTTTTCTTTGTTTAATATGGATCCTATTATTTTCAGATCAATTTATTTATAAGCAGACAAACATTTCATCCTTTGAATATTGCAATTAACTTTGCTTATTAAGGCTAAATGCAAATGAGGAGAAATCAAGATCTAAGGAGCTCTGGTAGCATAGTGGTTACAAGTTGGGCTGCTAACCTTAAGGTCAAAAGCTTGAAACTACCAGCTCTTCTGCAGGTGAAGGATGAGGCTTTCTGCTCTTATAAAGATTTATGGCCTCAGAAACTCTATACTGGGTCTTCATAAATTGGAACCAACTCCATGGCACATAACCACAACCAACAACTGTGGAAGTTATTTGTTTGACTATTAGAATTAAAATAAATTATAAAACAATAGGCCTGTTTGCAGTGTATAAGACCTAAGGTAGAATCCTGATCCCCATCCAGAATCTTCTGAGGTGGGAAATTTCCCCTTCAAAAGACAAGCAGACCAGCCTAGAGCAGCTAGAGGAACAGAAGATATTTATTGAAAGAAAGACCAGCAGGAAAAATCAAAAAACAATACCAGCAGTCTGATTGGCTACTACAACAACGAGCAAGTTGTTCACCATAGAGCCATCAAGATAAGCAATCAAGTTCCCTCAGGGCAAACCCCCTTCCAAGACGGAAACTCAAAGGCATGTAATATTGCTAGTGACCTTGTTGGTCTACTGATAAGGGCAAGTGGGGGAAAAATAGCAATGAAGCTGTGGGCTAAGTCTGACCACGTTCAATAGATTCCTGTCAACCTGGATTGAAACCTGGTTGGCCAGCAGTATACCAAGACCTGGGAGCTCCTGACCCCCTGGTCAGGGACATAATACAGCAGACTAGAGTGGAGAGTGAAGCAACCAGCTGATATGAAGTGAGGGAGATGCACAAGAACACCCATACTTGCAGATAGTACCCATTTGACCTAGCTTCATTGGCTGGATGATCAGAACTCAAGTAGAGGAAGAAAGAAGAGGAAAAAAAAAGTAAAATCCACTACAGTTTGATGAACTTGACCTATACTTATGGATGTAGTAGCTTAAAAGAGAGAACAAATCTTTACAGCAAGAATCATTCCCAACCCCTCTGTACACAGGGTTGACAGGGATTGGCAATTTAGTCATTGGCTACCCAAAATGGGGGAGCTACAAAGGCATGAAGTGACTGCCTTACAAGTTTTCATGAGGGAGCTTAGTTTCAGAGGCTTCGGGGGAAAGTAGAATCTCCACTGAGTGGTTTCCAACCTGCCTAGATGGGGCTGGTGAAAGCGGATGGGGATAAGACTCTTTTGTTCAATAGTGAATAATTGCTATCAGGCCTGATTGAAATTGTTGCAAATGTAAAGGAAGATGTAACAAAAGGAGGGAAGTGGTTAATTTTGCAGTCCAGGAGTGGAGGACCATGGGACCATCAAGGGAGAAGAGTGCAGGACCCTATCCAGAGAAGCAGTGATGCCAGAGATGGAGGCAGAGACAATGATGTGAAGAGATGGAGCCACTGGGGACTCTGGACTCAAGTGGTTATATATTCCTGAGTGCTTTGGTGTACATCTATAAAAACCAGAGGGACTGGACGCAAATGCTATTGAATGATGATGCATGGAGGGGCTTGTAGTCATTGCAATGAAACAAAGTACAATAGGATGAATGTAAAGCTGATGTTCTCC
This sequence comes from Chrysochloris asiatica, assembly GCF_000296735.1. Taxonomy (NCBI): domain Eukaryota; kingdom Metazoa; phylum Chordata; class Mammalia; order Afrosoricida; family Chrysochloridae; genus Chrysochloris; species Chrysochloris asiatica. The sequence continues at coordinate 34,675,051 of NW_006408523.1, read as the reverse complement.
CATGTAAACTATCATTCAATTCACAATAAAAACTTAAAAAAAACAAAAACAATAGGCCTGGTAAAAAATCAGATTTTGATTTTTGATTATACTGCCAACTGTTCCTGTGATTGTGGCCATTTCTTTTTCCCTTGTTGGTCTGATAAGCTGACCTCAGTGTTAATCTTCTAATCATTCAAAAAAAGCTTTGTACTTGGAACAGCTCTGCCTGACACAGGGAAAAGTGAGAAATGGAACTATTGGTATGCAAAGAAGGGCAATATTCCTATACTAAAGAGAGTAGGCTTTTGGCCAGCTACTTCCAATATGGCTCATTTAAAATTCCTACTTGTTTAACTAAAAGAAAATGCTAATGATTCTGCTGAAGAGAGCTTTAAAAGCTGAAGCACTAAAATGGATGAAATCTGAAGGGCATTAGAATAATTTCTCAGTAAATCCTCTTTGACCACTCATTCTCAAGTGTAATAAGTTTATTAATATTTCTATGAATCCTCTTCTTGTAACAGATTCACTTTGACCTTTTTGCCTATGTTATTGAAAACAGGTATTTCCAATTACTAGATCATAGGACTTGAATATTTCTAGTGTGTGGTTTCCAGCATCATTTCTATCCCAAGGCCTGTTTTCTAGCTACAGATCTTTCTTTCCTTCCAACATTTAAATTCCCGTCACCAATAATTATAAATGTATCTTAATCACATGCTTGGTTGATTTCAGACAGCAGAAACTGGAAAACAAAAGCATCAGAATGTCTTCTGTTACCGATTTTGGTCTTTTTTCCCTTTTCTTTCTTTTTAGTTACCTTTTCTTATCTCAAGTGCCTGATGTCATCCCACAATTTATCTGGTCTTAAGTCCTTAGAAAGCGTGTCATAGCCATGACTTGGAACCCACTCCATGGCACCTGACCACAACAAGTACCAACATACCTGAATAGAATTTTAGTTGTGATCTTTATACTTTTCAATTGCACATTGTTGTTGTTAAGTGCCATAGAGTGGGTTAACTCATAGTGACTCTCTATAGGGTATCTGATGAGCAACTGGTGGGTTTGAAGTGCCAACATTGTGGTTTGCAGTCTAACACTAATCTTACCACACCAGAAGTCCAAGCTGCACATTCATCCCTTATAAAAAATATTTGGGACATGTTTTCATGTGTAAAAAGGGAGTAAAAATGGAGATTAATAATACTTGTATGTACTATACTATTAGAAAAATAGCTCCATGTAAGTAATATGCAACAAGTAAGCCTGCATTTACATTAACCATGCATGATATGTTTGAAGACAAAATAATTTCTACTTCAATGTTCATGTGAAAAATTGCAGACCTTAGAAGTTTTGTTGCTTTTGGTATGTGCTATTGAGTTAGTTCCAACTCTTAGCAACACTATGTACAACAGAATAAAAACACTTTGGCCACTCAGTAAATCCATCTCCTTGAGGGTCTGTCTTTTTTTGCTGACTCTCTACTCTACTAAGCATGTTGTATTTCTAAGGGACTACCACCTGCTTGTAATATGTCCACAATAGATGTGATGAAGCCTTGTCATTCTTGCCTCGAAGGAACACTCTACATCTTCCAAGACAGATTTCTTTGTTCTTCTGGTAGCCATGTTAATTCAATAGTTTTTGCAAACACTTTAATTTGAATGCATCAATCATTCTTCAGTCTTATGTCTTAAAGCTTTCAGTATGGGTTATACTTCAACATAAAGAAAATAAAATCCTCACAATGGAATCAATAATCAACATCATAACTAACAGAAAAATGTAAGTTATCAATGATTTTACTTTACTTGAATCCACATCCAATATCCATGGAAACAGCAATTAAGAAATATGCTGCTAAATATCTATTTAAAAATAAAAAATCATAGACATTTTGTTGGGTATCAAGGTGCACCTAACGCAAAAAATGATATTTTCTATTGCCTCATATGCATTAGAAAACTTGACAATAAGTAAGGAAGATCTATGAACCAGACACTTAAGAAGTGTGTAAAACATCAAATTTATAAAGAAAGAAAAATGCAAAGTCTAAGAACTTGCATTGCTATTAGGTGCCATCAAGTCGATTCTTACTCATAATGGCCCACACTTGTTATGTTTGAGCCCATTATCGCAGCCTTTGTGCCAATCTTTCTCATTGGGGTCTTCCTCTTTTTCACTGACCCTTCATGGTACTAAGCATGATGTGCTTCTCCAGGGATTAGTCACCTCTGATAATATGTTCAATGTATAAGAGATGAAGTCTTGCCATCATTGCTTTCAAGGAGCAATCTGATTGTACTTCTTCCAAAACAAAGGTATTTGTTCTTCTGGCCGTCTATGGTTTATTCAATATCCTTCGCCAACACCACAATTCAAATGTACCAATTCTTCTCCTGTCTTCTTTATTCATTAACTTGCATTAATAAGCCATTAGCTTATTGCTAAAGAGGATCTTATTTTAGCAGATATTTATTAACATCTCTTGAGGATGTGTTACCCAGAATGTAATTTTAGAGAATCAGAAAGCAAAAAAGAAGCCTAATCTCCTGACCCAAGCCATGGTATTTTCAATAACTGCAAACTCATGTGAAAATTGGACAGTAGATAAGGAAGACCATAGAAGAATTGATGCATTTGAGTTGTGCTGTTGGAATGGAATATTAAAAGTACCATTAACTACCAAAAGAATACACCAATCTGTGTTGGAAGAAGCAAAGCCAGAATGTTCCTTAGAAGCCATGATGGCCAGAATTCATCTCTCTTTCTTTGGGCATATTATCAGGAGGGGCCAGTTCCTCAAGAAGCATAGCATGTTTGGTAAACTGGAGCGTCAGGGAAAAAGAGGAAGATTCCCAACGAGATGCACTGGCATGGTGGCAACAGCAATGGGCTCAAAAGTAGCAATGATTGTGAAGTTGTCACAGGACAGACCAGTGTTCCATTCTGTTGGACATAGAGTTGTTATGAGTTGGCACATAACAACAGCAACAATCTCCAATAGTAATTTCCTCTACTGTGCATTTGTGAAAATGTCTCTCAAATTTACTAAGCATTCTTTGAAGTAACATTTCCTATACTTTCATCTTTTTATTTGAATTTTGGATATTTATAAACAATCTATATTCTACTTCATCTTAAAATATTTTATAAATTGACTGTTTTAATTTTTTTTTATAAGACATCTTATATCTTTTAAATAAGTCACCCAAATATATCTTCTCTGACATTTTTCCAATATTCCAAATGAATTTCCTCTTCCTAGTTTCATTGTATTATTCTTGTGTAAAAATTAAACAAAAGATCACATCTGTATGTGTTTACATTGTGCCTTTAGGAATGAATCAGGGTATGCTAACTGTTGATGCAATCCTTATTGATCTTTAATATGTATTTCTTGCTTTTGTCCAGGCAACATATGGATGATGCCTGAAGTGACATGCTAGAACCATTCTTGGATTTCTTCCTTAGCTAATTGTTCAATGACCATTTACTGGTCATTTTGTATGTGAAAAACATCGCCACCATTAGAGACACATCTAGTCCCTTCCTGGAATTCCTAAGTGGAGAAAAAATCCAGCAAAAATAATGAAACAAATTCAGTTAATAATACTCTGAATTGTGCATTGTAAAGAATTACTGTTGCTATAAGTGCTGTCAAGTTGATTCCCACTCATAGAGACCCTGCCATAGGGTTTCTGAAGACCAGCTGGTGAGTTTGAACCACTGATTTTGAGGCTCAAATCGACCTTGCAGTCCAGCGCATTACCCCACAGCACCATGCCAGGATACCTGTAAAGAACTACAGACACCTTGAAACAACATAATTGTTTTAAAGATAGTATTTTTCTTATTGAGGATTTTAGTTTGCTAACTTTAGTTTGAAAACTTTATCTTTGATCAAACAGGAAGGCCTTACCTAGTATGAAAGGTCAGAACTATAAATGAAAATCCTGAACTTGATTTTCTGCCTTTAAACTATTTATGCAATATTGAATCTTTTGCTAATTACTTTATTCTTCTAAGATTGTGTCCCTCCCCTTTCCTACTATATTCAGTTCTTCGCTACTCTTTTTTTTTTTTTTTCCTGTAGTAAAGAAATGAAGTGTTCAAAATAACATTCTTGTATCTGCCTTTTCTTCTAGTTTATATACCTAGCAATACTTAGACTAATATTTTTAGGACACTTCTACCATAGGAATGAGGAAGGGTATACTACTTGTTCATGTGATCTTTATTGGTTCTCAATATGTATTTCATGCTTTTATGTGGAATGGAACACTGGTCTGTCCTATGACAACTTCACAATCATTGCTACATTTGAGCCCATTGATGTTGCAGATTAAACAATTACTTTTGTCATTTATTTGAGAAAATGATCTGCATTACTTTATGTGTTGCTTCCATTTGCTAATCAAAATTTCTGTGATAAAGAAAAACTAAGATAAGCATAAACAAAAATTACTTTTAAATGCAATGATCATTTGAGTAAGTAAAATTCTTTAACTACTAAGATATTATTTAAAACTGATAATGATAGTCAATGGTTATGTAACCTATATTAAGTATCAGGCATCATATAATAGTTTTGTACCCATGGATTCATTTAATCTTTACCTGTTTTCTATGCATAAATACAGCTATTACAGTTGTATTACTGTGGATTTATACAGAAATATAGGTTAAAGTTTTATATGTCTGTATTGAGATTATAAAACAATGGAGATGTGAGCTATATACTATGTATGTTTTTAAACTTTATATTAACAACTACCCATTCTAAATCCTTGGAAAATCATGTAAAATCCAAATGAAAAATGGATATATTCTAGAATAAGATATATATAAAAGACAATTTCTTTTTTTGCAATTCTTCTGTTTCCATGAAACGAAGATGAGAAGAATAAGAGTTGTAAAATTAAAACCCCCTGATTTGTGAGATTATCTTATCATAAACTTTATGGTTATTTTCCATAGCTGCTTAAATTTGACAACATAATTTTTTAAAAGATAATATTTTTCATATTTAGCATTTTAGTTTGCTAACTTTAAATTGATTAAGGCAATGTTTTTCATTTTGCTTGCTAAGGAATTTAAATGAAAAACAACAAAAAATGATTTTATAGCAAAATTTTAGAAAATGCTGTTTCCTTAGTTTTCAAATTCACTTTATCTTAACAGTAAATATGTATTCAATTACTTGCAAACTAAAGCACACAGTGTAGTGTAAACTGTTATCAAATTCACAGAGAGCAATAGAATAGCTGAACCTCTACAAGTTCTTTCTGAAAGTGTATTTTCTTATCTGGAATAAAAGTTAAGAACATGTGCTATCCAATTCATGCATTATAGCATCCACATATTTATTCAGATTTTTACTGAATGTTTTGCTGAAATAGTATTATAGGCAGTTCCCAACTCAAGTACAGATTTTGTTTCCAAAGATTTCTTGCAACTGTGAACTATATGAAACAACTATTTGAAATTCAAAACGCCTTCTAAGGTGGCATACATGATGGGTTTTACAAAGCTAACTCATTAAAAATTGAATAACGTATTATAAAATATTTACTCTAAAACTAAATTAAGTTCAGCATAGGGCATTTAAAGATAAAAAAAGTTGTGAAGTGTTGACCTCTAGCAATGAAGAAACTAAATTTGCACCAAGGTAGTATCTTTTATTTTTCAGACATTTATTTTCTCTTTAGTTTACCACAATGAAAGAGAAGGAAATGAGAGGAAAAGAAAAACAATGGTCAGAAAAGGGTAGCGCTGAGATGTTATGTTTCAGATTAATAATGACTATCTAGTGCTTTCCCTTTCTTTAGCCTTATGCTCCTAAATTACCTCTGTCTACAAGAATGATTCATTGTTTCTGTTTGTCAATCTAATCAGGGACTTATGCTGCTCTTAGAACATTCTTTGACTCTATATAATACAAGAATTAGAGACTCTCCTCATGTCCATGAGTAAATGACCATTTACTGCTGCACAGTAACCTCATGGTAGCACTTTGCTCTGGCATTGTCTCCTGCTGGTTCAATCCAGTTTACACTCTTATCCTCAGGTCAGATCTCAAATGCTATCCTTACACATTTACTGTTGCTGAGGAGCTCTGGTAGCATAGTGGTTATGAATCGGGCTGTGAACCTTAAGGTCAGGAGTTCGAAACTACAGCCGCTCCACAAGAGAAAGATGAGGCTTTCTGCTCTCGTAAAGATTTACAGTCTTAGATTAGCACTTAACAACAACAACAACAGGTGCCATCAAGTCAATTTTGACTCATAGCAATCCTATATACAACAGAGCCACACACTGCCCGGACCCACACCATCCTCACAATTGTTGTTATGTTTGAGGCCATCACTACTGCCACTGTGTTAATCCATCTCATTGGGGATACTCCTTTTTCTCGCTGACCCTCTCTATTACCAAACATGATGTCCTTCTTCACCCACTTGTCTCCGAAAGAAAGAGAGATGAAATTTTGCTATCCTGGCTTCAAAGGAACATTACAGACATACTTCTTCAAACACTTGTTTGTTCTTCTGGTAGTTCATGGTATGCTCAATATTCTTCTCCAATACCATAATTTAAATGTGTCAATTCTTATACAGTCTTCTTTATTCATTGTCAAATATTCATATACATATTGTTGCTATTGTTGTTAAGTGCCATTGAATTGGTTCCTACTCATAGAAACCCTGTTTCTCTCATAGTTTCTGAGAAGTGGCTGGTGAGCTTGCACCACAAACCCTGCATTTCAAAACAACCTTTGCAGCCCAATGCATAAACCCACAGCACCACACCAGTACTCCATACATACTTGTTGTTGTTGTTATGTGCCGTGGAGTCGGTTCCGACTCATAGTGACCCTGCACAGGGTTTCTGAGGCTGTAAATCTTTACGGGAGCAGAACACCTCCTCTTTCTCCCGCAGAACTGATGGTAGTTTCGAACTGCTGACCCTGAGGTTCACAGCCTGATTCGTAACCATTACGCTACCAGAGCGCCTTTATATGCAATTGAAAATATCATAATTTGGATTAGCCCACCTTAGTCTTCAAACTAATACCTTAATATTTAACACTTTAAAGAGGTATTTTGCAGCAGAGTTATCTAATGCAATACGTCCTTGATTTCCTGCTTCCTGCTTCCATGAGTATTGATTGTGGATCCAAGCAAAATAGTCTTTCACAATTTCAAAGTTTCAGCATTTATCATGATGTTACTTATTAGCCCTTATGGAGAATTTGTGTTTTTCTTGCAATCCATACTAAAAGCTATAGTCTCTGATCTTCATCATTAAGTAATTTAAGTCCTCTTTTGCATTCAGCAAGCAAGGTTCTATCATTGTACAACATAAGTTGTTCATGAGTCTTTCTCCCTAATGCCATATGGTGGAAGAGACTAACATGGCACATACCTTTCCTGATTTAAAACTATTCAGTATGCCCTTGTTCTGCTGTAACAACTGCTTCTTGGTCTATTTATGGGTTCCTCATAAGTACAATTAGGTGTTCTGGAATACCCATTTTTTGCATTGTTGTCCATAATTTGTCATGATTTACACAGTCAAAAATCATTGCATAATCAATACAGAAAAAGTAAACATATTTCTGTTATTTTCTGCTCTCAGTAACAATCCATCTGATGTCAATAATGATATCCCTTGTCCCACATCCAATTCTATATCTGACTTTAGTTTTTGGCAGTTCTCTGTCAATGTAGTAACTGCAACAACCATGTTTGAATTATCTTAAGCAAATGTTTACTTGCATGTGATAGTAATCATATTGCTAAATAATGTCCATATTCTGTTGGGTCAGTTTTTTGTGGAATGGACACAAATATGGATCTCTTCCAATCTGTTGGCCAACTAACTGTCTTCCAAACTTCTTGACATAGGTGACTGAGCACTTCCTGGGCTTTATTAATTTGGTGAAAGATTTTTATTTGTATTCAGTCAATTCCTAGAGCCTTGTTTTATGCCAATACCTTCAGTACATCTTGGACTTCCTCCTGCAATACCACTGACTCAGGATCATATTCTACATATGAAGTACTTAAACATATACCATTTCTTTTTGGAGCAGTGACTCTGTATGTACATTTCATCTTCTTCTGATGCTTTCTGCATCCTTCAATATTGCAAGCCAGGGGCTAAAAGCTTTCTTCAGTTCTTTAAGTTTGAGAATTGTTATTCATGTTCTTTCCTTCAAGTCTTTACACATTTCATTATAATATTTTACTACATGTTCTCAAGGTACCCTTTAACGTTTTCTGTTCAGTTATGTAAAATCCTCATTTACTCCATTCGCTTTAGCATGTCTATGCAGGAGAACAAGTTTCAGTCTCTTCTGACATCTAATTTGGTCATTTCTCTTTCTTTCTTTCTTTCTTTCTTTCTTTCTTTCTTTCTTTCTTTCTTTCTTTCTCTCTCTCTCTCTCTCTCTCTTTCTTTCTTTCTCTTTTCTTCCTCTCTCTCTCTCTCTTTCTTTATTTGTCTTCTTAATGACCCTTTGCTTTTTTTCCTGTATGATGCTCTTGATGTCATCCCACAACTCTTCTGGTCTTTGTCCATTAGTGTCTATTGCATTAAACCTGTTCTTTAGATGGTCTCTAAATTCAGGTGGGACATATTCAAGTTTACATTTTGACTTCCATGGACTTGTTTTAATTTTCTTCAGCTTTAACCTGAACTTGCATACAAACAATCGGTGGTCTGTCAGCTCCTGGCCTTGCTTTGGCTGATGATATTGAGATTTTCTATCAACTTTTCCCACTGATATAATCAATTTGATTTCTGTATATTCCATATAGTGAGGTCATTGTGTATGTTTTTTAAAAAAGGTGCTTGCAATGAATAAATCATCAGTCTTACAGTATTCTATTGTGTGATCTCCAGTGTCATTTCTTTCATCAAGGCCATATTTTTCAACTATTGGTTCTTCCTCTCTGTTTCCAACTTCCACCTTGTAAGCATCAGTAATTAGCGATGCAGCTTGATTCAGAAGAGTAGAGAAAAAAGGAGGAATGGAAACCAGAAGCACAGGGAATAATTGTAATAAGTATACTAAAAGGAGGGGATTGCAATTGAGATGAAACAAAGTGTATGCATTGTTGAATGAAAACAAGATAATTTGTCCTGTAAATCACCACTCAATTCACAAGAAAATGTTGTTTGTTTTTTTAAGAAATAAATAAGGAATGATTATAAGACAAGTAAAAAAGACTAAAGATATTGCTATTCAAATGTTTTTGTTGTTGAGTCCTGTGGAGTCAGTTCCATCTCATAGCAAGCCTGTATAGGGTTTGCGAGGAGTGGCTAGTAAGCTTGAACTGCTTACCTTTTGGTTCAAATCAACACTCAATCCAACGCATTAACCCACAGCACTGCATTATGAGCCTTCAAATCAATTCTGATTGATTGTGACCCTAAAGGAAAGAGTATAACTACCTTCCATAATATTTCCCAGGCTGGAGTTCTGGGCTGCTTCTGTAAGACAAGCACTGGACTGTTAACTGCAAGATCAATTGTTCCTAACCACCAGTCACTCCTCAGAAATGATACACAGTGTTGAAATGAGTTGGGACTGATTCAGTGGCACTTAACGACCATCTTTATGTGAGGTTGTCATGTATCTTCTCCCAGGGAGTGGCTCTGGGTTCAAACCATTAGTCTTCCAGTTAATATGCAATAAAGTAACCAATGTGCCATCAGTATTCCTTACTATGTGGATGTTGTTGTTGTAAATGCCATGAAGTCAGTTTCAACTCATACTAACCCTGTATAAAGTTACCAAGGAGCAACTGGTGGGTTTGAACCATTGACCTGTGGTTAGCTGTCTAGTAATTATCATCCTACAGTGCCACATGAGGACTTCACAATTTAATAGCATCCAAAACTGGATTCAATAGTAAAAGAGATTTGTTTGTTGTTGTTTTGTTTTATTTTGTTTTAATGTGATATTGTGAATTAGGAGTGCTGGTGTGGCGCTGTGGGTTAATGCACTAGACAGCAGAGCTATCTGAACTGCAAGATCAGCATTTAAAGCTCACCAGTGGTTCCTCAGAAACCCTATAGAGGGTCACTATGGGTTGGATTAGACTCAATGACACTTAAAAACAACAGCAACAAATGTGAATTAGTGAAGGTTTACAGAGCAGATCATCAGTTTTACATTCAACAAATCATATGTTTTGCTTCATTACAGTGATTGCAATTGCCTGCATGTACCATCAGTTAACAGTTTTTACCTCTATTCACTTTAACAAAAAAGGTATGCTTTTAATGCTTAAAGCCACAATCCACAACATAGATAACAACAGATTTTGTAAAGCAAAATGAACTGAATCAAGGACAAAGGGAGGTCATTGAAATATTAGGAGGTTTTAACACCTTACTCTCAGTATAAAGTAGATTGAATGGATCAAAATTAAGCAAGATTATGTTGTTGTTGTTAAGTGCCATCGATATTAGTTTCAACTCATAGCAACCCTGTATAGGGTTTCCGAAGAGTGGCTGGTGAATTCAACCACCAACCTTGCAGTTCCAACCCATATTGCAGTCCTGTGCATTAATCTGTAGCATCACACCAGGACGCCTACTAAACATTACCACCTGGAAATAGAGAACACACGTTATTCTGAAGTACAAATTGAGCATTTAAATAAAGAAAATCAGCATTTAGTTCCTTAGAGATTCTGCAAACAGCAGTTTCAGATCATAATTCTTTGCATCTAAAATTTAATTTAAAATAATTCTAATACAATTAACTCAAATTTAATTGTTTTTGTTTGTTTGTTTGTTTTTTAATTAAACAACTCACAGTGAAAACCTATTGCTCTCTCATTGTTTCTGACTTGTAGAGACCCCGAAGGAAAGAGTAACACTAATAAGGCTTCCAAAGCTGTAAATGTTTACAGAGTACAGGTATTGATGGGTTTGAACTAAAGACCTTTCAGTTATAAGTTGATCCATTAACACCTGTATCATCAGGCCTCTTTTTCCTGGATGAATGGGAATATTTAAGAAAATACATACTAAAATAAAAGTAGAAGTAAAATATTAAAGTCTGTAACATATGGGCAAGACTGATAAACAGATGGAATATCATAGGCTTAAATACTTGTATCAATAAAATTGTAAGAAAGGATGAAAATAAATCAATAAAAGTAGCAGAGAGTTTTAAAAATCACATAATAATAATCCAGAGCACAGAAAATAAATGGGACTTCCAAGCTCTACCATGAAGCAAGTAAGTAAGTATGCTTATTGTTATCGCTAAGTGTCATTGAGTCATTTCTGACTCATAAGTACCCCGTGTAGGGTTTCCAAGGAGTGGCTGATGTGTTTGAACTTCTGACCTTGTGATTAAACCCAACCTTGTGGTCTAGTGCTTATCCTGTTCTTGTAAGTGACATCGAGTTGATTCTGATCCATAGTGACTCTCTAGATAGTTTCCAAAGAGCAGCTGGTGAGCTTGAACCACCAATCTTGCAGTTCAAATGACTTTGCAGTCATTATCCTACTGATGCTTAAACCATTAAAGAAGGCCAAAAAAAAAGAGAGAGAGAGAGAACATTACAGAACAATATCACAAATGAATACCATTGCAAAGATCCCAAATAAAATACCATGGTACATGAAAAAAGATTGTATAATCTAAAAAAAAAGATACTACTCTACCAAATGAGAAGCAACGATTATGTAATTTATGTATACTTGCTTTAATATTAAGAAAAATC
>NW_006408523.1:34659815-34662935 GCF_000296735.1 Chrysochloris asiatica | reverse complement strand
CCAAATTGATTAGGAATCTAAAAACAAAACTAAATAGTTTAGAAGAAAACACAGGTGAACTCATTTTTCTAACCTGATTCTATGGAAAGGTTTTTAATGATAATAAAAATCCCAAAGCTATAAAATAAAATAATGATAATTTAAGATTACACTTTTTAAAAAATTGTATGGAAAACTAGCCATAAGAAAGTAAAAAATGAAAGAAAATAAAAACTTGGAACTGGAAACAAACTCTTATAACAAATGAAATCTATTACATAACTGTGTTAATAAAAATGTGAAACTAACAAAAAGCATGAAATTTGGAAGATATAAATAGATCAATAACAAAACAAATGGTATGAAAATTTCCTAAACACATGAAAAAATTCAACCTCACATATAGTAAAATAAACAAAAATTATAAACACTGAGCAATTATTCTTCATCTATCCAAATAGCCAAATATTAAAGTTTGAAAATATGTTACAATGGGAACATGGAACTATCATACATTGCTTTAGGATTGCAATATGGTTTACTTTTTTGAAGTAGAATTTAAGAACTTCTAAGAAATCTGAACATGCTTTTGGGATTTAATCCAATCCTCTCCAACAATAGAAAAAATGTCTGCACAAGGCTATTCATTGTAATGTTATATATAAAAGTGTTCTCCAGAAAAACAAAAGTGAGTTCATGTTTCAGAAAGAGGACATAAGAATACATAGATTTACTTTATTTTTATTTATTTTATTTTTTAAAATAAAATGCTTACGAAAATTACTAGCAATGAGGAGAATACTGTTTGCAAAAAATATAGAATGTATGTGTTACTTTTGCAAAAGTTATCACAAATTTATTATCTACTGATTTTAGTAGGAATAGGGTCAAGACTGTGGTGAGACACATCACTAAAATTACATTTTTCTTTTGTATATACTTTTTTATTTGGGGAAGATGTTTATATTTTATATCCCCCATAATTAATATAAAATACTGCATAAAATAAAATAATCTTATTATTTACAGAGGAAATGTTTTAATATACTTTTATCCTAAATGTATAATTTTTAGCTAACTTTTATCTCTACAAGATATTTACTTTACTTCAAGATTTAAAATGATCTAAATCCTGAATATGTGTCTGGACTTACACTACCCATGATTAATGATGGCTCAATTTAATAAAGATTTAAAAATATTTGTCTTACCAATTATGTTCACCATGCTGACAAAAAGTAGCATTTGGCATATTTTAGTGACATTTTCCTATCATGTTTTTGTTTTATTAAGTGTCATTGCGTCTTTTTTGTCTCATAACAACCTCTCTAGGGTTTCCAAAGAGTGACTGATAGGTTTGAACTGCCCATCTTGTGGTCAGTAGTCCAGTGCCTATCCTGTAGGATGCATCAGGACTTCCTTTCTATCATGTTAGGTATTAAGTGTTGTCAAATTGGTTACAACTAATAGTGACCTGACACAACGTTCCTGAGGAGCAGCTGTTGAGTTTGAACCTCCATGAAATTATAGTACAACAATGTCTTTCTTAGTGCTTAAAAAGTGTTCTATAAAACATGTTGCATATCAGATCTCAAGCTATCTTTTTAAAATTTAAAGTCTGACATCAGATACTAAAATTATATGCAAATTTTATTATTATTTGTCCCATGTGTCTGTCTGTGTAAATATGTATGTACTGTTCTCATTTTTCCTGCTGCAAGGATAGAAAGAATATAAATCTTGTTATACTTGCAAACCTCAAGTTAGCATTAAAAATGATAAACAGCACTGCTTTATTTGAAAATATCCTTACTGAGGCTGAGAAAGAACTAGAGGCAATTAAATTTTTTTTCCCCTTTTTTCCTTGTTTTTGGTCACTGTTTAATATAAGGTTTTGCTTTTCCCTCTCTGGATTTAATATTTGAATTTAAAAAAAGGACATAAAAAACATGAATGAAATCTTTAAGTATACAGTAAAGGTGAAAAGTTCAATAAGTGATAGAAAACCAGTTATTGAGGAAGAAAAAATCCAACAATATATGAGTATCTACATATTAGCTGGAACCCATGAAAGACATTATTTATGGTACTGAGACATTGGTTTCAGTTTTTAGATGAGCTTTACTTTGTATGAGCTCTAGAATCTTTGCTCCATAATCTTAAGTCTTCAAAATATTTGTTCATGTGGGGTAAGCAAGTGATTACATGAAGTTCAATGAGCATTTATTTGATGACTTATTGAGTTCTCAATCACTAGATACAACAGTGGAACTCAGATATAAAGCGTTCTTTTCAGTCCAAATTACCTAGAAGATGGATAAGTAAAATATCAAGCTGCTAGAGCTTGTGGCTGTTGCTGTTAATTGTCATTGAGTTGGTTCCAACTCTTGATGATTTTATTTATAACAGAACAATATTCTACTTAATCCAGTTCCAGCTCCACGATCTTTGTTATATTTGAGCTGGTTGTTGAGGTTATGGAGTTATTCCTTCACATTGAGGGATTTCCTTGTTTTCACTGACTCTCTCATATGTATACACACACACTAGGATGAGTCAGAAATTATCTGCTCTGGCTGCAGAATTTATTTTAATCAACTTTTAGAAAAGACAAATGCATCATTTAAAAAAATAATCTTCTTGCTTTTCAATACACTTTGTCTATCGGTCAGCAAGCCTTCATATTCCCTTAATAAAAAATATTTTAGGCTGAGTTATGAGCCATGAAGGCACCGCTGTCTTCACTTCTTCATCAGAGGTGAATCTTCATCCTTGAAGGGCTGTTTTCAGCGTACTAAACAGGTGAAAGGCTGACGGAACAAGATCAGGACTACAGGGAAATTTTTCTGCTTTGTCAACAGTGGGCAGAGGTTTGCAGATGTGCATTGGCATGCAAGATAAAAGAGCCCTTGGATAGCAGTCCTCTGTATTCAATCTGAAGTTTAGGCTTCAGAACTTCAGTGTGAAGTGAGCATCTCACTGTTACTAACACTGTTGGTTGTTGAACCTTTTTCCTGATAGTGTTTTAATACTGTACTTGAAGTCTAAGAAAACTGTAAGCATCGATTTCCCAGCCGATGGTTGGCTTTTGAATTTTTTCTTGGTCAGTGAATGATGTAAAGCCCATGGGAGCAAAGCCCA
>NW_006408523.1:34657908-34658870 GCF_000296735.1 Chrysochloris asiatica | reverse complement strand
TAGAGATGCTAAAGAAAATGGAAGAAATGAGGAAGTACAAGAACTGAACAGAAAATTTCAAAGTTCAGCTCTAGGACAAAGTCATATATTATAGTGAAATGTGCAAAGATCTGGAATCAGAAAACCAAAAGGGAAGAACATGCTCAGCATTTCTCAAACTGGGGAGAACTGAAGAAAAAATGCAAGCTTCGACTTGAGTTATGGAAGGATGTTCAACCATTTCAAGAGGTACCATACGATCAAGAACCAATAATACTGAAGGGGGAAGTCCAAGGTATGTTGAAGGAATTGGCAACGAACAAGGCACCAGGAATTGATGGAGTAGAAATCGCAAACTTTCAAGAAAGTGAGGCGGCACTAGAGTCACTCAATCATCTATGCCAAGAAATTGGGAAAACAACTATCTGGCTAACTAATTGGAAGAGATTCATATTTGTGTCCATTCCAAAGAGAGGTGACCCAACAGAATGTGGAAATCATTAGACAATGTCTTCAATATCCCATGAGAGTAAAATTTTGCTAAAGGTAATGCAGAAACGGCTATAATCATACATTGATAGAGAACTTCCAGAGGTTCAAGCAAGATTCAGAAGAGGCCATGGAAAGAGGGATATCATTGCTAGTGTCTGATGGATCTTGGCTGAAAGCAGAGAATATCAGAAAGATGTTTACCTGTGCTTTATTGACTATACAAAGGCTTTCTATTGTGTGGATCATGACAACCTATGGACAACATTGCAAAGTATGAGTATTTCAAGGAATCTGTGCATGGACCAAGAGGCAATTTGATCAGAACATGGTAATATTAAATGGTTTAATATTAAGAAAGGTGTGTGGCAGGGAGTAACCTGTATGCTGAGTAAATAATCCAATAAACAACATTCTTATCAATGGAGAAAAGATTGAAGTTGTCAAGGACTTCATTCTTCTTGGATCAACTATCAACACTCATGGAAGCAGTA
>NW_006408523.1:34583240-34656868 GCF_000296735.1 Chrysochloris asiatica | reverse complement strand
GTATTGAAAATATCCTGCCTTGTGTCAGACTAACCTTAGTCCTCAAACTAACATCTTGCTCCTCAACCAAAATATCCTCTATAGCAGTTTTGCCTAGCACATTATGTCACTTAATTTCTTGACTGCTTTTTACAGTGTTTCGTTCTGTTGTGCATAGGGTTGCTATGAGTCAGTACTGACTCAATGGCACTTAACAACAACAATCCCATTCAGGACTTCTAATGTGGTGCTGTGGATCAGCACTGAAAAGCACAAGGTCAGCATTTCAAACCATCAGCCACTCCTCAGAAAGCCTATCTAGGGTTTCTATGAGTTGGAACCAGCTCGATGGCACTTAACCACAATAACATCAACAATCACATTCAGCCAACAAACCCATTGCCATCCAATGGATTCCGACTCATAGCAACCCTGTATAGAGTTTCTGAAGCTGTGAATCTTTACGGAAACCAAAAGCCTCATCTTTCTCTGGCAGAGTGATTGGTAGGTTTGAAGTTGATTTTGTGGTTAGTAGTCAGTGTTTATCCAACAATTCCACCATGGTCCCCTACATAATGCTATACATTGTTGTTGTCAAGTATCATTGAGTGGGTTCTGACTCATAGAGGACCTGTATAGGGTTCCATGGAGCAACTGCTGGGTTTGAACCACAAACCTCATGGTTAGCAAGCAGTACACTGTTACCCTACAATGACACACCAGGACTTTATTTCATATATGCTATCATATACATTTGATCAAATTCTCTTGTTCTTTAAAATATCTGGAAATCATAAGTCTTACACACAGCCAGGAGGGGAGATTCGCAAAAGAGTCATAACAACACAAAGTGGGGATCATTGGTACAACTCTAATTGTCTGCAACAGACAGACCCCTCAATTGCTCACATTCAGTCCACATGCAAAATACATTCACATTGTCCCCAAATTCATAAGAGCCTCATTGCATTACAATATTTTCTTAAAGTCCTAAATCTCATCATATAATCTGGTTGCTATTAAATGTTATTAAGCAACCAAATGCAGGCTTTTCAAAGAGAAGCTAGTGGATTTGAACTGCCAACATTGTGATTAGCAGTCCAGTGCTTATCCCACGGGGTCACACCATGACTCTAGGTCTAGGTGTTAATACATTTATTTGTATAAATAGTCTTGATAATCTTACCAGCCATTCCATAGAAACCCTATACAGGAATTCTATGAGTCAAAATTGACTTGATGGCATTTAGCAACAAACATGCAAATTTTTCTGTAGTATTAGGGAAAAAAAAGAGAGAGAGATTGAGAGCTATCACCTCTTCCCCCAACGTATAATGTTGAACAATCTACAGGGGAATAGTTATATCCATTCTCATTAAAATGGTAGCAATGGAAATGTCAAAAGGATCTATTGACAGATTCAGAACAATTGTGAACAATTGGGAATGTCTTGAAAATTCTCAAGGTCTGGTAATAACTCTCTATTGCTCTCAGTTTTACCCTGTTAGCATTTGCTCCTAATTTTTATTAAAAACTCCTGTAATAATGGTAAATAACATTTGCTTTTACTTTAAAATAATATATATTGTAGAGTAAAATGGGAAGAAATAGGAGTAAGAGATTGACAGAGAGAAAAAATAAAGTTAAAAGAGAGAAGAACAAGAGAGTGGGGTAGAGAGGAAGAATTAACGGTCTGAGAAAGAAAAAAGAAAGTAGAGGAAAAACAGATTGAAAGAAATATTAAAATACAAGACATGAAAGACTTTCATTTTTTAATCATGAATTTATGGATAATTAAAGTGTTAAGTCTTTTATCATAGTATTGTTATTATTTTCCGTGATATTATAGGTTACAACTTGTTTAGCTGAGATTACTCATCTAGTTGTATGTGCTGGAATATCAACTGGGCCTCTAATTTACCAGGCACTTTCTCCATTGAGGGTCTCTTGTCATTCAGAATTCTAAATTCTTTGCATATGGAACCTGAGCTTTCAGAGGAGAAAGTGGAAGTCTCCGTATCATTAATAACCCAATTTTCAATCAAAGCATGGCACAAGTCCAGTTCAAATTATAGGGGAAGATAAATAGACTTTAAAATTTAATGCAAGTAATCTATTTTCATTGAATTTCAATGCCATCTCAATTCCCAACCTGAAATGGTGTCTGGTGCTAAAGTGAGGGCATTGATTAGGAAGAAATGGTATCCTGAAACTTGGGATAGAGACATTTTAACAGATAATCAGGAAGCTGAGGACATAGAGTGTAAATTCCATTGAATCACTCATGCCAACAGCCCAACCTGAAGAGATTACCTCATTATCATAAAAAATGTTATCACTTCAGCCCGCTATTGATGGGATTAACTCAACTGTGCCTGCTAAAATAATGTTTGAGGCATTGTCTGAAGCATCATCTAAGGTAGGTGTCTTGCAAGA
Organism: Chrysochloris asiatica; assembly: GCF_000296735.1. NCBI lineage: Eukaryota > Metazoa > Chordata > Mammalia > Afrosoricida > Chrysochloridae > Chrysochloris > Chrysochloris asiatica. The sequence continues at coordinate 34,654,453 of NW_006408523.1, read as the reverse complement.
CATTGCAAAATATTTCCAGGAAATACCTCCACCAATTATTGCTTCTAGACCTATAAATATACTTAAGTTCCAGCAAGCCCTAAAAGATGAAGAATAATGTGACCCAGAAAGAAGTACATTATACTGCAAAACAACTGCTTAATTTTTCTAATGTGTACAAATGGAAACCAGGAGAATATATGTGGTTAAGGGTGTAGTTACAAGGAACATAGGGTTGGATCAGTCTGAAATTATTGATATGGGACCACTAAGCACAGATTCTTCATTCCATGTTTCACCTTGATAGGTTAAGAGAGGATCTAATCGTTTGTCCAGTTGATTCAGTGAAGCATAGATTGCACCATAGCCTACAATATATCAAGTTGAAGTACCAGACCTGCCTTGTATTCTGTAGCGAAAAGAATCCAAAGGCTCCCTGAAATTGCCATTTTAAAGTGGATTTATCAGGATAAATCAATAAATCCACACATGGAATGACCAGAAGACACAACTTTTAGCACAACAATTGGTGGTGGCTGTGTGCCAATGTTAGTTCTGACTCATAGGGACCCTGTCTAGAGTTTCTGAGGTCGTAAACCTTTGTGGGACAGAACTTGTCATCTGTCTCTGAAGGAGTAAATGTAGCCATGCAATTAGCCACCTAGCTGGTAATGCACTACGCTACCAGGACTCCTTTTCTACCACAACAATGAGGAACAAACATGTGAAGATTGCTGTGGTTGCTCTATTTTATAAGACAGATTTGACAATGGGGACTGTCCTTATTGAATTATGACATCTAACCATACTGGAGCTGAAGGACCCTGTGCCTGATCATCAAAATGGCATTGCAACTACCCCCAAATATCACTGAATAAAGTCCTGTTTAAGCTTCCAGTCTCTGGAAAGCTTGTCTTTATTACACCTACAGACACACCACCCCCACCACACCCCCTGGTAATTCCAGGTTTCAGGAGAATCTCCATACCCCTGCCCACTGTAAACTTGCCAGAACTGTATCGGGACCACACTTCCTCAAATGCCCAAGTCTGTAAGAAAACAGATGGGCTCTTGGTGTCCTTTGGTGACTTAGACTACCCCCTCCCAGGTTTACTCTCAATAAACCTGCCTGCTGTTGAAGCCAAGACTCTCTCCTCCTCTCTTTGTTTCTTATTCCTTATAGAAGCTGATTGGACTTCTAGGTGGTAGGTACCAAGTGGCAGCACTTAAACAGCGAAGGCAAGGTAGGTATGATTACCATAAGAGAAAGTGTAATCAAAGGAATAATCTGAATAGTCTCACTTCTATGGATTTATGGCATTGGCTAATTAGGCAGGATTTCTCTAGAAATGAAAAAGATGGGAAACCTACTAAATATTAACTTGATTTGAACAAGAGGAAGACCTCTAGGACAAGTGAAAGGAAGTCTAATTTATATCACCAGAATAGACCATCATGGTATCTCAATAAATCCCCAAACTTGAGCCAGTTTACAGACCAACTTCCTCTTGAATGAAGAGTAACCTGGGTCTGCTTGAGAAAGTATCCCACTACACTGCCAGCTGTAAGTCTTTCTTCCAGCCTTCCCCAAAAGGGATCCACAACCTTTTACAAGAGTGACTGTTACCTGGGGGGAAAAGAAATAACAAGACTTTTTCAGGATTACTGAACACTGGCTCTGAATTGACTCTAATTCCAGGAGACCAAAAGTGTCACTGTGGTGGTGGTGGGAGGGTGGATATGGAGGTTAAACTGTTAATGATTATTAGTTAAAATCAAAATCACTGTGGGTCCAGTGTGCCCCCAAGCTCATGCTATAGTGATTTCTTTGGTTCCAGAAAGCATAACTAGAATAGACATACTCAGAAACTGGCAGAACCCCTATAGTAGATCCTTGAAATGTGGAATAAGGACTATTATGGTTAGAAAAGCCAAGTGGAAACCATTAGAACTACCTTTACCTGGCCAAATAGTGAAGCAAAAGCACTACAACATTTCTGGAGAGAGTTCAAAGATGAGTGCTACCATCAAGTTCGTGAAGGATGAAAGGATGGTGATTCCCGCTACACTTAACAGGCCTATCTGTTCTGTGCAAAGAACAGATGGATCATGGAGAATGACAGTGGATTATTGCAAATTTAATCCAGTGGTGACCCCAATTGCTGCTGCTGTTCCAGATGTTGTTTAATTGCTTGAGCAAATTAATACTTCTCTTGGTACCTGACATGCAGCTGTTGTTCTGGCCAATACCTTTTCCCCAATTCCAGCTTCTAAGGAAATACCAGAAGCAATTTGCTTTCAGCTGACAAGATCAATATTACACTTTCACCTTCCTATCTCAAGAATACATTAACTTCCTAGCACTATGCCATCAATTAGTCCACAGGGATCACAATTTATTTTCCCTGCCCCAAAACATCACACTCGTCCCTTACGTTGATGACCCTATCCTGATTGGAGCTAATGAAGAAGTACCAATGACCCTAGACTAACTGGTAAAACATCTGCAAGTTGCTGTTATTGTTAAGTGTCATTAAGTATGTCCCAACTCACAGTGACCCTGTATAGGGTTTCTGAAGAGTAATTGGTAAGCTTGAACCACCTACCTTGCAGTTTGAACTGATCTTGCAGTCTAGCACATTAACTCACAGTACACCAGGACTCTACAAGCTAGAGGGTGGGATATTAACCCAAGAAAAAGTCAGGTATCTTCCACCCCACTGAAATTTCTAGGGGATCAGTGATACGAGGCATGTAGAGATATTTCTATTAATGTGAAGGATAAGGTATTGAATTGGGCCTTCCCACATCTGAAAAAGAGGCACAATGCCTGATGGGCCTCTTTGGATTTTGAAGGCAATATATCCCTCATTTTCATATGCCTGTTTATCAAGTCCTGGAGCGGCACTGTGGGTTAATGCACCAGACTGCAAAGCTGGTTGAACTGCAAAATTGGCAGTTCAAGTTCACCAGCTGCTCCTTGGAAATCCTATACAGGGTCACTATGGGTCAGAACCGACTCGATGGCACATCACAACAATAAAAATATATCAAGTAACTTGAAAAGCTGTTAATATTTTGGATAGGGCCCACAACAAATGAAGACTGTGGAATAGATTCTGGTGACTGTGCAAGATATTCTACTGCTTGGACCATATGATCCAGGAGATCCAATGGTGATTGAAATGCAAGCGGCAGATAGAAATGCAGTTGGGAGTGTTTGGCAGGCCCTTATTGTTGAATAACAGCATAGACCCTTAGGGTTTCAGAGCAAATCCCTGTCATAATCTGCAGATAACTAGTCTCCCTTTGTGAAACAACTTTTGGCTTTTTAATGGACAATGCCTAACCATGAACCACTGAGTCACCCTGCGACCAGAGCTACACATTATAAACTGGGTGTTATTGACTGACAGAGTCACAATGTTGAACTTGCACAGCAGCACTCCACCACTAAATGAAAATGGTATATACAACACTGGGCTCAAGCAGGACCTGAAGAAACAAGTAAGTTGCATGAGGAAGTAATCCAAATGTCAATAGTCTTCATTCTTGTCACATTACCTTCCCTCCCCAAATCTACACCTATGGCCTAATGGAGGAGTTCCTATGACTGAGGAAGAGAAAACTCGTGCTTGGTTTATAGATGGTTCTGCACAATATGCCCCTTTCTAGGACTACCCTGAAGAATAGTGGTGAAAGGAAATATTCCCAAAAGGCAGAACTTTGAGCAGTGCACTAGGTTGTTCATTTTGTTTGAAAGGAGAAATGATCAGATGTGTGACTGTGAATCATTAGGCACACTTTGGAAACTCTATACAGGGTTGCTATGAGTCAGAACCAACTAGATGGTACTTAACAGCAACAATAATGTATGATACTGATGATACCGTCCAATGATTTCTGCATTCTGATGGGTTACCTCTCTTTGGAATGTGAACAAATATGCATTTCTTCCAATCAGTTGGCCAGGTATCTGTTTTACATCAATTGTTGAAAGATTTAAATTTGCATTCCATCAATTTCCTCATTCCATTGAATCACTTCTCTTTGGAATGTGCACAAATATGGAGCTCTTCCAATCAGTTGGCCAGGTAGCCATCTTACATTAGTTTATTGAAAGATTTCAATTTGCATTCCATCAATTCTTGAAGCCTTGTTCCCTGTCAATGCCTTCAATACACCTTATTTTTTCTTTCAGTACCATTGGCTCTTGAACATGTGTTCAACCCCCTGAAATGGTTGAACATCAACCATTTCTTTTTTGGTACAGTGTCTGTGTGTTTGTTCCATCTTCTTTTGATGCTTTCTGTTACTTTTCTCAAAGAGTCTTTTAGTATCGCAAGTTCAGGATTCAATTTTTTCTCAGTTCTCTCAACTTCAGAAATGCTGAACTTGTTTTTCTTTTTCATATTCTAAATCCAGATCTTTGCATATTTTGTTATCATTCAATGTACAACATTATATTGATAGGGAACGGCCAGAGGCTCAAGCCTGATACAGATGAGGACATGAATGAAGGGTATCACGGCTGGCATCAGATGGGTCGTGGTTGAAAGCAGAGAATACGCAAAAGCTGTTTTGCTATGCTTCATTAATTATGCAAAGGCTTTCAGCTGTGTGGATCATGACAAACTATGGATAACATTGCAGAGAATAAGTATTCAAAACAGTTAATTGTGCTCAAGAGGAACCTGTACCTAGACCAAGTGGCAATCATTCAAACAGAACAAGGGGTCACTGAGCAGTTTAAAAATGGGAAAGTGTGCACCAGGTTGTATTTTCAATCTTTATGCTGAGCAAATTATGCAATAAATTGGATTATATGAAGGAGAACATGATATCAGCATTGCAGGAAGACTCATAAACAACCTGCAACATGAAGATGATACAACCTTACTTGCTGGAAGCAAAGATGACTTAAAATACTTACTGATGAAGATCAAAGACCATAACCTTCACTATGGGCTGCATCTCAATGTAAAGAAAACAAAAATCTTCACAACTGACAAATGGAGAAAAGATTGACGTCAAAGACTTCATTTTACTTGAATCCACCATCAACACTCATGGAAGCAGCAGTCAAGAAATAAAATGAGGTATAGCATTTGACAAATCTGCTGTACATGATTTCTTTAAAGTGTTCAAGAGCAAAAGCCATGGCATTTTCAGTAGCCTTATACGCATGTGAAAGTTGGACAATGAATAAGGAAGACTGAAGAAGAATTGATGCATTTGAGCTAGTATGTTGGAGAAGAATTATAAAGGTATCATGCACTGCCAGAAGAACAAACAAATCTGTGTTGGAAAATGTAATAGATAGAGTTCTGTGTCAACTTGACTAAGCCAGAATTTTAGAGGTTTAGTATTTGAGATGTGCATATTCCCATTGTGATGAAACCTAGTACAGGCATATTTAGCTTTACGATGAGCAGCCAAACAATTAAAGGAATGCTTCCTTGGGGTGTGGCCTGATCCCAACATAATGAACACACAGAGGGAACTATGTCTCTTCTGATGGGGACCTGGGATTCTGCAATTATAAGCCATTTCCTTGGTAATATATATGTTTCAATGGTTTTGCTTCTCTAGAAAACCCAGCCTAAGACAGAAGAAGTGTAACCAAATGCTTCTTAGAAACCAAGATAACCAGACTGTCTCTCATAATTCAGGCATGTTGTCAGGAGGAATTGGTCCTTGGAGAAGAACATAATGCTTGGTAAAATAGAGAGCAAAAAAGAGAGAGTCTTCCACTGAGATGGATTGGCATAGTAGCAGCAGCAGTGGGCTCAAACATAGCAGATTTGTGAGGATGGCACACAACAGGGTGATGTCTCGTTCTGTTGAGCATAGGGTCATTATAGGTTGAAAATGACTAGATGTCAGCTAACAGCAACAGCATATAATTGTGCCTTTATTCAGCATCCTGGTGTGGCACTCTAAGATAAGCACTGGACTTCAAGATTGGTAGTTCAAACCCATCAGCCACTCCTGAGAAACCATATACAGGGTTGCTATGAGTCAGAACCGATTCAATGGTACTGAACAACAACACCAATATGCTTTTAACCTTCTCTAAGTTGCTTTATCTTCTCTAAGTTCAAGAATAAGTTTTAGAATCTCTTCTGACATCCATTTTTGTCTTTTCTTTCTTTATTGTCTCTTTAATGACATTTTGCTTTCCTTATGTATGATGTTCTTGATGTCATCCCACAACTCTTCTGTTCTCAAGTCATTAGTGTCTAATGCATCAAATCATGTCCTTTGGTCCTTGAGAGTCCCAGGGACAGAAAGTTGTGGAATTGGAGGAGTGTAAGAGAAGTAGCAGTAGCAGAACCCAGAGACAGGGCCATTGACTTATCAGTCCACAGAAAAAGGAAATCTAAGGAGACTTGATTTCAGAGCAGGATGCCTCCAGGCATCGAGTTGAAAGAGCCAATGCTGAGTGCCTTCAGACTGAGGCTACTGGTGAAGTAGTGTGTCCTGTAGGCATTTATCGACAGACCTAAGAAAGCTTTGTTAACACTTACCTAGGCATAGAAAGATGAGACTTTCTGCTCCCATCAAGATTTACAGCCTTGGAAACCCTGTACAGGGTCGCTATGGGTCAGAACCAACTTGACAGCACTTAACAACAACAGAGCAGCCTACCTATTATCATGACTGAGTAAAGGCTGCCCTGACTAAAACAACAAAGTGCTGTGCATTTGCTGGTCCTGGCTTTTAGCCTGTTAACTTCTTAATACATTCAATAACTGTGAATATGGCGTCTGAATTCTATGTGGTTCTTACAATAAATCATTGAACCCAGCTGAATATAGATGGCTGTGGAAAGCATATTTAGTGTTTTTGTTTTTTTTTCAGATTGTGTATTCCGTCTGGTGGGGTCCATATGTATTGTCACCATTTTTGTTTTTACAAAAGCCTGTTGGCAGTGAAGAAGTTGGGTTTGCAAATTTCTATCATGTGATTTCTAGCATCATTTCTATCGCTAAGGACACAATTTCCAATTATCCTTACTCTTTATTTCAGAGTTGTGTTCCAAAATCTTGGTAACATGTTTGATCAATTTCAGACTAAAGAAGTTGTTGTTAAGTGCTGTCTGCCGAGCCAGTTTCTATTCATAATGGCCCTATATAGGATTTCCAAGGAGCAGCTGGTGAGTTTGAACTGCCATCATTGTGGTTCACAGTCAAGTGCTGATCCTACAGCACCACACCAGGAGTCCAAAGTTGGTAGAATTCTTCTATTTCATCCTTGCTGGTTTTAGCAGTTGCTGTGTACATTTGAGTAATAGTGGTATTAACTCTTCTTCCATGTAGGCATTTAGGTGTTATCTTATCACAGATAGCATTGTACTTCAAGATGTATCTTGAAATGATCTTTTTATGATGAATGTAACACCTTTCCCGTTGAATTTGTTATTCTCAACATAGTAAAATATATGAATGTCTGATTCAAATGGCCAGTATCAGTTCATTTCAGTTCACGAATGCTTAGGATATTGATCACTTTGTGTTCCATTTCATTTTTGACAATTTCCAATTTTCTGAGTCATACTTTGTATATTCCACTATCCTGCTGCTGTTTTTTCTCATTTTGAGTTTTGTCCCATCAGCAAATGAAAGTTCTAAAAGCTCCATCCACGGCATTATGTTAAACTCTACCTTGAAGAGTCAGCTCTTCCCCAGTCTCATCTTCTGGAACTGTATCAAACAAGGCTACATTGGTATTCATAAGGTTTTCAGTGGCTCATCCCACAAAGGTGGACCTTATATGACTTCTTCCTAGTCCATTCTCATTCTGGAAGCTGTTCTGAAACCTCCCCACCACTGATGCCCCTGTTGGTATTTGAAACACTAGTGGCATAGCTTCCAGCATCATTGCAGCACACAAGACACCACTGTTCAACCAACAGACAGTCAAATGGGACTGACAGATGCTGGTGATTGACTGTCCAGTGGTATCATAAACATTAACATAGGTGATCTAAACCTAAAGTATTAACATAAACATAAGGTATTAACCTGGTAGGTGATCGTGGGAGAGAGTGGTTAGGAAAGCACTGTGATCCCAGTAGTACAAATAAAAGCAAAACCAACAATAACAATGTAGTTTTTTATTTATTTTAAATTAATATTTGCCTTCACAATGCAGCTGCTTTTATGAGATTCAAATGTGATCTTTCAGGCTATCACCAATACATCACAAAGTAGGTGCATGTTATAAGCAATCTATCAACACTTTCTCCATGGTTTCATTTGTAGAAGTATTTGAAAGATTTCATTTTCATATGAAAGCTTTAAGAATTTTAAACTATAAAATTTATCAGGCATAAGTCAAATTAAGAGAAAATGAAATGATTTAATTATGGTAATATACAGCCTCTCCTTTAAAAAAAATATTCTGAATCCATTTTGCTATATCTGGGGCAAGTTGTTTATTTCTTGTCAATTTCTCCTTTGCTATAAGGCTATATCCTTGCCATACAATGTTTCAGAAAATTAAAAACAAATACACAATGCAACTCTTTTGATGTGTTTTTTTCTCTCCCAATAACTCATTTCCAAAATAATTTAATATTTAATAAATAATTTTAATAAATTTGATAATCTTTGACATTTGGAATGAGCCATAATAATTAAGGAATTAAAATGAATAAATTGAGACATATTAATCAAGGAATTAAAATAAATAAATGAGACGACGAGGACCCTGCGCATAGAAGAATTCATTGTTTTTGCAAAGCAACAATGAATTATTTTCCTTGGATAGCAGAGCTACAAGGAATAAATATTCTATGCACAGGCCCCTAGTTAAATTTTCTCTTGTTGAATCATTCTCTGATTTATTCATGATTTTATTAGTATCCCTTTACTTTAGGTTTTGACTCTCCTACACTTTAGTATATTTTTATTAAAAGTTAGAAGCTATATATTAGCTACATTTATTCTACTTGTAATTATAGGCAGTTTTTACTTATATTAACAATGTTCTTAAGACTACTAGGAGACAGGATTTGTCCATTGAATTACTACCAGCTTAGGCTTAGTGATTATAAACAGTTTTCCTTGTATCCTTAGTTTAAGGCAATAAAGAATCCCTAAAAGCAACTAGGCCATAAATAAGGGCTGTGGGTACAAGAATTCCTAAAAACAATTAGACTATAGATAAGGGCTATGAGAATCTACAGTTACATAAATAAGAAGTCTGATCAGTAAAATAGCGGAATTGTTTTTCATAGCCTCATTTTTTTAAATGTTCTGATAAGTGATGTTTTTGTAGGCTATAAACAGATAGTGTATGGAAGAAGTTAATGGAAAGTTAATTGCACCTAACAACTAAAATTAACAAGACTTAACAGACAAAGGTTAAGAAACATATGTGAAGGTTAACTTGCTTCTCAGAGAAAAGAATAGATTTATGTAGGAACAAATGTTTAGCTAAAAGGTTTCAAGGCGCCAGGATGTCTCTCGTGTGTGTTTCTGTAACTTCTCATCTTTGTTGTAAATCTAAGGGTTGTAAACCATGAAGAATGTGCCTCAGAATAAATTGTATTTTGAAGACATTGATTACTATGAAAGCAATGTTTTTTGTAATGGTATATAAGGGGGTTGTAAGATAGAATAGAGGGAGGGAGAAAGGAAAAAGAATAGGGAGAGTAATGTAGAAGGAAAAAGGATAGAGGGAAATAATGTGTAGAAGGAAAAAGACTGAAAAGAGGAATGTAGAGAATAAGGGAAGTTGTGAAGAAGGGAAAAGAATGGCAGAATAATAAAGCAGGAGAGAGAAGGAAAAAGTAGAGGAAAATAGAATGTGGTAGAATGGAGTAGAGAATGTAGTGGAGAATGGAGGTAAAGAGTGAAGAGGAGAGTGAAGAGTAAGTAAAGAAATGAAAGGAGATTAAAAAAGCAGGAGGGGAATGAAAGCAGGAGCAGGGGAGGGGAGTAAGAAGCAGAAGAGATGAGCAGGAGAGCAGGGGAGTAAAGAATGAGCAGGACAGTAAAGAATGAGAAAAGAATGAAACATGTAATAAGAAGATTTTGAATTCATCATAACTTATTGACTATGTGTAATTCTTTCCGCCGACGCACGCATCAACCTTCGGAAAAATTCCTGAAATAAATTTCCCGGGGCTGGCTCCCAACAGATATTTGCATTTTTCCTAATCACAAAATTGCTAATTAGATGAATTATGTATATACATAAATTAAATTTATTTTGTTTGTGCTTTTAAAATGTTTTTTTTTTTTTCTGATTGTGAATACAATGTAGAGTTCCTACAATGAAAATAAGTTTTATAAATAATTTAGAACATAAATTATTTTATATTCAGCATTATACCCCAATCACAAAGTGATAACCACCTGTATTAGTTGAGTATCTATTGCACCAGATATTTTCCATACAGCTATGAATATGTTGTAGTGGTTTTTAGGTGACATCTAATAAATACCAATATACACTGCTCAGTCCTGCTTCCTTCTCAAAATGACTTCTATGTTTAAGCCTATTCCTGCAGCCACTGTGTCACTCCATCTCACTGAGACTCTTCCTCTTTCTTGCTGACCCTCTCTTTTATCAAGCATGGTGTCCTTCTCCAGGAACTAGTCCCTTCTGATTGTTGTTGTTGTTAAGTGCCTTTGAGTCGGGTCCGACCCATAGCGACCCTGTACAGGGTTTCCGAGGCTGTAAATCTTTATGGGAGCAGAAAGCCTCATCTTTCTCTTGCGGAGCGGCTGGTAGTTTCGAACTGCTGGTCTTAAAGTTCGCAGCCCGATTCGTAACCACTACACTACCAGAGCTCCTTATCCCTTCTGATAACATGTCCAAAATATATGAAGCAAAATAGCTTCATTGTCACTTCTAAAGAACATTCTTACTTTGCTTCTTGCAAGGCAGGCTTGGTTGTTCTTCAGACCATCAATGATATAATTAAAATTATTTGTGCCATCATTATAATTCACAGACAAGAATTCTTCAGTTTTTCTTTTTTAATGTCCAGATTTACAAGCACATGAGGCACTTAAAAACAACATGGATTGGGTTAAGCACACCTTAGGCCTCATAGTGAAATCTTTGTTTTTTAATCCTTTAAACTTTAAAGAGTTTTTTTTTGTTTTGTTTTGTTTTTTTTTTTTTTTCCAGCAGATGTGCTTATTCCAGTATGTGCCCAATACCATTTGATTTCCCTACTGCTGCTTTCCAGAATATTGATTGTGGATCCAAGTACAATTTACAACTTCAATATTTTCATAATTAACCATCATGTTTCTTGCCAGTGTACTTGTGAGGATTCTAGTTTTCTTTATGTTGTGGTGCAATCCATACAGAAGGCTGTAGTCTTTGATTTCATTAGTAAGTACTTCAAGTCTTCATCACTTTAAGCAATCAAAGTTGTGTCATCTATACAGCACAGGTTGTTAATGAGTTTTCTTTTAATCTGATGTTGCTGTTTTCTTCAATAATCCATCTTTTCAGATTATTTGTTCCACTTACAGAATGAGTGAAGTACACATGCTTACTTAAAGAAGGATTGTTGGTATTTGGAATAATGGTCTTGAAGATAGCAATAGCATTGGGGACAATAGCATGATGAAATTTTGCAAGACAGACAACTTATTCATTGAATCTACATTGAAAAACATAAGCAGCAATTACAAATGTAAACTTCACCAGATGAAAGACACAGGAATAAAATCAACTACATCTATGGAAAGAAACAATGGTGAAGTTCAATTTTATTAACAATCAAAGCAAGGCTGAGAACTGATGAAAGAACAGACCAGTAATTGTTCACATGCAAATTTAAGCTGATGTTCAAGAAAATTAAATCAAACCTACTAGAACTACAATATGAACTTGAGTATATCCCACCTGAATTTATAGAACATCTCGACACATTGAATGACCAAAGACCATTTGAATTTTGGAATAACATCAGTACATCATACATGAAGAAAGCAATAATCATCAGAAAGGCAGAACACAAAGAAAACACAAAACTAAAAGTCAGAGACTCTGAAACTTATTCATGAATGTAGAATACCTAAATTGAACTGAAGAAATGATGAAATAAAATAATGACACAGAGATTTTAAAGGACAGCTCATGAAGACAATGTATAATGAAATGTACAAAGACATGGGTTAGAAAATCAAAGGAGAAGAAAGAACATGCTTAGCATTTGTGAAGCTGCAAGAATGAAAATAAAATTCAAGTCTTGAGTTGCAATACTGAAATATTCAGAATATTGAATGACACAGGAAGCATCCAAAGCAAATGGAAGGAATACCCAGAAATAGTGGACCAAAAGAATCATTGTATGTTCAATTATTTAAGAAAATAGCATCTGATCAAGAAGAAATTGCAGTGTAGGGAGAAATCCAAGGTATTCTGAAAGTACTGGCAAAACACAAGCCTTCAGGTATTAATGAAATAATAATTGAGGTATTTCAACAAATGAATGCAACACTGGAGGTGTTTACTCATCAAGGTCAAGAAATTTGAAAAATAGCTACATGACTAGAAGAGTCTTATATGGTGCTCATTACAAAGAAAGGGCATGTAACGATTACAAAAATTATCAAGCAATACCATTAAGTTACATGAAAGTAAAGTTTGAATTTTATAGTAAAAATTAAAATTTATTGTAGCAGTACATTGACAGAAATTGTCAGCAATTCAAGTCAGACTCAGATGACAACATGTTATAAAGAATATCATTGCTGATATCTGATGGATCATAGCTGACAGCAAAGACTACCAGAAAGATATTTACCTGTGTTTTGTGAGACTATGCAAAGACATTTGACCATGTGGATAATAGCAAGTTATGGATAACACTGCAAAGAATGAAAATTTCAAGATACAAATATGCAAATATACAAATTGCCATTGAAATTGGCAATTCTCTGTAAATGTACTGTTGCAGCTGTTTTGAATTACCTTTAGCAAAATTTTGCTTCCATGTAGTATTAATGATTTTGTTCACGGATTTCTGCAACTCTTGAGAATGGACACAAATATAGATGTCTTCCAATTGGCTGCCCAGGTAGCTCACCTCCAAATTTCTTGAAATAGTTGGATCAGTGCCTGCAGAACTCTATCAGTTCCATTTGTATTCTATCAATTCCTGAAACCTTGTTCTTTGCCAATGCCCTCAGTGTACCTTAGACTTCCTCCTTCAGCACCAGTTGCTCTTGATCATATGCTACTTCTTGAAATGGTTGAACATTAACCATTCCTTTTTGTACAGTGACTATTCCTTCTATCTTCTTTTGATGTTTCCTTGCATCATTCAATACTTTGCCCATAGATCTTTCAATATTGTAAGTCAAAGTTTGAATTTTTTTTCAGTTCTTTCAGTTTGATAAATGCTGAGTGTGTTCCTTCAATTTGGTTTCCAACTCCAGGTCTTTGAATACTTCATTATAATACATGATGTTTCTTCTCAAGCTGCCCATTGAAATTTTCTGCTCAGCTCTCTTACCTCCTCATGTCTTCCATTTGCTTTAGTGTCTCTATGCTTCAGAACAAGTTTCAAAGTCTCTCTTGACATTCATGTTGGTCTTTTCCTTCTTTATTAACTACTTAATGATGTTTTGCTTTCTTTCTGTATGATGTTCTTGATGTCAACCCACAAATCTTCTCGTCTTCAGTCATTAGTGTCTGATGCATCAAATCTGTCGTTGAGATGTTATCTAAATTTAGGTGGGATATTTTGAAGGTAATTTTATGGCTCTTGTGGACTTGTTTCCATTTTCTTCAACTTCAGCCTAAATTTTTATGAGCAGTCTGCCCCTGGACTTGTTTGGGCTGATGGTATGGAGCTTTTCAAATTTTTTTTTTTTTTTCCCCCACAGATTCAGTCAGTTTTATTTTTATGTATTCCATCTGGTGAGGTCCATGTGTACAGTCTTCTTTTATGTTGTTTAAAGAATGTATTTACCATGAATAAGCCATTAGTCTTCTAAAATTCTATCATGCCATCTCCAGCACTTCTATCACCAAGGCCATATTTTCCAACTACACCTACTTCTTTGTTGCCAACTTTTGTATTCCAATTACTAGTAATTCTTACAGTATCTTGAGTGTATGTTTGACCAATTTGAGACTAAAGAGGTTGGTAGATTTCTACAAGTTCATCACTACTGGCTACTGTGGACAGTGCATACAGTTGAATAATAGTGAAACTTACTGGTCCTCTCTGTAGGAGTTTGTAAATTACCCTATCACAGAGAGCATTATACTTCAAGATGGATCTTTTGATGACGAATGGGATGCCATTCCTTTTTAAGTTATCATTTCTAACATAGTAAATCATGTGATTGTTAGGTTCAAAGTGGCCAATACCAGTTCAAGTTAGCTCACTAATGCCTAGGATATCAAACTTTATGCATGCTGTAACACTTTTGACAGCTTCCAACTTTCCTAGATTCATGCTTTTAGTATTTCTATCATAGCAGCTCTTAGACAATTAGTTATTTGTTGCTGTTGTTAAGTGCTGTTGAGTCAGTTCCGACCCATAGCGGCCCTGAATACGGTATTCTAGGAGCAGCTGGTGAGCTTGAACCATGGACCTTGCAGTTCAAATGGCTTTGTAGTCTGTCGCATTAACCCACAGCACCACACCAGGCAGAGGTATATCATGTTTGGGTTTTTAAGTTCTCCTGACCTGGATTGATTTGCTGCAACAATTCCCTTCAATTCATTTCAAATTCTGAAGTGTCTAAAAACAGCAAGTAACCTTGTAAGAGTGATTTAAAAGCCCTCAAAAGTACCTAGTTTTATTTCTCATAAATGTCAAGACTCTAAAAGGTACAGGTAGTCTTCACAAAGGGAAAAAAAATCTACATCTTTTTTTTTTTTTTTTTTTTTAAGGCAAACATTTCTCATCTCTGTCAGATTTGAGTGAACAACTATCAGAGAATTTTGCCTGTTGGACATTGGCATGTTTATCACTTGACATATGAATCACGTTGGCTGCAGAAAAATTGGAGATCAGCAGTGTTATTCCCTGGTAGGTCCCCAAATTGACTAGAGCTACACTGTCAAAATAAAAGTCCATAGCAAAAAGAAGACATGGAAGGATATAAAAATAAATTATCTTAAATATTTCCATGGATGAAAAGTAAGCAATCATTCCTATCTACACTACTGGAGGATTGTTTCTTACAATATAACCTAAACTAAAGTTCGTTTGAGAACTAAGGTGCACCTCACCCAAACAAACCATGCTTTTTTTTCAGTGGTCCCATATACATGGGAAAGTTGGACGGTGAATAATGAAGACTGTCAAAGAATTGATGCATTTGAGTTATGTGTTGGAGAAGAATTTTTAAAGTACGATGGACTTTAAAAGAACAAACCAATCTGTGCTGGAAACAATACACATAAAATGCTTCTTAGAAGCCAGGATGGTCAGACTTTGTCTCTCTTGCTCAGCCATATTATCAGGAGGCACCAGTCCCTAGAGAAGGACATCATGCTTAGTAAAGTGGACGGTCAGAAGACCCCCAATAAGATGGATTTGTACAGAGGCAACAGCAATGGGTTCAAGTGTAGCAATGGATCTGATTGGTGAAACACTTGACAGTATTTCATCCTATTGTGCATCAGGCCACTAAGATTCGGTGCCAACTCGATAACACCTAACAAACAACAAAGACCCATTACACCAGTCATTTTTAATTATATGTCGTTTATCTTTGGGTGTTCTATTTTGTACTTCTATGTAAAGAGAATGGAGTCCTGGTGTGGCACTGTGAGTTAATGTGCCAGACTGCAAAGCCATTTAAACTACAAGGTCAGTGGTTCAAGTTCACCAGTCGCTCCTTGGAAACCCTATACAGAGTTGTTATGAGTCAGAATCGACTTGACGCACTTAACAACAACAAATGTAAAGAGAATAGTTTTCCAGAAAACAAATAAGTGAAAAGGAATAAGAGATACGATGTATTTAATAATTTATGAGTAACTAGACTTACAGAGCTCTGGTAGCATAGTGGTTACGAATCAGCTGCGAGCCACAAGGTCAGCAGATCGAAACTACCAGCTGTTCCGTGGGAGAAAGATGAGGCTTTCTGCTCCCGTAAAGACTTACAGCCTCGGAAACCCTGTACAGGGTCGCTATGAGTCGGAACCGACTCCACGGCACATAACAACAATAACAGACTTCCAGAAAAACAGAGATAAATTTCAGATTCACATATTCCTTAATATCCATAAATACATTTTCTTATGGAAAAACATACCTTTTGGGAAGAAAACAGTTACTTAATCTGTGATGATTTGCATAACATAACTGATATTTAAACTATGCATATCACAAACATTATATCCTAACATTTACATTGTAAAGCTCAATGAGCAATATTTGATTAAAGAATCAATTCATCTATAAAAGAATACCAACCATGTACTTCATTTCATAATACATGCTGAAGCTGAATAGGTATAAAATGACTTATTACAATTTAAAATTTCAAAATATCCAATTTTATAACCCAAATTGAAAAACACAAAATAAAATGATTTGATAATGGAATAACAATTCTCCCATTGAGTAATATTCATAATTTAGTAATATCCTTAACATTTTAAATAACCAAATTTCTGCCATTCACTTAGTCAGTATGTTTGTTTAAAACTTTATTTTTAACTACAAAGGATATAAACAGTGTCTTAAAAGATTTTGGTATCTGTTGTTAAGTGTCGTGGAGTTAGGTCTGACTTGTAAGAGACCCTGTATAGGGTTTCCAAGGAGCAGCTGGTGGATTTGAATCACTTACCTTGTGGTTAGCAGCCCAGTGCTAATCCTACAGCACCAAGCCAGGATTCCTTGATATCTGCACAACTGCTTTTTTTCAGAAATTTGGCAGACTGGACAAGAAAGGCAAACTTTGGCAAGTCTTTTTTTTTTTTTTTTTTTAATGAAAAAAATTCATTTAGAAGGCATTGCCCTATAGCTGACCCAGCTAATCAGAGAAGAAAGTTAACACATTCTGACTTTTAAACTGACAGGACAGAAAGAGAGAGGCATACATCAGAATCATCTATAAATGATGTCAAAACACAAAATCCTAGGCCAGCCCAATTTCTGATTCAACAAGTTTCAATGAGGCACTTCTGATCAGTTCCTGGGTGATGTGGCTGTAGCTCACCTATTGACCATACATTAAGAACAGCACTGCTTCCACAGGCTTAGGGCTATTCCATTATTATCTACCTTGGCATCTATACTTCAGTTATTTTTCTGATATAATTTTTGCTAAAAGTTGACACCTTCATTCTTGATGACAAGGAGATACAGATATGAAGATAGGATATTGACATCCAATAACATTGTGACTTAATTATATCAACTGAAGAAAATTCTTTAAAAAATTAAAATTTAGGAGAGTCATCTGACCAGTGAGGAATTCTTTATAAACAATTATATCCTTTTATATTAGAATACTTTCTCACCTATTAAAAAATCTATTTTGGCACTGTTCAACCAGCACTGGACTATGAACTACAGGGTCAGCTGTTCAAACTCACTAGCTGCTCCTTGGAAACGCTGTAAGAGTCACTATGGGTCAGAACCAACTCGGCACTACTTAACAACAACAATTTTAGTCAAAAGGCCTGGTTTCATAGGGGAATATCAATACGATTAATTTTAGAATATATGTTTACACTAGGCTGTCTAATTCATTCCTTTATTTTTCATAAGTGAGATGGTACTAAAATTTAAAGAAAATAAATAACTATAAACAAGTCTTCACTCCAAATATTCAGTAACAAAAATAATTGACATATTCTACCACTTACTAAAACCTCATCAATTTCAGTCTACCCATTTCTAAGTATTCGCCATCAGCTATTAGAAATAGTTTTCTCTTGCTGGTGTGACACTGTACGATAAGCACTGGACTACTGGACTCTCAAGTTGTGAACTTCAAGCTACCAATAATTCCTTGAAAACATCAACACAGTCACTGAGTCAGCACCAACTCAACGGGCACACAACAACAACATATATTTTTAACAACTGCCTTTAATTTTTTCCCACTTGTCTTCTAATAATGGACTGTATCCAATGTTTATAATATACAAGGGGGCTTCAAAAGGTTAGTAAAAAAATTCCATTAACTTTCAAATCTGTTAGTTCATGAATTGTATTTGAAACTCTTTTGCAAAATGAATGTCCTATATCCTAATTTTATAGAAATAAAATATCAAATTATTCAAGAAATCATGGTAAAATACAGATTCTCAGGCTAATGTAGAAAATATCAGCTTTTGATAATAGAACAAACTAACCATTGCATAAATACAGCATACATTTAAGTTTCAATTACATATGCATTTAGAATCACTAGTCATGTGCACGATCTTCAGGAATATGTTTTTTTTATGTCACTAATAAAGGGTCATGCTGGATCCACACTCATGAGACATTCTGGGTTGTATAATAAATTGTTTGATTATAAAAACAACTGCAAAACCCCCAGTATTATTTATTATGTAGTGCTATTTTACACTTAAAGATATGTGGGAGTCCACTGAATGGAATAATATGGTCAGGCCAGTAATGATCAAATGCATACATATGATTTAGTTATCCAATAGGAGTTCTTGCTATAGTGATTAGAGCAAAGCATACAAAGTATACAATAAAAGATTAGTAACAAAATATTTGAAGCATGTACACTTTTTTTTTTTTTTACTTCATTGGCAAAGCATACATTAAAAGAAAAAGGAGAAGAATTGCAATTAGTCACGGAATTGATGGGGACATTTGTTGTTGTTGTCAGGTGCCATCGAGTCAGAACCGACTCATAGCGACCCCATGCACAGCAGAACGAAACAATGTCCGATCCTGGGCCAACCTCACTACCGCTGCCACACTTGAGTCCATCAATGATGCCACCTGTCCAATCCATCTCGTTAGAGGTCTTCCTCTTTTTCTCTGACCCTCCACCTTACCCAGCATGACATCCTTCTCCAGCGATTGTTTCCTCCGGACAATATGTCCAAAGTATGAGAGGCGAAGCTTAGCCATCCTAGCCTCCAAGGAGCACTCTGGCTGCACTTCTTCCAAAACAGATCTATTGGTTCTTTTGGCAGTCCATGGCACTTTCAGTATTCTCCTCCATCACCACAACTCAAAGGCATCAATTCTTCTACGATTTTCCTTATTCACTGTCCAGCTTTCACATCCAGCTTTATTTTTCCATCACTAATGGGGACATTAGTGATGGAAAAATAAATCAGTCTTCTTGAATTTCTAATGCCATAGTGAATATTTCTAAGTGAAATATTCAGACTCTTTTCAAAAATGAGTATTTGCTTATTTAACAAAGAGTAATTATTTTATTAAATTATGATATCTTTGAAGACAGGTATCATATTTTATTCTGTTCTGCACCTGCATCATTATAAAAGTGCATATCCCCCAAAACCCTCATCATGAATGATATATATCAGTATAATTCTACACACATGGTCATTCTATCGCTCTTTCTTATCGTCTTTCTTCCTCCCTCTCACCATCATACATGATCACATATGTACACCCTATATTTCACTTACAAGAATAAGCAAAACACATCCTATATCAAATTATCCAATTGCTCATATGCAAGTTCACACTGAAGCTGAAAAAAAGTAAAACAAATCCACGAGACACAAAATGTGACCTTGAATCTATCCTATGTGAATTTAGAGATCATCTCAAGAATATATTTGGTGCATTAGATACTGATGAATGAAGACCAAAGGAGTTGTGGAATGGCATAAAGAACATCATATATGAAGAAAGCAAAAGTTATTAAAAAGACTGGATAGAAAGAAAGAACAAAATGAATGACAGAAAAAACTCTGAAACTTGCTCTCAAGCATAGAAGCTAAAACAAGTTGAAGAAATGATGAAGTAAAAGAGCTGAGCAGATAATTTCAAAGGGCATTTGGAGAAAACTAAATAGCTTAATGTAACGTACAAGGAACTAGTGTTAGAAATCCAAAGAAAAGAACATGCTCAGCACTTCTCATGCTGAAAGAATTATAGAAAAATTTGAATCCTCAGGACTTTTTTCTTCTTGAATCAACTATCAACACTCATGCAAAATTGCTCCACAAGACCTTTTTAAAGTGTTGAAGAGCAAAGATGTCAGCTTGAAGACTAAGGTGCGCCTGACCCAAGACATGGTACTGTCAATCATCTCATATGTATGTGAAAGTGAACAGTGAATAAGGAAGACTAGAAGAACTGATGTATTTGAATGATGGTGTTGGAGGAGAATATTGAAAGTGCCATGTGCTGCCAAAAGAACCAACAGATCTGTATTGGAAGAAGTGCATCCAGAATGCTCCTTGGAGGCCAGGATGGCCAAACTTTGTCCCTCATACTTCAGACATATTGTCAGGAGGGACCAGTCCCTGGAGAAAGTTATAATTTTTGGTAAGGTGGTGGGTCGGAGAAAAAGAGGAAGACCCCTAGTAAGATGGATTGGCAAAGTGGCAACATCTTGGCCTCAAGCGTGCCAACAATTGTGAGGTTGGCCCAGGATCAGGCAGTGTTTCATTCTGTTGTACATCAGGTTGCTATGAGTTGGTGCCATCTCAATGGTACTAACAATAACAACATGGACACAATATCTAATGATTCCAGAAGCATCTAAATAATATGAAAGGTATACACAAAGTCACTGTAACAAAAAGAATGGTCGCTTTTGAGTGTGTGGATCATGACAAGCTATGGACAACATTGAGAAGTATGAGTATTCCAGAACACTCAATTGCACTCATGAGGACTCTGTACATTGATCAAGAGGCAGTTGCTCAATCAGAACAAGGGGGACACTGAATGGATTAAAATCAGAAAAAAAGAGTGCCAAGTGTTGTATCCTTTCACTTTATTTATTGAATCTGTATGTTTAGCAAATAATTCAAGAAACTTGAGAATATGAAAAAGAATGTGACATCAAAATTGGAGGGAGGCTAATCAATAATCTGTTATATGCACATACATGATATAACCTTATTTGCTGAAAATGTAAAGGACTTGAAATATGTACTTCTGAAGATCAAAGACTGTAGCTTTTAGCATGGATTGCACCTAGATGTAAAAGAAATAAAAAATTCTTAAATAGAGAAAAGATTCAAATAGACATAGACATCATTTTGCTTGAATCCACAATCAAGTGGTGAAAGCAGCAGTCAAGAAATCAAAAGACTTATTGTATTAGGTAAATCTTCTACAAAAGACCTTTTCAGTGCTCAAGAAGCAAAGATATCAGTTTGAGGAATAAGGTGCATCTGACCCAACCCATGGTATTTTCAGTTGTCTCAAATGCATGTGACAATGAATAAGGAAGTCCTTTCATGGATGCATTTGTGTTATGGTGTTGGGGAACAATAACATTGACTGCTAGGGAAAAATGACAAATCTATCTTGGAAGAAGTACCTCTGGTAGCATAGTGGTTATGAGTCAGGCTGTTAACCTCAAGGTCATCAGTTCGAAAATATCAGAAGTTCCCCAGGAGAATGATGAGGCATTTTGCTTCTATAAAAATGTACAGCCTCAGAAACAGTATACAGGGTGACTATGAGTTGGAACCGATTCTGTGGCATACCACCACCACCATCGTTTTGGAAGAATTACAAGTAAGGATGCCAAGACTTTGCCTCTTCTTTGGGCATGTCAGGAGGGACCAGTGCCTGGAAAAGCACATTACATTTGGTGAAATAGAGAGTCATTGAAAATGAGAAAGGCCCCCAATGAGATGGACTGACACAGTGGCAGTAACAATGGGCTCAAAAATAAATACAAATGTATGAATGGTGCAGGACCTTGTAACATTGTTGTGCATAGTATTGCTATTCATAGGAACTAACTAGACAGCAGCTACCAACAACAGCATCTACTTGTGTATCTTCTTCCATTGAACATTTATGAGATATAAAATACAGGATAATATTAATTATTAACATAATATTCCGCCATTTAAAAGTGAAATCAACAAAATGATTAAGATGACCTGTTTGAGCATCTTCTTAGAAATAATATATTTGATTCATTCTCAAGATTTATCCCTCAGTTTAATAAATACCTATTTCCTATTAGATGAATTTTTAATCCTCCTTTTAGTACATGTGCAATACTTAGTACAGTATTTGCACCTTTGTGTGTACTTAAAACTATGTGGCACTATAGGATAAATACAGGAATGCTAGTTACAAATTTGGCAGTTCAAACCCAGCAACTATTTGTGAGAAAACCTATAGTGGGTGGCTATGAGTTGTAACTGAGTTGATGGCACTAAACAGCAAGAACAACAATAAATTTCATTGGTCTCTATTTATGAACTTCCCCAGAGTTGAGCTCATTTTCGACAATGGGAGACAACCAATCTCCTTTAGTCAATATCCTGAAAATTGTCCTAATTTTTATACCTATTATCTCCCATTTTTCACACATTTTTAAATTACAATATTTGACATTGCTATACCTTAAAATTGAATTCTAGCTACAAAGTTATTCATAGAGCTGTAAATGCAAATTTACAAAGGCATATCCTGTGATGCAGGTGATTTTTACTTTGAAAATAAAAGACCTAAGTTTAAAATTTTGTTTAAACACAAAAAATCTGCATGATATAAAACCAATATTTTTAAATTTAATAATGAAAAAAGTCAATATGATAAAAAGGAAAAATCTTTAACTCTAAAAACCAGGCAATATGTGACCTTGACATCCCCAAATGTTCATTTCTCTATTTATAAAGTGGTGGTATCAGAATATACGTACAAAATCGCATATATGCTTGTTCTAGCATGGGGTCACATTGAGTTGGAACAGACTCAGTGTTAACTGATAGAAATAAATGTTCAATAAATTACAGCTCCCTTTTGTAAACTGAAAGATAATTAAAAATATAAAATATTGTCTTATGTTGTTAAGTGCTGTTAAGTTGGTTCCTATTCATAGTGACCCTGTATAGTGTTTCCAAAGAGCAGCTGGTGAGTTTCAACTGTGGATTTTATGGTTCAAAACAACCTTACCATCCAGTGCTTTAATTCACAGCTCCATACTAGAACTCCTCTGATACAATAGTAACCACATATATGACTGTATAAAATTTAGTAATAGAAGATGAAATATTATAATATGTAACAAAGTGGTTGTTGGTGATGGTGATAGTGTGTCCTAGCAACTCATAGGTTATAAATCTTTACAGGAGCAGAAAGCCTCATGTTTCTCCCATGGGATGGCTGGTAATTTCAAACTGCTGACCTTGAAGTTAGGTACCCTGGGAACCACAATGCTACTAGAGCTCCTTATGCAACAAAGTAAATGGGGACATTTTCAGTGATCTCATAAAGTCAGGTTACAGAACTTCAGAACTAAGGACAATAAATAAAAACTATTCTCAGTGTATCACTATTAATTATAATTAAGCTTCAAGGTTCAAAAGGACACAAAAGGCAAATATACTGGGTAAGTTACCCCATATCCGTATTCATAGATCCCAGAAATCTGCATTCCAGAAGAATCAAAAACTGTTTTTCACCAGCAATATGTAACTAGATCTCTGCTCAATGTTTTAAAAGACTACATTTAGTAATTTGAACACTATAACATTATCTCCAACTCATTCTTGAACAACCAAGAACTGAAGACAATGATGAGCAAACTACAACCTCTGGAAAAGTGTGGTCTTCAAAGACTAAAATATTTACTCTCCAGTCTGTTACAATAACAAAGAAATTCTGACCACTGCCTGACCTGAGAGATCAACTTAACCAAGGTCAATCACACTTAGTAAAAATAATCGATTTAATTTTTTTACTGTTGTCAAATCTATATACAGAAAAAGCATATACCAAGTCAACAATTTCTGAATGTACAATTCAGTGACATTGATTACATTCTTCAAATTGTGCAACCATTCTGCATTTTAAAAGGCAGAACCTTGGCCTTTCTATCTTCATTTATCTTCCATCATTAAACATTGTCTGTATTGTTGTTATGTGCTGTGGAGTCGGTGCCGACTCATAGTGACCCTGTACAGGGTTTCCGAGGCTTTAAATCTTTACTGGAGCAGGAAGCCACATCTTTCACCCACGGAACAGCTGGTAGTTTCGAACTGCTGACCTTACGGTTTGCAGCCCGATTAGTAACCACTACGCTACCAGAGCTCCAAAACATTGTCTGTGAAAGATATGGAATGATTGGCTGAATTCAATTTAATTGTATGATAACTAATCAGAGTGTTTTGTATAGAAATTTCCTATAGCTTAAGTTTTACTATGCAGAAAGTATTGCTAGTGTAATCTTCCTTCTCTTGGTGATTGTACAGCTTAATTTTAAGTCTCTGAAAGACAGGAATAGTACAAAATGAATAAAAAAAAAGATGAAAAGCTAAGTGCATAAAGTATGGGGAAAAGCCTTACTAGTTACATGCATTGTAGTTTAAAAACAAAAACTGAGTTTGAAAATTGCTTCTTATAAATTCTATTTTTTAAAAACTATTCACAAGACTTCAATACTGTTTGTTGTTTTTAAGTGCAGTTGAGTCGGTTCCAACCCACAGCGACCCTGTATAGGGTTTCCAAGGAGCAGCTGGTGAGCTTGAACGGCCAATTTTGCAGTTCAAACAGCTTTGCAGTCTGGAGTATTAATCCACAGCTAGTAATTATTATCTGCTATTCATAAGGTTTTGAGAGGAAAGTTATGCTAAAGGTAATACAGAAACGGCTACAATCATACATTGACAGAGAACTTCCAGAGGTTCAAGACTGATTCAGAAGAGGCTGTGGAACGAGAGATATCATTGCAGATGTCCGATGGATCTTGGCTGAAAGCAGAGAATATCAGAAAGACGTTTACCTGTGCTTTATTGACTACGCAAAGGCTTTCAATTGTGTGGCTCATGACAAGCTATGGACAACATTGCGAAGTATGAGTATTCTGGAACACTTAATTGTGCTCATGAGGAATCTGTATCTGGACCAAGAAGCAGTTGTTTGAACAGAACATGGGAACACTGAATGTTTTAAAATTAAGAAAGGTGTGTGACAAGGTTGTATTCTTTCACCATACTTATTCAACCTGTATGCTGAGCAAATCATCGGAGAAGCCGGGTTACATGAAAAACTGTGGCATTAGGATTGGAGGAATACTCATCAACAAACTGTGATATGCAGATTATACAACCTTGCTTGCTGAAAGTGAAGAGGACTTAAAAAATATTTACTGATGAAGATCAAAGAGCACAGCCTTCTGTATGGATTGCATCTCAATGTCAAGAAAACAAAAATCCTCATTACTGGACCAATAAACAACATTCTTATCAATGGAGAAAAGATTGAAGTTGTCAAGGACTGCATTCTTCTTGGATCAACTATCAACACTCACAGAAGCAGCAGTCAAGAGATCAAATGACGTATTGCATTAGGCAAATCTGCTGCACAAGACCTTTTAAAGTGTTGAAGTGCAAAGATGTCAGCTTGAGGACTGAGGTGCACCTGACCCAAGCCATGGTATTTTCAACAACCTCATAAGCAGGCGAAAACTAGACAGTGAATAAGGAAAACCGTAGAAGAATTGATGCCTATGGTGTTGGAAAAGAATAGTGAAAGTGCCATGGGTTGCCAAAAGATCCATTTTGGAAGAAGCACAGCCAGAGTGCTCTTTAGAAGCCAAGATGGCCAAACTTCATCTCTCATACTTTGGACATATTGTCAGGAGGGACCAATTGCTGGAGAAGGATATCATGTTTGGTAAGGTAGAGTGTCAGAAAAAAAGAGGAAGACCCCCAACGAGGTGGATGGGCCAAGTGGCAGCTTCGATGAACTCAAGCGTGGCAACAGTAGTGAGGTTGGCCCAGGATCATGCAGTGTTTCGTTCTGCTGTGCATAAGGTTGCTATGAGTCTGTTCCGACTAGATGGCACCTAACAACAACAAGTAATTATTTTGGAGTCCTGGTGTGCGCTGTAGGATAAGCACTGGACAGCTGGTGGTTAAAACTCACCAACGGCTCTTTGGAAACCCTATGTTGATGTTGTTGTTGTTAAGTGCCATCGAGTCATTACTGACTCATAGAGACCTTACTTTATTTACTACGCAATAAAGTACCGACCTTGCAGTTCAAACGGTTTTGCAGTCAAGCACATTAACCCACAGCACCACACCAGGACCCCGCTGATATATACTAGGTTACATGAAATATGCATCAAGGCCTAATAATATAATACCTCCACACTCCCTACTATAATTAATTATTTATGTCAAAATCATTAGCATTATTACCTTACTGCAATCCCATTGACGTCCTGGTGCCTCGCTGTGTGTTAATGTGCTATACTGCAAAGTCGTTTTTACTGCAATGTCGGCAGTTCAAGTTCACCAGCTGCTTCTTGGAAACCGTATACAGGGTCGCTATGGTCAGAACCAACTCAACAGAACTTAACAGCAACAAAAACAGCAATCCCATTAAAGGATCCCTGTAGGGTAAGCACTGGGCCGCTAACCACAAGATTGGCAGTTCAAACTGACCAACCAAAGGAGACTTCCCGCTTTGGCACTGTGGGTTAATGCGCCAGACTTCAAAGCCGTTTGACCCGCAAGGTCGGCAGTTCGAGTTCACCAGCTGCTCCTCCGAAACTCTATACAGGGTTGCTATGGGTCAAAACCGACTCGACGAAACTTCACAACAACAACATAGATTTGCAGCCTAGGAAATCCGATATAGGGTTACTATGAGTCGAAATCAACTGGATGGCATTGGATACAACCCCTTTAAGAGTGAAATTTCTTTTGTTTTGTTTATACTCACTGCACTGTAAATAATAAACATACAAAGTCCTTGAGACAAAGGGGTTAATATTGTTATTTTTATCATCCCAGAAGCTACATAATTCAAGACTGGACAGCTACTGCACAACACAGTCATTAAATGAATGACTCAATTTTTCACTCAGGATATATTGGTACTAGAAGTGTATTAATTTCTACCATATGGAATACTTAAACAAACAAAACAAAATTAGACAAAGTTTAAACAGAAAAATGCTTTGAGTAATTAATATTAAGCATAATTTCCAACTGGAATATTTGCAATCTTCAATTGTGACAGCTTCCAAAATTGAAGAGCCACCTTGCATATGTGTGCAATATTATATGTCACTAACAGAGATGTACTACTTACAGTAGTGTTTATCATAAGCATCCCCTAGGTGTAATTTACATGACAGTGGCAGATTCTGTCACATCAGTGCAAACAGATGGCAATTATAAAATGAATGAAACAGATTGTTCCTATGCACCATGTACAGCACACGTATGGTTTTTTGGATTTTTTTTTTAATTCAGCATTTAATGACTCCAACAGTTTGCATTTGTTTTAACAATTAGGTATGAAAATCAGTATTTTGGAACAAAGAGTTTCATACTGTTGGAAATGCTTAATTATCAAGTCAAACTCAATTCAAAGGGATCAAGCAAAAATATTTACAATGAGTAAGCTTACATTTGGGAAGTAAAGAACCAGGCAAAACTTGCACAGTTAAAAATAGTATCACCATAAGTTTTTCCTATTGTAGGGAAAAGTGGTATATTTGTGATTTCAGTGTGTCGTGCATGAATAGGTATATGTGGCTACATGCAAGATCCTCATAGAAAAAGAGGAAGACTCCAGTGGGATGAATTCCCAAAGTGGCAGCGTTGATGGGCTCAAGTGTGGCAACGATTGTAAGGTTGGCCCAGGACTGGTCACTGTTTCGTTCTGTTGTGCATAGGATTACTATGAGTCAGTACCAACTCGATGGCACCTAACAACAACAACACACCTATATTTTATAAAATTTCAGTTCATAAAACTAATTTGTAATTTGATTTTCAACTACTAAAGCCAAAACAAAAATATACATTTGTAAAGTCAATAGATTTTATTTTATACCATTATGTATTAAAGATCAAATCAGTAAATCAAAGTTTTGATCCTCATAACTAAGACTAAAGTGATAGCAGTATATGCAAATGTCAGTTTGGGTTATTTGTGTGTAATAGTTAAAGTTGTATGTCACTTTTGCTGGGATATGACTCTCAGTGGTTTGTCAGTTACGATGTAGGCATATCTCCATGATGAGATCTAGTATAATGTAATTACCTCCATGATGAGATCAACTGTAGCAGCTAATCAACTGAAGGATTTTCCTCAGGATGTGGCCTGCTTCCTATGTGTGCAAGCTCTTGCAGAGCACCCTTGTGTTTTACTCAATCTGGGTCTTGCATCTGATTTGTCATCTGACTTCTGATTCTTTGGATTTGGGCACGCTGTCTGCTATATTGTCTCCTAATCATGGGAGTCCTCAGCGGCTTGCCATTTTATCTGCCCACCTTGGTTTCTTTTGCTTCAGCAGCTCCTAGGTGTAATTTATTAGACCTGCCTATCTTGGGTTTGCCGGTGATTGTGATGAAGAACTTGTTCCTTGTAGAGGTTGGATCAATCATTTCAAAATGAGAGCAGATTGACATAACATTAAAGATGCTGTAAGGTAAGCACTGTACTGCTAATTACAGTACCAACAGTTCAAACCCATCAGTTGCTTCACAGGAGAATGAGACTTTCTTCTATTGTAAAGATTTATAACATCAGACATGCTACACAGACTTATTATGAGTCCAAATTGACTGGAAGGCACCTAATCACAATAACAACTTGGGTTTGTCAGTCCCTGGAGTTATGCAAGTCAAGAGGGGCCTCTAGTCTGATATGTAAAAATGATATTAAAGAATAATGGAACTTTTCTATTAACTATTTGAAGTCCTTTTGTATACATTAAGCATCACTGGTTTTCCTTCTCTAGGAAATCCAGCCTAAAACTGTGAAATATAATTTTAAAATTAGTTAGATATATTCTATAATTTATTTGCAGTTACTTATATTCTCTATAAATATACTTTAAAACAAAAATTTATAAAAGTAGGAAATGCATAAATATTTCAGATTTAGATGTGGAAAAACTTATGGATGAGTAAATACATATGTATTGTATACAATATATACATATATATTGTATCAAAGTTATATGGCCCCTTTCACGACATTCACTCTTTGTCTTTTAATAGCTCTGTTCTTTCCCTGTAATGTTATTAGTGAGTAAGAAAAATACAATGGGAGGGATGTAATTTAGTGGATCATGTCTGTTTATTGATACAAATGAGACAGCTTCAAACCACTAAGGCCAGCCCCCTTTCCTATTTCTATGCACAATTGTATATTACCACATTTAGCTACATATTAAAACAGGAACATTCAATTTTTACTTTTTAGGTGTACTCTGTCAAGCCATGAGCCTTTTTAAAGTATAACTACATTATGTTTTATTAAAGTATTCCTCAAAATCTAACAACAAGTTTAATATAAGAATCAATATTTTCTCAAATAAATGACTTATTTGCATTAAGCTCAAGCACACTAAAATGTAGGCATTTGCTTGTGAATAGCAGTGATTCAAAACAATCAATTAGATACTAACAGTGATTTCCTAGTACTTTTAATTTTTGAAAAATAGAATATGTCCCAATTAGAAGCCATATTGATAAAACTGGATATTGTTCAGTAATTGTATGCATAGAACCATTGAGCTCAGTATTCCTTATTTTAAAATAATAAAAAAACAAATCCTGTTCTCTAGGAGTTCATGCAGCATGTAAACATGAACAACCTAGCCCTATCTTATGACATTCATTAAAGTGTCTTTCAAAACTTCAGAATCATAAATTCTATCTTTTAATGAATCACATATATCACAAAAAGAGTCTTCAATTCCTTCTTGTTGAATTAACTGTGAAAAACATTTTTTTAAAAAAAATCAGAATGTAGTTTCAATAGTATCAAGAATAGCAAGCCTAAATATCTGATAAAGAAAACAATCATGATTTGGTGTTTGAAAATTAAGAATGGTTGGGGACAGAGTAAATAGAAAACACAGAAATTAGCAATATAAGAAACAGAATTAAAGTTTTTATTTGACAAAATAAAGGAGCACCACTATCTAAGCAGTAAGTGAAGCATTATTATTCAGACACACTGAATGTAGAATATTAATAATAAAGTCCATCAATCAAGTCAGTCCTTGGAGGAGATGGACTAAAGGTCTTAAATACCTGTTTCTGCCACGACTCTTTCCTTTCCAAAGAAAAGCATCTGATTACTCAGACTATTTGTTTCCCCTAATAATCAATTTTTAGGAGGACTGCTCTTTTCCTATCAACATTCTGATAAATTTTCTTGATCATCAGGTAAAGAGAGAGAAAAAAAAATCTTTTGATGAAGCAAAATGTTCAACTCTTCTCCAGTAAGATAGCGAGAATCTGTATGTTTTACCTCTGATATCTTCCCAAATAGTCTGAAGTATAAAGGGAACTATCAATTCTTTTAATCATATTAGAATAATTTCTGAACTATACATCGATACAAATTTGATTGAATGTTAGGAGTATATTGGAACTATGAAAAAACAAACAAGTACAAAATAGATATGCATTTACTACATTAAAAATGTGGTGTTATTAATTGTTGTAGTTGTTAGGTGCCATCCAGATGGTTCAACAAAACATTGACTGGTCCAGTAGCCCTACCACAGCTGGTTAGGGTTGAACCCATGGTTGAACCACATCTCACTGGGGACATTCCTCTTTTTTGCTGATCCTCCACTTTTCCAAGGATGATATCCATCTCCAGGGACTGGTTCCTCCTAAAAACTGAAAATACAAGCGATGAAGCCTCACCATCCTTGCTTCTAAGGAGCCTTCTGGCTGTACTTCTTTTACTGAATATTTGTTTCATCCATGGTACTTTCAATATTCTGCTCCAACACCATAAGTCAAATGTATCAATTCTTCTACAGTCTTGCTTATTTATTATACAGCTTTCACATGCATGTGAGGCTATTGAAAACATAATGGCTTGGGTCGGGCATTCTTTAGTCCTCAAACTGACGTCTTTATTCTTTAACACTTTAAAGAGATCTTTTGCAGCAGATTTGACTGATGTAATATGGCATTTGATTTCTTGACTGCTGCTTCCATGAGCATTATGGATTGCAAAGAATGTAATCTTTGACAACTTCAATCTGTTCTCTGTTTTTCTTGATGTTATTTATTGGTCCAGTTGTGAGGATTTTTGTTTCCTTTACATTGAGGTGCAATCCCTACTGAAGACTGTAGTGTTTTATATTCATCAGTAATTATTTCAAGTCTTGTTCACATCAAACAAAGCTGTATAATCTGCATATCACAGGTTGTTAATGAGTCATCCTTCAATCCTTGGTGAAAAACAATGCATATATTACATGATAGAATTTTTCAAGATCAATGACTTATTAATTGCAATTTTTTTTTCAATAACATGGATCTCTACAGATGGAATACAAATTAACTGCTTCTTTGGAAAGAGTTGATGGAGAAGATCAAGATCATTAGTCAAATCAAGACCAGGTGCTGGCTGTGGAATAGACTCCAATTATTCCTAAGCAAGTTCAGGCAGAAACTGAAGAAAATTAAAACAAGTTTAGGAAAGCCAATGTATTTCACCTAAGTTCAGAAACTATCTCACGAATATATTTGATGCATTAGACAAATGACCGAATACTAGAAGTTGTGGAGGATGACATACAGAACATCATATATAAAAAGCAAAAGGTTATTAAAAGAACAGGAAAGGAAGAAAAGATCAAAATGGATGTTTGAAGAGATTCTGAAAATGTGTCTTGAACTGAGAAAAGATAAAGTAAATGGATGAAATCAGGAAGTAAAAGAGCTGAACAGAAAATTAAAAGGGCAGCTTGTGAGTACAGTAAAGTATTATAATGAAATGTGAACAGACCTGGAGTCAGAAAGCCGAAAGGAAAGAGCACAATCAGCATTTATCAAGTTGAAATAATTAAAGAAAAAATTCAAGACTCAGATTGTGAAATTTAAGGACTCATGGGCAAAATATTGAATGATGCAATAAACATCAAATGAGCTGGAAGAAATACAGCATCACTGTACCAAAAAGAATTAATTGGTCGATGCTCAGCCATTTCAAGAGGTAGTATATGATCAAGAGCCAATGGTGTTGAAGTAAGAAGTTCAAGTTACAGTGAATGCACTCGAGAAAAACAAGGCTCCATGAATTTATGGAACTGGAATGTTTAAACAGATTGATGCAGCTCTGAAGGCACTCACTAACCTATACCGCAAAATTTGGAAGAGTGTTGCCTGGTCAACCAATTGGAAGAGATCTATATCTGTGCCCATTGTAACAAAGGTGACAAAACAGAATGTGAAAATCATTGAACAATATCAATATCACATGCAGGTAATATTTTGCTGAAGATAATTTAAAAAGAGTTGCAGCAGTACCTTGACAGAAAGCTGCCAGAGATTAAACCCTGATTTAGAAGTGGCCATATAACTAGGGATATCAAAGCTGATATCAAATGGATCTTGGCTGAAAGCAGAGAATAATAGAGAGATGTTTGCCTTTGCTTTATTGACTATGCAAATTCATTCAACTTATGGATCATAACATACTGTGGGTAACACTGTGAAGAATGTTAGTAGCAGAACTCTTAATTGTATTCATGAGGAAACAGTACATAGAGCAATAGACAGTCATTTAAACAGAACAAAAAACATACTGAATGGTTTAAAATAATCAAAGGCGGGAACCATTATTAAATTGGTATGTTGCTGTTATTAGGTGTTGTTGATTTGTTTCCAACCAATAGCAACACTATGTAAAATAGAATGAAACCACCACGTCCTACACCATCCTCAAAGTTGCTGCTATGCTTCAGCCAATTGCTGTTGCCACTATGCCAGTCTATATTGTTGGGGGTCTCCCAATTTTGTGCTGACCCTCCACTCTAGCAAGTATTGATGTCCTTCTCCAGGGACTGGTTCTTTCTGATAATATGTCCAAAGTATGATAGATGACATCTGGCCATCCTGGCTTCCAGGGAGCATTCTGGCTGTATTTTTTCCAATACAGATTTGTTTGTTCTTCTGGAAGTCTATGGTATTTATATAATTCTTCTCCAATACCATAGCCCAAATGTATCAATTTGTCTTTGGTCTTCATTATTCATTGTCCAACTTCCACATTCATATGAGGCTATTGAAAATACCATGTCTTGAGTAAGGCACAGTTTAGTTCTCAGACTGAAATCTTTGCTCTTGAACACTTTAAAGAAATCTTGTACAATAGATTTGCCTAGTGCAATACATCATTTGATTTCTTGAACTGTTGCTTCCATTAATGTTGATGGTGGATCCAAGTAAAATGAAGTCTTTAAAAACTTCAATCCTTTCTTAATTTATATGTTGTTGTTGTTGTTAAGTGCCGTCGAGTCGGTTTCGACCCATAGCGACCCTGTACAGGGTTTCCAAGGGTGTAAATCTTTACGGGAGTAGAAAGCCTGATCTTTCTCCTGCGGAGCATCTGGTAGTTTCAAACCGCTG
This sequence comes from Chrysochloris asiatica, assembly GCF_000296735.1. Lineage (NCBI taxonomy): Eukaryota > Metazoa > Chordata > Mammalia > Afrosoricida > Chrysochloridae > Chrysochloris > Chrysochloris asiatica. The sequence continues at coordinate 34,620,967 of NW_006408523.1, read as the reverse complement.
ACCTTAAAGGTTCGCAGCCCGATTTGTAACCACTACGCTACCAGAGTTGTTTATTGATCTAGTCATGAGGCCTTTTTTTTTTTTTTTTTACATTGAGGTGCCACCCATCCCAAAGTGTTTGTACTTCATCAGTAATTATTTTAAGCCCTTTCACATTCAGCAAGCAGGGTTTTATCATCTGCATATCACAGGTTGTTAAAGAGTCTTCCTCCAATCCTGATGATAATATACCTTCTCAGTGTATAGATTGAATACATATATGAAAAAAATACAACCCTGGTATGTTGCAGACTGTGCAGACCCAGTCAGGAGTTCGAGTCCCTGTGTGCCCAAGTATTGCAGACTGTACAGGCTGAGGGCTCTGAGGAACAAACTCTAGCCACTTAGCAGACATAGCAAACTGTCTTTCATCTTATTGTTCAGTTATGTTTATTATTAATTTCATACATAAAGCCTTGATATCCACTGATAAATGTAAGAAGCTTTCCTAGAAGCCGAGACTGTAAAAGGTTTCAAAGGTAAAGCTTTTTTCCCAAGGATTAACTAAAAATAGTTTGGCTACTTCCAGGTTCTTTGTTCTAAGGACAAAAGGACACTCTCCCTAAAGTGTTTCCAGGTGCAGCCCTATTCACCCAGGCTTCTAGCTTCCTGAGAAACCTGGGCTGGGCAGCCGACTCAATGGGACTCCTCCCAATCCTGCTTCTCCTTACCCCATTTGAGGCTAGATGCTAAAAGGTATGTTAATTAAGCTTGAGAAACCAAGTTGCAATCCTGAGATTCGAACCTGCGAAGTACAATGTAAAGTTGCCTGAATGTCTGGAATATTATGAATGTTCTCTGTATCTTGTAAACTTCCTCCCCTAAATAAAAAGGAGGTGCAGGCCGAACCAAGTGTGCATTACGGCTTGGAGGGCATGCAGTACAGTTTGCAGGGCAGTGTGTTGCTGCCTGCAGAGGCCACGATGCCTGTGGTCCAAAGTCTGCCCACCAGTGATGCATCCACTCTGGTTTCGGGGTGTCTCTTTGTCTCTCTCGTTGTGTCTCTGTGTCTCCTCTTTTGCTATCCCTATCGCCGCTAGATAGCCCCACCTCGTGAACCAAACATCCGTGTTAAGGCAGGTCCTCGGCACTGGTATACCCCATTCCTAATTTTGCAGGAACTTTCAGTGTTCCCTTTTTCTATTAGAACAACTGCCTCTTGGTCTATGCACAGGTTCCTTATGAGATTCTAGCTGAATACAGTCTTCTCTTGGTCTTGTTTTTGGTGATAATGTAGAGCTTCTCCATGGTCTTCACAGATGTAATTAGTCTAATTTCAGTGCATTCCATCTGGTGAGGTCCACATGTATAATCATTTTTTATGTTATTGAAAAACTGAATTTTCATCGAAAAATCATTGGTCTTGAAAAATTCTATTATGTAATATCCATCATCATTTATATCACCAAGGCTATATTTTCCAACTACTGATCCTACCTTTTTGTTTCCAACCTTTGCTTTTCAATCACCATTAATTACCAATATACCTTTGTTGCATGTTTGATCAATTTCAGACTGAAAAAGTTGTTGTTATTGTTAAGTGCCATCAAGTTTGTTCCAACCCATAGCGACTCTGTATAGGCTTTTTGAGGAGTAGCTGGTGAGCTTGAACTACCAACCTTGTGGTTCAAACTGACTTTGAAGTCTGGAGTATTAACCCACAGTGCCATTAGCTTCAGTGGTTGATACATAAATTTGAATAATGGTGGCATTAACTGGTCTTCCTTGTAAGTGTGTGGATATTATCCTATCACAGCATTATATAATGAATGCAATATCATTCTTCATCAATTTGTCATTACTGACGTAGTAAACTGTATGATTGCCAGATTCAAAATGGCCAATACCAGTAAGTACATGGTGTGGCGCTGTGAGTTAATGTGCTGACTGCAAAGCCATTTGAACTGCAAAGTTGGCGGTTCAAGCTCACCAGCTGCTCCTCAGAAACCCTATACAGGGTCACTATGGGTTGGAACCGACTCGACGGCACTTCACAACAACAACATAGCTCATGAATGCCTAGGATGTTGATGTTTATGCACTCCATTACATTTAGACAACTTCCAATTTTCCTAGATTCACACTTCATACACTCAATGCTCCTACTATTATTGGATGTTACAGTTGTTTTTCCTCATTTTGAGTTGTGTCCCATTAGCAAATGAAGGCTTTACTCCATTCACAGCATCATGATCAACTCTACTTTAAGGAAGCTGCTCTTCTACCTGTTGTATTTTGAGTACTTTCCAACCTGAGGGGCTCATCTTCTGGCACAATATCTGACAATATTCTGGTGCTATTCATCATGTTTCAGTAAATAATATTATGGTACTATCTGACAGTGTTTCACTCTATTCTTAAGGTTTTCAATAGCTCAGAATTTGGAAGTAGTGTGCCTCTACTTCTTCCATGTTTGTTGTAGTCTGGAAGCTAAGCTGAAACTTATCCACCATGGTGATTCTGCCAACATTCAAACTACCTGGGACATAGCTTCCAAAATAAGAGCAGCATGCAAATCACCACAGTGGGACAAACTGACAAATGAGTGGTGGTTAAAGTTGAGCAATTAATCTGAGAAACTGGATTATATGAAGAATGTAGTTTATTAATTTAAAGTTTATGTGATTGTTCAGTAATAATAATCTCACTTTCCTTCCAACACTATAAACTATATAACCCAGGCCAACTACATCTATCTGAAGTTGTGTTCTTGATTTTCAGCAGTAGTAAATGAGTAGAAGTGATGTGTGTTACTTCCCGTTTAAGGTGTTTAAGAGTGTATTTGATAAGAGTGATACATGATAAGTATGTATTCTGTTGTTCTGTCAGCCAGGCACATAAAATACAGGGAAAGACACAAAATCCCACATATTTGAACTCTAAAATTGATTAAAAGTTTTCAATTCCTTAAATACAATGTGGAAAAGCAATCCTTTCTTCCTTTTTTCACTGTCCCTTATTGGATTATAGTTTGAGGAAAACATTTAACTTCATTCTGTAAGTGCCCCAGATAATTCTATATCATTTGTTGCATAAATTTTCTAGCCAATATAAATGCTATATCAAATTTGGATGCTGCAAAAAAAGAAAGAAGAATAAGAAAATGCATGTCATAATAAATAGGAATTATGGAAGAAAGTGTATCTGGAAAGACGTACATCCATTATTGAGTGGCATGACATTTAGCAAAACTGTAATGTAATATTAACTTGTAAGAAGGCATACTGCTATTGCCTTGGTTTCACTAGGACAGGTAGTTAGAAAGATTCTGAATATTACTTTGTCTTGGCTACTTTTCTAAGCCAAGAAAACAAACAACAGAAGAAAAAGAAATTTGTCAGTTACAGAATAACGAATAGTGGGAGCATCAACAAAGTCTTTCTGGTTCCCCAGGCCACAAAACAATGAGATGGACACAGATGGATAATATGTAGACAATTTGTTATGTCTCTTTGAACTTTCGAAATCCACCACTTGCTTATCAAATAAAAATAAAACTTGTTCTTTGTCTGGAGGGGGATTTGGTACATTGAGGAATTCCATGCTATATTTCTGCTCTGCATTATTTCACTTTTCAAAATTGTCAACTGTATGAACATTTCAGAAGTAACCTGGGTAAAAGAATAGCCCAACCTTGTTATTTTGACATATCTAACAAGATGTGTAGAAGCAGAACAGACCCATGGAGAACTTTTTTTCAACAGACTTGATTTGTTTTGCTGCTAGGAATACTTTTTCAATTAGGTGGGAAATCTAGGATAGTTTGCTGAAAGATAAAGACATGTAGCCATTGTCACAGTTGTTCAGAGTTCATCACAAGATGTATGGAGGAAGTGCCACTCCCACCACCACCTCCCACTCATACCAGCCAGACTTCTATGTACCCCAGAGCTGAAAGAGCCTACATAAGACCATCTAGCCTTGATGAATCTGCTTAGGTCAGAAAACCTGTCCTGTCAACCCACAGATATGTGATAATTAATGTGCAATTCTTGTTAAAAGCCAGGAAGTTTTGAAATGATTGATTATGTAGCAAGAGCATTCTGTCATAACAAAAACTTAGTCATTGACTTAGGCTTTGGGATAGATGGAGGTCGCAAAATTAGCAAGAAAGCAGGAATCAATGTTTGGGATAATGTTAACATTTTTAATAGAAGCCAAAAACATAGTGAAAAAATTTCTTCATTTGATAATTGAAAAAAATATTATTCTTTTAATTTCAGCATTTTATGTTGTATATATTTGTGGGATAAGCTGGACAATGTGCAACTGTTTTGGTTAGTTATAAAACAATAAATAGTTCTCTGCAATAATGTTAAAGATAGGAATGCACTTAAAGAACCCATGTCTCTACTTGTATCACAGTGTTGTTGTTGTTGTTGCTGTTGTTGTTGTTAAGTGTCAACCAGTACCCAATTATATCAGATAGAATGTTGTAAATGACAATAAGTTGGCCCTAGCAATATATGAGAAGGTAAGAGAGAGAAGAGCTAATGAAGTTAATGTTTACTTTACAACCACAATTTGGAAGGAACGGAGAAGGGATAGGTTTGGCTGGAAAATATTTGCTCTCAACTTTTGTATTCTTTATTGAGAATAGGATCTGGTATCAAAAAATCAAATCAAGGTTCTAAAATTGCTTAAGACCTCTAAAATATTTAAGGTAGTATTCAATGGACGTTCTCAGCTTGACAAAAGGGATTTCTTCAAATCATGTAAATCTCTCAGCATACAAATCTCTCAGCAGCCTGACAGGAACACCAAAGTAGTAGAGATATATAAGCATATTGTGGATTTGGGTTTGGGCACATGAAGGAGACTCAAATCATGTTTTTAAGAAATCCACAAGGCTTTAATAGAGCTGTGCTGACAAAAAAAAAAAAAAAAAAAAGCCATTTGGTGTATCTACCAGTAGAACATAGATGAGAGGCTAGTATACTACAATACTAGTATATGTATATTAATAACATACTGACTAGTATGGGTAATTTTTTGTGAAAACAAGGGTTTGTTTTTGTTTTTTTTCCAGAAGGAAGAACCTACGTTAAAGAGAATTGAACAAGTGGAATTCATAATGGTAAACTTGGGAATCATTCAGATGGAATGCAGTTAAGTCCTTGCCAAGACAAATTTTCTCCTCACAGAGGAGGAGCCCAGCAGCAACCTGGGTTTTAGAATTAACGTTGATCAAAGGCTTGCATGTCCTCCCCATTCTTCCTTTACTTGAATGGCATTGCTTATTACAATTATCCTAAATTTATTTCAGCATTTTAGGTTGTGTATGTTTTGTGGGATAAATAACTTGACTTTACTATCCACTATTACCTGTTACACTAAGCAAGAGAAGTGAGAAAAGCCCACCTCCCTTGCTAACTGACTAGTAAGTGTCAGCATAAATCAAATTTCCACCTAGATTGATTGAATCCTCAGTATCCCATTTCTCCTGCTTAATCTCCAGCCTCTCCAAGAGCCAATCATTCTCATCACCAACCACCTAAGGCTGGGTTATGAGAACCAGCTACAACCCTGGGGTCCTCGCCAGAGACCTGAGAGAGCATCATCTTGACCAGCTGAGCCTAGGTCAGGGAGCACTGATCATAAGCTTGGAAATCCACAAGATTCTTCCCACTTCAGTCCAGTTGGCTGGCTCCTTCTCTGATTCTAACCATCTTCACACAAGGCATGCATTAAAAGGATACAGTCTCTTAGAATGTCCAACAAGAAAGTTTCAACCTCTGCTAGCTGTTACTGCTCCTGTGGGTTAGAGAATTACCTAGAACAATTCACAGTGAATATTTATACTTACAAGAAGCTCTGACAGCATAATGGACTACACACTAGACTGCTATCTGAAAGTTCAGCAGTTGGGATCTACCAAGCACTTCACAGGAGAAAGATGAGGCTTTCTGTTCCCATAAAAATGTACAGCCTTGGAAATCCTATACAGGATTGCTATGAGTCGGGATGAAATCGAAGGAACAAAATCACCTCTTACAGCTACTGATTTCTTGTAACCAGAAAGGACACAAATGAGGAGAAGGAGAGGTCTCCATTAAAGGCTATGTTTTTCTAACCAGAGAGTCTGTGATACTTCGTGATTGTGGTTACTGTTGGTAAATGCCATCAACTCATAGCCACTTTATATACAATTTCTGGGAGTGGTCGATGGGTTTCAACCACTGACCTTGTGGTTAGCAGTCAATTGCTTATCATACGGTGACACACCAGGACTATGATTAGGACCTTTTATTGATTTCATTGCATCATCAGGATTGGAGCCTCGTTGTACAGTCATGATTGATTGAATCATTTGTATTATTGATTCCTGTAGTTAGATGATCATGTGGATTCCATGTAGCCCCCAACTCATTTACACAAATTTTCAAATATTGTCTGGAAGTTGTAGATTAAAAACACCTGATTCTTCAGAAAATTACAAGGGCAATTGTTCAGAAACCAAAACCAAAGCCAAATCAAGTTATTTGTCTTAAACCTGTCAATAAAAGGTCAAATTCATCTGAGATTGACAAATCATCTCAGAATATTTGTTTTCTTCCTGCGTGAACAATTTACAAAAATTTCAAACTTATTCTGCAGTAAATTTTTTCAAGTGTCTTTTATTCAGAAACATATGATTTTTAATTTTTTAGTGGTAAAGAGGGTGAGTTTGGGTTAATGGCTGGATATAATGGATCTTTTTTCTCTCTCTCTCTCTCATTTTTTTTTTAACTTTTTTTGTCAATTGAGTGAAGGCATACAGAGTAGATCCTCAGTTTTACATTCAACAATTCATACACATTTTGTTTTATGTTATTGCTTGTAACCCCCTCCATGTAACATCAATTATTCCATTTCTTCCCTGCATTTCTGTTTTCATTCTTCTGTCTTTCCTAACCCTCTGAACATTGCACTTTTGATCAAATGGTTCAGTCTTTTTTGGCTTAAACAAATGTTATTCTTAGCTACCATTAAGTCATGGTGAGTCCATGTGCAATTAAATGAAATATTGCCTATTTCTGCATCCCATATTAGCTTGTAGATCAGATCATTGTGATTCCAAGGTTTTATTGACTAATGTTTAAATTTTGATAGCCAGACCTTTCTTCCTAGTCTCTCTTAGTCTAGAAGTTCTGGTGAAACCTATTCAGTATCATAGAAAACAGCAAGCTTCACAGACGAGATGATTGGACATTAGGTGCATTTGCCAAAAATACAACCTGGTCACTGACATGGAATTTGGGAACTTTACCACTGAGCCCCCATAGCCCATCAACTAGAAAATAATATTTCAATATTTGTAACTTTTCCAAAATGAATGGTGTTGTATCATTGTACAATAAGTTCCTTCATTTCTGGAAGTGTTCAAGCAGAAACTGAATGACACCAACAGAGATAATGTGCAGCAAAGAGAAAATGGAGTCCATACAGAACTGCAAATAGAGTTTAACTTGAGGCTTCAGGACACTATTTTGAGAGCACCTCCCAGTTGTTGTTGTTGTTAAGTGTCGTCGAGTCGATTCCGACCCATAACGACCCTGTACAGGGTTTCCGAGGCTGTAAAACTTTAAGGGATCAGAAAGCCTCTTCTTTCTCCCACCGAGCGGCTGGTAGTTTTGAACTGCTGACCTTGCGGTTCGCAGCCCAATTCGTAACCACTAAGCTACCAGACTATTAAAGAGCACCTGGGAAGCTATACTAAGGATGTTCAGAGTGAAGAGCACTAGGGCCAAGAATTAATCATTGTCTTGGTGAAAAAGAAAGTCATGATTTAATATAAATCATATAAATGATAGTTAGATCTAATTCCAGTCTATCATTCTAGTAAATAATGTCTTTCACATGGCATAAAAGTATTCAAAATGGAGATTCATTATTGAATGTCAAATTAATTAGAATATTATTTTGCATTACACATATTATATTTAAATGAGAGCAATAGATATGAACATATACTGGGAATTTTTGGAAAATTAATTACAATTTTCTTGTTGAATCATTAAATTTATCTAAATATTTTCTTACAAAGCTTTGGTTATTACCTCAAGAGAATAGTATAGAGATTATGTTTAAACAGGAAACGTTGGATTTTATTTAGAAACAAATGGTAATTACTTTTGTTCTCAATTCACAATATATTTAAGTATGTAAATATATCTGTGAATTCAAAGTATCTCATTAGCATTGGTTTATTGTGATTTTCTAATGAAGTTGACTTTCTTTTTTTAAGAAATAAATTTCATTTGGGACATGGAGTTTTTCAGAGATGGTTAAAATGCAAAACCAAACAAAACTTGCTAATAGTATTGGTCTTCAACAATAAATACCTAGGAACTTTCTTAGTGGAAAAGGCTTCTGGGGAAACAAAATGTATTGACTTTCTAGAGAATTTGATAATTAACCACTTGGCAGTTTTCTCCGGAGAATTCTGTTAATGTCAGTTCAACAATGGTAACTTAATTCCTTGAAAAGAAATTAAATAGCCTTTGGACTAAGTTTCTTTGAAATAATAACATGTTTACTAAGTGTACCTATGAGGTCTGGAATGAAATATAATTAGATAAAGACAAAAAGGTGCCTTTTTGTAGGGAATTCGTTGTTGGAAAAAAAAACTGATTTCATCTTAAATAGTGAATGTTCATGATTTATAAGAATAAGCGTTATTAAATGAAAAGAATACGTAATTTTGTTAAATCCTCTTGATCTTTACTACATTATAAATGACTTAGATTTTATTGTATAATATTACATTGAAAGTCAAACTAAAATCAAACTCACTGCTGATGTATGCTGTTGCTGTGAAGTCACTTCTGATCCACAGTGACCTTGACTAGGATTCTGAGGAGCAGTTGGTGGGTTTGAATTGCCAATCATGTGGTTAGCAGACCAGTGCCTATCCTACAGGCCACACCAGGATGTTTAGTGACACTGTATAGTTTTACTAAGACTGTAAAATTTTATGGAAGCAGAAAGTCTCAGACTAGCTGGTAGGTTTAGAATGCCTGCCAACCTTGTGGTTAGCAGTCCAATGTTTATCCTATAGAATCACAATGCTATTTGTTGTTGTAGTTGCTAGTTGCTGTTAAGTCATGGTTGACTCAGGGTGATCTATTTAACAAAATATGCTATCTTCAAGACCCTTCATATGAGGGCATTCTATGGGCTGTGTCAAACCATCTCATTGAGGGTTTCTCTCATTCTTGTTTCGCTACTTTACCAAAAAAAAGGAGCCCTAGTAGTCAGCGGTTCGAAACTACCAGCTGCACCGCGGGAGAAAGATGAGGCTTTCTACTCCCGTAAAGATTTACACCCTCGGAAACCCTATACAGGGTCGCTATGGCACATAACAACAACAACAAATAGCATGGTGGGTTACACATTTAATCGCAAAGTCATAAGTTCATGTCCAATAGGTTCTCCACAGGAGTAAGATGAGACTTCCTACTCCTGTAAAGATTTGCAGTCTCAGAGATCCTATTCACGGTCACTGTGAGTTGGAAGACTCCACTGTACACTACCACTATTACCTTACTAAGCATGATGTCTTTTTCTAGTAAGTGTTCTTTCCTGAAGACATGTCCAAAACAAGTGAGCCAAAGTTTCACAAAAATCTTTTCTAAGGACTTTCCTGATTTTATTCCTTCTAAAACTGACTTGCTTATTCTTCTGCAGTATACATTATATTTAATATTGTTTATCATTTGATAACACCACAATTTGAATACATGAATTACGCCTTCTTTTTAAATTGTCCCCTTTTGAATATATTCATATGGCAGTTGAAAGACCATAGTTTGGGTCGTGAATACATTAGATCATCAAAGTGACAGCTTTGATTCTTCTTATTTATTTTTTCTTCTTTCTTTTGAGAGGAAGTGGTAGGTAGGAGTGAGGGTTAAATTTAGGATTATGGCTAGGTCTAGGGTTATTATGGTTAGGAATAAGGCTCGTGTTAGGGGTAAGGGTTGGGCTACGGCTAGAACTAAGGCTTGATCTAATTTTTAGCGTTACAGTTAGGTTTCTTTTTTTTTTTTTCATGAAATCTATTCTTCATTTGAAAGTTCTGAAACTACATTGTATTTCCAGAACTATTTTTATTATACGGTTTGTTGTTTTTGCAACAAACCGTATAATAAAAACAGCGATTCTCTATTTTCAGTTTTGTAGGTTTGTTTTTCTTTGAATACTTCCATATCTGGGTTCAATCTAGGTGATGTCATGTGCATTGTTGTCATTGTTATGTGTTGTCGAGTCGGTTCCGACCCATAGCAACCCTGTACAGAGTTTCCGAGGTTGTAAATCTTTACGAGAACAGAAAGCCTTATCTTTTTCCCACTGAACAGCTGGTAGTTTCGAACTGCAGACTTGCAGTTCACAGCCCTGTTCATAACCACCATGCTACCAGAGCTCCTGTCATATATATTAGTCGTCATATATATTAGTCTTAAGTTATTGTTGTTGGTTGGTTCTCTGTCCATAGAACTCCCTTTTAGTATTTTTTATAAGACTGGTCTACTTTTGAAAAATTCTTTTAATTTCTGTTAATCTGAAAGTGACTAAAATTTTGGCATCATATTTGATGAACAATTTTGCTGTATATATGATACTTGATTGATGATTTATCTCTTTCAGAGTTTTATATATGTCATCTGTTTGTCTTCTTGTCTGCATGGCTTTTGCTGAGAAATCAGAATTAGTCTTATTAATTCTCCTTTGTAGGCAACTTTCCATTTTTCCTGAGCTACTCTAAGGATTCTTTCCTTGTATTAGAAAATTGTGAGTATGTCTTGGTGTTTTTCTTTCAGTGTCTATCCAACTTGGAATTCATTCAACTTCTTGAATGGCTATCTTCTTTTCTTTCATGATATTAGGGGAGTTTTTTCCAACAATTCTTAGACAATATTATCTATGATTTTCTTTTGTCTCTTCCTGTTTTGGAATTGCAATCACACGTAAAATATTCCATTTGATAGTGTCCCACATAAATCTTATACTTCCTCGATTTTGTTGGTCTTTTTCTGATTATCCCTCTATCAGATTAATATTGAGAGATTTTTCTTCACGCTAAGTAAATTCAGTCTTCCATTGCTTCAATGCTGCTGCTTTGTCCTTTCAGTGTATTACCTACTTCTGAAATCTTAATGTTAAAGTTCTGGCTTTCTAATTGCTATTTTCGTATGGTTCCTACTTTTTTTCACTGATTTTGCCAGTTTGTTTCCTGAATTCTTCTAAAGATTTGTCCATGTTTTCCTTGATTTTATCTGCAATTTTCTGGATTATTCTTTCAATGCATTGAAGTTGCCTAGTTAGCATTCTTTTCATCTCCTTATCCAGTAGGTCTAATGCCATTTCTGGTGCTATGTTTTATGACTCTGTATTTTGGTCAGTTGTTTGAGGCACTCAGTTTTATATCTTTGTATAAACTGAAATTGTCTGTTTTCTCTGAAACAATGTTATATTTATAATTGACTGATGATTGAATATTGATGTGTTCTCAGGCACTTACCACCTGTCTCCTAGAGGCTGTGGTAGTGAATGAAACATGAACACAGCTAGTTCTCTGTTTGCTGTTTTTGTAGTTTAGGGTGGGTTCATGTGTGTCCAAATGCATGGGTTCTCTGATAGGCATCCAATCCCAGACAGAACAAGCTGTAAAGGAGGGAATGCCACTGACCACTGGACTGGTAAAGGACTGGCAACCCACCTGGATAGCAGTGGGGCACAGGAACAAGGTAGAACTGCACCCTGCTGTTGTCAACTGCCATCTGCATCCTGTGCCTGCAGGCCACTGGATGGCCAGCTGCTTACAGAAGTCCATCATCACCACATCACTTCATGCCAGCCCACCCTTTTTCTTCTCTCTCATTACTACTTGTCAGCTTCCTCTTCCACTAGGAACTTAATCTACCTCTGTGTCCTATATCAAGATGCTTCGTCTTCTAGAATCACCTTCTGCATCTGTTTCATTGTCTACTATGTCTTTGTTGCAGAGGGTCAGCTCTATCATATTGCCCCAGCTCCGATTCTTAATTCTTAAAGTAAACCTGTTCTAACAGATATTCACAATATAGCATGCCATTTAATTTTTTTAATATAAATTTTACTTTTTATTGTGAATTGAGTGAATGTTTACAGAGCAGTTCATCAGTTTCACAGTCAACAAATCATACATTTTTTCATCTCAATTATTGCACTCCCTTAAATGTAATATCCCTTATTCTACTTTCTCCCTGTGTATCTTGTTAAAATTCCTTCTTCTTTCCCAACCCTTGTGAATTTTGTCATTGGTTAAATGCTGCTCTTTGATCTTGAGTGGTTGATCTTGAATATGTGTACCCTACTTGTAGTTTTGTGTGGCACTGTAGGATAAGCACTGGACTACTTACCATAAGGTTGGTGGTTCAAACCTACCAGTTGCTCCTCAGAAACCCTTTTACAGGGTCCCTATGAGTTGGAAAAGACTCCATGACACTTAACAACAACATATGCCTATTGCTTGACAGAAAATTGAGCAATGTGGGTGAGTTGGATTCCAGACTATAGGGTGACCAACAGTAGTCTCAGGGTTTCACCATTCTCCATGTGATCAGTAAGCTCTTGAACTTTGCTATGATTTTGAATTTGGTCCCACATTTTTTCCCACTCTATCCAAGACCTTCTACTGTGATCTCTTTCAGAACAATTGGTAGTGTTAGCTGAGCACCATCTAGTTTTTATGGTCTCAGAGTCTTGGAAACTGATGTTCACATGGTCCATTAGTCCATTGGACTAATTGTTATGAAGCATCTTCAATTTTCATCACTCTTCTTTCCTCCCCATGTTGTTATTTCTGTTAAGTACTGCTTGTCAGTTCCAACTCATAGCAACCCTTTCTAGGGTTTCCAAGGAGTGGCGGATGAGTTTAAATTACCAAGACTAATAGTTGCACTTTAGATAGAAGCTCATGAGCTTTTAAGATGCCATGTACTATTCAACAAAGGAAGATGAAGAACATTATCTGTATGGACCATGTTGTGTCAATTGGCAATGATGTCGCCTGAGACTATGGTCCTGAGCCCCTTAGGCCAAGCAACTCATTCCCACAAGGTTTTTGGTAATGTCTAAAAATTTTCATAACATTTTCCCTTATGTTGTTAAGTGCTATCAATTTTGTTTCAACTCATAGTAACCCTGCGTAGGGTTTCCAAGGAGCAGCTTGTGAGTTTGAACTGTCAGTCTTGCTGTTCAAACCGATTTTGTAGTCCACTGTTAATCCTACAGCACCACACTAGGACTCAAACGTTTTAAGGAAACGTCATGCCATTTCTACAGTGAGTGAAACATTTTACGTACATTTTACAGTGTTTGAGGGTCCTAGCTACTCCACAGTTTTACTAGTATTTGTTGTTTCCTGTTTTTCTTAATTTATTATTAATGCTGGGGTAAAATGATATATCATTTTTGTTTTGACTTCCATCTCTCAAATGGTTAATGACTACAATCATATTTTCGTGTTTTTGTTGGCCTCCTGATGGGCATTTTAGGTGAAGTGTCTTTTTGTCCTCTGCTCATTTTGTAAATTAGTTTATTTGTCTTTTTCTTGGTGAGGTTTTGAAGCTTTCTATAAATTTTAGCACTTTGACTGCTATTTCATTGCCACTCCCCTCTATCCTCCCCCCGCCACCAGATTGTGGACTCTTTTTTACTCTATTGGTGAAATCTTTTGATACGAATAAGTGTCTAATTTCTAGGAATGCCCAATCATCTAACTTACCTTCTGTTGTTTGTCTATTTTCAGTTATGTTTCATACTGTTTATGCCATTTATTAGAGCCCCTAAATTTGTCCCTATTTTTTCACAGATGATTTTTTAGTTCTAGGTTTTACATTTACATATTTAATTCATCTTGAATTCTTTTTGTGTATGGTGTGAGATATGGGAATTGTTTCATTATTCTGAAAATGGATATCCAGTTTATTTATTTATTAATGAGCCCATGAAAAGCATTTTTACTTTTGGTTCATCATAGTTGATTTTTGACATGATTAATTAATTAATTAATGTTTAGTTTGCATCTTTCTGCTTTTATAAATCCTCCTGAGTTAAAAGCCATTACTAATTCCTTCACGACATGAATCAAATCAAAATTAAAATAATAAACCATTCACAATTTTAAAAATATATATTTATTTCAAATCAGTTTATATTACATCTGAATAGATTTTATTAGTTAGATCCAGATATGATTTAAAGAAGCTCTTCTTAGAACATATGTGCATAATAAAATACAAAACAGTCATTTCCGTGAGATTGAAACATTTCTGAGAGTTAAAAGCAACTGAAGTTGGCAAAATTTCTTGTTTCTCTTTCATTTTTACAGCATTTTTTTTTCCAATGCTACCTTTGTTGGAAACAAATACCTAGAAATATTTACAAGTAATAGTAGAACTTGACTTTTCATTTTAATAAAATAATAAATGTTGCATTATATTCACACTACATTATCATTTTAATCTGTTAAGCAGAACTTTTAGAGTCTTAACTGGAACATAAGTATGTTTGAATAAAGCTATTACCCTTCTCTTTGCATGGCTACTTGCATTCGCTCATGACTTAACATTTATCTTGGGATACCATGGAGTCATTGCAAACCACATTAAAGATGACATTTTTTCACTGTCAGACATTTCCACAGGATGAAGAGTCAAAAACAAGTTTACTAGTTTTACTTTTTATTTTGTTGATGGCTTCAATCTAGGTCCTGAAAGCCTATGTATATAGTTTATTTACTCACAGGTTGTGCTGTTTCAATTACATCCTTATTGAGTTCAGAAAGAAAATGCCAGGTATGCCCCAAAATGCCTTTGGAAGTCCCGATTTTATTGTCAGCACAAAGATTTACAAACATATCTCCTCTCAAATATACACATGCATAGCTCTATGCAGGGCAATAATTTGGGTATTAGAAATACTTAAAGCAGTCTTTGTGGGATATGATTTTTCCCTGTAGCATTCTCTCATTTTTCTATATTCAAGATATCCAAACATAACAGAAATGATCTTCCCAAAGGGATACTGACTATAAAAATGATAAACTTCAGCTCCTTACATAAGTACTTTGCAATCTGGTCTCTGTCTGTATTTCAGCAGACGGATACCTAGCATTTACTTAATGCAAATCTTCATGATATTAAGAGTTTGGACTACGAAGTAATAGAAAATTAATAATACTTGGGTCTTATTTTGCATGAGTAGACGCAAATATGTAGACCATTTTATCGATTACAAAAGAACACAGAACACAAGTAATAATCATGAAGACAGTGCATAGTAAAAGTACAAATAGAATAACATTTTCCCTGCTTGCAGAAGAATGCAAGTATGGTATTAACTAAGTAAGCCAAATCTGGGCTTGAAGATTACGTAAAATATAGGGATATAAAGAAGAAGCATAGTTGGCCAAGAGCAAGAATTATAATAAATAGTGATATTAAACTGTGTTATGATGCATGCTGAGTAGAAAAATATCAAGGACTGTCAACAGTGGCTATCTTTGAGATGAATGAGAATTTGTGTCATAGTAGCAAAGGTAAGAAAGAAAGATGGATGTCAGCTGTCACTAATGCTTTGAAAGTGAAAACTTCTCCAGGGCTCACTCCATCACAGATCTCTATAGTTACTAATAAGGAATTAACATATTAAGCAAATACCAGTAATTTCCCATGTTATGAATGCCTAACTTGTCAGTTGCTCCTTACCCTTTAATGTTATGTAAATGTGCCCTCACTTTGAAGTGATTGAGCCAACCCCTATTTGCAACACATTCTTCATCATAATCACCTTTGCTTGCTTTTAAATCATTGCAAAAACTGCAATCCTTTTCTTGCATTAAAAAAGGCTAAATAAGAATTGTATGTACCTGCTCTGACTTACCCACAAATTTGTAAATACAATATTGCCTATACAATAAATGGACCTAAAATATAAAACGTCACACACACAAACACATACCATTTTTTGTAAGTGTTTACCATTTCCTAGTCACTAAGTAATGCGTCAGAAGTATTCAGTCTGATATCTGACTCAAGGACATGGGACTTACCTACCTCTACAACTGCATGAGCCATTTCCTTGGTATGTTGTTTAGTGCCCTCAAGTAGTTCCAATTCATAGAGACCCCTTATAGGATTTCTGAGGCTTTTAAGTCTTTGTAGCAAGCCTCATCTTTCTCCTGTGGAGGAGCTGGCATGCTCAAACCATGGATCTTTTGGTTTGCAGTCCTGTGCTTACAGTATGATGCCACTGCACTCCCTTTTCTCAATATAAACCTCTTTTTAGATACGTGTATAAGATTCACTGGTTTTGTTTTTCTGGAGATCCCATTCTAAGATACCATATGTATCTAGAATTAATATTGTGCTGTGTATTGAACTATGCCTCCAATATGTATAAGATTAAAATTGATCATAATATTCTCTAGAATGCAGACTGAAACAATAGCTTAATAATTTTATTAAACACACTAAATCTCCTCCCCTTCTTAATCATTTGAATTTTAAATCATTGCCTCTCTAATTAAAGTATCTCTATTTCATTCTATTGACTACTGATTGCCTAGGCTTAAATTTTTGTCTTATACCATTTGTGAGACACTTTGCTTAGAAGTAAAATTGAAAAACTAACCACTGTATGTCTGATCTGACAGTTGTGTAACATGTTATGTTCAATGTACTTAAAAGATATCCTGCATTTCTTGCTGAATGGATGTTTTGTTGTTGTTGTTGTTAAGTGCCATTGAATTGGTCCTGACTCATTGTTGTTGTTGTTGCTAAGTGCCATAGAGTCGGTTCCAACCCATAGCGACCCTGTATAGGGTTTCTGAGGAGTGGCTGATGAGCTTGAACTGCTGATCTTGAGATTCGAACCGATTTTGCAATCCAGGGCATTAATTCACAGCGCCACACCAGGCAACTTGAGCTTGAATTTGTATTGAGCTCTTTCAGTTGAGAAAGGCTCAGTATGTTTTTAGTTTTCATTTTGGTTTTCTAACTTCATGTTTTGCACATTTCATGACAATACTTGACTCTGTCTTCTTGATCTGTCCTTTGAAATTTTCTGTTCGGGTTTTTTACTTCATCATTTCTTCCAGCTGCTTTAAATACTATATGGTGATGTTGGTGATGGGGTGCAGTGGAGTTAGTTCAGACTCATAGTGACCCTGTGTAGGGTTTCGGAGTAGGTAAATCTTTACAGAAGCAGAAAGCCCCATCTGTCTCTCACGAAATGGCTGGTATTTTCCAACTGCTGACTTTGAGGTTAGTAGCCCAATTTCAAACCACTATGTTACCTGAGCTTCTTAGATAGTCTGTAGAGTTTTGCTTATAGCTTTTTTTTTTTTTTTTTTTGAAATGTTTTATTGTGAATTGAATGATGATGGTATATAGAGCAGGTCATCAATATTATATTCAACAAGTCATATACTTTGTTTAATCTCAATGATTGCAATCCCCTCAATGTAAAAACCATTATCCCACTTGATCCCTGAAGTGGGTATTTCAATTTAACCCTCCTCTCCAATGCTTTTGAACTGTGTCCTAGGTAAACGTTGACCTTTACATCTTGAATGGCTGACTACGGTGAGCATACTTATGTTGCTGTTCCTCTATGTACCTATCTACAGTTTGGTTGAAAATGGGGTTATAAGGGTGAGCTCCATTCCAGACCTGAAGGGTGGCCAGATTCCTCCAGTTTCTCTTTAACTAGTAAGTCCATTTTTAAATTTATTTTGAGTTTTGTTCCACATTTTTTCTCACTTGATCTTCATCCTTCTGATGCCATCCCTTTCAGAGTAGTTGATAGTGGTAGCCAGGCATTGCCTAGTACTTCTGGTCTCTGGGTGATGGAGAATGATATTCATATGTTCCATTAGTCCATTCAAGAAATTGATTTCAAGCATGTTCCATTTTCATCAGTGTTCTTCCCTTCACACATGGAAAAACCAATAGTTGCATCTTACTTAGATGGTAGCTAATGAGTTTTCAAGATCTCAGTATTTGCTAGCCAAAGTAGCATATAATGTTGTCTTTGGGAACTATGTTATGCCAAGTGATCATGGTGTCTCTTGAGACTATTGTCCTGAGGACCCAGGACCATTGTTTCACTACCTCAAAGCATTTGGTAATGTTTAAGAAGTTTTCACAAGTTTGTCACCTGTTGCTACATGGCATTCATAGACGTGTTTGCAGTAAAGTTACAAATATTTTCTCTCAAACCTTTATATATTTGTGTGTATACTCCAACTCTCACACCTTTACTCATTCACCCTGTGTATCTGTCTATGTAGCTACCTATTTAGAACACTGTTGTTGCAGGATTGTGTATAATAGTATGGGCTCAAGTGTAGCAATGATTATGAATTTGGTGCAGAACCAGTCAGTGCTCCATTCTATTATGCATAAAGTCACTATGAGTTGGTGCTGAGTTTACTGATGGCACCTGACAACAACAACAAGACCTCTATTCTGTTTAACCCTTGAATTCTACCCTGTGCATTCACCTGTCTTCATCACTCTTCCTGCCTTCCTCTTGTTGTCACTTAAGTTAGCAAGTTCTTCTTTATAGCCAATAAATTATTCTCACTTCCTTCTCACCTCTGGTAACCAGTCTTTCTTTTAGCAGGAAAAGCTTTTCTTGGGATTTTATAGTAGTGGTATCATTCAATATTTGTCCTTTTTTAACTGACTGAAATTTCACTCAGCATAATATCTTCTAGGTTCATTTATGTTATGAAGTGTTTTGCCACTGCTGATTTCATTGCTCCACATATTTTTGTGAATTTTTTTCATTATTGCTGTGTTTCAATCTTTACTAAACATTTATGGTTTTCCCCTTCATTGTTTTGATGTGAGGTATGTTAATTTTCTATGAGTTTACCTTTAGTTTATCAATTTCTTCCCCAGTTTAAAATAATCTTTTTTATTGTGAAATATATTTGACTTCCTTACCATTTTGAATTTCTATAACTATACCCTTCCTTCTTTTTACTTTATAGTTGTCTTCATTATAAACTGATATCTATGTTTCTCAATTTTTAGTCCTGTAGGTTTGTTTTATTTTGGATACTTCTATACTTCTAAATCTGGATCAGACTCCTGGTGTGGCACCATAAGGTTATCCCTGGACTCTGAACCACAAGGTCAGAAGTTCAAACCCACCAGCTGCCCCTTGGAAACTCCTATACAGGGTTGCTATAAGTTGGAACCAACTCAACAGCACTTAACAACAACATATCTGAATTGAGTTCTGAGTGGTGTTGCAGTGTATGTTTACCTTGGATTCTTAGTATAAGTGACCCCTTTAATATTTTTTAAAAATGTTTTATTGTAAGTTATGTGATAATTTACATGGGAGAACATTAACTTTACATTCATTCTATCGTATATCATTTCACTGCCATGGTTACAACCCCCTCCATGCATCATCAACCAACCAAAGGGTAAAACCTACAAGTCTGCCTCCCCTCCCCGCCTCCCCACCACTACCCCCAGTCCTTAGCAAACAGCCTCTCTCTCTCTCTGGGTCTAGAGTCCCCAGCCACTCCATCTCTCCACATCATTGTCTCTGCTTCCATCTCTGGCATCACTGTTTCTCTGGGCAGGGCTCTACAATATTTTTGATAAAGTTTATCTGGTTATTGCAAATTCCTTTAATTTGTGTTTATCTGGAAATGTTCTCATTTTGCTGCCAAACTTTAGTGACAGCTTTGTTGGGTATAAGAATGTTGGTTGCAATTTTATTCTTTCAGAGTTTTGAATTTATTTTCCCATGGACTTATTGGTTTAAGCTGATAAATCAGAGCTTGTTCTTATTGATTCTGTTTTGTAGATAACTTTTCATTTTTTTCAAGTTGCTCATAGGATTCTTGTCTTTGATTTTGGAGAGTTTGATTGGTTATTTTATTTTTTTAGTTCTAACCTGTCAAAGTTTGTTCTGTTTCTTTAATGCTTACCTTCTCATCCTTTATGATGTTAGGGAAATTTTCATGGAATAACTCTCAAACTATTATTCTGTGATTTTTGTTGTATTATCCTGTCCTGGATTTCTGATCACCCATAAGTTACTCTTCTTCATTGTATCCCACAAAATCTTAAGCTTATTTCATATATATATTTTTGTTGTTGTTGTTGTTGTTGTTCTTTGTCTGATTGTTCTCCTAGTATATTGGTATTTTGAGATTTATCTTCAAGCTAAGTAATGCTTCCATTGATTCAACTCTATTACTTTTCTATTTCAATGTGTTATCCATTTCTGAAATCTTAGTATTAATCTTCTGGATTTCTGTTTGCAGGTTTTGTACAGTCTACAATCTTTGATCTATTTTATGTGTTCTTGAAGTGCCTTCCTGATTTTTCCTTGCTTTCCTTTATCTTTCTCTCAGTCTGTTGAAAATGCTTAAATATCATTCTCTTGAATTTGTTTTCAGGTACTTCCAATGCATTTTTTTCCTCAAAAACATTTTCTGTCTACATCCTGGTGACTTCTTTGAGCCAATCTGTCTTGTTTTTGGAGTGTGAACAGAAAGCATCTGTTACCTCCCAGGCATTGTAGGGTAGTGTCATTTGTATTTTATTGATGATTGGTGTGTTGTTAGGCACTCACAACTGCCTCCTGGTGGGTGTAACTAGAGAATGGAAGCTTGTGCACAGTTCTCCATTTGCCATTCATGCAACTCAATTTAAGATTAGTTTGGTCGATGTTGTTTGTTGTTGTTGTTGATGATTGGTTATATAGCAGCTGGTATTGGTTCTTGCCCAGTGAGTGGGACTACAGAGAGTATGGTTGTGGCTAAGCTCTTTGGACATGGTTGCTGTCCCAAGGAGGGTGACAAGAAGTGAAAACACACAGACAAACAAGAGAATAAACAAACAAGAACCAAAAGAAAGAAAGAAAAGAATAAAAGGAGGGGAGGTAACAGCTAGTAAAAGAATACAATATCCAAAAACATAAAGAGGGAAGGAAAAACACACAAAACTATGGAAGAGAAAAATTAAGAGAGAAAATAAAAAGAAAGAAAAGTACTTTATAAATTTAGGGAGACGGATGCAGAAAGAAGAAAAAGGCAAGTAGTGAAGAAATCAAGAGAAAAAAGGAAAAGAAAAGAAAAAGAAAGAAATGAGGGGAGGAAAATAAAAAGCAGCAGCATGGAGAAGAGAAACAGAAGAAAAGAAGAAAAAACTCAAGTGGAGAACCACCTACTTTTAGGTTAGCAGGGCAGTGCTTAGCTTGCAAAGCAACACCCAGACTCAAAAAGGGAGATAATAAGGATAGAAAACAAGGAAAGGGAACGAGAGGAAGAAGAAGAAAGGATAAACTTGACAAAAAAAGGTGTGGGGTGGGAGACAGGGCAGGTGCTAGACTCCGAGAGGAGAAAACTCTGGGTGCTCCTATGAGCCAAAGAGCTTGTATAGTAAGTGGGCAAGAGATGAGACAATATCACTTTCAGCTCTAGATGGAGTTCCGATAGGCTTCCATCTTGTGCTGGTCTGAAGCAGATATCATCTCAATCCAGGTACCGGGGTTGGTGCAGAGAGTACACAAATCACTTTAATGAGGCTCACAACTGCACAACCACCATCATGTGACTCTGACCACCTGGAAAGCAGGAACTTCATTGAGGGTGGACTCAGGTGGTGGTTCATCACACTTCTATTTACCAAGGGAATGTGTAGAATTAAAAAAAAAAAAAATCACACCATTCTCTCCATCCGTTATCTGTTTCTGTGCTGGCAAGCCACCATCAGCTTCCAAAGCCACTCAGAAAAGCTCAAGATGCGCATGCCACATCTAGCCTACTGACTTAGTTCATCTGTCTGTCCCCTGTTTTTGTAGCACCTGGTCTCCTAGTGGAGGGCTAGTCTAGGGTTAGCCAGGACAGGGTTTGCAGGTTTGGAGTAGAGCTCACCTGAATCTAAGTACCAGGGTTGGAGCAAATAGTACCTAACTAATTGTGATGCAATTCACAACTGCACAGCTTCAACTATCTGGAGAGCAGGTGCTTCACTGGGGGTATATTAGAGTGGGGGATTGTCATGCTTCTGGTCACCAGGAAAATTTGAGGAAAAAAAAGAAAAAAATTATTTCACCATTCTGTCTGTCAGTTATTGGTATACCTCTGTGCCACCAAGCCACTGTCTGTTTCCAAAACCCCTTGCAAAATTTCTTGATGGCCACACTGCATTTGTCTGGCAGAGTTCACCCACCTGTCTCCCTTCTGTCACTTCTATTAGGCTTCTTCTACATTCAATCTATATCTCTATCCCTTCATCTGAACTGTAGGTTTCCAAAACTATAATCTGCATCTGTCTCATTTGGTTTTCCATTTCTTTATTGTAGAGGGTCTGTGTAGCATTTCTGCCTAGTCTGATAACTTAATTAATCTTTTAAAATATATTATTTTCAATAATTATTATTTGTGTGTGTTAATTTAAATCTCAATTTTTAATAAGTATATCAATTAGTTGAAAAAAAATTTTTTGCAATTGTTTGATACTATATAATGACAAAAAGTAAAATAAATGGGATGTAGAAAGTTTAGAAACCCCCCTTATCTAAGGTTGGCTTTGAAAAAAATCACGTTGATCATGATAAAGCGTAGACATTTCCCACAACAAATAGTTACTAAGAATCACTAGATCTCATCAAAATTTCAAGGAAAAGACCAAATTCCTCTTAGAACCAGAGTGATGATACTTACAATATCCTAACCTTTTAATTCATAAAATTCTAGTCAACCTGTTAAGCTTCAGTATAGCTTACCAACAACATCATTACAATAATAAAGAGCCTTGGTGGCCCTATGGGATAGGCAATTTGCTGCTAAGAACAAGCAGATGGCTAAAAAGTACTAGCTGCTCTGGGGAGGAAGATGAGCTGTTGCTCTAGTAAATATTTAGTCTTGGAAACTCATAGGAGCAATTCTGCTCTGCTGTGTAGGGTTGCTGTGAGTTAGAATTGACTCGCTGGCAGTGTTTCTTTTGGTTTGGTTGGTTGGTTGAATTTTGGTACAGCAATAGTATTTATTTAAATACATCCATCACAGAAATCTGCAGGGATTTTCTGAGATGGAAATTCAAACCTTCATTTAGAGATTTAAGACCAAGAGGCTAAGGGAGGTTGTGATTTTCATTTATTCCCTCATTCAACACTTTCTGGCAAGCACTAGAGTTATAAATATGAATAAATATTGGTACTCCATCTCAAGACCTCACACTTAACTGGAGAAACATAGTAAAAAGAGTACACATGATTCAGAAATTTTTTAAATGTACTCTAGATTCAATTGAAATATAGAAACAAAAAAATGTAAAACAAAACAAAACAACAGCAAAAAAAGAGAAAGAGAATTAATAAGGCCTAAAGACTGGTTTTAGAAAATTAACAAATTTGTCAAAACTTAGCTAACCTGACATGGAAAAAACTGAAAGAAGGCTCAAATTACTAACAGAAAAAATGAAAAGGCATTCTGAATTTACAGAAATTAAAGGTATGTTTTTTGTTGTTAAATGCCATCAAGATGGTTCTGACTCATAGTGACCATGAATGGGATTTCCAAGGAGCAGATGGTGGGTTTGAACTGCTGACCTGGTGGTTTGCAGTCCAGTGCTAATCCTACTGTGCCAAAACAGGAGTATATGATTATGTACTTAGAAAAATAGGAAATTAAATAAATGGAACAGAAAAATCCTAGAAAGACAAATCTAGTACTACCTCAATAGATTAAAATTAATCTAAATGGTTTTAGAACAAATAAGCAAATTGAATAAATCATATAACAACTTTTAGTAGTGGAAAATCTAGACCCAAATGACTATCCTAGTGAAATCCCACAAACATATTAGAAGAATTAACAATTGTTCTTATTTTAAAACTCTTTCAAAAGTACAAAAGGAGGAAGAACTTCTCAAGTCATTATGATTCCCAAATTACAGGCCAATATCAGTCATGAATATAAATGCAAACCTCTAGCAAACTCAATCCTATAGCAAATTGTCAAGGAGCTAAGCTGAGCTGAGCTGTTAAGTGTCTGAGTAGCTGATTAAGACAAGTCAAAATAAAAATATTAATCATACCTTAATTACTGATTGTGAAAAGCAAGAGATACTTGGAGAAGGCACAGATTCTCACCTGTTCTATAGTTCTCCAGGAATGGCACACAGTGAAGTGTCAGGTAGATCAGTGGAGATGTGGGGACCCAGCTTATACTACTATAGTTTTATGGTCTCTAGGGCCAGGGGGACCTGAAGGAATAAGGGTTGTTTTTGTTGCTGTTAAGTGCCCTCGAGTCAGTTCTGACACATAGTGACCCTGTGTAGTGTTTCTGAGGAGTGACTGGTGAGCTTGAACCACCGACCTTGAGGTTCAAACCGGCTTTGCATTCCAGTGCATTAATCCACAGTGCCAAAATGTAGAAAATTCGTGAGTATAGTGTTTAGGTGTTTTCAATATTCTGGTCCTCTTCTTAAAAAGGAGACTTCAGCAGAGGTACCTGAGAAGAACTTTGCTGAACAAAAACCAAACCAAGATCAATGCCATCAAGTTTATCACCAGTCCCTTTTCTTAAGATGTCTGTTGTTGTTCTTAGGTACCATAGAGTTAGTTGGTAACGAATCATAGGGACCCTGTGCACAACAGAACAAAACGCTGCCTGATTCTGGGCCAATCTCACAATTTTTGCTACGTTTGAGCTCATTGCTTCTGCTACTGTACCAATCCATCTCATTGGGGGTGGGGGGAGTGTGTCTTCCTCTTTTCCTCCAACACTCAACTTTACCAAACATAATATCCTTCTCCAGTGACTGGTCCCTCCTGAAAATATGTTTGAAGCATGAAAGATGAAATCTGTCCATTCTGACTTCCAAGTAGCACTCTGGCTATACTGGGTAGACTCAAACTGCCAACCTTGCAGCTAATAGCTAAGTGAATTTACCATTTGCATCATACGTGGATCTCCCCATTACTGATTATACCCAGTGAATATCAGCTGTGCTTTCATCAATAGTTATTCCTAATTACAAATACTCAGTTCTCAATATGTTATTATATGTTGACTACTTTCATGTCTGTTTAAGGAATTCTTCCCACTCTCAACCAGAAAGAAATAATCAAGCATTAAATTTTACTTAAATTTTAAAATATATTTTCAACTTTAATTATTAAATCTATTCAGATGATTTTTATAGTCATTGTTGTTGTTATGTGCCATGGAGTCGGTTCCAACTCATAGTTGACCCTTTACAGGATTTCCGAGGCTATAAATCTTTACGGGAGCAGAAAGCCTCATCTTTCTCCAGAGGACTAGCTGGTAGTTTCGAACTGCTGACCATGAGATTAGCAGCCTGATTCATAACCACCACACTATCAGAGCTCCTTAACTTAACCTTAATCTGTTTCACTCTAATATTCTGCTTTAATTTCTTAAGTTTTAGTAAAATATTTCTCATCTGTATAAAAAGTATTGGAAAAATTCTATAATATTTAGGGCACTAGTATATGAGATTCAGAGTCTTGGTTTGGTGCCATAGGTTAAGTACTCGGCCTCAAGGTCATTTGGACTGCAATGTCAGTAGTTCAAACTCACCAGCCACTCCTTGGAAACCCTAAACAGGGTCATTGTGAGTCAGAACTGACTTGATGGCACTTGAAGACAAAGACGAGTATATGAGATTCAGACTATAACCTATTTATGTCAGGTATAATTAGGTAGTAAAACCTCATCACCTCAGATTCCACTTAACAACAACAACAACATACTTTACTCAGCAAACAATTTTCCTTTCTCTCCCACCCCTAGTAACAATCATGGAATGTTCTTTTAACAACAAAACAAAACAAAACAAAACACTTTTCTTAACTTTCCAGAACAGTGATCTCATACAATATTTGTCATTTTGTGATTGACAAATTTCACTCAGCGTAATGTTCTCCAGGTTCTTCCATGTTGTGCCGTGTTTTGAATATCTGCCATTATGTTTCAGTGTTGTATAGTACTGCATAGTGTGTATGTCCCAAAGTTTGTATCCATTTTACTACTCTTTGTCTCTTGACTCGTGTGATTCATTTATTTACACTCAATGTAATTATCACTGTGAATGAATAGATTGCTGTCATTTTGCTGTGTGTGTGTTTTTGTTTTTTACAATGTTGCTAGTTTCTTTGTCTCACATGAATGTATATAATGAGTTCATTTTGTTTGTGGGTTTTGTTTTCATTTTCTTCATTGCTGTTGCTTTAATGTTTAATAAATCTTTCTGATTTACATATTTTTTATTTTGATGTGAGAGTGTATTCATTTTCTTTGAGGATACCTTGTAATTAATTTTTTTCCCCTTTTAAGCAGTCTGTTTTATCTCAGAATATACTTGGCCTCCTCACCATTGGGAAGTTCCTTCTACACTTTTTTCAGGGTTCCAGCATTGTCCTCTGTATCTGTTTCCTTTGGTCTCCCGTATCTTTGTTGTAGGGGCTTGTACAGTATGTCTACATAGTTTGCCATCTGACTAGAAGTCTCTATCAATGATGTTCTTGTAAGAGAATTAGATGGCAGAGAGAGATGAGATCACCACATACAAAGAGGAAAAGATGACTTGAAGATGGATTAGAGAAAGAAGTGAACACAAGACAAAGAATGACAATAGTCATTGGAATGGAATTCCTTCCAGAGTCTGTGGTGGTAGTGTGACCCTTCCTAAAATTTCATTCTGGACTCTGGCTTCTAGAATGTGAGATAATAAATATCTGTTGTTTTCAGCCACAACACTTTTCAATGAGAGTTCTAGAAAAATAGTACAATTGATGTTATTCTTTGCTAGACTTTTCTTTCATGGTTCTCATGACTTGTTCACTAATTCAATCTTATTAAGAACAAGTAATAGTTTATATTTATTACATTACTTCTACAAATTGGATACTGTTCTAAGCATTTTAAATGTGCAAACTAATGATCTTCAAAATAGGTACTTGAAACTATTATTATTATTATTATTATTATTATTATTGTTATTTTAAATGTGGACACTCACCATTGAAAACTTTCCCCCCAAAATGAATCAGTTAATAAATTACAGCATTGGGATTGGAATCAGGTCCGCAGGCCCCAGATTCTATAAAACAGCACTACATTTATTTTGTGAGACATTGAATTCTCAACACCTTAGAAATTAGCATTCCTGATTTATTCCATATTTCATATATGGCTGTAAGTAAATGAAGAAAAGGAAGAGTAGATAATTTTCCTAGTGTTATTCAGTTAGTGAACAGGAAGGATTTGAACTCATTCAGTTTGACAAGACTAGACTTTCAATCTTTATGCTATTTTTTCTCAAAAGTTTATTAGATTAAGTCTATTTTTCTACAACAAACTCTTCAAATGTACGCATTTTCTGAAATAATATTTCGCCCCACTAAAAAATTAGTCAGGTACTTAGTAAACTCCACTGAAGAGCAACCTTACCTTAAAATTGTGCTTTATAGTTTACAAATAAAATTTGCAATCTTGAATTTTACTCTATAGATGCCTAGTCGTATAGCCTCTAAGCGAGTTTGAATTTGATCAATCATTTGAACCTTTTAAATAACTGTTTGAGTAATTACTAAATAATCATCTGATTTCTAAATACTCTACTTTCCCATAAAAACTATGTTTAAATATTTCTTTTCTGCTTAAAAAAAGCTCAAAAATACATTGAGACTACTGTTAAATTTGTTGTAAATCTTAAAATATATGTGTTCTCCTAGAGTAAGAGTTTAAGAATATACTGCATAAATAATTCAAAGTTTTTCTGTTGCTATTTTTTCACAGTGACTCAGCAAGTAGCTGAGACCTACTTTCTATATTCTTGTTCTCACGATATTGCTAGCATACCCCCTTATTAACAGCCTACATATATGCCACACAAACCTACACATAATCTCACACATGATAATTTTAGATATTTAGGGAAAATACAAAAGAAAACTATCTAGTAGAGTTTTAGAATGCTAAAATAATTCTTCTATCAGAAGGATTGCAATACAGAAACAAAATAAAAAATCATTAAGCTAGATAAGTAGATATACATAAAATAAACTTTTATTTCAAAGATTACATGGTAACAACATGCATTTTTATAAAATAAGACATAGACCCTATTTAATGTATTGATCTACTTTTAGTGTCAAATAAAATAGACTTTTGAACAAGTAGATTTGTAGATAGTGGTATACTTTGTAAACAATTAGACTTGTATTAAACTTTATTGTTATTGGAAGATAAATTGAGTAATTGAATGGATAAGTAGTAAACAGTCATATGAGGGGATGTCAAGAAGTTTGAACAAAAATTCCATTATGTTCTAATTTCATTTTTTTCCATGAACTTTTTGAAACGCCATCATATTTATATGTATATATTCCAATTTTTAAAAAAGCATTAAATGTTTTCAAATCAGGAAGAAGAAACAAACTTTTGTGTGTAATTTCACATTACAAACTTAGAAACATACACATTTCATATGGCATCAAAATGTGTTTAAACAAACAGCCAAACATATTGAAACGGTGTGTTTTCCTTAACTATAGCATTTTCCTGTCTCTCTAATATATTTTTAATACTTTAGTTATTCTTTCTTTATCTACAACTTAACAGTGAAAAGTTGAAATTCCAACACTTAATTATCCTAATGAAGGATTTGTACACAGATCAAGAGGTTCTTCAGAACAGAACAATGAGATAGTGAATGCCTCAAAATCAGAAAAGTAAGGATTCATTACTATGAGCCTGAACATAAATGGCCGAGTATGGAATGGAAACATCCTCAATTACTGACCAAGAAAAAGTCAACACTCAGCTGGAAAACTGATGCTTACAGTGTTCTGGAGTTCTCAAAGACCAATACTGGAACACTACCAGAAAAAAGGCACAATGTTCAACAGGGCTTATTACAGTGAGGTGCTCGTTGAAGCACTGAAGACTAAACCTCTGATTAAACACTGAGGACTACTATCCAAGGGGGTTGTGATCTTGCATGACAATGCACATTTACACACTTCTGCCCACACTGTTGACACTCTGAAAAAGCTTCAATTTGAGGTGTTAAAGCATCCTCCCTATGGTGTTGTTCTTGCTCCATCAGACTTTCACTGTTTGGTCCCCTGAAAGCATCCCTTTGAGGATGAACATTCACCACTGATGAAAAAGTGAAGACAGCAATGCATTCATGGTTTGCAAGCCAGCCTAAAACATTTTTAAAAAGAGAATACAAAAGCTTGTTGACAGATGGACAAAGTGTATTTCAAAGTAAGGAGATTATGTTGAAAAATTGTGTATTTGCCTTTGCTAAAAGTTGATTAAAATAAATTCTAAAGCCCCTCCACCCCAAAAATTTAGAAAAGTGTGTGCCAGGGTTGCATCATTTTATCATCCTTATTCAATCTGTAAACTGAACAATTAATCCAGGAAGGTGGATAAGCTGAAGAACAATGTGGCATCAGGATTGGAGGGTGACTCTTCAATGTCTTGATATGCAGATGACACAACATTTCTTGCTGTAAGCTTAAGAGAATGTGAAACACTTACTAATGAAGAAGATCAAACACTCTAGTATTCAGTATGGATTGCACTTCAATTTAAAGAAAAATCCACACAACTGGACAAGTAAATAACATGATAAATGGAGAAAATATTCCATCGTCAAAGACTTCATTTTGCTTGTATCTTTAATCAGTGCTCATGGAAGCACCGGTCAAGAAATCAAGTAACATATGTCATTAAGCAAATCTGCTACAAAAGATCTCTTTAAAATATTAAAGGGAAAAGTGAACATCTCTCTGGTATTCTCTGCTTTCCACCAATATCCATCTAATGTCAGCAATGAAATCCCTAGTTCTACATCCTTATTGAATCTGGCTTGAGTTTCAGAAAGTTTGCTGTCAATGTACTGTTGCAACCAGTTTTTAATTATCTTCAGAAAACTTCTACTTGCATATGGTATTAAGGGATTTTTCACAGACTTCCTCATTTCCTTGGGTTCACCACTATTTGTAATGAGCAAAAAATATGGATTTTTTTCTAATTGGTTGGCCTGGTAGATTTCTCCCAAATTTCTTGGCATTGTTGAGTGATTGCTTCCAGTGCTGTCTCAGTTTGTGGAAAGATGTCAATTTGTAGTCCATCAATTCCTGTTATCTTCTTCTTCACCAATCCCTTCAATGCAGCTTGGATGTCTTCAAGTACTATCAGTTCTTGATCAAATTCTATCTTTTGAAGTGGTTCAATATTGACCATTTCTTTTTGGTACAGTGACTGTGTATACTTCCATCTTTTTTATGCTTTCTGCATCACTTGATATTTTCCCCATAGAATAATTCTTCAATATTGCAAGTCAAGAGTTGAATGCTTTCTTCAGTGCTTTCAGCTTGAAAAATGCTGAAGTTGTTCAAGCCTTTTGGTTTTCCAACTCTAGGTCACTGAACATTTCATTACTTCACACTGTCTTCTCGAGCTATCCTTTGAAATTTTCTGTACAACTCTTTTATTTCCTCATTTCTTTCCTTCACTTTCGCATCTCTATGCTGGATAATAAATTTCAGGAGTCTCTTCTGACATCCATTGTGGTCTTTTCTGTATTTTCTTCCTTTTCGATGTCCTTTTGTCTTTCTTCTTGGACACTGTTAATGATGTCATCCCACAACTCTTCTGGTCTTCAGTCATTAGTGTCTTGTGTAATAAATTTGTTAATTAGATGGTCTCTAATTTCAGGCAGAATCTATTCAAAGTAATGTTTTGGCTCTTCTGGACTTGTTTAAAATTTTTCAGCTTCTTTTGAACTCGGATAGGAACAAGTAATCGTCTATTCCACAATCTTGTTTTAGCTGCTGATATTGAATTTTTCCACCCTCTCTTCCCACAGATGTAGTTAGTCTGATTCCTGTGGATTCCTTCTAGTCAGGTCCATACTTGCCTTTTATGATGTTTAAAATTGTATTTTCAATGAATAAATCATTGGTGTTGCAATATTTTATCATTCATTCTCCAGCATCATTTTTATCACCAAAACTGTATTTTCCATCTGTTATTCCTTTGACTCCAACCTTTGCATTCCAGTCACCAGTAGTATCAACACATCTTGATTGCATGTTTGATCAATTTCCATCTCAAGAGACTGGTAGAATTCTTCAGTTTCATCACTGGCTTAAGTGGTTCATGTGTAAATTTGAATAGTAATGGTATTAAATGGTCTTTTTTCTTCTTGTTGTTAAATGCCATTGAATTGGTTACAAAGGACTCTGCACAGGGTTTCCAAGTGAGTTTAAATAAGCCATTGCTCTTACAATTAAAACTGACCTTATGATCCATTGTTTATCCTACAGCAACACACCAGGACTCTGATCTTCCTTGTAGGGATGTGTATATTTCATATCACCCACAGCATTGTACTTCGAGATGCTGGTGATGCCTATGTGCCCTGAAGTTGGTTCCAACTCATAGTAACCCTGTATTGCTCTTCCAAGGCTACAAATTTTTATGACAGCAAAAAACCTTATCCTTCTCCAGAAGAGCACCTGGTAGATTTGAACTGTGGACCTTGTGGTTATAGCTGTCCAACTCATAACCCACTATACTATCAGAGTTCTTTTTGATAACAAATGTGATTTCATTCCTCTTGAATTTGTTGTTCCTGGCATAGTAAACTGTATGATTTTTCTGATTCAAAATGGCTAATAACAGTCCATTTTAGATCACTGATGCTTATGTAATATGTTTCATTTCATTTTTTACAACTTCCAGTTTCCCTAGATTCATGCTTCATACAGTCCATGTTCTGATTATTAATGGATGTTTGTAGCTGTTTCTCCTCATTTTATGTCCCATCAGTAAAAGAATGTCCTGAAAGTTTTATTCCATTCACGTCATCATGATCAACAATACTTTGAAGAAGCATTTTAGAAATATTTTCTTTCTCAGGCCTCTCTGTTATATTGTACATATGGAAAGCAACTAACTCTGTACCAGGACAGACAAAAGTCATCCCAAAATCAGTGGGCTAGAACCATGGATGT
The DNA here is from genome assembly GCF_000296735.1 of Chrysochloris asiatica. Taxonomy (NCBI): domain Eukaryota; kingdom Metazoa; phylum Chordata; class Mammalia; order Afrosoricida; family Chrysochloridae; genus Chrysochloris; species Chrysochloris asiatica. Next base: position 34,588,858 of record NW_006408523.1, on the reverse strand, counting down.
CTTAGTAGGTGCCATGTGTCTGGAGAAGCTGAACCAGGCCTTTATGGAACTGCATGCTGTGATTATCTACACACATCCCCATCTCTGTAATTTCCTTGATAACGGTTTCCTAGATGAAACTCCTCTAGAAATTGGATGACCACCTGAATACCTCCACAGATTAGTGAGCACTAAGTCTGAGCTTGGCAGATATTTCTTTGACAGACTTACCCTCAAGTAAGAGGACTAACAGCCTCCAGAGCCTAAGGACCTATGAAGGGCCCCTCTGCATTCCCCTGTCCTGTCACCTTCAGACTTCTGTCTCAACATTTCCCTCTAATCAAGAGGTAGCTTCTCTATATAGCAAGAGCCCTTTTCCAAGTTAAAGAACAAATGGAAACAAGAAGCATGTTTAATGAGGGGAGATAAAGCCAATCACTGTATTTAACTTTCGTAAAATGATGAGAGGATTTTATTTCTTTGTCATATTGTAAATATGGAAATAAATTTGCAAACCATAATTTAGCATCCCATTTATGCATCTTGCATGTAGGTTTCATTGTTAACATACATGTAGAATATATTATGAATGACCATACTTATTCAATGAGTCTATTTATGTCATCAATTATAATATGTAATATTAAAATATTAAAATTGTTATAAAGTAGTAGTCTAGGTGGCACTGTGTGACAGGAGTTGAGCTGATAACCACAGGTTAGCTATTCACACTCACCAGACACTCTAATGGAAAAAGATGAAGTTGTCTGCCCACACAAAGATTAACGGTTTAGGAAATCATAATGAACAGTGAAACTGTCTCCAAAAAAGTGTCACTAAGAGTCAGAATCAACTCAATGGTTTGGTATTAGGTATTTATTATAAGATATAATAACAAAATAGAAGTTAATTGTTTTTGTTCTTGATTTTGTCTTCAGGTTTTTAAGATCTACAATGTACAGTGAGAGGTAATATAATATACAGTGGGCAATAAAATTATTATGTTACTATTTAGTAATATTCAATATTGTATATTTTTGTCACTATTAGTTATTTATAAGAGAAAGATGAAACTGTGTACTCCCATAAAGAGTCACAGTTCATTGGAAATCGTACAGAGCAGTTTGACTCTGTCTTACCAGGTCATGTTATGAGTTTCTACAAGAATAATTTCTATCATACATCACAAAATAGAGGCATATGACTTGAGGGGCATTTAAGTAATTAACTTCACTGCAGTTGGAATCCACAGGATGGTAGTGGGTGGGTTATGAATTATTTATTATTTATAAAAGTGTATTATTTTTAGAACTACTTAGGAATTATTACTTGAAATTTTTTCATGACATTCATTTTTGCACAGAACTTAATTTCAATGCAAGTATTACCTACATTACAGATTGAAGTTTTACAGTTTTTTTAAATTCATTATACATTAATTTATGGTAAAGAATTAAAGTTGAAATTCCAGATACTGTCTGGTTGGGATAATAAATTTTAAAACCAAACCAAACAAAAAACCACAAATGTAAAAGAAGATGACAAAGGAAGAAACAAGGGAAAGAAAAATATTGGAACTCCAAAGTCAACTGCCACATTGCAAGCATTTGTTCCAGAACATTGCCTTCTAACTCAGTTTCATAAAATTGAATATAAATGAAAAATATATATATATATTTTACTTGTATTAAGGACAGTTATGTTTTTGTTTAAAAATGTTTGTCTTTTCATTTATATTACTGTTCACATATCTGAACAAATTCAGAATTGTTCTTGTTAGATGTCATCAAGTTGATTTTCATTCATAGAGATCCCATGTACAACAGAACAAAACACGATCATTCCTCAGAGCTCATTGATACAACCACTGTGTCAATCCATCTCCTTGAGGGTGTTCCTTTTTTTTTTGCTGACCCTATTTCTACTTTACCAGTCCTCCAGAGACTGGAGTCTTCTGATAATATATTCAAAGTAAATGAGATGATTGATGTCTGGCTATCCTTGCTTCTCGGGAATATTCTGTTTCTTCCAATACAGATTTGTTTGTTCTTCTGGCAGGCCATGGTTTATTCAATGTTTTGACCAACATCATAATTCAAATGGATCACTTGTTCTTTGGTCTTTCTGATTCATTGTCCAGCTTTTACATTGCAAATGAGGCAACTGAAAATATTTTAGCTTGGTTCAGAAGTACCTTATTTCCCAAAGTGACATCTTTCCTTTTTAACACTTAAATAAAGGCCAAGATAATTACACTGAAATATATACCTGTGTTGAAATATTCTATTTATTTGTCAATCTGTGAGATCTTAAACTATATTTTGCTTTTTTCAGGAAAAGCCACATTGTTCTGATATTATAACATAATTACAAAAGTTTTACATTAATACTTTGGTAGTCCATTGAACTTTAGAGTTTAATAAAACATACTGTTCTTTCATTCTAAGGTTTAAAAGATAAATCAGTGTACTTAAATTTCCACTGTATTTTTAGATATTTATGAATACCAAAAATGCATTTTTAAATATGAGCTCACTGGAGTATGGCACTAATGGGATAATCTATTTCTAGACATAAAGAAATAATCAATGTAATAAAAATTATAGAAGTCCAACATCCAAGTGTTCGCCACCTTTGCAAACACTCATGTCTCTCCAATGGCAGGTCCTATGGTTTTATTACTTGTTTCCCTCTAGCTTCTTTGGCACATGTTAATATTAGTTCTTTTTCTGTCCAGTTCTAATGTCTTTGCTCAGCCTTACCAAATCCTTTCTCATCATATGTCAGACTATTATCTCAAATAATTCAATCAATGGCTAAATTATTATTTCCTGTTTTATTCATCTAATGTGTTCCAAATTCTCCAAATTTGTTTTGAATTAAAAATTAAAACCTGAGCATGGGTATAATCTGTTCTATTTGTGTAGCATCAGTCCTCCAAGAAATATAATAATAATTAAATTTTATATATTTTTTGGCACAATAACTTTTTAAAGTATTATTAATTATCCTGAAAATGTGAGTACTAGGACTTAAGTTTTTGTAATTTTCCCATGGATCACACATACAGAAATTGTTGGAAGTTAGGAATCAATAAAGATTTCTAGTTAAGATGTAGTTTTCTTTGCACAAATCAACAGTTACTAGTCCAGGAAGAACATTCAGAGTAAGGTATATTTTAAGCAGCATACAGTAGTTTTATTTATTTAGAATTCCAAACATTTGTACTGGGCCTTATCCAAAACCTCCATGAATTTTCTACTTCCTTAAGAAGCCAGATTTTTCATCAAGGTTGATCTTATATTTTCCTATATTAATTGAGGTTAATTATTTTTCAGACATTCAATCAAGTGATTTCATTGAACTTTTATGGCAGATAGAGAAATGAAATATTATTTAGATTTACTTAACAAATGGTGACATTTGTGGCAAATAGGGATGTTGACATTACATCCTTTGTTTATGGTATATTTCTCCACTGCCTCATATTTTCACATATGTAAAATATAAATTTCTACACCTGTTTGCAAAAGGACGGAGTGCTGGTGTGGCATTGCATGTTAATTCATTGGACTGCAAGGTCGGTTTGAACTGTGATGCCAGTGGTTCAAACAGACCAGTCGCCCCTCAGAAATCCTATACAAGGTCACTATGAGTTGGAACTGACTCAACAACACTTAATGACAACAAAAGGCAAAAGTGCATGTACTTGTACAGTAATTTTGACCTAATGGTTTTAAAAAATTACTGGTGTCATTGGGTGCCATTTTGGCAAATCTGACCCATGCAACTTATGTACAAACAACAAAACACTGAATTTATGAAATCTTCACCCATTACTGCAGCTACTGTGTCACTCCTTCTCGTAAAGTCTTCTTTTTATTCACTGAGCCTCTTCTTTACCAACCATGTTGTCCTTCTCCAGGGACTAGAGCCTCCTGAGATGTCCAAAGTGTGAGACACTAAGTCTTGCCATCCTTTCTTCTAAACAAGTCTGCTTCATCCAAGACATATTTGTTCATTATTCTAGCATTTTATGACATATTCTGTATTCTTCACCAGTGTCATAATTCAAATGCATCAATTCTTCCTCTGTTGTTCTTATTCATTGTCCAACTCTCACATGCATATTTGTTATTGTTATTGTTGTTAGGTGCCAACAAATCAGCTCCAACTCAGTGATCCTATGCAAAATGGAACAAAACACTGCCTGGTCCTATACCATCCTCCCAATTGCTCTGACTCTTGAGCCCACTGCTGCTGCCACTGTGCTAATGCATCACCTTGAGAATCTTTCTATTTTCTCTCATCCTCTACTTTACCAAGCATGATGTTCTTCTCCACGGCTTGTTCCCTCCTAACAACATGTCTGAAGTATGAAAGAGAAAGTCTTGCCATCTGGCTTTTCAGGAGCCATCTGGTTGAACTTCTTCCAGTAAAGATTTGTCTGTTCTTCTGGCAGTCTATTGTACTTTAAATTTTCTTCTCCAACACCATGAATCAAATGCATCAATACTTCTACAGTCTTCCTTATTTGTTGTTCAATTTTAACACGCATATGAGGTTACTGAAATACCATGGTTTGGGTCAGGGGCACCTTAGTCTTCAAGTTGACATTTTTGCTCTTGAACACTTTAAAGATCTTGTGCAGCACGTTTGCCTAATGCAATGTTGCATTATTTTTTGATTACTGCTTCCATGTGTGTTGATATTTGATCCAAACAAAATAAAGTCTTTGTGAAAACTTCAGTCTTTTTTCTATTTATCAGGATGTCATTTGTTGGTCTAGTACTGACTTTCTTCCTAATATGTTCTACCTACCCAGATTACTTGCTCAACTAAAGATTTGAATGAGTATGATAAAAGAATATGATCCTGAGGCATAGCTTTTGTGATTTAAACCAAATATTATTCCCTTGTTCTGTTTGATCAGCTGCTCCTTGATCTATGTATAGGTTCATCATGAGCATAATTAAGTGTTCTGTAGCTTCTATTCTTCACAGTGTTATCTATAAACTACTATGAGCCACACAATTGAATGACTTTGCATAGACCATAAAACACAGACAAACATTTTTCAGGAATTCTCATTTCATATCAGCAATGACATCCCTTGTTCCATGTCCTCATCTGAATCTGGGTGGAATTTCTTACAGTTCCCTGTTAATGTACTGCAGCAACTATTTTTAGTTATCGTCAGCAAAATTCTACTTACATGTGATATCAATGATATTCTTCAAAAAATTTCTGCTTTCTGTTGAATCATCTTTAGAATGACCACAAATATGGATCTCTTCCAGTCATTTGGCCTGATATCTGTGTTCCAAATGTCTTGGGGAAATGAATTAGCACCTCTAGCATGGCATCTGTTTCTTGTAACATTACAAGTGGTATTCCATCAATTCTAGGAGATGGCTTTTGCCATTATATTTCGTGTAGTGTGGACTTCTGCTACTGGTTCTTTATCATATACTATCAAAAAGCACAACCTTATATATGGATTACAACTCAATGTAAAGAAAACAAAAATCCTCACCAATGGACCAATAAACAGCATTCTTATCAATGGAGAAGAGATTGAGGTTGTCAAGGACTTCATTCTTCTTGGATCAACTATCAACACTCGCGGAAGCAGCAGT